>NC_041819.1:19019969-19645969 GCF_900964775.1 Scleropages formosus | reverse complement strand
GTGCTGGGCCCATAACCCAGAGGTCGATGGATCGAAGCCATCCTCTGCTAAGACTCTTACATTGACATACCGCAGTATTACTCAAGTTAATAGTCCTCTTGAATTTGTTGCAGTACAATAGTATAGCTTTTGGCAAATCAATGCAGGAACCTTACTATAGTAAATCGGAACTGATAGACAGTGGCTAAGCAGAGTGGCGCAGCGGAAGCGTGCTGGGCCCATAACCCAGAGGTCGATGGATCGAAGCCATCCTCTGCTAAGACTCTTACATTGACATACCGCAGTATTACTCAAGTTAGTAATCCACCTGCTTTTATTGCAGTGCCGCACTTTTACTTTTTGCAAATCAATGCAGGAACCTTACTATAGTAAATCGGAACTGATAGACAGTGGGTAAGCAGAGTGGCGCAGCGGAAGCGTGCTGGGCCCATAACCCAGAGGTCGATGGATCGAAGCCATCCTCTGCTAAGATTTTTACATTGACATACCGCAGTATTACTCAAGTTAATAGTCCTCTTGAATTTGTTGCGGTACTATAGTATACACACACACACACACATTTTCAGAACCGCTTGTCCCTTACGGGGTCACGGGGAACCGGAGCCTACCCGGTAACACAGGGCGTAAGGCCGGAGGGGGAGGGGACACACCCAGAGGTCGATGGATCGAAGCCATCCTCTGCTAAGACTCTTACATTGACATACCGCAGTATTACTCAAGTTAATAGTCCTCTTGAATTTGTTGCGGTACTATAGTATACCTTTTTGCAAATCAATGCAGGAACCTTACTATAGTAAATCGGAACTGATAGACAGTGGGTAAGCAGAGTGGCGCAGCGGAAGCGTGCTGGGCCCATAACCCAGAGGTCGATGGATCGAAGCCATCCTCTGCTAAGACTCTTACATTGACATACCGCAGTATTACTCAAGTTAATAGTCCTCTTGAATTTGTTGCGGTACAATAGTATAGCTTTTTGCAAATCAATGCAGGAACCTTACTATAGTAAATCGGAACTGATAGACAGTGGGTAAGCAGAGTGGCGCAGCGGAAGCGTGCTGGGCCCATAACCCAGAGGTCGATGGATCGAAGCCATCCTCTGCTAAGACTCTTACATTGACATACCGCAGTATTACTCAAGTTAATAGTCCTCTTGAATTTGTTGCGGTACTATAGTATACCTTTTTGCAAATCAATGCAGGAACCTTACTATAGTAAATCGGAACTGATAGACAGTGGGTAAGCAGAGTGGCGCAGCGGAAGCGTGCTGGGCCCATAACCCAGAGGTCGATGGATCGAAGCCATCCTCTGCTAAGACTCTTACATTGACATACCGCAGTATTACTCAAGTTAATAGTCCTCTTGAATTTGTTGCGGTACAATAGTATAGCTTTTGGCAAATCAATGCAGGAACCTTACTATAGTAAATCGGAACTGATAGACAGTGGGTAAGCAGAGTGGCGCAGCGGAAGCGTGCTGGGCCCATAACCCAGAGGTCGATGGATCGAAGCCATCCTCTGCTAAGATTTTTACATTGACATACCGCAGTATTACTCAAGTTAATAGTCCTCTTGAATTGTTGCGGTACAATAGTATACCTTTTGGCAAATCAATGCAGGAACCTTACTATAGTAAATCGGAACTGATAGACAGTGGGTAAGCAGAGTGGCGCAGCGGAAGCGTGCTGGGCCCATAACCCAGAGGTCGATGGATCGAAGCCATCCTCTGCTAAGACTCTTACATTGACATACCGCAGTATTACTCAAGTTAATAGTCCTCTTGAATTTGTTGCGGTACTATAGTATACTTTTGCAAATCAATGCAGGAACCTTACTATAGTAAATCGGAACTGATAGACAGTGGGTAAGCAGAGTGGCGCAGCGGAAGCGTGCTGGGCCCATAACCCAGAGGTCGATGGATCGAAGCCATCCTCTGCTAAGACTCTTACATTGACATACCGCAGTATTACTCAAGTTAATAGTCCTCTTGAATTTGTTGCGGTACTATAGTATACTTTTTGCAAATCAATGCAGGAACCTTACTATAGTAAATCGGAACTGATAGACAGTGGGTAAGCAGAGTGGCGCAGCGGAAGCGTGCTGGGCCCATAACCCAGAGGTCGATGGATCGAAGCCATCCTCTGCTAAGACTCTTACATTGACATACCGCAGTATTACTCAAGTTAATAGTCCTCTTGAATTTGTTGCGGTACAATAGTATAGCTTTTGACAAATCAATGCAGGAACCTTACTATAGTAAATCGGAACTGATAGACAGTGGGTAAGCAGAGTGGCGCAGCGGAAACGTGCTGGGCCCATAACCCAGAGGTCGATGGATCGAAGCCATCCTCTGCTAAGACTCTTACATTGACATACCGCAGTATTACTCAAGTTAATAGTCCTCTTGCTTCTATTGCAGTGCCGCACTTTTACTTTTTGCAAATCAATGCAGGAACCTTACTATAGTAAATCGGAACTGATAGACAGTGGGTAAGCAGAGTGGCGCAGCGGAAGCGTGCTGGGCCCATAACCCAGAGGTCGATGGATCGAAGCCATCCTCTGCTAAGACTCTTACATTGACATACCGCAGTATTACTCAAGTTAATAGTCCTCTTGAATTTGTTGCGGTACTATAGTATACCTTTTTGCAAATCAATGCAGGAACCTTACTATAGTAAATCGGAACTGATAGACAGTGGGTAAGCAGAGTGGCGCAGCGGAAGCGTGCTGGGCCCATAACCCAGAGGTCGATGGATCGAAGCCATCCTCTGCTAAGACTCTTACATTGACATACCGCAGTATTACTCAAGTTAGTAATCCACCTGCTTTTATTGCAGTGCCGCACTTTTACTTTTTGCAAATCAATGCAGGAACCTTACTATAGTAAATCGGAACTGATAGACAGTGGGTAAGCAGAGTGGCGCAGCGGAAGCGTGCTGGGCCCATAACCCAGAGGTCGATGGATCGAAGCCATCCTCTGCTAAGATTTTACATTGACATACCGCAGTATTACTCAAGTTAATAGTCCTCTTGAATTTGTTGCGGTACTATAGTATACCTTTTTGCAAATCAATGCAGGAACCTTACTATAGTAAATCGGAACTGATAGACAGTGGGTAAGCAGAGTGGCGCAGCGGAAGCGTGCTGGGCCCATAACCCAGAGGTCGATGGATCGAAGCCATCCTCTGCTAAGACTCTTACATTGACATACCGCAGTATTACTCAAGTTAATAGTCCTCTTGAATTTGTTGCGGTACAATAGTATAGCTTTTGGCAAATCAATGCAGGAACCTTACTATAGTAAATCGGAACTGATAGACAGTGGGTAAGCAGAGTGGCGCAGCGGAAGCGTGCTGGGCCCATAACCCAGAGGTCGATGGATCGAAGCCATCCTCTGCTAAGATTTTTACATTGACATACCGCAGTATTACTCAAGTTAATAGTCCTCTTGAATTTGTTGCGGTACTATAGTATACCTTTTTGCAAATCAATGCAGGAACCTTACTATAGTAAATCGGAACTGATAGACAGTGGGTAAGCAGAGTGGCGCAGCGGAAGCGTGCTGGGCCCATAACCCAGAGGTCGATGGATCGAAGCCATCCTCTGCTAAGACTCTTACATTGACATACCGCAGTATTACTCAAGTTAATAGTCCTCTTGAATTTGTTGCGGTACAATAGTATACCTTTTTGCAAATCAATGCAGGAACCTTACTATAGTAAATCGGAACTGATAGACAGTGGGTAAGCAGAGTGGCGCAGCGGAAGCGTGCTGGGCCCATAACCCAGAGGTCGATGGATCGAAGCCATCCTCTGCTAAGACTCTTACATTGACATACCGCAGTATTACTCAAGTTAATAGTCCTCTTGAATTTGTTGCGGTACTATAGTATACCTTTTTGCAAATCAATGCAGGAACCTTACTATAGTAAATCGGAACTGATAGACAGTGGGTAAGCAGAGTGGCGCAGCGGAAGCGTGCTGGGCCCATAACCCAGAGGTCGATGGATCGAAGCCATCCTCTGCTAAGACTCTTACATTGACATACCGCAGTATTACTCAAGTTAGTAGTCCACCTGCTTTATTGCAGTGCCGCACTATTATACTTTTTGCAAATCAATGCAGGAACCTTACTATAGTAAATCGGAACTGATAGACAGTGGGTAAGCAGAGTGGCGCAGCGGAAGCGTGCTGGGCCCATAACCCAGAGGTCGATGGATCGAAGCCATCCTCTGCTAAGATTTTTACATTGACATACCGCAGTATTACTCAAGTTAATAGTCCTCTTGAATTTGTTGCGGTACTATAGTATACCTTTTTGCAAATCAATGCAGGAACCTTACTATAGTAAATCGGAACTGATAGACAGTGGGTAAGCAGAGTGGCGCAGCGGAAGCGTGCTGGGCCCATAACCCAGAGGTCGATGGATCGAAGCCATCCTCTGCTAAGACTCTTACATTGACATACCGCAGTATTACTCAAGTTAATAGTCCTCTTGAATTTGTTGCGGTACAATAGTATAGCTTTTGGCAAATCAATGCAGGAACCTTACTATAGTAAATCGGAACTGATAGACAGTGGGTAAGCAGAGTGGCGCAGCGGAAGCGTGCTGGGCCCATAACCCAGAGGTCGATGGATCGAAGCCATCCTCTGCTAAGATTTTTACATTGACATACCGCAGTATTACTCAAGTTAATAGTCCTCTTGAATTTGTTGCGGTACTATAGTATACCTTTTTGCAAATCAATGCAGGAACCTTACTATAGTAAATCGGAACTGATAGACAGTGGGTAAGCAGAGTGGCGCAGCGGAAGCGTGCTGGGCCCATAACCCAGAGGTCGATGGATCGAAGCCATCCTCTGCTAAGACTCTTACATTGACATACCGCAGTATTACTCAAGTTAATAGTCCTCTGATTTATTGCAGTGCCGCACTTTATACTTTTTGCAAATCAATGCAGGAACCTTACTATAGTAAATCGGAACTGATAGACAGTGGGTAAGCAGAGTGGCGCAGCGGAAGCGTGCTGGGCCCATAACCCAGAGGTCGATGGATCGAAGCCATCCTCTGCTAAGACTCTTACATTGACATACCGCAGTATTACTCAAGTTAATAGTCCTCTTGAATTTGTTGCGGTACTATAGTATACCTTTTTGCAAATCAATGCAGGAACCTTACTATAGTAAATCGGAACTGATAGACAGTGGGTAAGCAGAGTGGCGCAGCGGAAGCGTGCTGGGCCCATAACCCAGAGGTCGATGGATTGAAGCCATCCTCTGCTAAGACTCTTACATTGACATACCGCAGTATTACTCAAGTTAATAGTCCTCTTGAATTTGTTGCAGGTACCACTAGTATACTTTTTGCAAATCAATGCAGGAACCTTACTATAGTAAATCGGAACTGATAGACAGTGGGTAAGCAGAGTGGCGCAGCGGAAGCGTGCTGGGCCCATAACCCAGAGGTCGATGGATCGAAGCCATCCTCTGCTAAGATTTTACATTGACATACCGCAGTATTACTCAAGTTAATAGTCCTCTTGAATTTGTTGCGGTACTATAGTATACCTTTTTGCAAATCAATGCAGGAACCTTACTATAGTAAATCGGAACTGATAGACAGTGGGTAAGCAGAGTGGCGCAGCGGAAGCGTGCTGGGCCCATAACCCAGAGGTCGATGGATCGAAGCCATCCTCTGCTAAGACTCTTACATTGACATACCGCAGTATTACTCAAGTTAATAGTCCTCTTGATTATTGCAGTGCGGTACACTAGTATACTTTTTGCAAATCAATGCAGGAACCTTACTATAGTAAATCGGAACTGATAGACAGTGGGTAAGCAGAGTGGCGCAGCGGAAGCGTGCTGGGCCCATAACCCAGAGGTCGATGGATCGAAGCCATCCTCTGCTAAGACTCTTACATTGACATACCGCAGTATTACTCAAGTTAATAGTCCTCTTGAATTTGTTGCGGTACTATAGTATACCTTTTTGCAAATCAATGCAGGAACCTTACTATAGTAAATCGGAACTGATAGACAGTGGCTAAGCAGAGTGGCGCAGCGGAAGCGTGCTGGGCCCATAACCCAGAGGTCGATGGATCGAAGCCATCCTCTGCTAAGACTCTTACATTGACATACCGCAGTATTACTCAAGTTAATAGTCCTCTTGAATTTGTTGCGGTACTATAGTATACCTTTTTGCAAATCAATGCAGGAACCTTACTATAGTAAATCGGAACTGATAGACAGTGGGTAAGCAGAGTGGCGCAGCGGAAGCGTGCTGGGCCCATAACCCAGAGGTCGATGGATCGAAGCCATCCTCTGCTAAGACTCTTACATTGACATACCGCAGTATTACTCAAGTTAATAGTCCTCTTGAATTTGTTGCGGTACTATAGTATAGCTTTTGGCAAATCAATGCAGGAACCTTACTATAGTAAATCGGAACTGATAGACAGTGGGTAAGCAGAGTGGCGCAGCGGAAGCGTGCTGGGCCCATAACCCAGAGGTCGATGGATCGAAGCCATCCTCTGCTAAGACTCTTACATTGACATACCGCAGTATTACTCAAGTTAATAGTCCTCTTGAATTTGTTGCGGTACTATAGTATACCTTTTTGCAAATCAATGCAGGAACCTTACTATAGTAAATCGGAACTGATAGACAGTGGGTAAGCAGAGTGGCGCAGCGGAAGCGTGCTGGGCCCATAACCCAGAGGTCGATGGATCGAAGCCATCCTCTGCTAAGACTCTTACATTGACATACCGCAGTATTACTCAAGTTAATAGTCCTCTTGAATTTGTTGCGGTACTATAGTATACCTTTTTGCAAATCAATGCAGGAACCTTACTATAGTAAATCGGAACTGATAGACAGTGGGTAAGCAGAGTGGCGCAGCGGAAGCGTGCTGGGCCCATAACCCAGAGGTCGATGGATCGAAGCCATCCTCTGCTAAGACTCTTACATTGACATACCGCAGTATTACTCAAGTTAATAGTCCTCTTGAATTTGTTGCGGTACTATAGTATACTTTTTGCAAATCAATGCAGGAACCTTACTATAGTAAATCGGAACTGATAGACAGTGGGTAAACAGAGTGGCGCAGCGGAAACGTGCTGGGCCCATAACCCGGAGGTCGATGGATCGAAGCCATCCTCTGCTAAGACTCTTACATTGACATACCGCAGTATTACTCAAGTTAATAGTCCTCTTGAATTTGTTGCGGTACTATAGTATACCTTTTTGCACATCAATGCAGGAACCTTACTATAGTAAATCGGAACTGATAGACAGTGGGTAAGCAGAGTGGCGCAGCGGAAGCGTGCTGGGCCCATAACCCAGAGGTCGATGGATCGAAGCCATCCTCTGCTAAGACTCTTACATTGACATACCGCAGTATTACTCAAGTTAATAGTCCTCTTGAATTTGTTGCGGTACAATAGTATAGCTTTTGCAAATCAATGCAGGAACCTTACTATAGTAAATCGGAACTGATAGACAGTGGGTAAGCAGAGTGGCGCAGCGGAAGCGTGCTGGGCCCATAACCCAGAGGTCGATGGATCGAAGCCATCCTCTGCTAAGACTCTTACATTGACATACCGCAGTATTACTCAAGTTAATAGTCCTCTTGAATTTGTTGCGGTACAATAGTATAGCTTTTGCAAATCAATGCAGGAACCTTACTATAGTAAATCGGAACTGATAGACAGTGGGTAAGCAGAGTGGCGCAGCGGAAGCGTGCTGGGCCCATAACCCAGAGGTCGATGGATCGAAGCCATCCTCTGCTAAGACTCTTACATTGACATACCGCAGTATTACTCAAGTTAATAGTCCTCTTGAATTTGTTGCGGTACTATAGTATACCTTTTTGCAAATCAATGCAGGAACCTTACTATAGTAAATCGGAACTGATAGACAGTGGGTAAGCAGAGTGGCGCAGCGGAAGCGTGCTGGGCCCATAACCCAGAGGTCGATGGATCGAAGCCATCCTCTGCTAAGACTCTTACATTGACATACCGCAGTATTACTCAAGTTAATAGTCCTCTTGAATTTGTTGCGGTACTATAGTATAGCTTTTTGCAAATCAATGCAGGAACCTTACTATAGTAAATCGGAACTGATAGACAGTGGGTAAGCAGAGTGGCGCAGCGGAAACGTGCTGGGCCCATAACCCGGAGGTCGATGGATCGAAGCCATCCTCTGCTAAGACTCTTACATTGACATACCGCAGTATTACTCAAGTTAATAGTCCTCTTGAATTTGTTGCGGTACTATAGTATACCTTTTTGCAAATCAATGCAGGAACCTTACTATAGTAAATCGGAACTGATAGACAGTGGGTAAGCAGAGTGGCGCAGCGGAAACGTGCTGGGCCCATAACCCAGAGGTCGATGGATCGAAGCCATCCTCTGCTAAGACTCTTACATTGACATACCGCAGTATTACTCAAGTTAATAGTCGTCTTGAATTTGTTGCGGTACTAATAGTATACTTTTTGCAAATCAATGCAGGAACCTTACTATAGTAAATCGGAACTGATAGATAGTGGGTAAGCAGAGTGGCGCAGCGGAAGCGTGCTGGGCCCATAACCCAGAGGTCGATGGATCGAAGCCATCCTCTGCTAAGACTCTTACATTGACATACCGCAGTATTACTCAAGTTAATAGTCCTCTTGAATTTGTTGCGGTACAATAGTATAGCTTTTGACAAATCAATGCAGGAACCTTACTATAGTAAATCGGAACTGATAGACAGTGGGTAAGCAGAGTGGCGCAGCGGAAGCGTGCTGGGCCCATAACCCAGAGGTCGATGGATCGAAGCCATCCTCTGCTAAGACTCTTACATTGACATACCGCAGTATTACTCAAGTTAATAGTCCTCTTGAATTTGTTGCGGTACTATAGTATACCTTTTTGCAAATCAATGCAGGAACCTTACTATAGTAAATCGGAACTGATAGACAGTGGGTAAGCAGAGTGGCGCAGCGGAAGCGTGCTGGGCCCATAACCCAGAGGTCGATGGATCGAAGCCATCCTCTGCTAAGACTCTTACATTGACATACCGCAGTATTACTCAAGTTAATAGTCCTCTTGAATTTGTTGCGGTACAATAGTATAGCTTTTGGCAAATCAATGCAGGAACCTTACTATAGTAAATCGGAACTAATAGACAGTGGGTAAGCAGAGTGGCGCAGCGGAAGCGTGCTGGGCCCATAACCCAGAGGTCGATGGATCGAAGCCATCCTCTGCTAAGACTCTTACATTGACATACCGCAGTATTACTCAAGTTAATAGTCCTCTTGAATTTGTTGCGGTACTATAGTATACCTTTTGCAAATCAATGCAGGAACCTTACTATAGTAAATCGGAACTGATAGACAGTGGGTAAGCAGAGTGGCGCAGCGGAAGCGTGCTGGGCCCATAACCCAGAGGTCGATGGATCGAAGCCATCCTCTGCTAAGACTCTTACATTGACATACCGCAGTGTTACTCAAGTTAATAGTCCTCTTGAATTTGTTGCGGTACAATAGTATAGCTTTTGGCAAATCAATGCAGGAACCTTACTATAGTAAATCGGAACTGATAGACAGTGGGTAAGCAGAGTGGCGCAGCGGAAGCGTGCTGGGCCCATAACCCAGAGGTCGATGGATCGAAGCCATCCTCTGCTAAGACTCTTACATTGACATACCGCAGTATTACTCAAGTTAATAGTCCTCTTGAATTTGTTGCGGTACAATAGTATAGCTTTTTGCAAATCAATGCAGGAACCTTACTATAGTAAATCGGAACTGATAGACAGTGGGTAAGCAGAGTGGCGCAGCGGAAGCGTGCTGGGCCCATAACCCGGAGGTCGATGGATCGAAGCCATCCTCTGCTAAGACTCTTACATTGACATACCGCAGTATTACTCAAGTTAATAGTCCTCTTGAATTTGTTGCGGTACTATAGTATACCTTTTTGCAAATCAATGCAGGAACCTTACTATAGTAAATCGGAACTGATAGACAGTGGGTAAGCAGAGTGGCGCAGCGGAAGCGTGCTGGGCCCATAACCCAGAGGTCGATGGATCGAAGCCATCCTCTGCTAAGACTCTTACATTGACATACCGCAGTATTACTCAAGTTAATAGTCCTCTTGAATTTGTTGCGGTACAATAGTATAGCTTTTGGCAAATCAATGCAGGAACCTTACTATAGTAAATCGGAACTAATAGACAGTGGGTAAGCAGAGTGGCGCAGCGGAAGCGTGCTGGGCCCATAACCCAGAGGTCGATGGATCGAAGCCATCCTCTGCTAAGACTCTTACATTGACATACCGCAGTATTACTCAAGTTAATAGTCCTCTTGAATTTGTTGCGGTACTATAGTATACCTTTTTGCAAATCAATGCAGGAACCTTACTATAGTAAATCGGAACTGATAGACAGTGGGTAAGCAGAGTGGCGCAGCGGAAGCGTGCTGGGCCCATAACCCAGAGGTCGATGGATCGAAGCCATCCTCTGCTAAGACTCTTACATTGACATACCGCAGTATTACTCAAGTTAATAGTCCTCTTGAATTTGTTGCGGTACTATAGTATACCTTTTTGCAAATCAATGCAGGAACCTTACTATAGTAAATCGGAACTGATAGACAGTGGGTAAGCAGAGTGGCGCAGCGGAAGCGTGCTGGGCCCATAACCCAGAGGTCGATGGATCGAAGCCATCCTCTGCTAAGACTCTTACATTGACATACCGCAGTATTACTCAAGTTAATAGTCCTCTTGAATTTGTTGCGGTACTATAGTATACCTTTTTGCAAATCAATGCAGGAACCTTACTATAGTAAATCGGAACTGATAGACAGTGGGTAAGCAGAGTGGCGCAGCGGAAGCGTGCTGGGCCCATAACCCAGAGGTCGATGGATCGAAGCCATCCTCTGCTAAGACTCTTACATTGACATACCGCAGTATTACTCAAGTTAATAGTCCTCTTGAATTTGTTGCGGTACAATAGTATAGCTTTTTGCAAATCAATGCAGGAACCTTACTATAGTAAATCGGAACTGATAGACAGTGGGTAAGCAGAGTGGCGCAGCGGAAGCGTGCTGGGCCCATAACCCAGAGGTCGATGGATCGAAGCCATCCTCTGCTAAGACTCTTACATTGACATACCGCAGTATTACTCAAGTTAATAGTCCTCTTGAATTTGTTGCGGTACTATAGTATACCTTTTTGCAAATCAATGCAGGAACCTTACTATAGTAAATCGGAACTGATAGACAGTGGGTAAGCAGAGTGGCGCAGCGGAAGCGTGCTGGGCCCATAACCCAGAGGTCGATGGATCGAAGCCATCCTCTGCTAAGACTCTTACATTGACATACCGCAGTATTACTCAAGTTAATAGTCCTCTTGAATTTGTTGCGGTACAATAGTATAGCTTTTGCAAATCAATGCAGGAACCTTACTATAGTAAATCGGAACTGATAGACAGTGGGTAAGCAGAGTGGCGCAGCGGAAGCGTGCTGGGCCCATAACCCAGAGGTCGATGGATCGAAGCCATCCTCTGCTAAGACTCTTACATTGACATACCGCAGTATTACTCAAGTTAATAGTCCTCTTGAATTTGTTGCGGTACTATAGTATACCTTTTTGCAAATCAATGCAGGAACCTTACTATAGTAAATCGGAACTGATAGACAGTGGGTAAGCAGAGTGGCGCAGCGGAAGCGTGCTGGGCCCATAACCCAGAGGTCGATGGATCGAAGCCATCCTCTGCTAAGACTCTTACATTGACATACCGCAGTATTACTCAAGTTAATAGTCCTCTTGAATTTGTTGCGGTACAATAGTATAGCTTTTGGCAAATCAATGCAGGAACCTTACTATAGTAAATCGGAACTAATAGACAGTGGGTAAGCAGAGTGGCGCAGCGGAAGCGTGCTGGGCCCATAACCCAGAGGTCGATGGATCGAAGCCATCCTCTGCTAAGATTCTTACATTGACATACCGCAGTATTACTCAAGTTAATAGTCCTCTTGAATTTGTTGCGGTACAATAGTATAGCTTTTGCAAATCAATGCAGGAACCTTACTATAGTAAATCGGAACTGATAGACAGTGGGTAAGCAGAGTGGCGCAGCGGAAGCGTGCTGGGCCCATAACCCAGAGGTCGATGGATCGAAGCCATCCTCTGCTAAGACTCTTACATTGACATACCGCAGTATTACTCAAGTTAATAGTCCTCTTGAATTTGTTGCGGTACAATAGTATAGCTTTTTGCAAATCAATGCAGGAACCTTACTATAGTAAATCGGAACTGATAGACAGTGGGTAAGCAGAGTGGCGCAGCGGAAGCGTGCTGGGCCCATAACCCAGAGGTCGATGGATCGAAGCCATCCTCTGCTAAGACTCTTACATTGACATACCGCAGTATTACTCAAGTTAATAGTCCTCTTGAATTTGTTGCGGTACTATAGTATACCTTTTTGCAAATCAATGCAGGAACCTTACTATAGTAAATCGGAACTGATAGACAGTGGGTAAGCAGAGTGGCGCAGCGGAAGCGTGCTGGGCCCATAACCCAGAGGTCGATGGATCGAAGCCATCCTCTGCTAAGACTCTTACATTGACATACCGCAGTATTACTCAAGTTAATAGTCCTCTTGAATTTGTTGCGGTACTATAGTATACCTTTTTGCAAATCAATGCAGGAACCTTACTATAGTAAATCGGAACTGATAGACAGTGGATAAGCAGAGTGGCGCAGCGGAAGCGTGCTGGGCCCATAACCCAGAGGTCGATGGATCGAAGCCATCCTCTGCTAAGACTCTTACATTGACATACCGCAGTATTACTCAAGTTAATAGTCCTCTTGAATTTGTTGCGGTACTATAGTATAGCTTTTTGCAAATCAATGCAGGAACCTTACTATAGTAAATCGGAACTGATAGACAGTGGGTAAGCAGAGTGGCGCAGCGGAAGCGTGCTGGGCCCATAACCCAGAGGTCGATGGATCGAAGCCATCCTCTGCTAAGACTCTTACATTGACATACCGCAGTATTACTCAAGTTAATAGTCCTCTTGAATTTGTTGCGGTACTATAGTATACCTTTTTGCAAATCAATGCAGGAACCTTACTATAGTAAATCGGAACTGATAGACAGTGGGTAAGCAGAGTGGCGCAGCGGAAGCGTGCTGGGCCCATAACCCAGAGGTCGATGGATCGAAGCCATCCTCTGCTAAGACTCTTACATTGACATACCGCAGTATTACTCAAGTTAATAGTCCTCTTGAATTTGTTGCGGTACAATAGTATAGCTTTTGGCAAATCAATGCAGGAACCTTACTATAGTAAATCGGAACTAATAGACAGTGGGTAAGCAGAGTGGCGCAGCGGAAGCGTGCTGGGCCCATAACCCAGAGGTCGATGGATCGAAGCCATCCTCTGCTAAGACTCTTACATTGACATACCGCAGTATTACTCAAGTTAATAGTCCTCTTGAATTTGTTGCGGTACAATAGTATAGCTTTTGCAAATCAATGCAGGAACCTTACTATAGTAAATCGGAACTGATAGACAGTGGGTAAGCAGAGTGGCGCAGCGGAAGCGTGCTGGGCCCATAACCCAGAGGTCGATGGATCGAAGCCATCCTCTGCTAAGACTCTTACATTGACATACCGCAGTATTACTCAAGTTAATAGTCCTCTTGAATTTGTTGCGGTACAATAGTATAGCTTTTGGCAAATCAATGCAGGAACCTTACTATAGTAAATCGGAACTGATAGACAGTGGGTAAGCAGAGTGGCGCAGCGGAAGCGTGCTGGGCCCATAACCCAGAGGTCGATGGATCGAAGCCATCCTCTGCTAAGACTCTTACATTGACATACCGCAGTATTACTCAAGTTAATAGTCCTCTTGAATTTGTTGCGGTACTATAGTATACCTTTTTGCAAATCAATGCAGGAACCTTACTATAGTAAATCGGAACTGATAGACAGTGGGTAAGCAGAGTGGCGCAGCGGAAGCGTGCTGGGCCCATAACCCAGAGGTCGATGGATCGAAGCCATCCTCTGCTAAGACTCTTACATTGACATACCGCAGTATTACTCAAGTTAATAGTCCTCTTGAATTTGTTGCGGTACTATAGTATAGCTTTTTGCAAATCAATGCAGGAACCTTACTATAGTAAATCGGAACTGATAGACAGTGGGTAAGCAGAGTGGCGCAGCGGAAGCGTGCTGGGCCCATAACCCAGAGGTCGATGGATCGAAGCCATCCTCTGCTAAGACTCTTACATTGACATACCGCAGTATTACTCAAGTTAATAGTCCTCTTGAATTTGTTGCGGTACTATAGTATACCTTTTTGCAAATCAATGCAGGAACCTTACTATAGTAAATCGGAACTGATAGACAGTGGGTAAGCAGAGTGGCGCAGCGGAAGCGTGCTGGGCCCATAACCCAGAGGTCGATGGATCGAAGCCATCCTCTGCTAAGACTCTTACATTGACATACCGCAGTATTACTCAAGTTAATAGTCCTCTTGAATTTGTTGCGGTACAATAGTATAGCTTTTTGCAAATCAATGCAGGAACCTTACTATAGTAAATCGGAACTGATAGACAGTGGGTAAGCAGAGTGGCGCAGCGGAAGCGTGCTGGGCCCATAACCCAGAGGTCGATGGATCGAAGCCATCCTCTGCTAAGACTCTTACATTGACATACCGCAGTATTACTCAAGTTAATAGTCCTCTTGAATTTGTTGCGGTACAATAGTATAGCTTTTGGCAAATCAATGCAGGAACCTTACTATAGTAAATCGGAACTGATAGACAGTGGGTAAGCAGAGTGGCGCAGCGGAAGCGTGCTGGGCCCATAACCCAGAGGTCGATGGATCGAAGCCATCCTCTGCTAAGATTCTTACATTGACATACCGCAGTATTACTCAAGTTAATAGTCCTCTTGAATTTGTTGCGGTACAATAGTATAGCTTTTGCAAATCAATGCAGGAACCTTACTATAGTAAATCGGAACTGATAGACAGTGGGTAAGCAGAGTGGCGCAGCGGAAGCGTGCTGGGCCCATAACCCAGAGGTCGATGGATCGAAGCCATCCTCTGCTAAGACTCTTACATTGACATACCGCAGTATTACTCAAGTTAATAGTCCTCTTGAATTTGTTGCAGGTAGCACTAGTATACTTTTTGCAAATCAATGCAGGAACCTTACTATAGTAAATCGGAACTGATAGACAGTGGGTAAGCAGAGTGGCGCAGCGGAAGCGTGCTGGGCCCATAACCCAGAGGTCGATGGATCGAAGCCATCCTCTGCTAAGACTCTTACATTGACATACCGCAGTATTACTCAAGTTAATAGTCCTCTTGAATTTGTTGCGGTACTATAGTATACCTTTTTGCAAATCAATGCAGGAACCTTACTATAGTAAATCGGAACTGATAGACAGTGGGTAAGCAGAGTGGCGCAGCGGAAGCGTGCTGGGCCCATAACCCAGAGGTCGATGGATCGAAGCCATCCTCTGCTAAGACTCTTACATTGACATACCGCAGTATTACTCAAGTTAATAGTCCTCTTGAATTTGTTGCGGTACAATAGTATAGCTTTTGCAAATCAATGCAGGAACCTTACTATAGTAAATCGGAACTGATAGACAGTGGGTAAGCAGAGTGGCGCAGCGGAAGCGTGCTGGGCCCATAACCCAGAGGTCGATGGATCGAAGCCATCCTCTGCTAAGACTCTTACATTGACATACCGCAGTATTACTCAAGTTAATAGTCCTCTTGAATTTGTTGCGGTACTATAGTATACCTTTTTGCAAATCAATGCAGGAACCTTACTATAGTAAATCGGAACTGATAGACAGTGGGTAAGCAGAGTGGCGCAGCGGAAGCGTGCTGGGCCCATAACCCAGAGGTCGATGGATCGAAGCCATCCTCTGCTAAGACTCTTACATTGACATACCGCAGTATTACTCAAGTTAATAGTCCTCTTGAATTTGTTGCGGTACTATAGTATACCTTTTTGCAAATCAATGCAGGAACCTTACTATAGTAAATCGGAACTGATAGACAGTGGGTAAGCAGAGTGGCGCAGCGGAAGCGTGCTGGGCCCATAACCCAGAGGTCGATGGATCGAAGCCATCCTCTGCTAAGACTCTTACATTGACATACCGCAGTATTACTCAAGTTAATAGTCCTCTTGATTTGTTGCGGTACGAATAGTATACTTTTTGCAAATCAATGCAGGAACCTTACTATAGTAAATCGGAACTGATAGACAGTGGGTAAGCAGAGTGGCGCAGCGGAAGCGTGCTGGGCCCATAACCCAGAGGTCGATGGATCGAAGCCATCCTCTGCTAAGACTCTTACATTGACATACCGCAGTATTACTCAAGTTAATAGTCCTCTTGAATTTGTTGCAGTACTATAGTATAACTTTTTGCAAATCAATGCAGGAACCTTACTATAGTAAATCGGAACTGATAGACAGTGGGTAAGCAGAGTGGCGCAGCGGAAGCGTGCTGGGCCCATAACCCAGAGGTCGATGGATCGAAGCCATCCTCTGCTAAGACTCTTACATTGACATACCGCAGTATTACTCAAGTTAATAGTCCTCTTGAATTTGTTGCGGTACAATAGTATAGCTTTTGCAAATCAATGCAGGAACCTTACTATAGTAAATCGGAACTGATAGACAGTGGGTAAGCAGAGTGGCGCAGCGGAAGCGTGCTGGGCCCATAACCCAGAGGTCGATGGATCGAAGCCATCCTCTGCTAAGACTCTTACATTGACATACCGCAGTATTACTCAAGTTAATAGTCCTCTTGATTCTATTGCAGTGCCGCACTAGTATACTTTTTGCAAATCAATGCAGGAACCTTACTATAGTAAATCGGAACTGATAGACAGTGGATAAGCAGAGTGGCGCAGCGGAAGCGTGCTGGGCCCATAACCCAGAGGTCGATGGATCGAAGCCATCCTCTGCTAAGACTCTTACATTGACATACCGCAGTATTACTCAAGTTAATAGTCCTCTTGAATTTGTTGCGGTACTATAGTATACCTTTTTGCAAATCAATGCAGGAACCTTACTATAGTAAATCGGAACTAATAGACAGTGGGTAAGCAGAGTGGCGCAGCGGAAGCGTGCTGGGCCCATAACCCAGAGGTCGATGGATCGAAGCCATCCTCTGCTAAGACTCTTACATTGACATACCGCAGTATTACTCAAGTTAATAGTCCTCTTGAATTTGTTGCGGTACTATAGTATACCTTTTTGCAAATCAATGCAGGAACCTTACTATAGTAAATCGGAACTGATAGACAGTGGGTAAGCAGAGTGGCGCAGCGGAAGCGTGCTGGGCCCATAACCCAGAGGTCGATGGATCGAAGCCATCCTCTGCTAAGATTCTTACATTGACATACCGCAGTATTACTCAAGTTAATAGTCCTCTTGAATTTGTTGCGGTACAATAGTATACCTTTTTGCAAATCAATGCAGGAACCTTACTATAGTAAATCGGAACTGATAGACAGTGGGTAAGCAGAGTGGCGCAGCGGAAGCGTGCTGGGCCCATAACCCAGAGGTCGATGGATCGAAGCCATCCTCTGCTAAGACTCTTACATTGACATACCGCAGTATTACTCAAGTTAATAGTCCTCTTGAATTTGTTGCGGTACAATAGTATAGCTTTTGGCAAATCAATGCAGGAACCTTACTATAGTAAATCGGAACTGATAGACAGTGGGTAAGCAGAGTGGCGCAGCGGAAGCGTGCTGGGCCCATAACCCAGAGGTCGATGGATCGAAGCCATCCTCTGCTAAGATTCTTACATTGACATACCGCAGTATTACTCAAGTTAATAGTCCTCTTGAATTTGTTGCGGTACAATAGTATAGCTTTTGGCAAATCAATGCAGGAACCTTACTATAGTAAATCGGAACTGATAGACAGTGGGTAAGCAGAGTGGCGCAGCGGAAGCGTGCTGGGCCCATAACCCAGAGGTCGATGGATCGAAGCCATCCTCTGCTAAGACTCTTACATTGACATACCGCAGTATTACTCAAGTTAGTAGTCCCTCTTGCTTTATTGCAGTGCCGCACTTTTACTTTTTGCAAATCAATGCAGGAACCTTACTATAGTAAATCGGAACTGATAGACAGTGGGTAAGCAGAGTGGCGCAGCGGAAGCGTGCTGGGCCCATAACCCAGAGGTCGATGGATCGAAGCCATCCTCTGCTAAGACTTTTACATTGACATACCGCAGTATTACTCAAGTTAATAGTCCTCTTGAATTCTGTTGCGGTACGCATAGTATACCTTTTGCAAATCAATGCAGGAACCTTACTATAGTAAATCGGAACTGATAGACAGTGGGTAAGCAGAGTGGCGCAGCGGAAGCGTGCTGGGCCCATAACCCAGAGGTCGATGGATCGAAGCCATCCTCTGCTAAGACTCTTACATTGACATACCGCAGTATTACTCAAGTTAATAGTCCTCTTGAATTTGTTGCGGTACAATAGTATAGCTTTTAACAAATCAATGCAGGAACCTTACTATAGTAAATCGGAAATACTAGAAGACAGGTAAGCAGAGTGGCGCAGCGGAAGCGTGCTGGGCCCATAACCCAGAGGTCGATGGATCGAAGCCATCCTCTGCTAAGACTCTTACATTGACATACCGCAGTATTACTCAAGTTAGTAATCCACCTGCTTTTATTGCAGTGCCGCACTTTTACTTTTTGCAAATCAATGCAGGAACCTTACTATAGTAAATCGGAACTGATAGACAGTGGGTAAGCAGAGTGGCGCAGCGGAAGCGTGCTGGGCCCATAACCCAGAGGTCGATGGATCGAAGCCATCCTCTGCTAAGATTTTTACATTGACATACCGCAGTATTACTCAAGTTAATAGTCCTCTTGCTTCTATTGCAGTGCCGCACTTTTACTTTTTGCAAATCAATGCAGGAACCTTATTATAGTAAATCGGAACTGATAGACAGTAGGTAAGCAGAGTGGCGCAGCGGAAGCGTGCTGGGCCCATAACCCAGAGGTCGATGGATCGAAGCCATCCTCTGCTAAGACTCTTACATTGACATACCGCAGTATTACTCAAGTTGGTAATCCACCTGCTTTTATTGCAGTTCCGCACCTTTACTTTTTGCAAATCAATGCAGGAACCTTACTATAGTAAATCGGAACTAATAGACAGTGGGTAAGCAGAGTGGTGCAGCGGAAGCGTGCTGGGCCCATAACCCAGAGGTCGATGGATCGAAGCCATCCTCTGCTAAGACTCTTACATTGACATACCGCAGTATTACTGAAGTTAATAGTCCTCTTGAGTTTGTTGCGGTACAATAGTGTAGCTTTTTGCAAATCAATGCAGGAACCTTACTATAGTAAATCGGAAATGTTAGGAAATGTTAGAAAACAGATAAGCAGAGTGGCGCAGCGGAAGCGTGCTGGGCCCATAACCCAGAGGTCGATGGATCGAAGCCATCTTCTGCTAAGATTTTTACATTGACATACCGCAGTATTACTCAAGTTAATAGTCCTCTTGAATTTGTTGCGGTACAATAGTATAGCTTT
Organism: Scleropages formosus; assembly: GCF_900964775.1. Taxonomy (NCBI): domain Eukaryota; kingdom Metazoa; phylum Chordata; class Actinopteri; order Osteoglossiformes; family Osteoglossidae; genus Scleropages; species Scleropages formosus. The sequence goes on along the minus strand of NC_041819.1, from coordinate 19,626,395 downwards.
TGGCAAATCAATGCAGGAACCTTACTATAGTAAATCGGAAATACTAGAAGACAGATAAGCAGAGTTGCGCAGCGGAAGCGTGCTGGGCCCGTAACCCAGAGGTCGATGGATTGAAGCCATTTTCTGCTAGGTTTCTTACATTGACATACCACAGTATTACTCAAGTTAATAGTCCTCCTGCTTTTTTTGCAGTTCTGCACTTTTACTTTTGGCAAATCAATGCAAGAAACTTACTATAGTAAATCGGAGGCACTAGACAGTGCGAAAGCAGAGTGGCGCAGCAAAGGCATGTTGGGCCCATAACCCAATACGGTTCTGGTGGCAGCAGAGAGGCCCAGCTGCCCCTGTCCCCTGTTCCTTCCTCCAGCTCAATTTGGGGGATCCCCAGGTGTTCCCAGGCCAACTATGAGATATCATCCCCCCAGCAGGTCTTGGGCTGACCTCTGGGTCTTTTCCCAGTTGGCTGGGATACCTCCAAATGGAGGTGCCCAGGGGTCATCCTTATCAGATGCCCAATCCACCTCAACTGGCTCCTCTCAATGTGAAGGAGTAGCGGTTCTACTCTGAGTTCCTCCCGGATTTCCGAACTCCTCACCCTGTCACGGAGAGTGAGTCCCAGCACCCTTCGGAGAAAACTCTTTTCTGCCACTTGTAGCCGCGATCTTATTCTTTCGGTCATCACCCAGAGTTGATGACTATAGGTCAGGGTAGGGACGTAGATCAACCGGTAAATGGAGAGCTTCGCCTTATGGCTCAGCTCCCCCCTCACCGCTGCAGTCCGGTACAGTGACCGCATTACTGCTGCCGCTGCTCCCAGTTTGTGGCCGATCTCACACTCCCTTCTTCCCTCACTCGTGAACAAGATAGCAAGATACTTGAACTCCTCCACCTGGGGCAAAAACTCTCCCCTTACCTGGAGGGGGCATACCATCCTTTTCCGAGAGAGAGCCATGGACTCAGACTTTGAGGCGCTGATCCTCATCCCCACCACTTCACACTCAGCTGCAAACCGTTCCAATGCATGCTGGAGGCAGCCATGTGACGGTGCCAAAAGGACAACATCATCTGCAAAAAGCAGGGACGTCACCTTCCGACTCCCACACAGAATGCCCTCCTGACCTCGACTGCTCCTTGATATCCTGTGCATGAAAACCACAAACAGGAGTGGAGACAAGACACAACTTTGGCGGAGTGCAACGCCCACACTGAACAGGCCTGACTTAATGCCAAGTATGCGGACACAGCTTTCACTCCATATGTACAAGGACCGAATGGCCCGCAGTAGTGGCCCCGGTACCCCATACTCCCGAAGCACTTCCCACAGAATTTCCCAGGGAACACAGTCATAAGCCTTATCCAAGTCCACAAAACACATGTAGACTGGATTAGCAAATTCCCATGCCCCTTCAATGATCTGTGAGAGGGTACAAAGCTGGTCCACTGTTCCACGGCCAGGGCAGAATCCGCATTGTTCCTCTTCAATCTGAGGTTCAGCTATCGGCCGGAGCCTCCTCTCCAGCACCCTGGCATAGACTTTCCCAGGGAGGCTGAGAAGTGTGATGCCTCGATAGGTAGCACACACTCTCCGGTCCCCTTTCTTAAAGATAGGGACCACCACCCCAGTTTGCCAATCCAAGGGCACTGTCCCCAAGGTCCATGCAACATTGTAGAGGCGTGTCATCCATGACAGCCCTGCAACATCCAGGGCCTTAAGCATTTCTGTGCTGTGGAGCTTACCAACTACCTCAGTGACTTCCACCAGGGAGATGGACTCTGACAGCCCACAAGCCTCTGGCCCTGACTCCTGTAAGAGAGGCATATCACTTGGGTGTAAGAGTTCTTCAAAGTGCTCCTTCCACTTCCCGACAATGTCCTCATCAGAGGTCAGAGTTTCTCCACTCCTGCTAAACACAGCCTGAGCAAAACTCCTACAACCCCTTTTGAGCTGCCGGATGGTTCACCAGAACCTCTTTGAAGCCGACCGATTGTCGCTTTCCATAGCTTCTCCAAACTCCTCCCATGCCCGGGATTTTGCTTCTGCAACCACAGCTGCTGCTGCCTTTTTCGCCTGCCGGTACCTGTCTACTGAGTCAGGAGTCCCCAGAGCCAAACAGGCCCTAAAGGCCTCCTTCTTGAGCTTGACGGCTTCCCTCACCGTCCACCAGCGAGTTCTCGGGTTGCTGCCCTGGCTAGCACCAACGAGCTTTTGGCCGCAGCTGTGCCTGGCTGCTTCCACAATGGAGGTTTTGAATAGGGTCCATTCAGACTCCATGTCCCCTACCTCCTCTGGGACATGGGAGAAGCTCTCCCGGAGGTACGAGTTAAAATCATTCCAGACAAGGTCCTCTAACAGTCATTCCCAGCACGCCCTCATTAAACATCTGGGTCTACCGGGTCTGTCCATCAGTTTTCCCTGCCATCTGATCCAACTCACCACCAGATGGCGATCAGTTGACAGCTCAGCACCTCTCTTCACCCGAGTGTCCAGAACATGTGGCGTCAAGTCAGAAGAAATGACTACAAAGTTGATCATTGACCTTTGGCCCAAGGAGCTCTGGTACCAAGTACACTTATGAGCATCCTTTTGTTTGAACATGGTGTTTGTTATGGACAAACCATGACTAGCAAAGAAGTCCAATAACATTTCACCATTCAGGTTCAGATCAGGCAGGCCATTCTTCCCAATCACCCCCCTGCCAGATTTCCCAGTCATTGTCAGCATGAGCATTGAAGTCCCCTAGCAAGACTATGGAGTCTGTAGGTGGGGCCCTGTCCAGAACCCCTCCCACCTTCTCCAAGAAGGCTGAATACTCTGAACTGTTGTTTGGTGCATAAGCACACACAACAGTCAAAGTTTTCCTCTCTGCGACCTTAAGTCGCATTGAGGCGACCCTCACGTCTACTGCGGCAAACTCCAACTGTATGGCAGCCAGCCAGGGGCTTGTGAGTCTCCCCACACCCGCCAAGCGCCTCTCACCTCGTGCAACTCCTGAGTAGGAGAGGGACCACCCCCTATCGAGGAGTTTGGTTCCAGAGCCAACACTGTGAGTGGAGGTGAGCCCAATTATATCTAGTTGGTATTTCTCAACCTCCCGCACCAGTTCCGGCTCCTTCCCCCCAAGTGAGGTGACATTCCACGCACCAAGAGCCAGTTTTCTTTGCGAGGGGCCGTGACGCCATGCGCCACCCCGCCCCCTTCCGCCGCTAGGTATACATAGCACCGGACCCACATGCTGGACCCCGCAGGTGATGGGCCCACACGCCCCCCCCACGATGCCTTTTTGGACTGAGCCCTGCCGGGCTACGTGGGCTGCCCGGCCACCAGGCACTCGCCTAGGAACACTACTCCCAGGCCTAGCTCCAGGGGTAGATCCCGGTGACCTTATTCCAGGCAGGGTAAACGTTCTCTTGTTTACTTTTTTCATGGAGGTTTTTGGTGTTTGTAACAACTGCTTCAGCAACGTAGCAACACTTTTAAGAAGTAGTCACACTTCCCATGGTTCAAAAATTGCGATGCAAACTCCTTCCATGATATAAGCACATAACAAATATAAAAATCAACAAATCAACACAAAGACCAGTTGTACTTTGAAACAGCTATAAATACAAAGAATTCAACCCTTTCTGTAAATATCCCAAACCATGCAGTTTCCTTAAATTAATAGTTACCTTGAATTCGTTGAACTTTATTATTTACCAGTAACATCTCTTGGCGAAGAACCGCTTGAAATTCACACTCTATTGAATCAGAGCTACCTGACGTTCTGTGATGCAGTAGAAGTGTGCCGGGCTCCTAACCCGGAGATTGATGAATTGACACTGTCCTACACTGTCCTCTACTAGATGCTTTTCAGTTCACTCATCCTCTTATTACAGGAAAGAAATGCTCTAACAAGTGCTTTTTAGAGTGCTTCATCCTCTGCTAACTTTTTTAGAGCACTTCTTCCTCACATATATTTTTTACAGCTCTTGATAGTGTTGTCTTTGACAGAACATTTAAAAAGTAACTGTGCTTATATATAATAGACCACAATGAGCATTAAATACAATTTATTGTAATGAACTGTCACTGTGGTTAACTGAAGAGAAGAAAAGTTGCTAGTTTGTTGTGTATGGAGGAGAGAAGAGGCTGGTAGGTAGTACAATACAAAATTTTTTGATACATGCTTTGGATAAACTTCACGCTGACTTTTTGTACCAGAAATTGAAAATTGAGAATAAAAAGCCAAAAGTATTACACTGGGGGGTGCGGTGGCGCAGCAGCGCAGCGCGTTAGACCACAGTCCTGCTCTCCGGTGGGTCTGGGGTTCGAGTCCCGCTTGAGGTGCCTTGTGCCGGACTGGCGTCTCGTCCTGGGTGTGTCCCCTCCCCCTTTAGCCTTACGCCCTGTGTTGCCGGGTAGGCTCCGGTTCCCCGCGACCCTGTATGGGACAAGCGGTGCTGAAAGTGTGTGTATTACACTGAAATTTCCATTAAAGATACTTTTCTGCAAATCGAGGTTAGCCTCTATAACATTAAAGAACAACTTAGAAAAAATTATTTTTCTTCGAAATATTATAATATGTTGTTATCACTGTTATCCATTAGAAAAAATAAAAACTTTTTATTTAGTACTTAATTTTAATTGAAACATTTTCTACGCAGAGACCATTTTTTTCCGACGAGAAATAGTGGTAATTCACCTAAACCTGAAAATAGCAGGAGTCAGCAAATTCTGTTTTGTGCTGCAAATAAGAAATGTCAAATTTCAGAAGTTCTTGTCTTCTCTCTTAAGACCTTTAATTTCCACTTGAAATGTTCAAGATCCTTGTACATCGTATAACGTGTTGACGAAGCGCGCAGCTCTCCGTTACTTAGTGAAACAATGTTGCACTACCGCGTGTGTCCTCAAGGTGGCTCAGGGGAGCGAAACAACGACCCACGTGATAAGTGAAGTATACTGAACGTTTACACCGGCAATACTAAATAGGCTTTACCGAAATCGAGCTTTTTAAAAGGCCATTTGAGGGAGATAAAGTTCCATTATAACTGTGTTCCTGTCCAAAGCAGTGGAAATCACTTTTGCAAACCACATTTAAGCATCTTTGGCAATTACTTTCCTTCCTGTCAAATTTGGCCTTCTCTTCTGTGCAGAAAGTCACCTGGAGAACAAATAGACCGGAAAGACAGAGCGCAAAATGCACGTTTACAGTGGCCTGTTATGAGGAATCACAGCTTTGTAAGACACCTCAGAATGTGAGCTCTTGTTCAGGGTCTGGCTATAAATAGTGTATCCAAAGATCACATGATGAGCATCAGACAGTGGTAGCTGGTTACTGCTGAAAGTTGGACCAGAGTTGTCTTCTTGTCTTGCCCTTGTAGTCTGGTGTATAATATGCTAAATTAATGTTTTCTGGCCTGGATCCTGCAACACCATTTCACCATAGTCCATACATCTTTTCAGGTCTTTTAACAAGTTTAGTCATTTACATTTATTACAAATGTAACATGAATTACATTTAATATATGTGTAAATGTTCATGTTCTATAACTTTTAGATCAAAACTGTTTAACAACGGATAAACTTTCATGCAGCTACTCATGTAATGTAAAAAAAAAAATTCGGAATGTGATTAGGAATTGTCGATATTTGGATAAACTTGTAATTTACGCCTTGTGTCTTCTTTCTTTATGTCCTTATAATTTATGTTATAGGCTGCTGGGAGGATTCACAGAGTAAGAATTTCATTGCATGGTGTAACAGACTGTTTACTGTACATATGACAATAAACTCTTGAATCTTCAATAAACCTTTATGCAGCTACTCCTGTGATGTAGATCGGTTCACAAGATGGACAAACTAATTGTGCTTTAAAATCACACGTCTGCATCTAAGTCCCTGCTAATGTGATGCACACATTATGTTTTCTATGAGATGTATGTTGCTTTAGAGAAAAGCGTCTGCTAAATGAATCTATGTAATTTCACTAACATTTTTTCTACAAAGCTACATACAATGTTAAATTACTTATCCATTTATACAGCTGGGTAATTTTACTTTTCCTTGCAAAAAAATAAAAACATTGCAGCAGTAAAGTATATTTACATTTATTCATTTTGCTGACACTTTTCTCCAAAGCAACTTAAGATGTTAATTTGCCTACAACTAGAGCTGGGTAATATTGATTGAACAATTTCAGGTACGTACTGTGCTCAAGGGTATAACAGTCAGAGATGAGATTTGAACCTGTTACTTTTGGGTCCAAAAACAGCAGCTTTAATAGCTAAATTATCAGCTGTGTTCGAAGATTGCATTGATGCTTTTTATTTTAAGCAGATGATTGTAAAACTGAGCTAAATTTATTGCATTTCTGTAACCTACTATGGGAGACCTGGTACCTGAGACAGAAGAAGACGGGTCATTCCTGATGTGGTCTCTAGATGTTGTGGGGAGAGGGGGTGATGCAAGCATAGTTTCACCATTAACACCAACAGACTCTCACATTCAGGGGTGCGGTGGTACAGCAGGTTTAACTGGGTCCTGCTCTTGGGGGGTCTAGGGTTCAAATCCTGCTTGGGGTGCCTTCCAATGGACTGTGCCCTATGTTGCTGGGTTAGGCTCTAGCTCACCATGACCCTGCTCAGGACAAGCAGCTTTAGACAATGTGTGCATGTGTCCACTCTCACATTAAACAAAACACATCAAGCCTCCACAGGGGTGCAACTAAAGTGCTCTGACAGGGTGGGAACTGTTCCTCCCTCTGAAGTAATATGCACAAGATTTGTTTAACTCCAACATTATGATGTCTAATTGATTTTTTTGTCTTGTTGAATTGTGGTAGGTAAATATAAAAAATGGATAATTGACCCTGAAATGTACTTTCATCAGTTTATTCAACAAATTTAAATTTCTGGCAAATATTAATAACTGCCTTTTACATCTGACAAATTTTGATATTGTAAAGAAAACAAGGTTAACAGATTTTTTTAAATTACATTATGGTTCTAAGCAATGTAGACTAGTTCATTGCTGCAGAAAAAGTGTTCTGCTGCACATCATTTCTACCAGTTTTCAATATGTGTGATCAGCATCAGAATGTTGAAAATGTTCAGCAGTAAAGGGAAGCAGCGTTCGGTACAGTGGTGCTCTCTGTGTCCGCAGAATGAATGACTGCAGCATTACAAGCTGTCAAATTCTGGCCTGGTTCTGGAATGCGGAGCTCTGCTATCATCTTTCAGCATCGACTTGTGCCATGCTGCCGCGATGCAGGCGGCTGCATGCATATGATCTTTCGGGGCTGTAGAGCCAAGGCACAAAGAGCCAAAGAGTTCCCCCATGTGAGTGGCTCACACATTAGCAGCTTTCTCATTCAAGTCCCACTTTCTGTATCTTTGAGAAGTGAGATGTTTAGTGCAGTTAGGATTCTGACCAGGCTGCCCGTTGTAAACCTGCATCACTGCTTTTACGTAAAAAGATTCCAGAAACCTACATCACTTGATAAAAACCTGCATTAAACTGTAAGCTCAGGACACTGTTTTGTTCATTTGTAACAGTTCGGTTTAGATCCAGAAATTGGATTATTTTATGAGCACAAATGTAAAATTAAGTTTTTTTGGTGCAAATTATTACAGAGCTATAATGTTTCAGCAGGCTTAACAGTGCATCAGAAATGAAGATTATACACATTTCTTTGCAATTTAGAATGAAGAATGTATATTTGTCCTGATGTTCACAGTACTAAATGGGAAATACGAGTGAACATGTATTATGACATAATCTGAGAAATTCCTCCATGAAGGTGATCATTTTCAAGATATGACTTCGATGACAGTTTAGGGGTTAAGGAAAGCATTGCTCATGTCTAAAGTGCTCAGTTCTCCTTCCATTCAAGCAGGGGCACAAGCAGTGGACCTCCAGCTTCGCTGTGAGGGAGACCTCAGAGTGACTCCTTTATTCTCTTTAGGCTCCTAATGCAGCCATGCAGCCATAGTTATGGCACAAGGTCACTGCAGGACACTGGCCTGCAAACCAGGTCAGGTCTCCTATGAGAGGAGTTTCATTGTACATTGCAACAAATTTAACTCAAGATTTACTATATTATATTATAATATACTATTATATTATATTATAGGGGTGCGGTGGCGCAGTGGGTTGGACCACAGTCCTGCTCTCTGGTGGGTCTGGGGTTTGAGTCCTGCTTGGGGTGCTTTGTGATGGACTGGTGTCCTGTCCTGGGTGTGTCCCCTCCCCTTTCAACCTTATGCCCTGTGTTACTGGGTAGGCTCTGGTTCCCCGCGACCCTGTATGGGATATGTGTGTGTATATTATATTATACTACTACTATAATATTATACTATTACTCTTTCAGGACTTGATGTTGTATTTGTACGGAATCAGTTACGGAGGCTCCATGAGAACATTAGGCCGCTGTTACTATATAAAGTTACTATAGACTGTAAACATTACATTTTGTTGATAGGTTAAACATATTTCTTTATTTTCATCATGTATGCGTGTATAATCCAGGGCAACGCATGCTACCTCATTTAAAAGTGCGTACAGGTTTTTTATATGGTTACACACTAAAGTACAAAGCAGTATAACTATGTATAGCGTGTATTTAGTTTACAACATGAACTAAATATGACTCATATGTTGCACTACTGATTCTTTTGCTTCAGAATTCATTCCTTTTCTCGATCACCGTAACACTACAGGGTATACTGCCTTTAAAATGACCTTGGTGGCGAGCTGCAGCGGCCGTTTCACGAAAAGGAAGCAGGAATATTTTGCATACAACTCATATTTATTCCCCCTACATTACTGGATGTGTAACTGGAGACACCAGCAACTTATTCTTTTATTATTGCTGTTACACAGAATTGTTCAGATTTGTCAAACAATATGGCTATGGAAATTATTTCTTCATAAAGGGACTAGAGCTTCAAAGTTTTTCAGTTAGTAGGTTGTTCAAGAAAATTGGCTGCGTTTCATTGCATGCAAACTCCACGCGCCGCAGTATTGCACAGTAATAACTTGTGCTATATTTTCTCTCGAGTTCGGAAATCATTCACGTCAGATATCGTCACAGGTATGCTCTGTTAATCTCCGCCCACATGCAGCCGGACAGCCAATGATGTGCCGAAGTCTAGGGTGCCGTTGGGTCTCGTGACCACAGCCGTCTTAAATCCTGACGGCTGCTGGGGGTTCGGCCATTTCGACTGGCTTGTCGTAGAGCCCGAAGAGCCCTAGTCAATCAGTGTGTCCTTCCCACCCGTGACAGCGCCACCTCTCCAACTACGCCGCACAATGAGTGAGACCGCGATTTCCTTCGCCAAGGACTTCCTGGCCGGCGGTATCGCTGCTGCTATTTCCAAGACAGCCGTCGCTCCCATCGAGAGAGTGAAGCTGCTCCTCCAGGTATGACTGACTGGCTGCCGAGCGGATTACTTTACACTCGCTGGCTCGCTTGAGTTTCACCTCGGACGGGTGTGTGTTGGCCAGCCCGCTGCTGCATTATGTCACAGTGGCCGCAGAGGCTGGTTTGTAATGCTCTTACTGAAGTAATTGTTCACACCTCGAGTGCTCTATTTGAGTTGATCGCGCTCGGCCTGTTGAGGCGACATGGAGCCGGGTTTCAGTACCCTTGAATCGGACATCCGAGGTTGTTCTTCTCGCGTGATACCGCGTTGTGCGGACGCCAGGGGTTGGCGCAACTGAGCACTGCAGTTTTTATGGCTTCAGACCCTCGTTTAACCAGTTGAGTTTATTATGTGCACATTTGCAATGGCTCGGCTCCGATGATGGCGATGATGCCAAGGTCGCGGCAAGGGGAGGCCGCGCGCGGTCCGTGGGCCTCCTCGGCTCCAGGAAGTCGGTTGGTCGTCGGTGAGTCAGTGAGGCGCGCGCGAACTCAAGACTGGCCTCTTTCTGTCTGTTCGCCGCTGAGCCGCTTTCTGCTGCATTCTGCCTCTTCTCTAAAGCACAAGACAAGTATTAATAATTTTTAACACGAAGCGCACCCACTCAGTCGAAGACAAATCGCGGAGAATCCCGAGTGACCCGCAACCCGTTGTCTTCCTTCGTACTGAAAGAATCGGCGGCGATCGCATTGAGCGCCTTTTTCCCAGCGCCCTGACTGATTTCGAAAAACTGTTGACTCTTAAAATGCGTTTTGTTTTGTGCAAGTATTTTATTGCTTTTCTCATTGTGTCAGTTGGGTTTATTGAATGCGAGTCAAGCACTGCCGTTATGTTTCACTGTCACTTATTCTACTTTATTTGTATTTGACTAATGATTATATATAATCATAGTGGCAGTGGAAGATTTGCTCTGTACAGACAAGTTATCGTGAGTGTCTCAAAGATCATCAGGGAGTGTTAAATTGGACATCTTCAATCAGAATTGCCCTCTGGCTTTGCTCCCCTGGGTGTGGTTATGTAATGTGCAGAAGGGGTTTGCGGAGATCTGCCTTGTTTTCTCACTGCTGTCTTTTTTTTTTTTTCTTCTTTTTCTTTTCTCCACAGGTCCAACATGCAAGCAAACAGATCACAGCCGACAAACACTACAAGGGCATCATTGACTGCGTGGTCCGCATTCCCAAGGAGCAAGGCTTCCTGTCCTTCTGGAGAGGAAACCTGGCCAATGTCATCAGGTACTTCCCCACGCAGGCCCTCAACTTTGCCTTCAAAGACAAGTACAAGAAGGTCTTCTTGGATGGAGTTGACAAGCGCACCCAGTTCTGGAGATACTTTGCCGGCAATCTGGCCTCCGGTGGCGCTGCTGGTGCCACGTCTTTGTGCTTCGTGTACCCTCTCGACTTCGCCAGAACCCGTCTGGCGGCCGACGTCGGCAAGGGAGGTCACGAGAGAGAGTTCACCGGTCTCGGCAACTGCCTGGTGAAGATCTTCAGGTCTGATGGCCTGAAGGGCTTATACCAGGGCTTCAATGTCTCAGTCCAGGGCATCATCATCTACAGAGCTGCTTACTTTGGCATCTACGACACAGCTAAAGGTATATATGTACTGTTTTGCTGTACTTTGACTTTTCATGTCCTTGTCTTTTTGTGATCATTCTTGAAGTACTTCGCATTTTATGTGGCTTTTAAATGTGCTGTTTCAGCAGTAGGTCAGTTTTGATTAGACATGCCTTTCCTTCTCAAAGGGTTTAAGAGTGAAGTCTCATACTAGGCTGCTTTATTACACTCAATCCAAAAACTGTTAATCTTTATTTGGCCACCATGTCAGAACTGTTAACTTTTAGCCACCTGATTAAACTGAATGGGAATTAATTTTGTTTCCATTTAGGCATGCTACCAGATCCCAAGAACACCCACATTGTGATTAGCTGGATGATTGCTCAGACTGTCACTGCTGTTGCTGGTTTAACATCCTACCCCTTCGACACTGTCCGACGTCGCATGATGATGCAGTCTGGCCGTAAAGGAGGTACCCTATTTGATGTCTTAAGATGCGTTGAGCTTGTCTCATTTAGTCTGCGCTAAGTGTCAACATTGTTCTTATCAGAAATAAAGGTTTTGCTCTATTATAAGGTCTATGTAAAGCTTGGTGTCCCTGTCAGTTGTTGATAGGTTTACGCCTGTTTAGCTGATATGGGCAGAATTACTGAATGTTGCTGAATTGTTTGTTTCAAATTGCTTTCTAATGCTTCTGCCTTCGCTTTTCAGCGGACATCATGTACAGTGGCACAATTGACTGCTGGAGGAAGATTGCCCGTGATGAGGGAACCAAAGCCTTCTTCAAGGGAGCTTGGTCTAATGTTCTCAGAGGCATGGGTGGTGCCTTTGTGCTCGTCCTGTATGATGAGCTGAAGAAGTTCATCTAAACTATTTTAGACACGTTTTGCGAAATGGTAAATGTAACATATCTTGTACATTTGGAAGAACTGTCAAATTCCGCCTTATTTATAGGGACCAACTAGTATTCAGTACTAGTTGTACTGGGGAATAAATTGTGTGGTTTTTCGGTTTGTCCCCTTCTCTCCTTTCATCGGTGTCATTCCCATAATAAAGAAACCAAACTGAGGACTCGCTCTACCTGTCATCCAGCCGGTCTGTTTTTAATTAATAAATGCAACCTATTGAACAAATACCCATAAGCATGTGTCTTTTTTTTTTTTTTTTTTTTTTTTTTGAAAACCTCAACCATTATCAAACAGTATGTAAACATGTTGAGGAGCTAGCATTTACTATCACCTTGATTATGTTGGCCTTAATGTTACTAATGTTTACTTTTGTGAATGGAAGTTATCCTTTTCCCTCCCATGTGATGGTTCAGCTGTTGCCCTGAATGCCGGAGTTGTAAAGTGATCTAGTGTCTCCCTAATGGTTGAGGTTGGGTTATAGCCAGAATAAGCTCCAAGTAAATCTGAGACCAAATGGTCATTGGGTGGCCGTTTTACTAAAGTGTAAATTAAACAGGGTCTTAGAGTGGCTTTTATATGGTTTATCAATGGCCTGTTGAAAAGAGTACTTGTCTTTAGCTCTGATGTAATAGCAGGGAACTAACCTGTATGATGTGACATTCTTGAATGAATGTCCTTTGGAAGAATGGAAGCTGTGGATTATCGTGTGCGTGAAGTGGATTACGCTTACCCAAGTATATTTAGAAGCCTTATCTTCTCCTGGCTTGTGTGGTTAGTGCAGTACTATAGTGATTCTTTAACCTTCAGCTGACATGTATCGGTCATCGGTGTGGCCTGCCCATTAAGCCCTCCTGCCCTATATAGGCAGAGATTTAATGCTTGCATGCAAATGTACTGGCTGTATTGATCAACTAGTCAGGCTCTTGTTGCTCTGACCTTTATGTTCGTGAGAGCCAAATCCAGGAACAGGTTTTTTCCAATGTATAAAATGATCTTTATGTGCTGGGAAAGGTTATTTTGTACACTTTTGCAACATCAGGCTTGTGGCAGTTGAGTCCAGTCTTAGCGCTGAATGTTAAATCAAAGTCCATGCAGAACATAAAGGCACTACACACAAACTGTTGAAGGGCTGAATATTTGAAACAATATTTTTCTAAGCAGGATAAACTTGGCAAGACATGGTCAAAAATTATTTTGTGTATTTTGTATAAAGCAACTGAAGTTATTAAAATGTTACAGGTAATGGACACACCTTTATAACCAAAGGATAAATGATTCTCAGGGTTTGATCAGCAAATTGGGGAAAAGCTAGTCTTATTATTCATTTACATTTATTTAGCAGATGCTTTTCTCCAAAAGTAACTTCCAATGAACTCTGTGTAGTGTTATCAGCCCAAACACCTTATTCACCAAGGTGACTTACACCGCTAGATACACTACTTGCACTGGGTCACTGATCCATACATCAGTGGAACACACTGTTGGGACACGTATTGGGAAACTTGGAGCCTGTGTAATGTAATGATGGTTCTTATATTCACAACCCACGTGCATCATTACTACACAACCATTCATTTATTCATTCATTCATCGATTGTCCCATGCAGAGTCGTGTTCCATAGCCTGTCCCGGGAGCAGAGGTCGCGAAGCCCAGTAACCCTGGAGAGGACCGCAGGGCAACCGCACTCAGTCATTCACTCACACATACAGTACACACAAAAGGCGGACAATTTAGAGACAATACAGCACGTGCAAAATAATTTAATTAAAAAAAAACTTGCATCTAAGACTTTTAATTTTCACAAGTAATTTAATTTACTTTACATTTAATTTAACACAAATCCTGCATGCGTTGTAACGGGTCTTTCGAACGATTACTCAACAATGAGAAGGGCGAGCGCAGCTATAGAGTTTCATAACAAGCGCAACCGGTCGCGGTGACGTCATTACACGTCATAAGGGGCGTCACCCTGGATCTGCGGTGGGCGGCCGCGACCGGCTTCTCGAGGAGTGGAAATTCCATTCATATGACACCGGTACACGTGAGCGTTAATGCAATGCTTAAATAAACCGCCAGATAAATGTGTGATCCGAGTGACCAGCTTGGAACAAAATGGAGGAGAAAAGTCGGGAAGAGCAAATGATTCGAAATGCTAAATGGAGTGTATCCACACGCTGGTTTAATAAAATAGGTGGGTGATATTAAGTCCCACACACAGCCACAGCTGCTGTTGAGCAGCAGAAGCAAGAAATTTTTCTCAATCATAAAATGATTGGGAATATACCCCAGCCAGTACAAACAATACGTTAACGTTACCTTATTTGTTTAGAACATCTGGTTATACGAGGACGAAACAGAATCGATGGTTACTGAGGTTAAACCACGTAAACCGTTTACCTTTTTCATGCGCCTCGGTACAGCTGGTTCCATTTGTGCCCGCGGTTTTATAGGCACGTAAAGGTTCGCACGGAAGTGGTGTGTGTGTGTATGTGTGTGCGTGTGTGAGCGCGTCACTTTGAACACTGCGTACCCTTAAATGGAATTCTGCTCAAATCAGCATAAAGGGTACAGTAGGGCGCGGAGTGAACGGTCTTACACTGCCCCTGTGTGGCAGAAACATCTCAACACAGGAGAAAATGAGCGCACAGGCAGACAGAACTAAAGAAAAAACAGAACAGACAAATCAGCTGAATACCAAAGGGAAATATTATAGACAAATGATTACACTATAGAAAAATGTGAATATTACAGAATATTAACTCAGAATATTAGAGACAAAGCAAAATAGTAGACAACTGAATATTGTTTAAAGTACAACAGACATGTGAATGTGAATACAACAGATAAATGAGAATATTACAGAAAAAAAGAACATGACAGACAAATTACAACACTACAGATAAGCAGGAATACTTCAGATAAATGAGAACAGTACAGAAAATGAGAATACTGCAGACAAATGAGAAAAAACTATAAATGATTTAGGAGGCAGTAGGGAAATGAGAATTATGAGAGTACTACATTGTCTCAAAACAATAAATTCCTTGTGCTATATATATATATATATATATATAAAATGCTCAGTCAGTTATTAATTTGTATTCTACAGAATTCACATGCATTAAATTTGTACCATTTTGCTTTATGTACTGCAACTGTGTATTTAAATTCTCCCTTTTATAAGCATCATTTAAGAATCTTGATGACACTCTCAGATGGTTTGTGAAAAAACACTGAAAAGTCTATTAAGTACTGGATGAATGGGTGTTAAATGTCTCAAAGCTGTTCAGCATGAAGTTTATACCATTTGTTCATACACACACACAGACACAGTTTCAGAACCACTTGTCCAATACAGGGTCGCGGGGAACCGGAACCTAACCCGGCAATTCAGGGCGTAAGGCTGGAAGGGGAGGGGGGACACCCAGGACAGGACGCCAGTCCGTCGCAAGGCACCCCAAAAGTGGGACTCAAACCCCAGACCCAACGGAGGGCAGTACCCGGTCCAACCCACTGCGCTACCACGCTACTGTGCCCCCCTCCATTTGTTCATAGTTTACCTCTATTTATAGTTTACAAGGTCAGTACTAAACCAGTTCGGTCAAATTCCGTCTGTGCGCGTGTGCGTGTCCTTTTTGAGCCCTGGCTTCACCTGCTAAAATGAAACTGTGGCTGTTAAGGGTGACTGCTTTCACCACTACGTTCATCACTTTCAACCACTCTGGACTCGTTCAACCTGTTTCAAAATGACTTCGTAAAGCCACACTGAGTGCCACTGACACTGAGTGCCTGATACCGCCTGGATCCAAAACCAGTTTCTCAACACTAATAATTCCCATCCACAGAAAGGCCACTTATAAAATGCATTATTACCTTGAGGAACTGACAGGTTTTACTTATGTATATAGGAACCTGAGAGTACTTGCATGGTCTGCTTAATGTAATTGCTATTTTTTGCACTCGCCCGTCGATAAAACCCTTACTCATCAGCCACACGCACTTCTCTTAATAAGCCAAATGAACTTTGTCTTGTAAGAAGACCATTCATTATAGGGACACAACTGTCTAGTCTTCGATGCACATTAATTGTGACACAGTGGAGAAGTTGCAAAGATTTGGGGCCCAAGAAAATGAAGAAATGGTCACTGTACAGTAGTGTCTCTGTACTACTGTTCTAGTATAAGGGATTTGCAGACGGGCCAAGAAGGTATAGACGGAATAATATAGCTGGACAACACAGAGGTCAATGTCACTACCCGGAGCAGCACAATTGGAACAATGTTGCCACCTGCTGGCAGTTCGATTAATGTTTTTCAACGAGTCCTTTATTAAACACGGATCATGAACCAGATTAAAAAAGGGTATCTCTCATGTGTCCACTATCACTTCTACTCGCCCAGAGCACTTTTTTTTTTTTTTTTCAAGGAGACTTAACTGATACACAAGCGTGTTATTAATAGAGCTTTTCCGAATTCCAGTTTGGCTGAAATAACGTGTTATTCTTAGCAAAACTTTAACATATAAGGCCCAGCTGGGCCGAACACACAATAGCTGGAAGATGAATGTTCTCTCTGGCTGTAGAACTCGTAGGAAAATACCGAATTAACACCCACAATATAATGTCATTCGTTCTTATATCTGCTTCAAATGTCTAAAACGCTTAGCCTAGGAGTGACAGGAATGAGGAAAACACTGCAGTCATAACTGGTCTGTTAGATATGTATTTACCTCAGTATCTGCAGAAAGTAATATTGAGCTAAGAACATTTAAAAGATCTGAGCTGACAGTGAAAAGAACTGCAGAATTTCCACTGCATTCAAAAAAATTTGTGTTTTAGAAGCAATAAACATTGCTACATTTCATTGACTTGGTTTATGTTTTACATATTACAGTAATTTTAATGTCTGAAACTTTGACGTGTTTTAAGTCATACATGATACATCCTTCCCTTCGAGTTGGACAGACAGACAGAGGCGTCAGAGATAGATAGATAGATAGATAGATAGATAGATAGATAGATAGATAGTCTCCTCAGTTTCTTACAACTCCGATACTGTAAGGAAAAATGTAACATAAAATATTCACGAGAAAATGTATATATAATAAAATTATAAATCAATGACATATGTCGATCAAAAATACAGAGTTTTATTAAAACCATGCCATTTTTGCAGTGTATAAGGACGGTACGTTAAAGAAAGCTTGTGAAATTACAAATGAAAACCATTAGTAAATATTAAACGCCCTTGACGTAAGAGAGACTCGGTGACGTCGATCACCTTGTTTCTCCTCCCGCCGGAGGTGCTGCGGTCCTGAAACCTTCGCGAGTCACTCCGACTTGGGCGAACAGCACGCGGAAGGATACGTCTCTGTGTGGTTCGGCTCTCGGCGTGATCGAGCGATACGCCGTCGCTTTACAATCAGGAAGTGAAAATTATATGTTTCAGTTTTCTTTTTTGTTTTAGCTGAACGCGATGTCAACTCCTGCTAGACGACGTTTGATGCGAGATTTCAAACGGTGAGCTTCGTCGGGGAAGGGGCAGCCGGGCGTTATCGAGCGTTTTTTTAGCCCAAGCAGTGCGAAACATGGCGACTTTTTAAAATGTACACAGACTGTGGTGCGACGCTACGCCAGTTGCGCAGCGTGAGCCGCCGCCGGAAGTATAGTGGCTGCGCGGAGAATTTGGCGTAAGGCGCTCCGAGAATCGCGGTCGGGTCTAGTGACAGGCTTTTCTGACAAGGACTCTGTGTGTTTGCGTGATGTTTCCAGGCTTCAGGAGGATCCCCCGGCAGGAGTGAGCGGAGCCCCGTCGGAAAACAACATCATGGTGTGGAACGCAGTCATTTTTGGGTGAGTATCCGGCCGCCGGCGCGTTGCAAGTTCCAGTGTCCCCTCCTCGGCTCATTCGCAGCCCTGCTGCTGTGTGTTGTGTGTCAGTAGCCGGCGGTGGAGAAAATTCCCTTTGTCCCAGGCAGGACTAAACTAAACTTTAGTCTAAAGTTTGTCGGGAGTTGGAAAAACGTGTCTTCTCAAGGCAGAAACCGCTTACCGTTTTGTCCTGAAGAACCCAGAAATATTTAAAGTTTGAAAAAAGGTAGACATGGACAGTCCCCACGGTTTTGTTCACCTCACCTATGCTGTCTTGAAAATGGAGAAAAATGGAGAAAATGTCCCTGGTTTCCATGAGGACTTTATTATACGTCACAACGGGTGCGCGCGCGCTGTCACTCTCATGATTTTCTGTTAAAATGTGGGTATTTCGGTACTACTCAGTTTTTCTACGGCCACGTGTAATTTGCAATGAACTCAATAAGGAACCAGAATGAAGGATGTTGAGGGAGAGCTATGACCGTATCTGCCATTAAACACTCAATGTTAATTTAGATGATTTTAATTCCTTTTTTCCTCTTCACTTTGCAGCCCTGAGGGGACGCCTTTCGAAGATGGTGAGTTTTGTCTTCTGTGTTGTTCTCCTTCGTTTACGTTAGGTCTGCATGAAGTGGCTTTCTGTAGCTTGCATCCATGTGGTACGATGCAAGATCGTGAGCCGAGATCAGCGACGGACGGTTGGTTTCTTAGTGGTTTATCTGGTGCAGTGAGCAATAACCCAGAGCAAAAGTAGAGCGCTGTTGTACTTGTGGGCTCGAGATGAATAGAATAATAAATCATGGGCCGTGTTTGGCAGGCCAGCAGGCCGTGTGGGCGGAATGGCGAGTATCGTCTCGTGTTGACCGGAGGCCAGGTGGTACCCGTTCTCAGCGCTGGAGGCCAACGCGGTGACTGGCCGGGACCCTAATCCCCTGTGATTTCATCAGATTAAGTTGACCACAAGCCATGACTGAGCTCTTTTGGGATTTCTAAGGGACAGGATCGCTTGGCTGTTCAGCCAACGTAAAGAAGCTTAGGTAGCAACAATTGACAACTCGCTACTTATGTGGTTCTGAGTTAATCATATTTGGATCTCTGAAGGAGAACACCCAGCTGGGTATCATTCCCGGTTATTCTGAAAAACTCAATGGTAGTGATGCTCTAGAAATGTACAGCTATCATCTGGGACATGCTGTCTTGTACATCTGAAGGGTATGATTTGCTCTGCGGAAGAATATGTTGCTAATGTCATTTTGTAGTATCACTTGTTTTTGTTTATGAAAGCTGCGGCATTCTGTTAGTCCACAGTAGTGTACAGAATGTAATGTTCTGTACAAGAAGGATATATAAATAGGCAGGCACGCTGCATCTAGTATGTCTATATTTATGTCTTGGGTTGTTCCGGTGCCTTATTACAATGGAAATTTAAACTTATGTATCATAGTGTGTCTGTAGTGGCTCCTTGGCCAGCTGGCATTTGTCCTCCATGGCCTGTAACTGTACGAGCCTTCTGGAAATTTGCAGCGCGACCATCACGATTCATGCTGTAGAGAAGCAGCTTTATGAGGGGGATGAAAGTCATGGGCTTGGTGGCATGGGGGATGCAGTGGCCATGAGTCTTGTGGCCAGATCGGTGCCACAGTATTCCTACATGAGTCATCTGCCATCTGCACCTCTGTCTACCTGCCTGTTTGTCACAAGCACATTGGATTGTTTGTGGGTAATTGAGTAGTGCTAGTCTTATAGCTACCGGTTATGTGTTGGACTCTTCACATGATGGAGCTGAGACTATCTGGAATGAATTTACAGGCTGAACACTTTGGTTTATTATTATATGCATCTTCTTCTTCAGAAGTGTGTGAATTCTCCTGCCTTCTTGTAAGATAAACTACTGTATGGGTAATGGAATGTAATGTAAATAAAAGAATAGAACCACTAAGGGAAACTAACATATTTACGCCAAGGATTTGCATTTTACTTTCATTCTGCTATTATATTTCTTTACATTCTTGTAATTTCAAGTACTGAGTCAGTTTTACTTCTTTTTCAGGAACCTTCAAACTTACAATAGAATTCACAGAAGAATACCCAAATAAGCCTCCTACTGTTCGTTTTGTCTCCAAAATGTTTCACCCAAATGGTGAGTGTGTGCGTTCAGTACTTCCTGTATTTTTCATTGGCTTTGGTAGTTTTTTCTTTTTCTGTTTGACAAATTTTATCACACAGATTATGATGCCCATCTGACCTTAGCACGTCACAATACATAAGATAAAATACTGTATAGGATAATGTAAGCCTTTGGAGGTTTCCACTGAACTTTACCTCTTTGAATTTTAAGTGTTAGGGAAGCATATTCAGATGTGATTTTTTTTTTTTTTTTTTTTTTTTTTTTCCCCCTTCTTCTCCCCCCAGTCTATGCAGACGGTAGTATATGTTTGGACATTCTGCAGAATCGCTGGAGTCCAACATATGATGTATCTTCAATCTTAACATCTATACAGGTATGAAAAATCCATACATTCATCCATTTTCAATAACCACTTCACCTGATCAGGGTCATGGTGATCCAGAGCCTATCCTGGAAGCATTGGGTACATAGCTAGGGGGAATACCCTGGAAGGGAACTGTCTATTATGGGATAGTGACCCATGCATAAACTTTCTCATTCAAAGTACAATTTAGAGTGAACAGTCCAACTCAACTGCATGTCTCTGGATTGTTGGAGGTTACTAGAGCACCTGGAGGAAACCCATGCAGACACAGTATACGTGCAAACTCCACACAGACTGAGTAAGGGTCAATCCCACAGATTCTTGGACTACCCAGGAGCTGGGGGGTGGCAGCACTACTCGCTGCACCTCTGTGCCAGTGTGCAAAATCTTTTGAACAAATGAAACAACCCATCTATTAGTAACATAAAGGGTAGGCAGTAATTTTTTCCTCTTCAACTCCAAATAATCAGTACTTTAATATATTCTAGAAGTTTACTCTAACTGAAACTACAAAAAATTATGAATAGTAGTTCTTATATGTGATATTCTGTGGGAGTTGTTGTTTGTGTTAAATTTATTAAAACCAGGTATGGGCACTTGGGTCAACAAGTAGCATTGTGGTTAGGGCTGTCACCTTCCAATCAAAGGGCCTAGGCTTGAATCCCGGATTGCTGCAGTACTCTTGACTCAGGAACTAACCCTCAATTGGTGCAATAAAACCAACTCAGCTGTATAAATGGATAAATTGTTGCAAGTAGTTGACTATACAAATTGTGCAGTGTAAGTTGATTTGTGTGTATGGTTTTGACAGTGTGTTCTTGTAATATCCTCCCTTGGCTCCTGTTGCGTAGTCGTTGCTGGATGAACCAAACCCCAACAGCCCAGCGAACAGCCAGGCGGCCCAGCTTTATCAGGAGAACAAGCGCGAGTACGAGAAGCGGGTTTCCGCCATTGTGGAACAGAGCTGGCGCGACTGTTGACCCAGAGCCACTCACCACAAGGACACTGCCCAGCCTCAAGTCAAGAGAGCAGAGAGAAGAAAAAAATGCATCATCTTTTTGGGAAACATTAGCAAAATAATACACATCAGCATTTTTTTGAACCATGGATATCTCCCTCCCCTAGCATCGTCCTTTCTGTAACCGTTGCAAGGTAGAGTGCTGTTGTGCTGTGGTCACCTGCTCCCCCCATCACGCAGATTCCTTCTCCTGGATAAAGCACCTTCGTTTGATGTAAATGTACCTTGTACTTGGGTTACTGACCAGCGTCTGTCTTTTACTGCTTGATGAACCCCTCCCCCCCTGCAAGTTTTTAAACTTCTTTTGGTTTTTAACTTAACTATGGCACCTTGCCGTTTTCTTCCCAGTGTTAAGCTCAGCCACACAGTAAGACTCAACTGTTTTGTCTGCATTTGTTTGCAGATGGACATTTCTGCTGGGGGGTTTGTTTTGTATGTGGCTTTCCATGATTTAAGACTGGATTTTACTTTTTAATTTTTAAAGAAGACTGAAACCTTCACATAATAATGGATTTTTTTTTTTTCCCCCTCCCCCTCTATAAGAAACTTATTTCTTGGATGAAATGCCCACCTTGTTCTTTCGACACGGTCTCTTTGAAGTCGGTGTCTCTGATGCCACACTTTATTTTCCGAATGTTTCACTTTTATGTCAAGCCACATCCTTCACTTTTTCACAAAGTTTTTCTGGACCAGGGGTACAAGAGCTCATCCACACATTGTTCTGATTTTGCATACTGTATGGAATAGAATAAACCATTGTCAAAAGTCATCAATGCAAACAGTTTAACCTGACAATGATTTATTTTATTTGCTCCATTTTTCTTTAGGTGTGTTTTGTATGAGTAGCTGCTGTGTATGCAAGAAACTTGCATACTCATACACTGTTTTTGGTGGACTTGTGCAGCAGAAGTTTGAGTCTTTAAGGATGATTCACTGTAGGATAACTGCTGGCATCTGTCAGCATTTCCTGTGAATAGTAGAAGTCTCGGTACTTAATGGCTAATCCTAAATTTCTGAGGCTGCACCAATGGCTTAATACTTGACTGCAGTCAGTAAGGTTAGATTATTTCCTGTAGGAGTTTTTTGTGCATCACATCCCTCTAAACCTTGCCTTTAACCAGACTTGTGTAAAAATGGAACTGTGGTCAAAAGCAATGAAGTGTGTGTTTTTCTCTCTCCTCACCCCCTCCCCCATTTTTTTGTTGGATCCAGGTGCATGGTTTGCTTGTTGGATTTATGCTTTTCAGTCCAAGTGCCAGCTGTTTTTTTTTCCTGAAGGGAAGAGAAATCTAGGGTCAGGTCCATCCAGCTGGCCAAAGCTTTATGAATGCTGGTTTTATTACTGTGTGAGTGACCAGAGCCTCATTTTTACCTCTTTTGGGGCATTTTTTTTTTTTTAAATCTGAATTGCCTGAGTGACAATAAGACTTTGCATTAGTAACCCATGTAAAAACTGTACATTTGTTCAGTTCTTGTAAATAAAAAAGTTTAATTGCAAATTTGTGAAACCCACTATGTGTATCATTTCCGTTAGATACATTTTCCCAAGAATGCAGGTTTTCTCTGAATAGTAGAACCCTACCATGGTTCAGGGTTATGATGGCAGTACCCATCTCTTGGGTCAAAACACCTGAGGGGATCAGACAAATTTAGCCAATAATTCAAATTAATTCACCAATAAATCAATGCTACTGTCCTTCCTGCTCTTAAAAGACATTACACCATCACACCAACACCCCCTCCATAACACCCTTACTGAGCAACTACATTCACAAGCTGTTTGTCATGCCTAAAGCACGCCAGAGGGTGCAAACCCAGAGTGTCCTCCACTCGACACAAAACTTTCTGCAAGAGCACAAGGTAAGAGACAATACTGGACTTAAAGTGCCTATAAGTATGTGTTATAATTTGGCTATTTTGGGTATACCTGAACTAGCTGATGAAGATCCTGAGCAAACTGTGAGAAACTTCCTAAAGCAACAGAATTGCATTGCATTAGACAGGAAAATAGGCCCATGACCTTCACTTGTCAAATATGAACACCCCTAACAAGAAGAAATTGAGTAGGGAAGGTGCTAAAATGAATAAACTTAATTGAATGATCCATTTCCAAAAGAGATGGGAGAGTACACATACACATTGTCAGACTGCTTGTCCCAAGCAGGGTCGTAGCGAAGCGGAGCCTAACCCGGCAACACAGGGCACAAGGCTGGAGGGCAACGCACCCAGGAGGGGATGCTAGTCTTTTGCAGGGCACCCCCAGCAGGATTTGAACCCCAGACCCACCAGAGAGCAAGACCCAGGCAAACCTACTGTGCCACCATGCTCCCCCATGGGAGAGTAGAAAAATCCCTTTTCCCATCCAAAAGGAATTGATAGTCTATGCAAATAAGCTGTGGTCAAAAGGTCTGCTTTCCTCCTTTCTTCCCCCATCTTGCTTTTTTCTTCTTTAATATTAATTTTAAACTGTTAAATTCTTTAGAATTAGATTAATTTAGAATTTTAATTGTTAAATCCATTAAATACTTTATTGCTGCCATGACACAACTTTGTTAGATATTGAACTCATGTACTTGATTCTTTCGGCCAGCTTTCCTTTTTCATGTAGCTGCCTTTCCCGAATTCTCCTTGCACTGTTTTAGTATGTCACTATTTGCATTTCTTGAACACATAGACTATAGAAATGCACAAAAGAACTTATAATTACTTTCACATACATGCCCAACTCTTTTCTTTCTCTCCTTGTCTTTTTCTATTTATCTTATCTCTCCAACAGTTATTGTCTGAATATGCTCAATATTTCTTTGTCCCTCTCTCTTTTTACTTTAAAAAAGGGGGTTCTGCAGAGCAGACAAGGAATAAACTAGCAGTTCTCCGATTTCCCAGAAAGAGGCTCCTCCTGTGTCACATTGGTAACACGTGTCCGGTGATGTCGGGCCTCCCTATTTAGCACACTGTAATTTATTACTCCACTCAAGAGCCCACAAACCGGTCCTCACACATTAGAGCGCTTGGTGGAACCACTGTCGAGAATGCTGGGAAATGGCCTGTAAATTCTCAGCTAAGGTCGCTCACTCTCTGGTCTGGTCTGTCTACTATCTATTGACACATGCAAACACACAAAGTACACTGTGCTCAGTGTAATCATGCTTTGTGGTTTGATGACGTTCAACCGCACAAGAAAACATGAACAGGATTACACACTGCCGAAGTCACATTTGCCACCTACATTTCATATTTACATTTATTAATTTAGCAGATGCTTTTCTCCAAAGTGACTTCCAGTGAACACTGTACACAGTGGATCAGCCCACACCTTACTCAGCAAGGTGACCCGATGAATAACAATGGCACATATACTGCTTGTATCAACCACATACCCCTTTCTCTCCGTTTCACACTCATACTCACACACTATGGGTGATTCAGAGTGAACAAGCCATTCGAACTGCATGTCTTTTGAATGTGGGAGGAAACCGGAGCACCCAGATGAAATCCACACAAAGAACATAAAATAAAAATGACAATTTGCTATTTAGCGGTTACACAAATTCATGAGAAAACCCACTGAAACTCAAAAACCACTTAAGATGAGTTTTGCAGCTGTCTTCCTGTAAAGTTCTGACTGAGGATTAACTGTTTGTTACAACTTCTGCATTTTAGCACACAAAAAACAGTTCTTACAATAAAACAATACAAATCAAACTAATTTAAAACATAACCAACTTATAACAAATATTGAAGAAATTTGAAAAAATATGAAAACATGAACAAAAGGGATGTGTTGTAAAATCTTCACATGTATTAATTTATCAAATGTCATTCTCCAAGACTTTTTTTTTTTTTAAAATGTTTGTACACCAAGCTACTTCATCCTTTCATGCATTAAGAACAGGGCTTTGAACTCTACATCCCAATGTATATATTATACACTACTATAAGTGCCCATTACCGACCCTTGTAAATTTCTCCGTTTATCAGTGTAGGAAGACACCAAATGCAAAGAGAGTGGAGATTCGTGTAGTAATTTGTGTTATCACTGCATACCTAGTACATTCTAATAAAATACAAAATGCCACACAGAAAACAGCAGCATCTCACATATTTAAGCATGAACGAGAATCAGGACACCTTCCCCTTAAGTCAGTGGGCAGCTTGAGGTTTCACCAGCTCGTATCTCCCTACTTGGCCATCTTGCAGCAGTTGGTCAATGAGCTGTTCTTTCTGCACCTTGCGGCTCACGATGAGGAATCGCTGCATGCCCTGGCCGTAAGATTTGCTGCGCAGGCCATACTTCTGGGACACCTGGTGGATCTGCTTGCGCTCGTCATTAGTGAGCTCTGTGGAGAAGCGCAGTTCATCCTGTCGGTCCGAGCAGGCGTAGTTGCGAATCATGTCCTCCAGGCCCTTCTTGCTTAGCTGGTGTCCCAGCTTGCCTGTGTCCAGCCCGAGGCCTTCTCTGGCAAACTGCTCCTTCACCATGATGGGCTCTGCGATACCCTCCCCCACTCGGCCCAGCCCGCCACCAGTCCAGCCCATTTTGCGAAGGAGCCGATTCCCAATATTGTCCTCCTTTATCTCCTGCCGTAACTGCTGTATTTTTGCACGGCCAGCGATCTGGTCGCGGGAAATGGCATCGCCGTTGTCCTTGCGCAGGTTCGACTTCACTACAGCATGGGTCTGCCTCAGCTTCACCAGAGCGGCCTCTGCAGCAATGTGCTTCACGTTCTTTTTGGGCCCCACACCCTCTGCTACATACCGATCGTCCAAGTAAACCTCGCACTTCCAGCGCTGGTGTGGCAGCAGCATGAACCTAAAGCTGGCTGCCACTTTGTTGAACTGTGCCGTATCATTGATGATGCAGATGGCATTGTCAGAGTTCTCCAAGATAACCAGTTCATTAAAGTCCTTCTTGCCACCCTGTTGACCGTAAGTCTGCTCAAAGGAGCAGTGGTTGTAATTGCTGTTCTGCAGCTTAGCTGCTTGGTTCACGCGCAGCTTTCTGAGTGCCTCCTCCGCAGCTGCATGCTTGGACATCTTCTTGGTGCCCACAGCCTGAGCCACCAGTTCGTCCTGCACATACACGCTGCACTGCCAGAGGCCTCGGTTAAGCAGAAGCTCAAACTTGTAATCAATCTTCATCCGACTGAAGGCTGCTGAGTTGTTGAGGATGCAGATGGCATCCTGTGCATTCTCCACAACTGTGAAATCCGTCCAGCACTTGCGGCGGCTTGGCTCACGCTGGCCTCCGGCGCTCTGTGACTGCTTGTACTCAGGGCTCCACAGGGCTGGTACCAGCGGCGGTGTGGGCAAGTGTACCTGGCACACCACCAGCTCATTGATGTACGTGTACTTGTGCCTACGCTGCACCACCCGCACTTCCACCGGCTTCACGAAGAGCTTGACGGCCTGCTCCGAGGCCCGGTCCCTGGCTCCATTTTTACTGCCCGAGTATCCAGTAGCCAGGTACACGCACTGGATGCGCAGCTCACAGGCGTAGCCATCACCGGGCACCTTCTTGTTTTTCGGTAGGTCACTGGGTGGAATGTCCTTCATATTGACATATACATACTCCGGGTTGGTCCTGCAGGCCTGGATACTGCGGCTCAGGATTAAGCTGTAGTTTAGCGTGCCCTGGCTGCTCATGGACGCCGAGTCCTGCACTTGGGCAGCCATGGTAGAAGACAATCTGGCAATAAGTTTCTGTTTTTCTTGTAGCGTGGCTGGAGAAACAGGCCTGGGCTCACTGCAGCCCTGCTCTGTGGAAGCTCTGCCATGAACTACTCTGTCATCATCTTTGCCACACAAACCTCTATCCTTGTGTCCTAATCCCCGACGTACAACGTTCTGTCCCCTGGACTGCTCCACTTCCACTCTGCTGGAACCTAACTGCTCACTTTCTTCCAAGTCGTTGGCCCAGGGATCAAACACATACGGTGTGGCATTCTGCAGGAAATTCACAGTGGCAGAAGACCCCGCAGTGGAGCCATACACCCCGGTACAGTCCCTTGGAGAACTTTCCAAGTGGGAATCATTGAAGTCCCGAGGAGCTGCGGTGCATTTGTCTTCATTCTCCTTCTCATCTCTGCTACCGCTCACAAAACGCACCGGTTCAAACCGTGGCCGGGGATTGAACTTTGTCACGGTTCTCTTCCCAGGCTCTGGTATTAGAACAGAAAGCAGAGAAATTACACAGCTGTTGAAATTACATTGAAAATGCCTGCTACGCATGGTACGAGTCAAATGTTTGAGCGCATGTACTGGAGAATACTTGATCTGGAAAAGAGTCAACATATCCTCCCAACTCTTAGGCAGCCATTCCCAGAGATGTACGACTTTTTGTGTGTGTGCATATACGAAAACAGTATATATGCATACACATACATATACAGGGGTCAGTTGTTTACCAGGTGCCAGATGAATAGAGTCTGACTTACCGGCATCAGGTGACCTCGCTCTCTTCTTGCCTTCAGTACCCGGGACCAGCTCAAAGGAGGGTAGCTCGCCAACATCAATGCCTTCTGCCATTTCCAGAACCTTCTGCATGAGCTCTGTGCCATACCTTCAGTGACAGAACAAAGTTTAAAGAATTTTTTTTACATTCATAATAAGGAAAAAGCCAAAATTAGCTGTAGCTTGGAAGGTCAACTTCACCAAGTAACAAAACACATGATTTACAGTGTAACATACATGCAATACAGTTACATACTCAGCATACCTCTACAGTAAATTACATTTAAGATGCCATATCACAGTTATTATTTTAAAAAGCCAAGAGTTGACACAGCTACCACCACCAGACACGTCAGGAGAGGATCGCGGCGGTGAAATCTTGGGTGAAATAATAACCTCAGTTTGTTTATTTATGCATGATTTATTTTTTACGTGACATTATTGTTTGGTTATTCGCGACAAGTATGTGTACGAGTATTGTATTTGCGTTTCGCACCTGCACCCCAGGAAGACGTGGTTCACCCACACCATAGAGAGAGACAGTAGCTGCTCCGTCTTCTTCTTGTCGTTCGCCTCGTACTCCGGAAGATGCCTCGCGAGGAACTGCCGCCGCGCGGCCCACTGCTTCTCGCTCTCGGTGTGCTGCCGGAACTCGTCCACGCGCATGGGCCGCTCCTGCGCGTCGAGCTCGTGCTCTTCTCCGCCTGCAACAGACGTCGCCATCATTCCTCTTCCTTAAGCACGGCCGGAGGTCTTCGCAAAGCAATGTGGGTAGTAATGGGTTTTTTTTTTTTCGCTGTGCATTCTGGGTATTGTACTTCGCACGGTATTATGGGTATTAATGTTCTTCGCAATGTAAGTTTTTTTCGGGGGGGTATTTATTTTAATTAAAACACATTTATTCATTTAGCTGACGTTTTTATTTAAGCGACTTACAACTATTTGCTCATTATACAGCTGGGTAGTTTTACCAGAATAATTTTTAAGTAAGCACCTTAACAGGCTACTGCTGTAGTGCTGGTGCGACTTCTGGGAGGGAGCAACTGTAACCACTACCAGCTGTCCTATAGCGTTAGTTTATTAAATTAAAAAAAAAATGAAATAAATATATTTTAAACGGGAGGCACGGTGGCGCAGCGGGTTTGGCCGGGGCCTGTGGGTGGGTGGATCTGGGGTTCGAGTCCTGCTTGGGGTGCCTTGCGGTGGGCTGGCGTCCCATCCGGCCCGGGGATGTGTCCCCTCCTTTGACCCTGTGCCCTGTGTGGCCGGGTTAGGTTCCGGTTCGCCACAACCCTTCTCGGGACAAGCAGTTGTAGACAATGATTGTGTGTGTGTGTGTATTTTAAACACAGTTGTTGATGCCATGGAGTCAAGCTTCACCCATAGCGACCACCCATGTCGTTTCCATGGCCAGGGAGGAACAGAAGTGGGTTGCCAGTGGCAGAGCCTTCTAAGTGCTTAACAACAGGCAGGGACGGACTGGGAGTAAAAAACGGCCCTGGATTTTCCCCCAAATAGGCCCCACCACAACTACAAACAGCCGCTACTATCTCACAATATTACAGCAGTCGATGTATCCCATTTATGGCAAATAACATCACAAAACCCATGGTGACTGAAATAAATTTATTATTGTATGAACTAAAATACTTGAAATCTACATAAAAAGAGCAGAACGCAAAAATGTATAATATGACATATAATGATAAACATAAACCCAGAATCTAGAAACCTGAAACAACAGAACTATTCTACAATTTGAGTATTCATATGTCTGTGTGTGTGTGTGTGTCCCTGAATAAGCAAATGAATACTGATAAGTTGATTTCAGATAAGTCTCAGTATAACATGTCACTTAATATTAAACCAATCCTAAATTACTTTTAGATTACTTATATATTCTTATAACACTTTGAATGTTATGTAAAGCAAACATTGTTTTAGGTTTATTTTCAAACAAAATGGTTGTCTGCGTGATGTTATCTCAATCTTGGGGAGAATTATAGCTTATTTTTTGCTATAATTTCATCTGTAGATAACGTGAGAGCACCTGATTGTTCAAACTGACACATAGCACCGTTAGAACTGTTAAATTCTGTTTGTTTTGGTGTGAGTTCGTGACCAGTTCGTGGGCAATTTAAAACAGGATGAAGGGGTGTGAATTTGGATTGGCTCAGTTAGCCTACATGCCACGATCAAAATAATATTGTTTTGGCGTTTACTGTTGCCACGCAACAGCGAAAGTCATGCTGCAGCCAAGCTGAGTGAGAGTGACCATGTGTGCACAAATTATTTGCAAACTCGCTCATTCTCATGTTACATCATGTTAATCGGAGCAATCACCTTAGGCTACTTTATTTACTCTATTTTCTAACTCAGTAGCAATGTAACCCGTTGTAGAATCTCTGTGTCTCTTTATGAATGAATGGAATATTCACGTCAGACAATGCAGAGTGATAAATAGCAGCGAACGTTCGGACTAGGGATGTCCTGGGATTTTACTATAGTGCTGTTCATAGGCTACATGCTCTATAGTGAAAGAGGCAGGCAAAGGTAACCTGATGTAACTGTCCTGACAGGCGATTCACCAGAACCATTGGCTCAGGAGCAACTGCTGCTGTCTCTCCCTCATCAGGCTCAAGGTTAGGGCTACTGCTGCCTGCAGTTGCACTGCTGCTGGCAACACTATTGCCAAACATCTCTGTTATTTTTTTGCATTTTGTAGCGTCGGTCTCCAAGGACTTCGCTTTTTTTTTCTTTTAGCTTCTCCAAACCGCCTTTATCTTTACGTTTTTTGCTTGTCATCATGAGCCCGCTCTCCTTTGCGTCAGTTTCGGTTTATTATAAGCAAAAAAAGATTACATTAGCGCCCCCTTTTGTCGACACTTTTTCTTTGATGATGAACCAGCCAGGCCGACGGCCGTTCTGGACTTCTCCAGAAAGTCCGCCCCTGACAACAGGCAACAACAAATGGGAATAGATAGATAGATTTAATATGTCTTGTGGATATCAAAATCACCTGGGGGGGGTGACACCCATGAAAATATCGAGAAAACATGAAAGCTCCACTGGGACACATTTGAACCCACGTCTGACCCCACAGCCCAGGAACCTCAGCTCAAACCTGGAAAAATTTACAAGAAAAATGTCTGTCTGATATGACTGTAATTCTGGATATCATTCTCAGATTATTTTCACTTCCCCCTTGTGCATCCTTCAGCGATTAATACCACAGTGAAAGGTGTAATAAATTCCGCTCTCTGGGGCGGATATACAGTGACTAGTACTGTGTGACGGAACAGAAACGTATGGAAATTTCGACCTACTTTGCATTGACCCTTCCGACGTTATTGCTCTGCTTCCTAAGGAACGCCGCCTCGCGCCGCTACTCACCCCCCCTCCCCCGACGTGTTTTATTGAGAAATCACGTGATCCTTTGAGCTCACGGTTGTCCAGCTACTCAAGCAGTTTTAACCCAGAACTGACTGGAACTGCCTTCCTTTCACACATGATGTGTCTAATGCGCAGTGGTGTCATAAGGCATCCAGTGTGTAGTGTGACATAAATGGAAGTGAATGTTTCTATACTGTCACTGTTGTGTTTTGTAATAGTAGTAGGCTGGGCCATAGATGGCTGCCCAGAATTAGGGGGAAATCAGTGAGTATCCACTGCTATACAGTAGTAGGTTACAAACAAACTAATACTCAAGAATACTGTGTGGAGCAGAGCTTCTTCTAAGTATTAACCTGTGAAATCAGTCAGTACTGTAACTATTTCTCAGACTACCAACATCAACACTGTACTCAGACACTGCTGCAAATAAATAGGATACAATATTAATGTATTTAAGACACAAGACAAGTTTAAAGTGAGTTGTACAGTAACCAGCACCTGGTAGAGTTATTACAAATCATTTTATTGAAAATGTACACCAAGAGAATCATTCAATAAAATATTTTTTAATTCCAACAGCGGGGAGTAGAGTTATTAGGGTTAGATCATTTCAATTTTAACTGGCAATATTTGACACGACATTTACACCAAAAGAATTTTTACCAATCTATTAGTAATTAGGCCTACTTCAATTTTCAGTCACAAAATAGATCCTTATATGTTCTTTACATAAATGCTAAAAGAATGTCTTTTTAAATAATGACTGATCATTTAATATAATAATGCAATATTGAATTCACTGTAATATTTGGCAAAGTATTTTTGAACGGTAAACAGAACCAAAGAGGAAAAAATAGTTACATTTAAATAATGACTAATGAAAAATAATTTACAATAGGTCAGAAATTTTTCAGTTAGTAATCCAGGACAATGTTAGCAATGGCATGCAAAGGCTGACTTCACAAGGAAGACATTAGAATGCAGAGTATGTATGAAATGCCGTATGTGGCCTACATGGTATATATACACACACAACAGATTAAGAGAAATTGGGGGATTTGCCAAAATTCACTTGTTTCCTTTCTCAAATTTAGAAAACACCTTTGGATTAGCCTATATATTTATATGTTCCATCTGGAAAATTATGTTTTGCAGGATATCCTGAGGATTGGTAATATTGTTAGAATACAAATAAATTCTAATGTTACAGCACTTGAAAATTCACAGTGTCATTCTGCTCCAGGTTTAGTAGGCCAGCAACGGCATACACACAGGGCCTTACAGCACTTTGATAATCATACAGCCAGAATATTTACCTTGTCCACGTTTGCAGGCTTTTTATCGTTTTTACAAAAAAGATGGTATCTGCGTTCCGTTACACAAAACAAGCACTAGTGCACACCGTTGCTTGTTTTCTAAAAATAATCATACATCAGTTATCCCATGTGAAATAGTCGTTGATAAACATGCACAAGGTTTACTGACATAACCTAGAGATATAAGGTTTTACTAAAAATAGCACTTATGCACATCTGAACATGAAACAAGATTGAACTTCAGCAACCATCAACTACAACCATCTCGTAGGAGGGAACTCCTGAAAATACTTAACACAACAAAGTAAAAATTAAAGCAAACAAGGTCATCTTAATTAGTATTAGTCAAGGAGAGCCCCTCCTACTGCCACTTGGTTTCTCTTCATGCTTGTTTCAGCGGTGCAAGATACATATTTTACTACTCTAATCTGTACAGAGAGTCGTGGCAGTCAGAAAGTAAGGGGTCAAGGGTAAAGAACCACAAATGTTCCTTTCTTCTTTCCCAGGAGCCTTCTTGAGCTTGTCCAAAGTCACACTACATTAGTGCAGATCTGCTGTATAGGAAGCACCCCTCAACTGTGAGAGAAACCATGTGCAGCTCACATACGGCCACAGTTAGCAAGGCGGACACAATGGTACATGGGGAGAGGGTTTTTGGGAGGGATGGCGCAGTTAAGACTGATGGGAGGTGAGGAGCAAGGAGTAGGGCTACACAGGTGCAACAGTTCCTGTGACAGCAGCAATCCTCTCTTCAGACAGCAGGCCAAGACACACTGTACTAAAAGAAGCTAGAGAGAGAGAGAGAAACACGGGGGCAGGTTACAAGGGAGGACTAGTAACAACACAGTCAGTGCCTGTGAGACAGCAGGGTTAAAGGTCAGGAGAAGGGCTATTAAGCAGGTGCCCATGTCTAAACACAACCCCACTGATGGTGAAACCTGCATGTTACTGTAATGAACTCCAGCAAGGACAAAGAGAAACCTGATCATCAGTTATGCCCCAATTCATCAAGTTTTAAGGTGTTGATGTTTTTTTTAAATAACACTGCAGTGTGATGGACTTAGCAGTTAGCAGTTATATGCAACCCATACAGAATTTCATATCCTGGCTGGAGACTTTTAGTCAATGGCATTTAGGGCCAAATACAGGTTTAGGGCAGGTTTGCAAAGCAGGTTAAATCCAATTGCACAATAAGCACACGAGACATAACAGATTCTAGAATGTATTAAAATATACTACATATAAATGCATATACTGTAAATGTTGGCTTTCACAACCAAAGTGAGCCACAGTTGGGTAAATGAAAACATACATATCACAGAAATGCAAGAAAAGACATTTGCATACACTGAAACTCCAGTGGAAGGTGAATGTACATAGGTGGGAGTAGAGACATCCAGCGGATGGACAGTCCAACAAGACTTCCCTTTTGTCACGGACAAGACCCCCATCAACCACAGCGTTCAACAGGATGTGGTGCAAGGAGACGGGGGTGACCAATGGAAGTCAAAAATACCAAAAGTTCATAACTGACCAAAAACACACAAAAGGATGATCATGACCTTTTCCTTCAGAACTTCCATAATGTATATAAATCCACTGTAATCCAGAGGATTTATAATATGTGTTTAACAATTTGCCATGTTGTTTGTTCACCTCTGTGAATCAGACACACTGATACCCCACTCAGTCATGCAAGGGTTCACAAATACATTAACCATAACAAAGAATTGTATGGAGGTACATGTACAGGTATTCTTTCTGTCAGATGGTGTAGTTAGAAAATGTAGCTGCAAAATACTTTAAACAATTTACATTTTATTGATGTTTTGTCAATGGGTGGCGCAGTGGGTTGGACCGGGTCCTGCTTTCCGGTGGGTCTGGGGTTCGAGTCCCACTTGGGGTGCCTTGCGACGGACTGGCGTCTCGTCCTGGGTGTGTCCCCTCCCCCTCCGGCCCTATGCCCTGTGTTGCCGGGTAGGCTCCGGTTCCCCGCGACCCCGTATGGGACAAGCGGTTCAGAAAGTGTGTGTGTGTGTGTGTGTGTGTGTGTGTGTGTGTGTGTGTGTGTGTGTGAGAGATGTTTTGTCTAGCTAAGTGAATATCAGTATATGCTGAGCACAATGAATGAAAATCAAATCTCATGAAAAAAGTACATAATGCTGAAGGTCTAGGGCAAATAAACCATGTCAAGATGACAAGAGCTTGGAGCCAATGACCTTAAAACCCAAATTTGACAGCAGATTTAACAGTATTGTCACCTGTATTCCCATACTTACCATCTCCCCCCTAAATACACAGACACACACACACAAAATTATATAATCTTGGCATTCTTGCAAAAGAGGGATTCAGTTAATATGATCAATGCACAAACACAATGACTTTTGCAACAGTGAAGATGTTGTGCATATTGCCCTTTATTTCCTTTTCAGAGAAATGGATTTTGTGAACACTGATACACATGCAGCACTGGCCCTTTCAAGTCAACCTCTTTGCCATTTTACTCATATCTGAAACTGTACTTGCAAATAAATGTAAAAAAAATAACAGCAGCAACAATAACAACAAAACATTAAAATACTGCAGGTGATCATAGTTGGCTACAACCTGCCAACTATGAAAGTTTTACATCTAAAACATATGCTTATGGCATGTCTAAAACAAGACTATGAGGCATGGCTGAAGGCGACTACAGAGCAGGAACATCTACGCATGCATGGCGAGCCGAGTCGAAGTGAAACAAATGTCGGTCTTATGACACTCTGCGGTTGACATGTGACCACTAATCTCAGAAAGTGCTCACTTCCAAAAAAGAACTTTTGAACAACAAAGAATACATCAGTCTATTATTAAGGTCTGAATTCTACCCTGGAATCATAGGGCATAAGGCAGGGTCCACCCTGGACAGGACACCAGTCCATCATAGGGCAATCACACATACTCATTCACTCACTAAACACATACTAGGGACATTTTAGAGTCACCAATAACCTGAAGCATGTGTTTGTGTGGTGGGAGGAAACTAGAGCACCTGGAGGAAGCCCCCACAGACATGGGGAGAACATGCAAACTTAGAACAAACTGAACTGGGTTTAAACTCACAGTCCAGGAGCTGTGAGACACCAGTACAACAGAACACAAGCCAATAATAATTCACATTGCTATACAAGTGAAAGTGTCTTCTGCACCATGAAAATACCTTCAAACTTCGAGCTGCAGCTGGCCGGTGTCACTACGTCGTGCTAATTCACCTCGTTTGTTTCGCTCAAACCCGCTCGCTTGCCTCAACAGTAGCGGTACATGTTCACAATGCATCACAGTCAAAGCGTGCACAACTGGGACAACAGTGCAACTGAGGAAGCAAAAAAAAAAAAAAAAAAAAAAAGAACGCTTTATAAAAAATTCTTCAGAAGCCATTAAAATAGCCACACAAAATTGCATGATTTGACAGTCCCATTCACAGTTACAAGCGGCTCCTCCTAGCGAGCAGGGAATGTTCGTGTTTGATTGGACCGGGGGGGGGCGTGGGGTGGGGGTGTACAGGGAAGAATTGCTAAAGAGCGACAGGTGGAAAAATTCACAGCTGGCTGGGGGAGCACATTCTACAGGAAACCTGAACTGGAAAACGAAAGAGAACGAATATTAGAGAAGGACTCCGGTGCTGTGCACCAACACCAGATGAGAGTATCAGGTCTCATTGCAACAGCAGCAAAAGTCAGTGTTAGCAGGTTTTAGTAGGCTATTCATGCAAAAGGTTAATTGTTCAGCACTGCAAGGAAATGTGAAAAAGCTTCTGAAAACAGCTGTGGGATTATTCTGTCAGTCCGAATAATTTTGTCACATTTAATAAATTCATTATCTAAATATTTTCATTAATTATTTAATTTTATTGAAAGGCATTTTCTTTTTGTTGGTTGCTGCTGCAGAATTTGTTCCCTAACCATCACCGTTTCTGTGCAAGCCTATATGGAAAGTGTATTTCCCATAAGAAGTTAATGCATCTTTGTGTATACTCATTAATTACACATTTATAAGTCGATTCATGTTTACTAAGGGTTCCTGCTGGCCCTTTACACATATATCTATTCTTTTATTTGACCTTTTTCACTTCTAGTGTCAGGACTGTGTGCTAAGTTACTTGCAATTATTTATCCAGTTATACGGGTGGGTAATTATTACTATATAAGCTCAGGTAACAACTTCCTCAGGGCTACTACAATGGGAGAAGGGGTTTGACCCTGTGACTTTTGGTTACAAGGCAATAGCTATACCCACTGCACTATCTGCCACCCTCAATAAAGAAGCTGCCAAAAGCAGATTCTGCATTGTGTGAACAGATGAGAGTAGCTTTCACTGTGTGTTTCCTTGTCCTTGGCTGTGTGTTCAGCCCTTTGTGCTCTGTCTATGGAGGACAATAGTGTCCTACAGCAGCAGATTCTGGTGGCGCCCCTGCGAGGATGCCGCGCACAAGCAGAACGGGTACTAATGCACTTTGTGCCTGGCACTGGCTGGAGGGTGCAGTAACATGATTAACTGCTGCAAAACCAGTTCTGGCTCCAAAGAACAGCTGTCTGCTTGTTGCTTCCCAGAACTCACTCTCTAATATTAAACAAGTTATAGTGGCAAAGACCTGTGTGGCCGTGTTGGATACGCACTTTGAAAGGATCTAAAAATATCTTCTCAATTTTGAAAGTGTCACAGATTATTTTTTTACTCTCTAGAATAAATTTTTTTCCAGTACACAAGTACAAACTTTTATTATGGTGTGTTTACGTCTATATTTCTTTGCGAAAAATCTGTTAATTTCACTCAGTATCAAAAAGGTGACAAAAAGGTATAGCTTTCTTTTGATGTGGCCTTCCTGGCTGTGGGGTGGTTAGTTTAGAAGCCTTACCATGTACCAGGAGCATGGTTCTCAAACAGCATGCAGTGGATGGGGGGGGGGGTTAACTGGAAAACAGTACATGCCAAACCTGTCACAGACTCGTAATGGTGCAGGAGCATATCTCTGCGGTGCTGCGGAACAGGGAACAACATGCCATGCCTCTGTTGCTTGGTTGCTGGACAAGCACCCATCTGTGGGACGGTTATTAAGCTGAAGCAGATGTAAACACTGTATGCGTGACTACGTGTGACTCTACATGACAAACACAGCCAATGTGAGAAGAAAACACCTGGTCATGGTGCTTAATGACAGTTTGGGCATTTGACCAGCAACCTTGTGTTGGGTGGAGTTAAATATCATGCAAAGACAAGACAAAGACTGAACGAAGATGGAAAAATATCCTCCTGACAGTAACCTTTGAAGCTTCAGAAGAAAATGGAACAGGATGGAGATTATGAAGAAAACAACCCTCACAGTGCAAGTAGTGTCTTCTCTAATACCTGTGCAATGGGTAAGGAAAAGGCTTGCTCTGATAACAATGAGGGGATTATGAGGGGGAAAACTGGTGGGGTGGTTCTCAAAAAGCCATCAAGATTTTTATAGACTACCTTCACCTTTGGCCCCTCCCACCTCAAGGTCCCATTGGCCCTGCTGTAAGGCAGTGGATCAGCAGGGAGACCCGGGCAGCTCTCATTGGCTGTTATAAGGCAGCACTCCTTTTTTTTGAACGTCATTAAACACAGCTAAGTGTGACTTTATGGCTCATGAACTTACTAGCTGTTTTTAATGACTGTTTCTTTCCTTTGGCTTTAGTGCACAGCAAATATGAATGAATAAATACACACACACAAAGTAACAGTAGAAGGCAAATAAACAGATACTTTCTCAATACTGTGAATATTTATGTAAAGATTTCAGGTGATCTGTAATGAATGCATATGAAATGCATATTCTTTGAGCATTCTGTACTGGTTGTATGCTTTTTCTGACCCCCTCATTAGGTTCATAACTCTTTCCCTGAACATTGGATGCATGGCACAAAATGTTTAATTATATACACACATTTCATGCATTATGAGTGGAGGTGGAAGGAAAAAACATTACAAGTGATTCATTAAAAGTGTCATTACAATGAGTATACTTTGCTACTGCTAAATATGTGTTTACATGCTGACAAACCATTTCACATTAAATGAAAATTAAAAATAACATTCTATCACAGTGGTATGCAATTCCATCTGACCATCAACCGCCTATCTTGAATCACATTAAAGCGTTAAGGTGAGATAGCAGTTGCAGAAAACCTCTACCAGAAACACCAATATGGACACTTCTGAAACTGCATATTAAGACGGCGGTGATTTTTCAAATCCATTGCGCTTTCAAACAAGCATTTTATCAAGTCATTGTAGTTCTATAAGGGCGGAGTGGCCAGAGGGGACACGGAACGTGTGTGGGGGTAGTCCAGTGCCCCTGAGACCCAAGTGGAGGTGGACGGGGGGGGGTTACGCCACAAGCCATACTTACTTTTTCCTCTCCTTGTCCCTCTTGAGTGTGGTGGAGCCCCCTGCCTGCTGGGCCTGAGACTGCAGCAGCTCCGTTGCTGTCTTCCTCTGCTTGAAAGCATTGACCTCATCCTCCAGAGCCTTCTTCTTCTCCTCCAGCTTCTTTTTCTCCTCCTGGTGGAGCTTCTTCAGCCGGTCAAACTTCTCATGCAGCTGTGGAATGGCAGGAATAGCATGGTCACAATCTGCTTAGCATCACACTCCCCCAGAGACATCAGGGCAAAGAGCAAGGCATGCAGCCTCTCCGTGCAGGAGCCAGGTGAAGGAAGACCGCCCAAGTTAGAAAACTGGTGACATGACCTCTAATGGAACAAAGACGTCCTTTAATGTCCACTCAATTGCAAACACCCACACACAGAAACAGAAGAAAAGAAGCTGATGGAAACCTCCTTCTCTGCCTCCTTGAGCTCAG
This sequence comes from Scleropages formosus, assembly GCF_900964775.1. NCBI lineage: Eukaryota > Metazoa > Chordata > Actinopteri > Osteoglossiformes > Osteoglossidae > Scleropages > Scleropages formosus. Next base: position 19,587,125 of record NC_041819.1, on the reverse strand, counting down.
CCTCCTTCTCCTTGACCCGCTGGACGAACATTTGCCTCATCTCCTCCTCCTTTTTCTGCAGCTCGCCCATGAACTCATTCCTCTTGGCTTCATATGTCTCCTGCAGGCTGTAGAGAATCCAGATAAAGAGGCCTTAATATACACATAAAGCAGTGTAAATGAACATATATTTTCACATATTTCTCAGTGAACATGAAGTACTTCTTTTAGATGGTGGCTGTTCTTGAGAAAGTCAAGCCAGAAAGGCATGGGCATGGAGAGGCTGTACCTGAAAGGCTTGCTGTCAGGGTCTGTGTCCTTGAAGCCCATCTCCTCCAGCTTGCAGCGGCGGTACAGCTCATAGTGGCGTGTGTGTGTCTGCTCCCGCAGGTCCTCCATATTCACACGGATCAGCATCTCCCGCAACTTCACAAAGTCACAGTGGTTCTCGTTCTCCACTGTGAATCAAAACACACGGTCACGCCACGGGGGAAAGGATCTCCCTCTCGCGTCCCCGACCATCACAATAAACATGAGTAAAAAAACAACTAGGAAGTTGCAGCATATATTAAGATGCACTAATGACTGAACACACACACATAAGCACGCAGAGCCTGTCAATGCACCATTAGGAGGTACACGCAGAGGCCCACGTGCCGTCCCGCAATGTCAGAAACAGCCTCAGGCCAAGACTATTGTGTTTCCGCTCCATGTCGCTTCCAAGGCCACCCCCGCCCCTCCAACCCCCCACTCCCCACAGACTAATGACTGTAGTGATGCTCTAGTGATCTGGGACACAGCAAGTTCAATACCTTACTGTTACACAGTCGCCATCTCGCTTCTTAGAAATACTCTGGAATGGCAGAAACATTACAATCACACTCAGCATTGCAATGCTGCAGAGTTTGAGTTAATCCCATACGATGGTGCCCTGCCTTCAAGAAGGAAATCATTTTTAGATGCTTATTTATTAACACTTACTGAAAATGTTTAATGCATCCATTTAAACTGGAAAGGAGTTTTAAAATGACCGTGAGAACTATTAAAATTAGGAGCAGCTCACTCGGCCACACGGCCTGCCAAAACGACTGCTCGATCCAGAGCACTTCCTGACCCATATAACACCCCACCATCCAAATATAGTTTTCTGGACGTCATTCAAGCATAACAGCAGCTGACCATGTCCTCATACTATACAGCACAAGAACAAAAAAATCAGGTTAAACTTACTGACTTCTGAATTGTGCGAATGTAAAAATTAAACTAAACACTATTTACAAATCAGATTTAATGAATAAAAAAAAATCCTTGGCGGTTTTCTGTATCATGAAGAAATTTGAAAGTTACAAATTCCTTAATTTTTCCCCATTTTCCCCCCATCGATAAAAACAAGGGTCAGTGTATCAAAAGGCTCAAAACTTTTTTTAGACACCCAGCTTTTGCTCTGCATTGACTTTTGGTCAAATGATTTCCATGACTCCAGCACGGAAAAAAAATTCGCCATACTGAACCAAGCTTCTTCCGCTACTTAAGAACCGGGGGACCCTCCGCATCACCACATCTCTTTCACATGAAAAAAGGAGCAAGGAGCTCATACACTGACACTAAGACAATCTAACAGTTAGTATATATAGTATTTGCTGCCTTCTTCAGAGCTCAGAGAGGAAATCAGAGACTCATGAGCCGCCAAGAGGACGTGCCTCTATAAAGGTACTCATCTGGGTGTGGACATATTGTACAGGCACGCACTCTGGAGTCTGAAACAATGAGGCAGCAGTTGAGGGTCGGACGACAGGATTCACGCCTCACTTCCTTTGCAGCAAGTGACGACAACCCGCTTACCCTGAACGGTTCCCCAGGGGTACTGGCGCGCCTTCACCATCTTGTTTCCGATCTTCACTTCCTCAGTGCTTCCCACCACGGCAAATGGCAAGTGTCCCTGCGAGGGAATCGGAAATCCACCGTCAAACCCAGCCTCTCCATGTCTCCGTGGGATGGACACCCACTCGATTTTCCGTGGACTTTGCTGTCCCAAAACACCCATCACAGCACTCTCATAGGCTCGATGTTCATCTTCGCCTGAAGGCCACCCTAGTATTGATTTCACCTAGGGACACAGCTTCACCATGCCATCCCATTTAACCCATCTTTGACTCCTGGGCTCTGTTTCCCAGCAGAAATAAGTTGACCAAGTGAAGACATCCAACCAGAAAAAGGATCGTAGGACTGATCCTGCTTTCAGATGTGTTTACAAATGTTCAGAAGCCAGATAAACTCCAGCCTCCCCAGTTGGGTGTTATCCACTCAAAGATATTGACTGGGAACATCAAGAGGAGTGGCCGTGTGGTGCTTTTATCATCATTTCTCATCCAGATGGGGTACTTAACATATTTTCACAGCCACTGTAAATTGAGAAAAGATTTGGGTCCCAGGCAAAAGGTTGATCTGGAATGAGTGAACAGTGTTGCCTCAAAAACATTTATAAGAGTATTCCTACCTTTGGGTCTTACATCACAGTGCAGATGGGGGTGTGGAAACTAGACATTATTTATTTGTTTACCTGATGCTTTTCTCCAAAGCAATTTTCATTGACTTTACCATTAAAAATTACAGGGAAGTTTTCACTGATCAATTTAGGGTAAGTACCTCGCTCAAGGGTACTCCAGGGGCAGCAGCGATTCAAAACTGTGACCTGTGAGTGCCAAGACAGTAGCTCTAATCTCTACGCCACCTGCCTTCCTTTGGAGGAAGTAGGGATGTGAGGAGGAAGCGGACAACCTCAGCTAAGGCGCAGTGAAGCACACAAGATATGAGCCAGTTCATCATCATCCTTACTGATTTTCTCTGAGACTACGTGTCTTTATTTGGGCTGGAGGTTTTTTATACTACATTGTATAACACAATTACAAGCTAGGGAAAATGACTTTGTCCACTTAGCAGGGTTTGTTACAGAGCGCAGCTTTGGCCCGTGAGGGCGGTCGTTGTTTCGTGTCCTTTAACAATGATGCGTTCTTTCTCACACTGAATACTTCCTGCTTTAAAACATGTATCGGACCTTCGCCTTCCCTTCCTCTGCGGTTCCATTTCCTGACTTCAAAATGCTAGACACAGATGGTTTTAAGCACAGAAATGACCCCTCAGCCTGTTTTTCAAGATGCAGATCCTCACAGAGACTGAGCAGCTCAGATAACTGAGTTACTAAATACTGATCGGAAGTGAACCTCTGATTGATTCTTTTATTTTCCCCTCGTGTTTTCCTCTCCCACTTCATCGATTTACACTTGTACCTGACCATTACTACGCTGTTTTACGAAAGCAGTATTTAAGACAAGCAATAAATATGATTAAGTCACAAAACACAAGTGTTTTTCACTGCAGTTTGGTACCACTGGCATGGCAGTAACCCCATCACAATAACCTACAGGCAGCCGGCATGGCCTTCAAACTCACGTTCATGGTGGAGTTGATTTCAGCTACGGTCTCGTCATCGGTGGGAAACTGGTAGATCTGCACACCGTTGCTGACGAGCTCACTTGTGATCTTGATCTTGAATTTGGTGAGCTCACTTTTTGAGATGGCGTCCGACTTGGCGATGATGGGGACGATGTTCACCTGCGGGCACACACAGAAACGTCACAGCAATCATGAAACCAAACGCACAGAGTTTGACAGTACAGTCCTGGCGAATATGATCCAGTTTCAGATGCCCCACAGCACTAAACAAGATTATCGCTGAACCAGGAACTGGCCAGGGCAATACTATACGAACAAAATATGAATGAGAAATACAGACGTGTGGACGATAATGATTCATGAATAAACACTGAAGAACCACAATGAACAGCCTGTTTGTTTTTCCTCCATCCATCCAGCTCACAATCTGAAAACAGACAGGATGCAGAGCCAAGACAGAAGATACGACAGCGGTCGGGGGAATGACTCACTGTCAGTCCCATATCACAACAGGAGAACATCTCGGTGAATATATATAGCTCACGAAATCTGTCCGCTGCTTTGGCCTTTTCAGATTCTATATACAGTAAGTCCCTTAAAAAGCTTCTGTGACAGACAGGCAGCGAGCTGAAACCAGTGCATGATTTTCCCTGTGTTTTTTTTTTATTTTGTAAATTTACAACACACCAGTGCTCAGCCCTGCTATCAGCTGACACTGATCACAATTGAGAGACAGATGCTCCCTGACCTCATTATTTATCCATTATAAGCTCCATTACAGGCAGGCACCAACTGCACACAGTGCTTGTGTTTGGTTCATAAGCATAAGGAAGAAAACTGAGACTCTGCAGTATTGTTCTCATCTAAATGAGAAGAAAATTGGGTGTCAGCGGGGAGGAGAATACACCATGGGGGGGAATATACTTTGCCTAATGAACAGGAGGCAATTTAATTGCTGTCTGAAATGAAAGGTTGTTTAATTAAATTTCTTTAATGTGTTTTTGTTTGGTGCCTTTGCTGCTGAAGTGCTTGCTGAGGAGATGCAAAAATAAAAATCACCAAAAGGACCATTCCAGTTCCTCGATATCTTCCTACTGGGTCCATTTCGTTCCCTTGTCCCTCCTTGAAAGTTTAATGGCATGAAAATTAAACAACTGTATCTCTGTGCATAGGAAGATGTTTTCATTAGACCACTCTTTGAGTATTCTTAGTAATCTTGAGTTCTTAGATGACTTCCATTTATCTGACACCTTTCTCCAAAGCAACTTACAATTATTTATCCATTTATAGAGCTAGGTAATTTTTGAACAATTTTTAGTAAGTACCTTGCTCAAAGGTACTATAGCTGGAGGCAAAACTCAAACCTGGAACCTTCAGGTCCAAAAGCAGCTGCTCTAACCACTACACTGCCAGCTGCTCTTGAGTTACAGCTAGTTAGGCTCTAATACCATAAATAAGGTCTCAGTAGGAGTGCACACCTTTAGTTGCAGAGTCTAAATTTTATGAGCAAGTCTGTGTCAGCTACTGCCAAAAATGCCTCATCTGCCTCAGCCTTTAAATCCAGGCTTAAGGCTCTTATGTTCACTCTGGCATATCCATGACTGATGTAATTCCTGCTTGCTGTGCTGTTTTTACAGTATAAAACTGTCCAATCTCATTATGCTGTCAGTTACTAATCCTTTCTTCATTGTTGAGCATTGTTTCCTGATAACAAGGTCTGAGGAACCTGGCCGTGATACCAGCAATCCAAGTTGATGGAAGATGATGACTGCATGCCATGGTGGGCGAGACCTGCCTGTGTGAACCTACGCAACAATATTAACCATAAATTGACTTCATATTCTTTTGTTAATCCAGAATGCTCAAGAGGGGTGGGCAGCCACTGGCACTTGGACCCCAGAGGTCTTTTTTTCTCCCTTGCCTTTCAGTTGGGAGTTTTTTGTTCTTTTTTCCATGGCCAGTTCACTTACCTACAGCTTTAATAATTATATAGTTATTACAGTCATTTAATATATAACCAAATATTTATATTAGGCTTCTGATGTTTTGTTCAGTGCTCTGTGCCACTGTGCAAGAAGATCGCTCTATAAAAATAACAAACACACACACACACACACACACACACACACACACACACACACACAGTCTGAAACTGGTTGTTCCAAGCGGTGTTGTGGCATGCCAGAGGCTAACCCGGCAACACAGGGCGTGGGGGTGGAAGTGGAGAGGACACACCCAGGATGGGACGCCAGTCCATCACAAGGCACCCCAAGCTGGAGTGAAACCCCAGACCCGCCCGAGACCAGGAGCTGGCCAAACCTGCTGCGCCACCGTGTCCCCCTCTAGAAAAATAAATTGAACTGAATTGAAAACAATTGTCACGCTTGGGTTGTGGTGGTGTAACAATCTGATAGCTGCAAGGAAAGGATGATGCATGCAATGCCAAAGGACAGCAGTAAAGATGGTGAGCCTGGTCAAACATCACCCCTGACCAAAAAAAAAAAAAAAAAAAAAAAAACAGGCAACACAGGGCTTTGTGGTTCTCCCTCTTGGCAAACAACAGGGATACAAGATCAGACAGGGCAAAGCCAGTAGGTGAGGCGCTAACTGCGTGCACAGCTGGTCTCAGAATGATCATGCTCCAGAGGACTGGATGGTCTGGAAATTAAACTCCATCTTCCGGGCAATTTACAACATCTAACAGGTCAACTAATGACTGACCTACATCGCATGGCAACAAGGAACCAGATGAGGCCGTAGAACAAAAAAGGATGTTCTATCACTCTGGGAAAAGCAGAGAAATTCCACTAATGGCCAGAGATTGGTAACCACTGCTCTACCTCAAGTCCACCAAGGGTAAGAGAGTGTCTGCACAGCGTAACTGGCTCCATATCAACACAGAACATTCTGACAAACCTTGTAGGGTGTTCTGATAAGATCATCCTAGCGAAACCAAATCTTTCACCCTGTGCAATGCCCCCCGCCAGACTCCCTTCCCATCCTCTTCACCTTGCTGTCCAGCTTCTTCATGGTTACCAAGTCAAGAGACTTGAGTGAATGTCCGGTGGGGGCGATGAAGTAGAGGCAGGCGTGAACACGCGTGTCATGGTAGCTGTGCAGGGTGCGCTTGATCTTGAGCTCCTCCTGCAGGTAGGCCTCAAACTGAGTGTCGATGAACTCCACAATGGGCTTGTAACTGCAGAGGAAAAGGACAATTGACTCGCACCTCAATTCACAAACTGGCACGTGGGAGAAACATCAACATGCAACATGGGCAAAGCCCTTCTGGACCGAGGCTTCATCCCAGGAGTGATCACTCAGCTTGCAACTAGCATACCAGCTCCTCATCTTACAAATGACTGAGTTTTGAATTTTCAAAGATGCAGACTTTCCAGTTTATTCCTAATGGTATTTTCTTCACTTATCTATTTTATGTTGACTCTGCAACCAGCTGAAACTTAACAATCCGTTTTTCTGTGCCTAGTCAGTAAATGTTGGCAAAGAGAAGTGTGGCACCGCCTTAATTCAACTCACTTCCACAGTGTCTACAGCTCAATGTGTCGCATTTTTCAGTGCATGTGATCAATAGCAAGATGACAATCATTGCACATTAATGGCAAGAATTGGTCAACTATTAGGACTGCAAAGCAGTTTGTGGAGATAACGCATTTTTATTTTCAATCATTTTGAATTAGTATTATTTTTTATGTTGCTTGATGATAATGAAAACAATAAAATAAAAAGTTGTACGTTATTTACTTTTGCTGCTTCCAAGATTTTTTTATGGAGTCAGGGCATCCAAAAACTTAAGTGTCATTTTGTTAAAATAACCCAAGGTTTCAACGATATATAGAAGTAGATTATTCAGTTTACCGCTACATAACATGAATGGATTTCTTTTTTTACTACACATCTACCAAGGAGCCTGTGACCTCACGTGCAACTTCATGCATCATGCTGTACATAATGAGTTCTTTTGTTTCACTTCTTCCAAGAGGTGAGAAATTAAAAAAAAAAAACGGGAAATTGAAGAGAAGACTCTCCGGCGTCGTTTTGGGGGAGCATGATGAACAGTCCAGTGGAGGAAATAACCCAGAAAGTGGAAGTGTGGCTCATTAGAAGACAAACATCAGAGGAACAGAAAGAGCCCAGGGACAGAAGAACAACCCAAGTAGCTTCAAAGTAAACAGTCAGCGAGGTCTTACTGTAACCAGTATTTCCAGAGTTTCAAAAACCCCAGAATGCAATTTTCTCTTGTTCAGCCCTGACAGTTTATGGCGTCGGTATTAGAGAGAACTGCATTTGAACTTTTTCCAGAATCAAAGTGACACTTTTAAATATTTTTAAATTCCTGTGGATGCCAATCAATTAAATCTGAGTAACACTGAAAAGTACTTACAATAAAAACGGACTACATTTAGATTTGAGAGGATGACATCATCCTTACAGACTTGTTTATGTCACTGCAGTAAAATTTAGTTTCAGGTTTCTGATTAAAAAACGACTTTATAAATTACCACAAATGGGCTTTCATTTTAAACCAGGAAATTGGTTAAGAAATTCCACCACTGGGACAGAGGAAGGATCTGCGATCCACTTTATAGTTGAGGTTATCAGTTGAGTTAAAAAAACACTCCAGCTATAAGTACAGCCCAATGGTTGAGCTCTATCAGATCATACTCCCACTTCCCCTCCTTCCCAAGCCTAGAGAAAGTGGTTGGAAGAGACGCCTTGTCCCATGACATCTTATTTTCATCTTATATTAAACAGTTCTGCGGATGTGATGACAGCAAAGGTTGGTATCCAAACCGCATCAACTGGTGGCCTGAAAAACCCAGCGCGGCTGTACGATACTTCATTTAACGTTGAAAAGCTTCAAAAGCTTCAACAGACCTGTAACATGCATCCTATGTTTCAAAGCGGGACACCACTCCAAGATATGAGAGCCAAAACTCCAGCAGGAAATACATTTTGATTAAAATCAGGAAAGTTAATGCATGTAATTGCTGGAATGTATACTGCTGCACACACAGCTCTAAGACACTGTTCTCACACATTTTCAATTCTTCCTGACACTACCCTTATCAAAATACATTAACCTAAAATCCTGCCTTTACTATTATTTTATCTGAAAAATAAAACGTAACAGATTTTATTAAACTGAACATGAAAGCTGGTTAGCTGAACATTTTTGTTGTAGAATTCAATTCATTTACTTCCCTTAGAACGTACAACAGGTTTAAATAGATAGCAACGGCTTGCAGAGCTCATCATCTACTTGATAACTGCTTATCCTGTGCAGGGTCACAGTGGTCTGGAGCATATCCCAGCGGCACAGGGTACACATTGGACAGGACGCTACTCCATCACAAGGCAATCCCAATGATTCACACTCTACAAGCAAATTACAGTAACCAGTTTGCCTGCAATACATCTTTTGAGTGTGGGAGGAAACTGGAGCACCAGGAGGAACCCAAATGAGCGCAGAAATATGAAAACTCCACAGACTGAGCCAGAGTCAAACCTACAACCCAAGAAATTCCAGGCACTATAACCAGCCACTGTGCCACTGTTCTGCCCCACATCCAGTTCAGTATTTATCACTTTCACAACCAGTCAGAGCTTGGAAAAATACCACTTTTAAACAGAAATCCTAGAACATATTGCAGATATGAACCTGCAAAGTTTACTAAGAAAATATTTGAAGGACTTATTATTACGGTCAATGGAAACTGTTAATTCCACAATTTACACTCAAGGCTTCGAAAATGGAGTATAATACAATGTACACCAAACATCTTCTGACAAAGAACACTAGTTACATGCGCAAGGATTTATATAGCCCATCTGCACAAGCAGAGAGGGTAAAACCTGCTAAACAATCAACTACATCAAACCCCTACAAAGTCATCCATTGGTAAGTTTGTAGACACCCTAGTGGTCTTTCTGTGCAGCCCTGGAGCCCAACCATCTACCAAGGCACTCACCTGTCCTCCTTGTTGATCTGGTCCCCAAAGCCCACAGTATTTACTATGGTGAGCTTGAGGCGCACGTTGCTTTCCTGCAGCTCGTAGGTGTTGGACTTGAGCTGCACGCCAGGCTGGTTATGCTGTGTGGGTTCACCCTCGAACTTGGTGTTGAACAGGGTGTCCATGAGGGTCGACTTCCCCAGGCCTGTCTCTCCTGAAGAAGACAGAGCGTTCAGATCACTCCTCACCAGCTCCTTAACACTCATGTAACGAAGAGGACCTTGCTGTGGGCACCACACTAATGGTATTATTATTATTATTATTATTATTTAACCTGACACCTCTCTCCAAGTCAACTGACAATGTTAAGTTTGCACATTAAACTACTTACAATTATTTACCCATGTAAATAGCTGGGTAATTTTAATTGGAGCATTTCAGGATAAGCATTTTCCTCAACAGCACTGGTGGGTGCAACGATTCGACCCTGGGCCTTTACAGCAGCTCTAACTACTCTAACCACTAGTAAAACTACTGGTGTTCTGACCCTGTCCGGTAGCTCAGGAAATGCAACCGATAATGTTTCTTCAACGAGGCTCAAAATATTTTCCAAAGACAGCACACAACTCAAAAACACAAGAGAGCAATTAAAAGCCAACATTCTGTAGCAGCGCAGGACAAAATGATCCACGATCAGTGAAAACGTTTGTCCGGATTTATTTCGGGAGAAGCCTTACAAATTGACAACTTTAAGACGCCATCTTGCGTCACAAGCCTTGAAACAAGCTGGAGATGTCGCCACAGCGTCTGCCAGCGCAGTGACTCAGCCCGGGTTCGAGCGCGCTGCAAACGCCTTGGAGCATCTGCAGCCAGAGTCTGCACATGTCTCCAGCTGTGCTCGTCCACAAAATAAGAGCGATGTTAAATCTGAATAAGAAGGGCTCGGGGCCAGCCTTCCTCCTCCCATTTCCTGAGCAGGTCAAAGTGGAGAAGCTCCGTGGCCCCATTTCGCAGCTACGTGCGAGTCCTCTTCTCCACGCTCCCGCCAGAAGCTGCTAGTCCCCTTCGGCAAAGACGCAGCTCCACCGTGAAAATGTGGCCGGCTGTTTAAACAGAATTAATGGGCACACACAAAAAAGGACAAACCGCCCCACCAAGACAAACAAAGTAAAAACGAACACCAAACACGGTTGCCATACTCACTCCGTTTCCCTCCATTTTCTGCCCAGCAAAAACATGCTGTCATCACCTGCGTATTTTCACTGCGTTTCAGGCCACGATGCTTGCAAAGCTTGCAAAAACGGTACCTTTGTATCCTTTCTCCGGCAACTAAACGTCACGCCGCTTTGGCTGTGGGACATTTTTCTCCAACAAAACCTGGGTTTCGCTCACTCGTAGACGGCTTTTCGGCTCCTAAAGTATTCCGATGGGATAAGACCGAGCGTAACCATTAACAGGGAAGCTTACATAAGGTCATCAGACCGAGCGCAGTCAGTGCAAACTGCCTTTGAAACCCCACCTACGAGTTGGCAAAGAGTCACCTTTGGAGGTTCATCCTTGGACTGATGCACCATGGAACCATCTATGAATTTTCTTCTCATTTCTGTTCCAACTAACAACAGGAAAGGAGATTTTTTTTTTTTCCCCCCTAAAGAAACTGTGTTCAGCTCATCCCTCTGGGCTCAGACCTAGTGGAGTCTTTATGGTTTTCAGCAGAGGAGGTGGAAAGACAGTGTTTGTGTGTGTGAGCGTTGGGGGGGGTGTCAGTGATCACAGCAGCTGCACACACTGAACTTCCCACTTGGCACAACACATTTTCACAGGATTTTAACACCCACACTGCCAGCTCTCCTCTTTGGAATAAGCACAGGCAGTTTCGCGGAGTTCTGTTTTTTCTTTGTTTAATATGCAGATCCTGAAAGAGAACTTCTAGCAACTATTTAATATTGCTCCTCGCGATGCCACTTATTACCTACGAATGAAGGAAACAATGCAGGTACACAAGTATTTGTTAGAAATATGGTCAGAGGTCTTTTGAAAACTTACCTCTGCAAAAAATCTCTTTTGTGGCTTAAACATCCATCTGTCCTTAAACTATTTCATTTCGATTACTGCAAAACAGTTATTAAACCAATTACATGACACAGAGATAGTCAGTTGATAAATTATCACTGATTGATTTTTGGGACCTAATTGTCAAGTCAGCTGCAGGGACTGAACCTGAAAACGAGTCAGGAATAGTAACTGGAATTGACCCGGGCACTGGGGATTTGGAACGGGGGCTGCTCTTATTTCGGGGCACCGATTCCCAGTCGGACGGCAACAGAGGTCAGGTTAGTTGGCCGGCAAAAATTTTACAGGTAGTCTACTCCACTTACCGACACACAGAATGTTGAAGCAGAAGCCATGGCTGACGGACTTGTTGACCAGCTGGTCAGGCATGCTGTCGAAGCCCACATGACCAGACAGAGGGATTGAGCGAACACCTTCCCCCTGTCAAGCACCAGAGAAATCAATGCAATCTTCATCATCATCATCATCATATACCATGCTACTCTATCTGCCCACTGCTCCCCACAGCCTTGCATCTCATTTTCAAACATGTAATAAATGCAGCTTCAAATGTCACATTGTTTATTTCAGGGATTAGGACATTATCATCACACCAACATTTTGTGCAGCCGGATACTTTGCGTTACACACAATTTTTAAGTTGATTAGCCGACACTTTCCTCGAAAGCTGCCTACATTGTGAGGTTTGTATTGTAAGCTACTGACAACAATTTAACACTGATACAACCAAGCAATTTTTACTCAGTCAATTCAGGGTAAGCACCCTGATCAAGGCATCTTTTATTTACATTTACGTTTTTCTCCAAAGTAACTTACAGCTCGTAGTAAACGAAACTGAATTTTGCCAACGTACAGATACAGATACACAACTCTTCAAGTAAAATCACGAGTGGTACATGTAGCTCCCTGCTCTAAACCACCACACCCTCTAGAGGCCACACTGTTAAGCAAACAGCCGATCCACCCGAAATGGACAGCTGATGATACAAGCATATTCTTTAAATCTGAGACAGTATGAGCAGTGACCGCAGGGTGTCCCTGGTCATACTATCTCGGGTGTAAAGAGTATGGGTGTGATGAACATTCTTATGCCACGCAAAGGATGTGCAAACACAGGGTATGGATTTGACACCGTTGCCCCCTGGAAGCTGCCAGCTCCTCGCACATCCGCGTCGTCAAAGCCCATCCGAAATGACACAACGGCCGCAATGGCAGGGAGCGGCGTCGGCAGAAGCCCGCTCTGCTACCCACAATGCCATTTGGTTTGCGAGCCCCCCAACCAGATCAAAGGTGGACACCCAGCGATCCTCACTCAACACGGGAACTGCACACTTACCAGCTCCGTGGCTCTTTCTCGGTGTGTGCGTACAGGTGTGAGCCTGCATTTTTACAGCAACAACGCAGCACGTTTACACCCCAGAATGTGAACTCATTTCAGCATTTTGGCACAAAGGCATCGGCTTGTCTTTTTAAAAATTATTTATTCACGTGACCAAATTCAGAATCATATCATTCTAAATGCTTCTTGGCACCACAGATACTTGCCATCCCCAGCAGTTTATTGCTAGTACTTCTCGAAAAGAAATACTTTAAACAGTGTCTAGTACCAAAAGGTCACAAGTCTGAAAAAGATGTTTTTAGTCACATGTGGACCATGCAGATAGCAGCAGGATGCCATTCCAACAACACAACCCTTTCATTTAGAAACTATAAGTACACAAGTAAATGTGGTATGGCGGTTTTGATCACTATGCTTATGAAATGACACAGTACTTACATAATTAAAAGCAGTCTGTATCATGTTTCATATTTTTGGTTTACATTGGGACATTAATAATAAGCAGAGTTAAGTACGAAATGAAATGTACGCCCGAGGAACCAAATATGTCGCTTTTGTATGGCGGTGACTGTATATCATATATATGAGGATAGGTAGCGAATATTTTAATACAGGACGTCGTTATATTTGAATAGGGAGCTAATAAAACCAAGACACACACGTATTTTATGTATATATACGTACTGCCTCCAAAAATAATACTGAATGGATCTGTAGGCCGAACGACAAATTAGAAACTGAACAAATTAGACTATTTTGAAAATCATGATCAGTAATTGAAAATCTAGACTGATCGGAACGCGGCTGTTGCTGGGAAACCGTTAGAAAATGGCACGCGGGGAATGCGGTCTCGCGTGGAACCGCCGTCTCGCGCACGACCCTGCCCCGCGTAAACGCTCCAGAACAGACGAGCGCTCGAGCTGCGCCACGAGCGGCGTCGCCTCGCGGGCGGCACGCGCGCGCGTCTGCTCGCGACTCGTCCGCAGACTGAGACGGGGGCTCGTTGGCACACGCGCTTCACACGTCCGCTGCCCGTGAAAAGATGCTTCTCTCGGGCCGCCCTTCTCATTTTACCGTAATTATTCAGCCCGTTGGTTCGGGGACTCGCAGACAACGCCCAGTGGGCTGTACGCCACGGAAAAACGGGACCGACACGGTCTCGGACACTCACTGCGCTGCACACGGTCACTACTCCTCGTCCACGGCTGCGGCTCCCGGCTTTGTGTAAAGATCGAGGTATCGATCAATGGAAACACCGCGCTTCAACAGGGCTCTTCACGCTAAGGCGCGTGGCCTCGACGTTCACGCGCCAACCAACGTATCAATAACTAATAATACACCCATCGTCCTAAGAGCAGCTTAAACGCGTGCACCGATGTCGATCAATTCACATAGCGATCCGTGAATACGACACGATATTCACTCATATGCCTTAAAACATAAATAAAACCATACCTAAACGGCTGCGAAAATTTTAATAATAATATTTTTCAACATTTATCACGAATTCCTTTTTTCATGATTATTCGATGACGATGCTGCTCTCAAATAATAATTATAAATCGATGGGATCAGGCTCTCCCACGTGCACGCCGGTTATCGGATCTGTCCCACACTGTTGTAATTATATTAGAAATATTAACGGTGTGTTTTTATTATAATATTATATACCAAGTTGAGAATGACTCACTCACCGCCTGTCGGGCTATTTCGGTAGCCGCCATAGTGGCTCTCCGAGGGGCGTCCAGGACGGGAAACGGAGCGCGGCGGCCCGCGTTACTCACACTCCTACACTGCGGAACGTACCATTACTTACACCCCGGGGCGGGAAATTATATTGTATAACTGCTGCTCTGTCGTTAATGTGGCTACATTGGGCTAATTTCAGCAACTTTGATCATAAACAAATATGTGGAGCACTTTGTGCTCCGTGTTTATTAATTTCTTTTTATTATGGGTCGCCTTCAAGTGTCCAAATGGTTTCTTCCCACTGTCCTGAAATGGCATAAATTCAGCCGAAACGCTGCGGTTTGCCGGGGTGTAAAACTCGTGAGCAGATTATGGTGGTTTGTGTTACAGTAGGTGGTCGTCATTCGTCAAGCGTTTGGACATATTTGATTTTAATTTCACAACATCGAAGTATGAGTACGACATTTTAGTAAAATAAAATGCCTGGTTTACAGTTACCCGCAATTTTCAGCCAGTACGCAGCGGTTCATATTAATATTTTCTATCCGACTAACTAAATAAAGTATAAAATATAATTTCTTAAATTCCTGAGTTGGTGTTATGACCCAATATTAATATCTATATTCAACAACACAATTTCCAATACTTTACAAGGACGCAAATAAAGACAAAAGGATATGACTTTATTCAATATTAGGGTTACTGGTATGGTTATGAATTTTCGAAAATACCAGTATTTCCCCCGCAAAATCGCACACACCCATTCCTCACATAACGGGGTATATTTGTTCCGTTAGGCGAATTCTCGTTTTGATGGGGTCTAATTACCATTACTTCATGTTGAATAGCCTCCTGGACCTACTATTAATTACAATACCAAAACAAAATGTTTCTTAAAGCATGGTAATGACAAAAGAAATATATTTTATAAGATGCGCAAAACAGATATTTTTAGTTTGTCCTAAATGTTATGTTTTCAGTCGTTCATAATTTCTTAGTAACTACTTGTCCAGTGCATAGTCACAGAGGTCCAAAATATATGGCAAGCAGAGGACATGAGACTGGTTATACTATGGATCGAGACATTTTGAAAATTTGGCTCACAGATGTGTATTACATAAAGAAATAAAGTTCACAAGATCAATGCCTGTCTTTCTTTCTGCAAAGCAGATGGGCACCGTGCCATCAGAAGTGCTGTGTCTTACTAACAAATGCTTCATTCCTGCTCCTGTTGTAGTACCCTTGAGCAAGGTACTTACCCTGAATTGCTCCAGTAAAAATTACCCAGCTGTATAAATGTTTAATAATTCCAAGTACCTTAACACTGTCACTCGCCTTGAAAATTAGTAATAATATCCCTAAGCAGTTTGGTTTCAGACACCAAGTGTCTTTCTGTCCCAAAACTTCTGATGCATTGTACAGAATAAATGTCTGTTGTGAAAGTAAAATGGCTGTATAATGGGCAAAAATGGTGTTGTACTGAATAATAAGCCTGTTAAATGAAGAAATGGTGAATATTTTGTAAACAGTTGCAGTGGGCTTTTTTTTGTTCTACAGCACCCTGTTATATGAGGGCTCGGTGTACTTTTGTCATGTTTGTTTTTTAAAAATGTGTGTCAACCTGTTTTTACATGTCAAGACAATGCTGGTAAATTGCACCCAAACATAATAGTAGTCAGACCACCTCCATTCAACTCTGTTCGACTCACCTCCATGGTGTTTACAGGTACCAGGTGTTGGTGAGTGATGGTGATTTTAATGGCACATCAAAGAGAAGGTGCACTGTTTCCATGGAGATCAAAGTGGTGATAAACAAAGATGAAAGTGGCTAGAAGATGGGAATTATTGCACATGAATAAATCAACAACCGGGATTGAACTGAAGTTTACAGAGCTACTATACTGGAGGTTTTTACAGAACTTACCTTGATCAACTTGGGTAGTACAGCTGGGGACAGGATTAAAATAAAAGGCTATTGATAGATCTGGCCACCATGATAAGTGTTTCTCCAACATTCTTCATGTGGATGAATAAGAAGCTTTTAACAGATCTATTGTACAGTTTAAATAGCATGTGTATCTGAGGCTTTGCTAGTTATTGTAATAGAAAAATTCAGAAGATGAAGGACACTGGAAAACTGTATGCACATACGTATATACATTTCCATATGTCCTTTATGACCAAGTTTACAGAAAAGAAGATAAAGCTGGTATATTTTCGAAAACTAATGAACAAAGAAATTAACTATGAGGTACAAGAAAATCTTTAATTCTGTTGTCTGTAAACGGAAATATACACTTCCTCGCCTGTGTGTTATGCAGACTGGAGCAATCAGTGATGATGGATAGCTGTGCCTTGCATCACAACAAATGCCAAAGCCTGGTCTATACATTATGGTAATATTGGTTGGAAAGGCACTTGCCCTGCAAGTAAGAAGTGTGTTGTACGTTAGAGGTTATTTCTCAGTATGATATCATACCACTCTGCCTTGGAAAAAAAACTCAGTCCTGTTCATCAACTCCCCTTAATATTTGATCTTACTCTCAGATGAGGTAGTTCTACTGTTGCGGTTTAATTTGCTGTTTTCCACATTTAACTCCAAGTGTCCTAATCATGTACAGTTCTGTATACAAAAACAGTTCAGTGTTTTTGGCTGAAGTTTGGCTGACTGTTATGCAAAATCTGCTGTGTACTGAATTTCTTGAATGACTATACAGTACATCTTTTGTCGCATTTTTCCTTTTAACACCCACAATGAGTTAGTGTGATAAAAATTCAAAAAACACAGCCCGAGCACTTATATTAATAGCCACCTGAGCATCACTCATTGAATACTCTTGATGTATATTGTTTTTAGATGCAAAGCATTACAAAGGCATTTTCAGTTAAGTAGAAAAGTGCACTGTGACTCAAAATGAACTGCTGATTTAAACACCTACACACTAACTCAATGGCATTTAACAAAAATTGCGAAACAAGTCATTACACATCATTTTTTAAAAAATAAATCACTTGATAAAAGTAACCTTTCACATGCAGCAAAACAAGACTGTAGCTCAAACATAATGTATTGTTCCCCTATGGAGTGAAGCACAGCCATCAGGTCTGGCTGCTCTTACTTTGCCAAGATCTCCTGCAGCTTGAGGAAAGCTGATCCCAATCATGAGTGCCACGCTGCCCTCGTTGGAGCAAAACCAAACCCTTCTTGATTCCTCTCTTGTTTGCTCCTGATTTCAACCCTGAGTTTCTTTTCTGAAGTCTGGGATTCTCCAATTACAACTCCTCGCACCAAGCTGGGAAAACGGAATGGGTGGCTCATCCCGGAACATAAAAAAAACACATTAAATCCCGTACAGAATACACTATATATATATATTGTAGAAAGGTGATCAGGAATCGTCTATTCTGAGTTTTATGCACTTACTCGTATGATGAACATTGGGGTATATGGTGGAAAGGAACAAACTAAGTTTACTTAAGAATCACACATCTGCAACTACAGCATGTCTCTCTCTCTCCTAATGTAATGCACACACACACACACACATTTTCAGAACCGCTTGTCCCATACGGGGTCACGGGGAACCGGAGCCTACCCGGCAACACAGGGCGTAAGGCCAAAGGGGGACACACCCAGGACAGGACGCCAGTCCGTCACAAGGCACCCCAAGTGGGACTCGAACCCCAGACCCACCGGAGAGCAGGACTGTGGGCCAACCCACTGTGCCACCACACCCCCTACAATGTAATGCACAAATTGTATTTTCTCTGAGATGTACATCGCTTTGGAGAAAAGCATCTGCTAATGAATAAATGTAAAGGTACTTTTTACTGGAGCAATTTTAAGGTAAGTACCTTGGTCAAGGAGAGGATGGTAGAAGATGGGATTTGAACCTGTGAGCTTTACTTCCCACCATTTAGTCATTGCACCGATGGCTGGTAGGGTAGTAGTTAGATGTAATGCCTTCAGATCCAAAGACCGCAGGTTTGGTTACCTAAATTACTCCAGTAAAATTACCCACCTGTGTAAATGGGTAATTGTAACATTAGCACTGTAAGTCTTTGGAGAAAAGTGTCAGCTGTATGTATTCCCTGCCTTCCCTTAACGTATCACTCTCGGTTTCCACCTTGTAACTGGGCATTGAGTCTTGAGTCATAAAGTGGCTTCTTAATCTGAGAATTTCTTTTCAGAAGAGAGTTTGGCCAAACAATGCTGAGTAGCCCTTCACACACACACACTGTCTGAATCACTTGCCCATTTGGGGTTCCAGGAAGCCAGAGCCTAATCTGGCAACACAGGGCATAAGGCTGGAAGGGGAGGGGACACACCCAGGACAGGACACCAGTCTGTTGCAAGGCACCCCAAGCGGGACTCAAACCCCCAACCCACCGGAAAGCAGGACCCAGGCCAACCCACTGCACCACTGCACCACCTATAGCTCTTCGCTTCCCTGTCTGATTTGACAAGTGAAAACAGTGGACACCGACATGCAGTTAAGATGCGTCCAGTAAATTTGTTTGTCCTTTTTCTTGTGCCACCAGTCCACCTCATCAGGCTTCTTTTCTCCTTGCTTTTGGTTCTTGGCTTCTTTGTGTCTCCTCCTGTCCTCCTTCCGCCACTTGCAGGGCTCTTTATCCCTCAGGCATTTGCACTGCAGTTCCCTCCTACCCTCTGCTTTCCTTTCCTTCCTGACTTTCTAATGCACAGACAATTTATTCCCTGATTATTTCTATTATATATTTTATTATATTATTATTTATATTAATTTATTTATAACTACAGCCTTTTTGCCCTGAATGTGTAGGTGAAATGTGTAAAGATTCAGTGCCACAGAATGCGAAAGGCAGTGTTTGTTTTTCAGGACATTCAAAAGGAAAATAATTTCTACTTACATTTACACAGATTCATTTATCAGACGCTTTTGTCCAAAGCAACATACATCTCAGCAAAAGTACAATTTGTGCATTACATTAAGAGAACGAGACATAGCTGCAGAAATGTGACTCAAGTAAATCTAGTTTGTTACCTACCACTTGCTGCACCGAGGTTCATCATTCAAGTCGGTGCATAAAATACAGGATAGACAAATCCTGATACTTTCCTACCAATGTTTTTTTTTTTAATATTATAAGATACACAAACAACCACATACAATGCCGGAGTAGCGGCTGAATTTATATGGCTTACCTAGTTAAAAAATCTCTATTATCTGTAGAATTATAATAAGTGTGCCAGTATATTTATATATTTATGAATTCCCTATACCTAGAAATTTACCTCTTCTCTATTTGAATAAATACTGATTCTCTTGGTTTTGTTTGTCTTAGAGACGACTTGGATCTACTGCCACAGCAAATCACCTTTTATTGGTCACACTGTTATTGTTACTCAAATAGTTTATTAATTTATTCACCAAGCATCCGCTATCAATCACCCTTCTTAACTTTGTTACTGATTTTTAGCTTTCAAGTGAACTTCGAGTGTTTGGAGTAAAGGATAGTGCTATAAAGACAGCAACATGGGTTTTCTAACAATGCCAAAATAAATTAGGCTATGCTATGAAATGCCTTAATTTTCATGTATTTCTGTTTTTAGAAAGAGTTTAAAATTCAACTATTATTAGATGTTTCTATAGGGTAAAAAAAATGCATTGTCTTATGAGAAATTCTGGAAATGTCAGGATGTATCCAGAGAACTATTAAATTATAATTTGTCAATTATACCTATAATACAATACATTTTGATTTCTTGAATTTTCATGAACGATAGCAATGCATGACCTTCAGTTTTATGGTAATACATACTGTCAGGCATCCAGCTTTAAATGTTCTTCAGAATGTCTTGCTAATATGGTCTGGAATTAAATAGCACAGTGATATGGTATGTAGCACTACTGTCCTGCAGCACCTGGGTAGTGTGAGAGGGTGTGGGTTCAATTCCTGCTCAGTCTGTGTGGAGTTTGCATGTACTCTCTGTGTGGTTTTCCTCCAGGTGCTCTGGTTTCTTCCCACAGTCCAAAGACATGCTCTTCAGGTTCACCCATAATGTGAGTGACAGAGAGAGTGTGTGTGTTCCACTGATGTATGTATGAGTGACCCCATGTAAGTAGTGTATCTAGCAGTGTAAATCACCTTGGTGAATAAGGTGTGTGGACTGATGACACCACATAGAGTTCATTGGAAGTTGCTCTGGAGAAAAGCATCTGCTAAATAAATACAAATTATTATTATTCACTGTTAAAACACAGATATCATTTGTATATGTTGTGGTTTGTTCTGAAAAAGAATTACCTTCAGAGTTTACATTTAGGATGTTTTGTAGGTTTATTAAGTGATATTATTCCAAAGCTTGCATGTGTATAAGTGTTAATTGTTCACGCTGAAGTTTAGACTGATTATTATTAAATTTTCTGTAATGATGTGTATATGCACTAATATGTAAGATTCAGAGTAAGTTCAAAGGTATTAGTCATAGAAACAATATTTGAATTAAAGTTAGAAAAACTACAAAACAAAGCAATGCTGTTCTTTAAGTGATTGCTCCATTCTACTTTCAATATTCTCTCATATCAATATTTCTAAATCGTCAAAGCAAGCAGTTCCATAGCGTCTGACTGACAGAGAGGAGTTTCGGCCAGGTGTTCTAGAATTGTTGCTAGCTGGGGAAGAACAGGATTAACAGAATGTTGGCAATGAGGACGAGCAGCCCTCCTTGGTCCCACACTGCAGAGCTTCCACCTGCAGCCAAAAGGACACCCCCATTCGAACCTGAGTGAATAAGAACAGAAATATGAAATAACTTACTCTACACAGACGAATAAATACATGCCAGTTTCATAATATGATCGCAAGGACACGGTTCTGTTGACTGGAGCTCACTTTGTGTACAAGCAAAAGTGCAGTCCATAAAAACTGAGTCATATATCATACCTTTTAATAAATGATTTAGGTTTTGTAAAAGCTAGAATAGGTAGGTATGACTTCTACTCACTCCTGGCCAGCGTCTCTGATCTTACATTCAACCAGTAAACTGTACGCTGTTGAGCAACTGTTGCCCTGCAGAAGAAACACATGGTTAGGATATGGAAACTAAAAACCATCTGTTGTGTATGTTTACGCTACAGTATTCATTTAGCTGGCACTTTCCTCCAAAGCGATTTATGATTATTGCCCATTTATACAGCTGAGCAAATTCTACTCTGTCAGCTGAGACTAAGCAAGTAACCTTTCTCAAAGCGTATTACAGCAGGATATTGCATTCAGTCTAATGACCTCTGAGTCAACCACTGCGCCACCTGCTGCCCCGAGTTCAGTTTTGCAACAAGCATGGCTGAAGTCCACCAAGAGCCAACAGCGCATCTTCTAGAGAAAAAATGAATAAAGCTGCGTGTGTGTCTTATGCTCCTCCAGAGCCAAAGAAATCAAGAAGTATCAACTGGATCTAGCGATGATGTTGGACACCAAGGAGGAGCCCTACTGGGGTACCCTTGAGTAACATATTTCTGAACATCACACATGAAAGTTGTTCCAGGGGGAAAATTATAATGCCTCCAGAGAAAGGGGTTTCCGGTTCTCCTGGTTATCTTTCAATTTAACAACCGAATTTTGGAAGATGTACATTTGAACATTATCTGAAGTATGAATATCCTCAGATATTAATGGACTCAAGTGCAGCAGCAGCTTTGCAGACCAGTGTGTGCAAGTTCACCTGGGCAGGGATGCACTGGTACGCCCTTACAAGTACAGCTTTTTCTGGTTTACTTCTGCAAGTACTCCAACATGATGTGGGTGCAGAGAATTTTAACATTTGTTTTCACATTAGTGAATGTGTTTGTTTAGGAGTGCTCACTTGAAATAAATGTTGCTGACCCCATCTGGGGGCATCCAAGTGTACGTTGTTGAGCTGTTCTTCACATTAGTGTTGGCGTGGGTGATGGCTCCTTGTGGGTTATGTGAACACTGCAGAACACAAATGCTCAAATCAGCTTGGATGAAAGGGTCACTGTTTGATCCATGTCAGCCATCGGGCAGGGACTCAAAAGACACACCTGCAGGAATCTGGTGTTGGCTGGAGGGATCTGCCACGTGCCCAGGGCATCAGCGCTGTTGCCACTGCGAGCTTCCAGCAGAATACCTGTATAGTCTGGTCCCTTAATAGCAACTGAAACAACAGGATGGGATTAAAAATGCATGAAGGGGTCAGGTTTTCTGCCTTTGTGGGATACCTGGGTAACAGTAAGTTTACTGAGGTCCAGAAAGAGCTCAATTCACTCATCTTACTGCTGTAACTTTATAAAGCAAAGTTATAAGTAACACAGTTTGTCTCTGATTGTTCAGTGTCATATACAGTTACTATATATAAAATATGCAGTGTCATGTAACACATAAGGAGATTATAAAATTTTGCTGAAAATGTATGAAGGAATTTTAAGGGTTTCTGAAATACTCAGTCAAAGTAAAAGATATATTACAATCCAATCCATAAATATAATATAGACAGAGATAGAAATTCAGTGATCCATATGAACTAGTCTTAAATAATCATTTTCATTTGTTAGTAATCATCAAAAACAGAACAAATAAGATGAATGGACAATTCTGGAATACGTTTCAGCTGATGCTTTTTTTAGTACAGATACACAGAGCTCTGAGATGTTATAAGGTGCTTACATGAACCAGGAAAATAATGAAACTGAACATCATTTTGATGCAAAGAGTGACTTCTCTTACCTGTGACTGGCTGGTTTGCCTGGAAGCTTCGGCTGCTGGTGTGTATGGTGTAGGGGACTGGGGCTGGCTGGGGCTGCACCCCTGCATGCCGTGGCATCATATCCTTGCACGCAGAGGTCGGGGCCCCAGTAGGCAAACCTAACCCATGAGAGAGCACCTGGAGAACCAAGACCCCAATCAGCACAGTACCCATCCTCCACGATGCAGGATTCCCCGAAAGCCAAACTATAGACAAACAGCCACACACACGTACACACACACGCTCTCACTCTCTCGTGAGAGCAGGTGGGTTATGTGTTGTGTTGCCCTGAGCTGGACAGCTGGCTTTTTCAGTACAATTTTTGCTGAGTCACACAGGCACAAAAAATCTATTCTCTTCGCCTGCCCTTCTTCTCCTTTCTCCGGCTGTCCAGGAGCCCCCCGTCCTATGAATCACTATGTGCGTAGTTTTGAGGGTATGACTGCTTTGCCTTGTCAATAAATAGTTTGAGTATGGTTTTCCATAGACCGTGAACATATTCCCATGCTTGATGTCAAACAATGTGGCTCTTTGTTTCCACGTGCCACTGTACAGAATGTGATTTTCCTCACCCTAACTCGTGCTGCAGAGGTGCCAGTTTCAAATGGCCACCCTCCTTGTTAGCGGCCAAAAATGTATCTTTTTCTCCATACCAATGTATGATACACACAGTAATCACCAGATAATTCTGTATTAATTTTTCAAAGAAACTGAGGTAATCTCTTGCTTAGATACTTTTATTAACTGTCTTTTTAGACTGTTTTACCAGTTCATACACTTGGATTGTTTTAGGAGCAATTTAGGTCAAGCACCTGGCTTGTTCACAAAACTACACAAGGACTCCTCCTGGAATTTAAGAGTGCAAGGGCATGTCCTGTTAACCTGTTGCCCAACTATAAGGATCGCATAGTTCTGTTGAGTTTTTCAGGTTTTTTTTTTTTTTTTAATAAACTTAAAACACCTCCATTTTATTCCATAAAACTTAGCCCTTTGAGAAACCAAGCCATCGTGTCTGGTTAAGGATCAATGAATGATCTGTTATGACACAAGAACACACCACGCTGACTTCATGTGACAATGATTAAAAAAAGAAACATCTCCGAAAACATCTTATTAATGTGCAGACAAAATGCAATTAACAGTTTAGGGTCGTAACAATACCCCACTGCCTTGGGCGAAGACATGATTTAAATTTTGAATAAGAATAACAATCCATGGATTATAATTAAACATTAAATTATATATATATATATATATATATATATATATATATATATATATATGATGTATAAAAAATATATATAATTAAACATTAAACAGTTTGATAGTCCATACAACAGGAAATTCAACTACATAAGGAAACATATCCATTTTTTTTACATTTTATACGAGGAACAAAAAAGATTAGCGCTGACCCCTGGTCATTAACCTTCAAACTTATTATTCTTGCTGAAGATCTAAGAAAATTAAGTGGGCTACATCGTCATTAGGAGCTGTTGAGTGAAAGTAACGACTACATGTTCCTTGAAAGGCCCAAATCGATTAGACACAAATTAAAATAACAATGAGCCCTGCAGCTAATAACATTAACATTTGAAACGCACTACATTTGGTTAACAACTCAGTCAGCTGTAATTATTTTACCCTTGAAGTTTAACTGCAACCAAACGCAGCAAAACGAGATGTTTACCAAGACACAATGAAGGCGACCGGTTGTCATGGAAACCGCTGTAAACAATAGCAGGTATACTTCCTCGCGGAGCTCTCCTAAATTGACTTTAGTGTTAATTCCTTATTGTTAATTCCGCATCATTTTTTTCCTCAAAAGCTGTGCAATTATGAGTGAATAATGAATAATCTGTCTCACTGACCAGTTCTTTACGCAAACTGTAACTGGAATCTGCAGCTCGTGCTCCTCCTCGCGCTGTCGGACCGGCTTCTCGGATTTAGAAGCTGTTTGGGAGAAGGTACCATGGAAGTGGAAAGAACCGCGTCCCAGGTGGTGCACACTGAGCAAGACCTTGAGAAGGGATCCGAAAAAGGTACAACGTGTCCCGCCTCACATGATCCACCGCGTGCGCGTGTTTCGGCCCGACTTTGAACAAAAGCTTTTTACATTTAGGCTCCACTTTCGAAATACACAATATCGAGTGGATCAGTTGCGGAGGTTTTACAGCAGAGCTCGGGAAGAAGCAAATAAAAGAGTACATCAGTGTAAGTCACAGAAAAATTGGGTTTCTCGTTTCACACATTCACCTGCACGGACCTGGCTGTAGATGTCAGTATTATTATGCAGGATATTATAAATAAACATAATTAAAGTGAATAGACGTTGTAACTTATCATGGCCTAAAATTCCAGAATGTATCTTGTTTTTTGTAGACATGGGAAGTGGGGCCCAGCTGGTTGTACAGTTTAAAGTTCCTGGAAGAGAAGGATCTGGAATTCCGTAAACAGTACCACTACAGGGTCCAATGGAGCACCCCGACACCAAGTGTGCCCATCCCCAGGGCCACCGCCTGTGTGTACTTTGTCATTGAGGTCTCCAAGATCAAGCCCCAGGTAATGCGATGGGATTGTCATTCCTGTAGTGGAATGCATATTAACATCGCTGAGATAATTTTAGCTGCACCATCATTATCTTTTGAAGACTTCCTTTTGCATGTGATGGCATAGTATAACTGATGAAATATTAAACAAAAAAGAGGAAGATGTGGAGCTGTTCATACTCTAGTATTATAGCTTGGTGGAGAAATAATAAAATTTAAAAGGAAAAACACAAGTCCCCAAAACAGTTTTTAGAGAGATACTTAGTAAATGGGGGGTGTGGTGGCGCAGTGGGTTGGACTGGGTCCTGCTCTCTGGTGGGTCTGGGTTCGAGTCCTGTTTGGGGTGCCTTGCGACAGACTGGTGTCCTGTCCTGGGTGTGTCCCCTCCAGCCCTTTGCCTTGGGTTGCCAGGTTAGGTTCTGTGACCCTGTATGGGACAAGTGGTTCAGACAATGTGTGTGTACTTAGTAAATGATATGTATTGTTTGCATGTACATTGCTTCCCTTTGTAGAACACTCCAGTTGAGGTGTACTATCTTGTGGAGTCAAACCAGTTACAACACAGGTGAGGATTAAATATTTATTAAATTAATTAAAATGTCAATTTCAAATATGTTTTTATTAAGAAAAAGACTGACTGACTTTTCTCTGCTTTTAGACCAGGAAAAATACGGTTCAGAGAAAAATGGCTGAAAGATGTTATAGAAAGCAAGATCCTACTTCAAGACACAGTCACTTTCTAATAACACTTAAAAGTGAAATCTTTGGTAAAATGGGTGGAAAAGGTTTTTATTATTAACTTGCTTTGATCACATCTCTGGAAGCACAATACAGAACTACTATAATAAAGGATCCAAAAAAAACACACGGTGGTGTACATACTAGGGATGAGTTGTGAACCGTTTTTACTTCTTCCTGCAGTTTAATCATTGCAATGTAAACTTTCAAATCAACAGCAAAAAAAATTTTCTTAAAAGTGTACATTCAGCAGTTCACATGCTTTAAAGAAGAAAAAGATGCAGCAGCAATTGTTGCAACATTGCAACAAAAACATTGTAAAATGAATCGCTAATGAAATATTTCTCAAAATCATAGTCTTTCCTACATTTTCAATCCATAATATCTGAAGTTCACTTTTCATCCTTCCCTTTATTTTTCCTGTACACCACACACACACACACAGTTTCAGAACCGCTTGTCCCATACGGGGTCACGGGGAACCGGAGCCTACCCGGTAACACAGGGCGTAAGGCCAGGGGACACACCCAGTACGGGACGCCAGTCCGTCACAAGGCACCCCAAGCGGGACTCGAACCCCAGACCCACCGGAGAGCAGGACTGTGGTCCAACCCACTGCGCCACCGCACTCCCCCATTCCTGTACACCATTTTCCGGAAAACTGGACAGAATCTTGTTCTCCCTGTTGCTGCGCTCTTCCTGGTTGTCGGTGCTGTAAATCTGGTTCTCTTTTCGGAGCAGGACAGCGCCCACCCTCCGATGCCTATGAGTGACATTTATCAGTGGTATGAGTCGTATGAGTGTACCCGCTTCAGTTAAAACAAAGTTTCAATGACATCATAATTATTTATTTACCCCTTCAAACTTGTGATCTACATGCCATTACCTAAACCACTCATCACATAATCAGATTCCTTAAAGGCAGCAGTCTTCACTGGTGTGCCTAATTTCTCCTTTCCTAGGGATATGTTTCCCTGACTTCACATATTCTGCCGTGGCAGCACATTCATCGAGCAACAGGCCATAACTAAAATGAAAGGAAAATAGAAAATCATATCACACCAAAACAAATATTTATGCATGAAATACAAGGAGAGATTTGTCAGAAAGCAACCAATCATGAGCATAAAGTTCAGGACCAAAGAACACACACACGCTGACTGAAACTGCTTGTCCCCGGCAGGGTTGCAGAGAGCCAGAACCTAGCCCAGCAACACGGGAGGGACACCCAGGATGGGACACCAGTCCATAGGAGGAGACCCCAAGCAGGACTCAAATCCCAGACCCACCAGAGAGTAAGCACAGGCCAAACCTGCTGCACCACTGCACCTCACCAATCAAGAACACTCCATGCCTCGCATCTTTAAAATGCCACCATTATTTCTGGAGGAGCTAATTTACTCAGTCTCTGAAAGAAGAACAATATCAGAGATGAACCATACAAAGAACTTTCAGGAGAACTTCTCTTCCAGGGAATGTTTTGACTGCAACGCCCACACAGGCCAGCGATTCTTGTTGACTTGGTTGTCCTTAGGAGTACAAGTTCTTTTTGGAGAGTTTGCTTCTCGGGCTATCATTTTCTGTGATCAGTGTGATCGTGTTGGTCTTGAACATACTTGCCCGTTTGTTCAAATGACTGACAAAAAGACTTAAGTCTATTGCCTTCTGCCCCAGACAGCTGATCTGTGTTGGCCACAAGCTTCTGCTGCAGCTAATTGTACATCAGCTGGGGCACTTTCTTCATCTGGATGTGTGTGACCACACTGGCCTGCTCTCCAAGCTTTGCCTTTCCTCTGCCTATCCAGTGGGTTACTTTAACAGTTGATTTTAAAAGGATTTTAGTTCTCTGTCCTCGCTTAGACAAGTTCCCCTTATTATTACAAAGGCAAACAGTAAATATGTGAAGGAAGCATCATGATGATATACATCATTGTAGCTAAGAGGCAAGAATGTACTGTCTAAAAAACAATAAAGAAGAGAGCCGGATTTTAAAAAGTAGCGCAGTTCTCACTGTACACTCAGGAGAATTTCTTTACAACTAGTTTTCTCGACAACACTGCAGCTGTCAGCCTTCGTTGTTTACATACTGATAAGCATGAAAGCGTCGCGCTTACGCCATTGCCTGGGAAGTCTAACGTAAAGCTCTGATTGGACACGGTCCTGCAACGTCACAGCAATGCGCCCAAGACCACGCCCCCAAAAGGCCGCCTCGTTCATTTGCAGTGACACTTTGCAAAGTTGTATAAGGTTTTTGCAATTTTATATTACATATTTGACCTTTTCCGTATGAATATAGGTAAAACACTGATCTCCGATGAACAGCGATATTTTGTTGGGGGTGCTATTGTAAACCGTTACACCGGCAATTCTCTGTCTTGAAAACTTCGTGTGCATACCTACCCTCACATAATTCGGCTGATGTACAGAAGAGACACTTTCAAATCAAAGCAAATCACTTCATTGTCACTTCAGCATAACCACAAATGCATAGGTGGTAGAAATCTTTGGTGCGTCCTCCGCAGCTGTTCGGCATAAGTTGCAAATATACAGACTACAACAAATGACATGATGTACACAATAAACACCAGTACAGTATGTACAGTATTCACATAATACAATATACATATAGGACTTGTATTGAATTGATTTGAAATATACTGAAAGAGGGCACCGTGGTGCAGCGGGTTTGGCGGGGTCCTGCTCTCTGGTGGGTCTGGGGTTCAAGTCCCACTTGGGGTGCCTTGTGATGGACTGACGTCCCGTCCTGGGTGTGTCCCCTCCCCCTCCAGCCTTACACCCTGTATTGCCAGGTTAGGCTCCGGCTCCCCGCAACCCCGTATGGGACAAGTGGTTTCAGACGATGTGTGTGTACTTGAATAGTCAATTCGAAGGAATTTCCTATTTATTATTATTATTATTTAACCGTTGAACTTATGAATCTGTTATGAAACGTAGCGAAAGTGACCGATCATTCGCTCCACTTGTGCTGGGATTCGACGTGTGCTGCGCAGGGTGTGGAATGCGGCCACTCGCCCCCTCGCGGCCACCCGCGTAACTACAGTGTCTCAATAGCAGCGGGCGGAAGGAACGCGCTGCTCCGCTCATACACAGACAACCCTGGAGACAAGGTAAGGGGGGGAAAAAAAAAATCGCCAGTCACTTCACCTTTTCTTCTTGCTTTCGTGCTTAAACGACTGTGAAATTAATCTACTGAGCCACGCTTACTCAGTTCAAAAGGGTTAAGAAGTATAACATTTAAAGGCTAGAAAGAAAGAAGGCCGCTGCCCAGCGACAACCACAGCAACATCCGTTTAATCATGTCGCCGTATCATTTTGTTTAAGCTTTTAAAATAAAAATGCCATGCGAAACGAATTTTATTGAAATGACCCCGCGCATCCGCTACCCCCGTCACCAAGCAAGTGTCGCGGGCCGCTCCGCTACGTGTCACTCACTCTTTCTGTGCTATGCTAGCGGGTCCGGAGGCCGAAGAAGGCGACTAGTCGTCAGGTAAAAATATATAAAAATACAACACACAGTCGTTGGTTTGCGAACGATGGCGAGCGGCTCCGCTGACTGTCAGTGCGCTAACCGGTGTTTATATACCATATTATGCGTGTGTTTGTGTGTACAGGGAACGTGAGCGCCCGTGTGGCGGTACTTCTGTGGCGTCGGTTCGACCTGCTTTGTTCACGCGCAGTTGTTAGTCGCGTGGAGACGCGCAAACGCTGACACACACACACACAGACACACACTGACACTATCACCGACACACATTGATGATAGTGACGCACACGGACGGACACTGACACAGCGCCACGGCGCGGTTTCTCTCTAGAGGATCAGGTGACAGAAGCAAGTTCTCGAAAGTTCCCTCCTGCGCCGTGCAGAAAGTTACAGATGCACTTATGGAGTCGAGCAGCGGTTCTCTACGTTCCTTATGAGGGAAAACGTACAATCGTGTAGCGTCTCTGCCTTTTGCTTGCTCGAATCGTATTTTTTTCCCCCCTCTGGCAGCAGGAATGACGGGGTTGAAGCTGATTTCTGCGACCGACACGCAGTACTCGGAGGCCTTGCTCAGGTCTTTGGATGCGCAGAGGAAGGCCGGCTTGTTCTGCGATGTCACGGTCGTCGTGCGAGGCCGCAGGTTCCGGGCGCACAGGAGCATCCTGTCGGCATCCAGCCCCTACTTCCACGAGCTCTTCTCGGGGGCCGCGGATGTAATCGAGCTCAATTGCGTTAAGCCGGAAATCTTCGAGGAAGTCCTAAACTACGTCTACAGCTCCAAGATCATCCGCGTGCGGTCTGACTCGCTCAAGGACCTGATCGCCTGTGGCCAGACCTTGGGGGTGAGGTTCATTGCGAATCTGGGCATTCCCCTGTCGCACGTCAAGGGTCTGCCGGGTTTGTCCAAAGACGAAAATGATGCACAGAGTAAAGCTCTGCAAAATGTTGAGGTGAAGAAACCGGAACAAATCGGCCTTTGTGCAGCGGTCGGTGCCATGCCTGTTATTACTGAGGCCTTCTCGCTGTCATCACAAAAATTCAGGAAGTGTGATAGTTTACTGGACAGGAATGCATGCTTGCAAGATCATTGTGATGATGGAGGTGGAGGCGATGGTGGAAAAAGGGGAGGAGGAGGAGGTGGTGGTGACGACGACGACGACGACGATGACGATGTGCTCTTTGTGTCGAAGCAGGAACCCCAACACAAGGGAATTTCAAGCAGTACAAATGAGAACTCGGAGTGTTCGGATGTTGAATATGTGTCTGCAGGTGATCTGTCTGTCAAAGAAAAGAGAAGTGCAAGCACAAATGAAAGGAATACTCTTAGGAAAAAGGCTCATGTGGTGACAAGGAGGCAGAACTCCTTTGCCATGGATACCGAGGGGGGAAAGTTGCCACTCGACAGTTTCCCTTCTCAGGCTCAGCCTGACTCGAGCACTTTGATTTTGCCTGTGGAGCAAGAGACTCCAGATACTAGTACTAGTATGCCTTCATCGCCTTCTCTTTCCTCAGCTCTGTCTGCGGGTGGCTCCTGCGGTTCATCTAACGCATCCACGCTGGTCATTGGTGTTCCCGAGGAACCGCGTAAAAGGGTCTTGTCCGGTGAAAGTTATGAGGTGGTTGGTGTGCAGAAAAAAAGGGTGACCACAATAATAGAGAAGTCATCTGATAACCCGGGGGACTTCAAGCTCAAGTTGACAGATGTATGGTCTCCATCTAGTCCTGAATCTGTGATGGGGGATGAAAACCAATTTGAAATCGACTCTTCGACGTCAAGTTTCAAAGAAATTGCCCCAGATGGAGAGTATGCGTGCAGTGCTTTTCCACTGAACGACCAGCCAGGGGAGAGCGGCTTTAAAGTCAAGAGGGGCTGCAGGTCTTTAACGTCTTCTCCATTCAGTTCCACGAGGAGCTCTTCTGGAATTCAGCAAAGGAGAAAAGCGAAAAGCAGGCAAAATTACTATGAGCTGATCATGGACGGGAAGACTTTCTACGTGTGCGTTGTTTGCAAGCGTTCGTATTCGTGTCTGACGAGCCTGCAGCGCCACTTCAACGTCCATTCCTGGGAGAAGAAGTACCCGTGCCGTTACTGTAGCAGGGTGTTCGCGCTTGCGGAGTATCGGACAAAGCATGAGCTCCAGCACACGGGAGAACGGCGGTACCAGTGTTTGCTGTGTAGCATGTTTTTCATGAACTATCAGGAGCTTTCCTCCCACTGCAAGCAGACCCACAACCAGCACCCTTCCGGCAGAAAAGAGAGGAGGGACACCGAAAACCACCTGTACCGTCTTCTCCCCTGCAAGACCCTGGAGATCAAGAACTATTCCAGCATCTCAGATGATTGCAGTGGGATACCCATCATCAGCGAGGATGGACGCACTTACCACGTGAACCTCGAGAAAGAACCCATAGCTGAACCTGTGGGTGGTTCCCCTGCCCAAGGCAAGGTGTTGAACTGGGACGATATCTTTGTTGACATGGGACCAGAGGCCTGTACTGGGAACAGTATAAATCATGTGGAAGGCACACCCGAGTTCGAATTTATAATTCCAGAGACTTACTGATTTGGATATATATGGACCTAAGAAATGTGCTTTCACAATGCAGGGTACCTCTGTCTTTATTTTTTTTTTTTTTTTTAACCTTGAAGTGTGGCTGTCACTCTTACTTTTTGTTGTGTTCCCATTTTGATTCATAAACCATAAGCCCTCTATGCACTCTACCACCGACCTGTTGGTTTTTGGTTTAGCTAGGGTTTCTGGTTTTTGCTTACACTGAGGTTTTTTTTAAAATCCATTTCAAAATCTTAAAGGTATTATTTACCCATCACAGTGAATCTACTTGGTAGATTGTTTTACTGACTCAGTCCTATGTTATTGTTAGCACTTAATAACTCTGACAGCAGAGTACTGGGAGAGTTGCAGTACTGAATGAAAAATGGGTTATGTGTTAGTTTGTAAAATGACTAAATTATTCTTTTAGTCCACCTTTTGTAGTTTAATTTATTTAGGAAATGTTCAAATGTATATTTTATTTAAAAGATAGATGCGGTGAAGGTGTTTCCAGGGAAGCAATAAAAAGTTGTTCATGGGTAGAGCAGAAATTTGAGTTTATGGAATTTAATATGGCTATAGTAGTTATTTTTGCACTCTGAGAAATTTTACCAGGCATACAGTTGAAGCAATGCAAAACGGTGTATGTTGGTATATGCTGCATAGGTACATTAAATAATATGCACATACTTTTGCATTTATTAAGTATTTCAGAAATGGTGTCTTTGTTATGCACATTTTTAAATGAAAATCTTCAATTTGCAGTTGTCACTGAAAATCGCTATTGAAAGTGGCAGCATAATCTCTTTTTTCAGTTTTAGTTTTGATTCCCTGTAGCCTCATCTTCAAATACATCAGAATACAAATGAGTGTTTCAAGAGTCACTAATTAAATCCCTGCTTAATTTGCTTAGAAATAACATTCAACACGCTCAGGGATTTCAAGATTACTCCAGAATTTGGGTGCAGTAGATATGCTAAGATTTATGGACCTATATATATTTTTTTTGTAGTGTCTGAGTGGGACCAGATTTACTGTGGTGGTAACAGAACTTCTGACAAAGTAATTATTAGTTTTCCTGTGCCAACAGTAAGTGACTCTGTACAGATTTAAATACATGCTTAAAAACATGCCTTTTTAACTTTTAAAAGAACAAATCGCTTGTTCTTTCCAGAATTCAAAAAGCAACTTCAACAATGGAGCAGCATGACTTGCATTTGGATGCCATGTATGGTTCAAATGCAGTAATATAACTAAAAAAATTATAAGCTAATTATGATCTGTGCTGTTTTCATGCAGCCTCTGGAGTAGAGCTGTGATAGATTCCTGTCTGCATTAGTTTTATTATTATTATCATCATTTATTTATTGTTATTTATTTAGCAGACACTTTTGTGCAATGTGGCTGAAGTTTGTACTCTACAAAAAGTACTTTTAAGGTTACAAGATCAGTCATAAGATGACAGTCCAATGGATGTTTCCTCCCCACTTTGAATAGAAAAATGTTATTCTGATTTTTCACGTTGTCAAGTGGAAAGCATGTGTTGTTTTTGTTTTTATCATTGGCAGATAACTTCTTTTTAAAATCAATATTAGAGCTGTACAGAGTAAAATTTTACTAAGCTGGTGTGGTTTGTGTTTTTATTGGGGAAAACGACTAAAATGTGGTTTGGCAGCAGTAATTAAGATTCAGTTTATAAGACTTCTTGGCATGCTCCTTCAATATGTCTTTCATTCTCTCCTGGGATGGATTGCAGTGGTCCAGAGCCTGTTGCTGAAATGCAGGTCATGCAAGGGTAGTCATTTACTCCTGTTGCTGATCTCCAAGGCAATTTACCGTAATTTACCAATTTCTACTGCTGGATAATTTTTATTTACATTTTCATTGAGTTAATTAGCTGTGACTTCTCACCACTGTAAAATACTTTGGAGAAAAACCTACATCTATTTACCCATCTGTAGAGCTGGGTAATTTTCAGGTGAACAGTTTGGTGTAAATACCTTGTTCTGGGGTACAATTCAGTTTCAGTTCATTTTCAGAGAGTGCTCTTTTCACACAGTAACATGGAGCACTGAACAAAGGCATAGCACAAATAAGGTAGTTGACTATATACTAGAGTGATGCATTATCCATGCATTTATTAAAGCTATAAGTATGCCTACTGTCCATGGCAGAAAAGGACAAAAAAAAACTCCCAACTGAAAGTCAAGTCAGGAAAAAAACCTCTCGGGGTCCCAGTGCCAGTGGCTGCCCACCTCTCCTCTACATTTTAGGTTAAGAAACACCACAACTAGTAACAACATTGCAGCTGTTTCTTACTTGATGTCCCAATTCCAGGAAGAGGTGGGATTGTAACCTATAACCTCTGAGTCCAAGGATATCTGCTCTAACCACTCTGCCCCAGGTACTTGTCACAACAGTTCGGTAGTATTTCAACTTGGATTCTGCAAGCGCAAAAGCAGCGGCTCTTGCTACGATACGACTTGCTGTCGTAGCTTTGCATTCAGCATTTATAACCACAGTTCAGACTTTCTTTTTCTCAGTGCTCCAGAGCCTGTACCAGAATCAAAGGGTGCTAGCCCTGGAGGGTACACCCTGGCCAGGATATGATTCCTACAAGGGGTAGCAACACACACGCAGAGCATTTTTGAGTTACCAATTAACATCAACTACATATTTTATACTGTGGAAAGAAACCTATGCAGACCACCCAGTCTGCTGGATTCAAACCTATGCCCGAACAGCCCAGGCACCAGAGCCCTACCTGCTGTGCCACTGTACCAAAATGCCACCTTTTGTGTATATATTTTAGTTAAAAAATGCTTTTTATAGTAGTTACATAAACTGATGGGTTATTTCTTGTATAATTAATAATCAAAACAGTTGACACCTGTGAGACTTCTTTTATTAGATGCGTACACTCCAAGGTCGAGAAACATTACAGAATACAAAGTAAAACTTTGCAAAAGAAAAAAAGGAAAGTATTCCATTAGAAAGACAACCCTATAAAATGGTACATACAGTTTGATATAGTACACATTTAGGATGGAAACTGTCAGCCTCCTGTTTTTGAGGTTTGTGAGCATGTATATAATTTCTGAGGATTGACTGTATGTTAAGACACTTTGATTTTTTGTGTTTTATCCATTTAAGCTCTTTATTTTGATAATTATGCAGAGACTATATTTTATGTGTACATCTGAATTGACCACCAATGTATGCTGTCTGGTAGCTTTTTGACATCCCAGAGAACTAAAATGAACAATTATGATAGATTACTGATTATATTTTTGTCTGTGTGTTGCCCCTATCCTGTCTTGAGTTTGTTTCAGGAGGCCCTTTCACAGCTGACTCCTCACGTGAGTTTTTGACACCTCCAATGTTTGTAATGTCCTGGAAAATATATATTTAATAAGTCTTCTCACTACTAAAAGGGTAAGCAGTATTCTTTTATTGCACATGCACATGTGTGGCAAGGTCAGCAGACAAACACAGAATCATTGTCCTTGGGGCCTATAGAAGACACTGGTCTATGACATTCCAAATGCTCACTGAAGCTTGCTGTCCAAGGTTTTCTCAAGGGCTCAGTATCTGCAGTTCATTAAAAGTCTGCAATTTCCTAATCTTGTCTTTCAAGCAAAACAAAGTTCTTTCCTATTTCAACATCGTTTCCCACAACTTTTTCTGAAGCTCTCAAACATCAATGTATATTTCTAACATCTACTTTCTTAATAGCAAGGAGGACAAACCACACAGGGAAACACCTGAGCATCAGCTGCACTACAGCTCAGAGTCCTCATGAACTGAAAAAAAGGGCTTCAAATGTACATTGAGTGATCTTTGCCATTACTGATAACAGTGCCTTTGCTCTGATTTCTGTATATTCATAACTGGAAAAGTCAATGGGAAAGGTTATTTAATATTGACAAGCACAGCCCTTTCTTATTAATCAGTATGAATTTCCAAAGAGAGTTGGGCAGCAAAGAAATAAAATACAACAAATGTATGTTGAAACTGCACAGAATGTATTTGCACAAAACTGTGCAAATTGTCACTTGACGTTTGTCGTAACCTCGTGGTACTATAAAATAATAGCAGCATAAAGAGCAGTCTGACTGATTTATATAACTGTATTGTTAGGCCAGCGTTCCAGTTTGACATGCCGACGTGGCAAACAGATTTACACATTTATGTGATATATGCTATAAAAACACTGGCATTTAATGTTAAAGTAGTTTTCATTGGCTAGGGCTGGGGGTATAGATTTGACATTAAAGCAGACTATATAAGCATTTTTATGTGAATGAGCTTCATTATCCACATTATGTAGTTCAACACCATGACAACCACATTAGATAATGATACATTAATAAGTGAATGACACACAGCATACAGGTGTAACCGGGCAAGGATTACATGATATGGTCCAAGCAAAAAATCCGTACCATTTCCAGAATTTAGCTGCCTAGTCTAAGAAAGAGAAGTGTTTACATATCAGCTGGGTGATCAGAATGACTCCATACTGCTCTGGTTTCTCCCATTGAAGGAAAGGAAGGAAAACAAATATGGCAAAGACTTTCCCCTTAGACAGCAATGACTAATTTGAAGAAAGACGGACAGTAATTGCAGAGTTTCAGAAAGGTTTTGCCAAGGTTGTCCATGGAAAGCGTCCATCAATAGAGTTGGGGTCCAGTCCAGCCCAGCATGGTCTTACTTAGGAGCTGACAGTAATTAAGGCGGATCTGTAAACGCGTCCCGTGTTACTTAGCAAGAGTGTCTGGTAAGGCTTTCTGAACAAAGTCGACAGCGCGAACCAACAGTGCTGCCGTTGTGTGAGACCCGTCATGTGCCGCATGCAAACAACACAATGGGTGTTGCTGGAAACTGCTCCTTTCCTCCTCCTCTTAGCTCTCGTAGGAGCAACTGGACACTGTTTGAACTTTCACCCTTTTCCTCCAACGTCCTATTGCTGACGCAGCATTCCAGTCAACCAAGCCACAGGAACAGGGGCATCCCTGTTGCCCATTGTATGTACAGTGGAAGCACATGCACAGCGAACGGTCCAGCATTGTCCATTGCGCAGACAGCCAAGGCCAGAGATCTCTTCTCACAGCCATGGCGAGTGCTCCAATGCAGGGAGCCCAGTCCGTCTCTACCTACATCTCCTCATTCCTTCATATCCTATGGCATTCACTAACATAGCAGTCAATCCATGGTGGAAGGGGACGAATCCCTACAACCCCCCTTACAGCTCCCTCAGGGGCTATATGGTGGAGGCTTATCATCTGGATGATAATATGGAGGAGAATAGCGTGGCGGAACCTGAGTGGGCCACATAGCACTGGCTCCAGACTGCGAGTCGTCAGACAGGCCTGAGGAATCCGGGAACATGCTGGAAGCCTAGAGGGAAGAAAAAAGAGAGACAAAATCTGCAGACCAACCACGGTGCACTGCCCCCACATGCCAGAAGTCCTTTCAGTGCCTGGCAGCAGAGTAAGTCTCCGAGTGAATGAATTAATATATATTGATTGCATACCACACTAATGTGATTTTGTACCTGCTTAATCCTAAATTCCTAAACTGGCCACTTCAAGACACTTAGAGCACACTTGTGGAGACTCATATACCTTAAGTGTACTCATAATCTACTATAACTACAGTATAATACAATACTGTGTATAGTTTACTGCATTTATATTTTTATTATTCTGTATGAATAAAGTAAGACTATATTGAATGCACTCATACAGTAAACTATTAATAATTAAGTATTGTTTTGTCCTTGTCTGGCCCACTTGAGAATAATTACATGAACTGCTGTTTGCACGGGTGCTTTTATCCTTGTGTAGAACTGGACATTTTATTAAACGCAACTTGACTTAAGGGTCAAATCAAGTTTTTTTTAACCACAAGAGCTATGGAAGCATTGCTGAGGGAAGTAGTAAGTACCTGCAGATCATAGGCAGTGTAGGGTGGCAGAGCGGGGGCGTTGTTGTAGTAGGAGCTGTACGAGGGGTCGGGCCGGATGTCACAGGGGGCAGGGTCCGGCAGGGGTTCTGTCTCACAACTGTCGGGGGCTGGGGTGGGAATCTGTCCAAGAAGCACACAGCTGCAGCAGTGATGTTACCCTTCCACAGCCCCCCCTCCCAGCTGGCGTGACCGACAGGAATAGAAAACGCTCACTCCATCATGGTTTAGCATGCGAAAGGGTGAAATCTATTCCACGGTGTAGTTAGGAACCAAACTACTCCAACCATAAGTGATCCCATCATCCCACTCGTACTGCATGTAAAGTATTTCATTGTAAACTAAAGAACGAAGTCATGACTGATCTGAACACTCAGATGCGAAGCAATGTAAACTTACAGCACTTAAGAAATCGCCCTCGGTCTTACCACATCTTTGAAGCCACCCAGCACTGCAGCAGTGATGATGCCCAGGAAAAGGGCCACAATGTTGAGGATGGTTGCAGACCACAGAAGGTGGTAGAGATGTACCACATCCTGACAGCTCTGCACATTGGTGTACTCATGGTAACCTCCCATCAGCTCCACGCGGCTGCATTGTGCAAGCGACAGACAGAGCAGGGGGTTGGGGGTTGGGGATCGAGTCATTGAGTAACACCAAGGTGCTGAAAACCATCAGACACTTATGCTGTTGCTGCAGATTATTTGCAAAAAAAAATTAGACAGCGTGTTTAGAATGACACAGATTCGCTGCACGTCAGCCAACGTGCAACGTGGACGATGAATGTGAACATCAAGCGTTGACTGGCCAAGCCCCGATGGTGAGTCGGCCACAATGAGCCGTCAGTTTGTGAAGCCTGAGAGGGTTAGGGACAATGAAAGCCTGAGACCCAGCCAGAGACGCACAGACTGTACTGGAATGAAACCCAGACTTCGAAGACTCGCACGGAAAACTGGGATATGCAAGCAAAAAGCCCACTGCTTGTTCCCATGTTTGAGTTAGCAGAATTTAAATGCTTCAAAGCCACACTGATTCATTCAGGCACCACAAGAATAAAAACACGTGGGTACGCAACGTAATGAAGGGGGACAAGGGACACAAAACGAAAACAAAGAACCTACTTCCAAATCATAGGAGATTTCTTAAATTTTTTCAAAACGTCTTTATTTTGAGGTCCCGAAAGAGGATGATCTCTGTAACACAGGTAAAGAAAGATGTTCTTCATCACCAGGGTCAAACATACGAGTGAAATAAGCAGCGGATGACTTGGAGTGTTGGAGTGTGTAGAAGCACTTTTTGAATGAGCAGCAGGACCATCTAACTGCGGATCCCTGTGTGAGCAGAAGCCCAAACTAGTGTAAGTCTGTTCAGAGGGGTGTGCGTGGAGCCTCTTTCTGTGAGAAGGCCAGCAGACACCGGGACACACTCACTTGCCACAGTTGTACAGGTCGCAGCAGTAGCAGGTGTTGCTCTTCACACGCAGGGTACAGTACACGCGTGGGGCAGCCTGACACTGGACCTGACGGATGGACAGAGCGGTGGATACGTGTCACAGAGCAACCCGACCCCGTCCGGTCACCCCCAAGGGATCGTTCACTCCCACGAACCTGTTGTCACTAGTTCTGCTAATGCTCCTCGAGCTGATTAACGACAAAGTCCGTGAAGCTGACCGACATTCTTAAGAGTCACCACATTCAGAAGGTGTGTTTTGGGTGATGTAACAAATCCTGGCGCATGCAAGAACGTCACGCTTCTCTACCGGCTTCAGTTCTCGTTGTTAGAAGGGCTCTGAGCTACACTCACGTCTTGATCAAGTGATGTTGTGCTGGAGTAATACTTGCATTTTCTTGCGTAGAGAGGCCTGAGATCCTAGAGGACGACAAACACAGTACGTTGAGGAGGACATCTGGTACCCCTTACAAAACCTCAAAGCGCTGATAAGCCATTCATGAGTAACACAGTGAGTGTAGGTGGCCACGGTCATTTTCAGAGGTCCATGGTGCAGCAGCATGACTGATATGAATATAATTCTTGAAGTTGTCATTTTTCCGGGATACATACATAGGTTTCTGGACTAGCTGCTCTTGCACCTTCACACAAGTGAGAGCCGCGCAGCGGACGTGCCGCATGTTTCGGGAGCTGCCCGCATGCTGTCCCATGACCGAACAACACTGCTTCGTGTTGCAGGGAATCC
Source organism: Scleropages formosus (assembly GCF_900964775.1). Taxonomy (NCBI): domain Eukaryota; kingdom Metazoa; phylum Chordata; class Actinopteri; order Osteoglossiformes; family Osteoglossidae; genus Scleropages; species Scleropages formosus. Next base: position 19,546,369 of record NC_041819.1, on the reverse strand, counting down.
TTTCGGACTGCATACTCACGATGTGTCTCGCTGCGAACACTCCGTCCACGATGGCGCAACAGAAGGCTGCCACTACGCCAAAGCTGATGAAGACAATGGAGGCCACCAGCTTTCCCGGGAGCAAAAGGAGAGAGAAACAGCAGTTCTGCCGACATCCCCATATACCGAGCCCCGTTTTCATCCGCCTCCCACATTTTGTTGAAGTTGCCTGCAAAACCCAAGGCCGCCGGCTATATCTCGTTGCCTATTCATGCAGAGGATCTGGGGAAAGTCCACCTCTGAGATCAACTTTCTTACCGGTGCTGGATTTGCAAACTTGCTTCTACGTAACTGAGTGGAAGGAGCTCAATGGTGCAACAGAAGGTACCTGAAGCCCAGCGTCTCCTGCTGAAGACTTTCCTTCTCCTCTCTGCGATGAAACACTTTCTGTTCAACGTGCAAACTGACACATGCAAGCAACTGCGGAGACCTCCTAGCGCAGGGCAGAGAGGACTGCAAAACTCCAACTGGAGAATGACCAAATTATCACAGATCACGCTAAAATATAAACTTGTTCATTTCCGGTATCTGCGCACCGCCTATTTGTCCGATACAGTGGGGAGCTGCTCCGAGAAAACACACACCAGGATAGGATTGACAGAAAGAGTCAATTTGCATAATTTATAAAGGATGTGACATCATTAAATGGAAGGCAAAACATTTCCGAACATCTCTTCTAGCTCTGAAAGCTCTTTGAAAGCTTTAGTCGTTCTCAAGCAGATGCATTAGTGGTTTTATTTAAAAACTGTAACCGTCCAGGCAAATTTATGATGAGCCTGAGCTGCTGACATATGCAATGAAAACGGTAACTGGAAATCTGTATTTAGGGAAAGCCTGAGGCAGGCTGCTGCTGGCAGGTCTCCATATATCAGCGTGGGGGTGATGGGGCAGTTAGGATCGAATACATAGGGTGTCAGCTCCTTCCGGCAGCGCCCTGCGGCTGGCTCTTAGCCCCGCTATTTTTTTTTCCAGAGGAGGCTCCCTCTCTTTCTTTCTCTGCGTCCTGCTCTGCCTTTCTCTTCACAACACACGTACATGGAACAGACCTCATTTCCCACTCCGTGTGCTGTAAATCAGCAGCCGTGGTGCAACCGGGGACGACAAGCGTAAACTCGACAAATGTGAAAAAGCGCAACAAGTGCAAGCTCGGGGCGAGCCCCGCGAACGCGACAGCCCATTCGTAAGCGTTCGCTTCAATTTTCCACGGGAGCCAACTTTGCCATTCCTGACATTCTTAAAGAAATATGTAAAAGTGTCAGATTTCTAAATGTCGGAAAAAAAGCGATGTCCACAAAATATATCCATCCTTACTATCTCCAGGCTTAGATGGAAAATCGAATCCTACTTGGATCGCAGGGTCACTTCCAGGAAAAAGTGCTCACCCAGACAAATAACATGGAAAGCTGAACGTGTAGCACTTTAAACCCAGGCACATGGCAGTGTAATGTGCTGGGTGACACGAAGTGTGCGCTGCCGCCTTGACCCCCCCCCCAGCAGGGCTACGGTTGCCGTGAATGTCACGTTACTACTAGGGTTAGCTGGCTTGGCCCTGTTTTTACAGCACATGCACTGATTCGACAGAGCGCTCCCTCCTCTTGTTACACTGCTCTTCAAGGGACGACTATTTCTGGGCTTATTTCACAATCGTCACTGAAATACGTCGCCAGCGCTTCACCCCGTGAAGCAGCTCTGAAGACCTACACTGGTGGTTACACCGGTAACGTGTTGTGGGCAGAGCAGCGGTTCACTTTTAAAGTTTTAGTTCAGCGCGGCAAATGTGACCAAGTGGCTTTTGGGCGCTAAAGAAGGAACCTAACTTGAACTGTAATTGCATATAAATAGCCACAAATCTGAGCTATTTTAGTCAGTACATAACTTTAAACCAGATACCTTTCACCTACATCCCTGTACAGTTACATCTGCAAAACTCGCAATTACCTTAAGCATAATAAATTAAAAACATTACGGTAAAAGAATGTAGAACATACCATTTGCCGTTTGTTTTCTATCAAATGGACTCCGATGATTCCGAGAAAAGAGCCAAAACCAAGCTGGGAGAAAAACGACATAAGCTGTAAAAAAAATGCTGTTAACATATGTATGTTTAACCATAAAATTTTATGGTTAAAAGCAGTATTTAAGTTTACCATTTAAAATTTTAAAAGCATTAAAAGTATTTTACACTGTTCATTTACATGGTACCTGAACTGATATAGTTATTGCCCTTTAATAATTGAACAGTCTAGCATCATCACAGTCAGTTAGCTGTAAAGTAACTGTGATACTTTAAAAAACTGTTTCCAAAGTTGAAATGTATTTAAATGTAACAGTAATTGCATTTAACTGAAGATATGGACACAGAAGAAACAACTGATCAAATTCACCCGTACGGTAAAATTAATCACAGTTTAAAAACTACCGCATTGCCTCTTTCTTTCATGATTTGATAATACTAGATATTTTGGGAAACATAAGAATAACTTTATGCTGTACTGTAATGAATTTGTATATGCTTTAGTACTGGCCACAGGATCTGAAATCTTTTTTGTGAGGCAGAATATATTCCTAGGACCCCGCTGCTGCTCCAGTACCATTCCCTGAACTACCCTACACTGAGCTGCGCAAAGCTGTGCTGTTGATTCACAAAATGTGAAGGGATTAGACCTTTTCTCTTTAATAGAGGATTATTTTAGTAAGGGGCTGTTCATGGGCACTGGTGTTTGTGTGGTCCGAACAACTGCCACTGAGAACTTGGAACGAACATCTGTCTTATGATGGACACTGGTCCCTTTTTTTTTTTTTTTTCCTCATTGCCAAAAGTTAGCAGCGGGAAACATAAATTAACTGTGTGAGAATATAGTTTGTGACTGTAACTGATTATATCCTTTTGTTTTCTCTGAGCTGTACATCACTCTGGAGAAAGTCATCTGCTAAATGAAAAATTTTAATGAATGAATGTAAATATAATTGAACATAAAAATATATTTTGTTAACATTGTTAATCTGGTATTGTAATGTCAGCTGCTGCAATATATAATGGTTATTTGCTACATGCAATCACAGTCAAGTACATTCTTGTGATTACATGTTGAACTGTAATTCTAGGCTTAAAAGACTGGCAGCTCAGCTGTAAAATTCTGTGAAATTGTATACATTGTTAGATGGAGGGCAGACATCTGTTTAATTCAATTTATTGCAAATTGAGTTTCAGAGAAAAACAAATGACCAAACTCGTTGGCTAAACAATATCGGTTCCTGTTTTCATCAGTGATGCAGTTAAAGTCTGTTGGTTGAAAAATGTATTGTTCTGCTGCTGAAGCCAAACTTGCAGAAGCATGAATTAAGCTGTACTGGGCAAAACCGTACAGTGCTCTTCAGTGACTTATTTAATAACCTTTGTCATAAATTATCTGAGCATAAAATTGTAAATGATAAATTGTAATTATACCTGCAAGGAGAATACAGTAGTTTCTCGGTACAGTTAAGCACAATGAACTTCACCAATGTCAGCTTTAAAATGCATATATAAACATAGCTTCGTACCTTCTAAGAAAAAGTATAAATGTTATTTCCCTTTCCTGTCTTCTACAGACTTTTAAATCTGTGGATTGCAGAAATGCTACACAGCCTATGGCCCCGCCAGTGTTATGGTTGTGCAGTAGAAGAGATTGCAGAGGCTTCATTTACTTCATCTCAGGTAAATGCAGGCATATTCAATAATTTGACAGTTCTAGACTCATTTAGACTTCATTATAGCTCCTACCAGATAGTGGCTGTAAATATCTGGTGTTTATATGAGGTTCTCCAATTTGTTTTCCTCATTCTGACTGGAGAGTCAGAAATCTTCTTCCACTTTGTTATTATGGCTTTTAACACAGTGCTTGTTGATTAGCGTGTTAATAAAACTGTTATTATGGTCACTGCCATCATCACTCTTGGCATCTTATAGTAAATTTGCAGAATTTTATTCCGTCCATTATTTTTTATTTTGATGACTGGTAAGAATTGTGATTTGTCCTTCCAGAGGTGCGTAGCCTCGAGGGGTCGTGAGGATTGCCGTAACCATGGCTCAGCTGCAGTGTACTCACAATGACTCCGGGGTAGTAACCTCCCACGGTCACATTCTGGGTCCTGGTGGTGGCTGCCAGGCCAATGGTGAGGATGAGCACAGACACTATGAGTAGAGATCCTGTTACCATAATAGCATTCCTCTTTCTTCTTGTGAATGACCCTTTGGGAAAAACACACCCAAATGTTCAGAAACACACAAATATAAACCTGCTGCTTCCTTCTTGGTTTCCACCTTCCCCCACATCATGGAAAGTGGACTACTGTACAGAAATGTTTCATTTTTTGCTTTACATCTGTGGAAATGCTTCTCATAATGAACAAGCAAATTTAAAAACGGGGGTTCCCTCTCTGCAACGTGGATCCGGGCTAAATCCCACAGTAAAACAGTGTACACTGGGGCTGTTCTTCTGATTATATCAATGATATCATGGCTAGATCCCCAACTGCTTCTATCAGTTAGTACCCAGCAATCACTAATACCTCAAATAAACGATAAAGTTTTTTTTTACACAACTGCAGACGATTTTAGAGTGAGAAATATATTTGGGATGCTGTGGCGCAGTGGGTTGGCCCAGGTCCTGCTCTCTGGTGGGTCTGGGGTTTGAGTCCCACTTGGGGTGCCTTGCAATGGACAGGTGTCCCATCCTGGGTGTGTCCCCTCCCCCTCTGGCCTTATGCCCTGCGTTGCCAGGTTAGGCTCTGGCTCCCCGTGACCTGGTATGGGACAAGTGGTTCAGATACTGTGTGTGTGTGTGTGTGTGTAAGTGCATTAAGAATGAAGGGCACAGGGAGGCAATAATAATAAAACCATCCTGTGGATACAGCTTGGAAAAGATGGTATTTTGCTCAAAAGCATTTTTATAACCACACAACAGCAAGGTCCAAAAAACGTGTATTTTTGCTCCTTACAACGTTTGCTAGACATGATTTTGCGTCCTTCTGTCCAACAGCGACACACGGTATAGGACACCTTCTTGGCATCAGTTAAGAAACACGAGAAAATGTTACGATCTAGACCATTTTACATTATTTTACATTTTTGCCAGATGGATTTTGGCAGATAGATTGACAGATACATTTTCACATTTCTTTTCCTTTTCTATGGGGCATCGCGTTACTTACAACGTGCGGCGGGGCAGCGACTTGAGCGCTTTGCTATTTATAGACTCTAAGTAAGAACAGTAGTTAAAGTCGCATAACAAGGAGGTGCCCGGCGACCCGTCCGAGTAAAGAATCATGTCTGAAGTCTTCAGGAAGAATAATTTGGAGTTGTGGGACACGGGGTGTGTGGAGAGCGATCGGCACCGTGTCGGGACGCTTATTACAGCCCAGAGTCGCTTGTTTTATTCGCGTCGATCATTGGCTCAATTGAGCGCAAAATTATTATTCCGCCAAACTTCACGAACTTGTCTTGCAGCACCAGAGCCGGAACCGGAATTTTATGGATACATAATTATTTAGCCCACAGTCATTTCCAGAAACGATCTCACTAAATCTGTTAACTGAAAGAAAAAATGTTCATGCTCTTTCTAAACCATTTTAAAGATGGCCAATTAGGTCTTCCCCGTACAAACACCCATACGTATCACGGGTAATGAGACTGGTATTTAATACCCCAAAGCACAGCCTAAACACACACCCTCCTGGAGTGTGGTACTACTAGTAATCTAATCAATAATGACCAACAGAAAAAAAGGTGGTGGTCAATAACGCCAAGTGAGTCGAGCAGTGCGCGCCACTTCATATCTTGATGCTCACACAAACGCTAATAAATGTCCCAAATCTGGAGACAGTTTGCAAGCAGGGTTGTGAAGCAGCCCACGCGTGTCCACGGCGCTTCCACTGCATTGACCTTGCACGTACCCACGGTGTCGGAGCGGCTCATTCCGCCGGATTGCTGTCCGAGTCCCGCAGGCATCTCTTCTCTTACGGTAAAAACCCGGCTGCGGGCGTCAGCGCTCCTTCACGTCCGCGGACGGCCTCCCTCCCTGTGTCCCGTTCATCTCCGCGCGCTCAGCTGTCATCGTGTCCCGCGCGCTCATCATCCCCTTCCCTGAACCTGGCCCAAAAAGCCCCGTTAGAAGGTCTGCGCATGTTCTTCCAGAGCCAGAGAGACGGAGGAGCCGCAAGCCGCCTTCAGAACCCGCAGCACCTCATGGGTCCGAACCCGGCGCCGAGCGCCTCCTTACGTAGCGGAGCTGAATCATTGATCAGCATCCCGCGATTTACTCGCATTCTGCCACGGGATGCAGGTAGGACGCATTCTTCACGCTGCCGATACAACTAACGCCATCCGTGTGCCGTTAAATCCAATTAATATCATTGATTTTATGGAGCCCTTCCTGGTTGGGCTGAGATAAAAATCTGACTTCGGCTTACAACCATTTCTGAGTGTCTGCCTCTGCACCCAGTACAAGCATCTCTCTGAAAATCGATCGAAGCTTGTCCGCCCACTCAATAATTTATACAAAGAAATCTGGCCAGAACACCTCTCCAGGAGTCCAGTCATTTGTCTTTGATCCGCAGTATATTTAAGAGAAATTAATTATATTTAGTTTGCCCTTTTACACTGTCTGCAGCGGTAAAAAAAAAACACACACACGCCCTATAATTTTGGCATTAATTCGCATTCCGACTGGCCTCATTCTATAAATTGCATAAATATTTTACCCGAAACCATCGGTGTGAAATATTTAAGCACCACGAGCAGATATATTCCTCAGACTGTATAATACGTATTACCTGTACTGGTAAGACTGTAATGAAGCGATCAAGGAATTTATTACAAAAAGGCAGACAGGTCGCGCAAAAGCAAAAGACAACTTTCCTGAGTAAATGAACAAAACTTTGCAGATTTTTTTTCAAGCTCAGACAAAAATGGATATAGTTCTAAAACATTTTCGTTGTTCAGTCATTGCAACATAGATCATGTATTATCTGGATATTTATGCAAAGTATTACAATAAGAATGCATACTCAAGACATGTTCTAAGCTGTGAGAGCGGGTTTCCAGGAGAAATGAACAAACATACAGATGAATAAATAATTTAACCTGAAAATGACATTGCAGAGGCACTATTGATTGAATGTGGTAACAGTTCTGCATACTGTACATGATTGTTTCCCCAAATACAAGTTATTACTAGCCACTTGGATACTGGACACACTTCCCTTCATTCTGCTCTGCATTCAGATGTCAAGCACTTTACCAAAGAGCAATATAAAGATTACACAACAACATAATGCAACAGGCTCCAAGTCCTCCTGGGGGATCTGCAAGCACTCCCAAGACAGCATAGAGAGCAAAGGGTTTTCAGTATTCACAATTATTCTGTCTCTCTTTACAGCTTAGACACCATTATTCTACACACCTTCTACAGAAATACCAATTTCACTTCTGACCATTGGGCATATCAGCAAATGAATGCCAGTATGAATAAATATTATACACTGGTTGATTACAGAAATTATTCTCATGTTACAAACAGTCAAGTTACAAGCTTTCTGACATTTTCCAGTTTTCTTATTTATTTATTATTGTTTAATTTGTCTATTTTCTAAAATTTCTCTTTCCTGTGGAACAAAGGAGACGTGTTTACAATACCGGTCAATAAATGGTGGCACGGTGGCACAATGAGTCTCACAGCGCCTGGGTGGTGTGAGAGAATGTGGGTTCAATCCCTGCTCAGTCTGTGTGAAATTTCCATGTTCTCCCTGTATCTGCATGGGTTTCCTCTGGGTACTCTGGTTTCCTCCCACAGTCCAAAGACATGCTGTTCAGGTTTCCCTATAGTGTGTCAGTGTGTTTCACTGATGCATGGATGAGTAACCCCTTGTAAATAGTGTATCTAGTAGTGTACTCACCTTGGGGAATAAGGTGTGTGGACTAGTAACACTACATACCAGCTGTTGTAAGTTGCTTTGGACAAAAGCATCTGCTAAGTGAATAAATGTAAAAGGCATGCAAATGGAATAGGAGTAAGAAACTGGCTTCCAATGTGTTCACAGTTGGAAGGGGTGCGGTGGCGCAGTGGGTTGGACCGCAGTCCTGCTCTCCGGTGGGTCTGGGGTTCAAGTCCCGCTTGGGGTGCCTTGCGGCGGACTGGTGTCCCGTCCTGGGTGTGTCCCCTTCCCCCTCCGGCCTTACGCCCTGTGTTGCCGGGTAGGCTCCGGTTCCCCGTGACCCCGTAAGGGACAAGCGGTTCTGAAAATGTGTGTGTGTGTGTTCACAGTTGGTGTCTGGTGTTTCTGACTGTTGGCGATCAGTAGCAAGGCGTTAAATGTCAAATGTTGCATGGGATGAATGGGCCAACAACTGGCACTGGATAGGTTTTTCTGGAGTGAACATATCGCCACTCATTTTAAATTAGTTTCATTATTATTTATTCAGTTTGCTGCCATTTTTCAGAAAAGCAATTTACAGTGTTACGGCTGAATTCTAAGCTATAATTCACGTATTTTTACAAAGGAGTAATTTTTTTTACAGGAGCAGTTCAGGGAAAGCACCTGGAAAAATGTATGGACTTCTGTATTATTAATTTCATCGATTGCAAAACAGGGAAATCCAAGTAACTTCTGATTTACGAACAAGTATATTGTTACAAGCAGGTTCTGGTCCGAGCTGTGTTTGCAGGATTTGAAGCCAGTGTACAAATACGAGTAATTTCGCTATCATTATGAAAATCTAAAATGAGTAACTCAAAATCCGTATCTGCGATTACTTTATAAAAAGAATAACTGCACCTGTTCCTTAACCACATGCGCTACACTACTGCTGTGTCGGAGAGATTTCCCACAATTCCTTGCTGATTCTGAACCAAGTAACGTAGAGGCTGCAACCATAGATATATATAGATAGCCCATGGCGTCATGATAGAACGCTCCGCCAGGCCGCCATATTGGAAAAATGCAGTCAAGATGCACGCAGTGCTGTGCGTTTCACTGTATCAATGACAGAAACAAATACAGCAAGGAGAAAGGCTTGTCATTTCAGAAGTAATTACTTCAGTTTCTTCTAGTGTAAAGAGAGCCATAAGGGGTTATTTGCTTTCCTAGCAAGTGAGTAAACACAAGAACAAAGTCCCAGATATTGTTTATGTCACGAATTCCTGCAGTATCTGTCTGCTGTGCATTAAATCTGCATCACCAAAGAAATGTTTAATTAAGATGATTTTTTGGAAATCGGTTGCGACCTGACCAAGATAGAAGATTTTTTAGGAGAGAGGATGAGAGCAGCCAAAGCCTTGTACTTTTGTTTACTAGCGTGTATAATTTTTCCAATATGGCGGACGACGTCGTCGTTGCGGCGTAGACGTCATCGCAGTTGTTGGGCCTGTCTATGTATCTCTATGGCTGCAGCATCGCAACCAGCGCCCACTCTTAGTGCAGCGGCTACTTGCGGCGTGTCGCTGTCTCTGTAATGGCTGAAACGTGCCTCTAGTGGGCGGTCTGTGCACAGCTCGATTGTACTTTCTTAGTTGTAAAAAATAGAACTGCTCTGTATTACCTTGATAATACAGCACATGTTAGCGCGAGTTTTTAAAAAAGGGTCCTGTAATATGGTCCAACTCTGTTCTGCGTAATGTGGATAGCGAGTACAGTATTTCTACCGATTGTCCCTGTTATTTTTAAGATAAACGTTAAACATGAAATTGATCAGTACTGGCGCCCCTCAGGGATGTGTGCTCTCCCCACTGCTCTTCTCCCCGTACACCAACGACTGCACCGCTAAAGACCCCTCTGTCAAGCTCCTGAAGTTCGCAGACGACACCACGCTCATCGACCTCATCCGGGATGGTGACGAGTCTGCTTACAGACAGGAGGTCCAAGAGCTGGCTGTCTGGTGCAGTCATAACAACCTGGAGCTGAACACGCTCGAAACGGTGGAGATGATCGTAGACTTTTGGAGAAACATCTCAGCATTATCCCCACTCACCATCATGAACAGCACTATGGCAACAGTGGAGTCATTCAGGTTCCTGGGCACCACCATCTCACAGGACCTGAAGTGGGAGCCTCAAATAGACTCCATTGTGAAGAAGGCCCAGTAGAGGTTGTACTTCCTTCACCAGCTGAGGAAGTTCAACCTGCCACAGGAGCTACTGCTGCAATTCTACTCCGCAGTCATCGAGTCTGTCCTCTGCACTTCTATAACTGTCTGGTTCGGCTCAGCTACGAAATCAGACATCAGAAGGTTACAGCGGATAGTTCGGACCGCTGGAAGAATCATCGGCACATCCCCCCCAGCTCTCAGAGAACTGCACTCGTCCAGAGTCAGTAAAAGGGCTAGCAAAATCATTCTAGACCCCTCGCATCCAGGCCACTTCCTCTTCGAACCTTTGCCATCTGGCCGGCGCTACAGAGCACTGAGCACCAGGACAGCCAGGCACAAGAAAAGTTTCTTTCCTCAGGCCATCTACCTCATGAACAGCTAAATCCCCCCTAGAGAGTAAACCAGTGCAATACACAACGCTATTTATATCTATTTATCACATCATATCTCTTACTCACACTCCCTTGCGTTTGTAACTAGTGACTATTTTTGTATATAATATTGGGTACTTTATGTTTTTATATATTTTTTATCCTTTATTCACATACTTTATCTTCTCATCTGTCTTGTCACTGTCATTCTGTCTGTGCTGTGGAAGTTCCTGTCACCAAGACAAATTCTTTGTATGTATGAACATACTTGACAATGAAGTTCGTTCTGATTCTGATTCTGAAATTCTGGTAAATCAGTGCATGATGGATACTTTCTAGCAGGTTTTAAAAGTAAAAAAAGGAGTTTCCTTCCTGTACTTTTTCATTCCAATAAATGATGTGTAAAAATGAGTGCTGGATTATTTTTGTTCTTTAGGGATGCGTGCTGATTTAAGATTTGGCCATAAATCTCTTAGATTAGTCTAGAAAAGAATGTTGACTTTATACAGATAGAATAGGAATGTGTTTTAGCTTCATCTCGTCGAGAGGTCACCACCCGACACAAAATACTATATAAATATCGTTTATGGCCCTTAGAAAAAATTTCAGCCTTAAAACAACCAATCAAACTGAAATAATGGGTACGATAAAACCCCCTAATAATAGATCATATGCCCTTCTATGGAATAAAGTAGCAAAGAGGTTAAGTTGCTTTATTTCATTGAGAATAATTCTTACGACCATACTAATAATTGTAGACAGTTGTGGTTTTAAGAGAAAAACTACACAGTGATACCAACAGGCTCTCACATACCCATTGTAACACATGCTGGTTACGACACAATTCTCTATTAAAAGAAACTGCAAATTTTTCTAATGAAACGCACGTTAACGTTTGTGTCCATTGTTAGAGCAAAGAAATGAAAACGTACAAGTGCAGCCTGATCGCTGTTGACACATTCTTAGACTCAATTTTTAACATATTTGATTACAAATTATTGTTTCTCAAAGATCGATATCCATGACGTTGAAAGACGGGATCCTGTTTATTTTCACCCCCATGCGGATGATTCCCTCCCTTTGACGCTAGAAGCTCTGTGAAAATATTGACAAGAGCGCCACGCTGTGGCCAAACAAAATATGGCAGGGAGAATACAAGCGCAAATTCGGAATGAGTGAAAACACCAAAGGGGTCGCAGAAAACGATCTAAACAATTTTTTTTTATGTTAAAAAACACATAACCGCAAAAAAACGACACATAATAAGGTATTAGTGAAGCTTTATCGTATGAGAACTCTACGTAGAAACTCATGCTCGCAAACTTGAAAAGACCTTATTAACGTATACTGTTTTAAAGTTTGTACACTACAGGACTTCATGCATTCGTTGAACATACATTCATATCAACATTACTGCGCATTAAAAGCGAATCATTTAAAATTCAACGCAACGGTACGCGGGCAGAAGTCAACAGCTCAAAGCAGTTGGATAAACCTGGGAAAAAAAGCGAATGAAGAAAATACAGATGGAGACCCCTCAGAGCTTCTTTTTCCATGACGACATTCCCCTTTTTACAGAAGAAGAAGAAGAAGAAAAAAAACACAACAGGTCTCCTGGAAAACGGACTGCGACGTGACCGGGATGCAGATGGATGTGAAAACGACACGGGTCCATTGAGTGGCGTCGGGTGGGGGCGGGGGAGGGGGCTGGGGGGGGGGTCACTGATTCATAGAGAAAAACTCCTAATAAATATCGTACAGCGTCGCACACCATCACGCAGAGTGAGGAAAAAAAAAAAAAAAACGCGGAAAGTGGGGCACGTGACGAGCCGCAAAGATCCCAAACGAACGGTATGGCACAGTGTGAGCGCATCCCGAACATTCTTCCACTTACTGCACGGCCCTCGCGCAACAACAACAAGAACAATAATAATAATAACAATGATAATAATTTAGTTTAATGAAGCAAACGCGCTTAAGATCGCGCCTCTCCTCACCAGAGGACAAGAAGGGCAGTTGCGTTGTGCGTGTTTGGAATACACTATAGAAGAGAAGATCTGCCCCTCTGCCAGGCTGCTGGGGTAAAAAAAAAAAAAGAAAAAAAAAAAGAGTCTCTCACACTTTACTCCCCCCCCCCCCCCCCTTCCCCTTCTCCCCTCAAGCCCCCCAGATTCGTGGTAAAACAGGACCTCTGTCACTACAATGTCCGCTTAGCTGAGAAGAAGAAGCAAGTGCCAGTGCGCTCCTCCATCCAGCTCCTTTCCCATGAGACAAGAACATCTTTCCTGACCGATTTGCAACTTGTTTTCACGCGGCTCAAGTGGGATTCACGTCGCGCGGCATATTCTCATTTCTGCTGCTTTCCGCGGAAACACACTCGAGGTACACACACACACACACACACACAGTGAGCGCGCGAGCTTCCCATGCCAGGATAAAAAGTCGCTTCGACGCGACGGTGTTTTCGCGGACGCGGTGGAGTCGAGTCGGGCTCTCGCGCCGCAGCGCCGGCGAACCGGGCTCCGTGGGGCGCGCGGCCGGAGCGCGACGAGTCGCGAGGAGCGGCGGCGCGCGATGTGAGCGGTTTAACAAGTACTTTATTAATAATTATCCCTGTCTCTGCAGGACCATGGAGGCCAATTCGACGGCGGACGGCGCTGAGGAGCAGCTCCGCGAAAACTACCTTCCCAACGCGGTGAGCGTTTTTTTTTTTCGCCGCACGAAACGAAGCCTGCGATTGATGCGGACGCGCTCGGGCGGCACATCGCGACACCCGCGAGAGCCAGTGGAAAACGGCGCGTTAGTGACCGCGCTCGCTCTCAGCGCCTGGAAGCGACAACTTTATGCAAGCAAGGGAACTCGTCGAAATCCTTCCACACACACAAACACACACACACACGCGCCATCCGTGACTCTCAACGATCCCAACGAACCCTTGCTTGGTCGAACAGGTGACACACTGACTGACTGTATCCGAGAGGAGCTGCTGTCGAGTCCCGGTCGGACGTTGATCACTTGCTTGGGATTTATGATAAAGGTGCTTTTCCACAGAGACCCTGAATGAAAGTTGCGGGCTGTTAGTTACTTGACTTGTTTTGCTTCAAAATGATTAATTTCGCATTCATTTCTCATAATCATTGCGGATTAAAGGGCAGTCCTCCTCAACACTGAATACTAACTTAGAATTCAACCCAGAAGTCGGAATAATAATAATAGTTATAATGTATTATTATTATTATTATTGTTATTATTGCTGCTGTTGTTATAATTATAACACAACGCTTATACTGCTATTTATAATTATTAAAATTAACCAATGAAAACTGGAATCATGCAATTCCGCACATAAAGCTAACAGTTTATCTTACACACACACACACATCTTCTGAACCGCTTGTTCCAGACGGGGTCACGAGGAACCGGAGCCTAACCCGGCAACCTAGGGCGTAGGGCCGGGGACACACCCAGGATGGGACACCAGTCTGTCCCAAGGCACCCCAAGCGGGACTCGAACCCCAGACCCACTGGAGAGCAGGACCCGGTCCAACCCACTGCGCCACCGCACGCCGCTTATCTTATACACACAGCTGTAAATAACTGAACAGAGGGAAAAATGACAGAATAAATTAACTTGTGACGTCACCACCCCGTTCCTTTCTGCAGCACCGCTCGTTTCCTTTATTATACTCACATATAACGGTCCGACAGTTGTTTTGACCAACGTGTTTTTTTATTCGCATGATTTCAAGTAAATACGTGTTTTATTCTTTGTTCTGAGTTCTGAATCAGTCACACGTGTTATTACCATGTCGAATGAACGTTTACTGTGGTTTGTTCAATGATTTCACTGCTTTCTGCCTTATTCACAGCTGAAAAAAGTTTTAGAGATACTTTCAGATTTCCCAGTACTTTGGAACTATTCTGTATTTAGAACCAAAGGCTGTATTGGTACTTGCCAGGTATCTAATATGTACATAGAACTGCAAATAATAAACAGTAATTATTTCCTACAAAGAATGCATTGATAATGTACTGTAAAATCAGAGAGCGTTCTTGGAAATTTCTTAGTAGAAGCCAATGGGAACCTCTGGGTCCTGCAAAAGGCAGAACCTTTTGTTTTGGCTCATCCCCAGTTTTTAGCTGGAACACCGTTAGTAAGTCAATTCACCTGCTGTTTTAGGGGACTTGGAAACTGATTTAGAAGGTATTGTGGAACCTAGAAAAATCACAGCTACAAGAGCACGAACATAAGACTGACGATACAACAGATAAATTGACAAGAATTGAATGCGTTCCACATTACAGAAAATATGGGTAAGAAATATTCAGAAGAGCATTAACCCAAGGGGGGGTGTGGTGGCGTGGTGGCGCGGTGGGTTTGACCGGGTCCTGCTCTCCAGTGGGTCTGGTGTTTGAGTCCTGCTTGGGGTGCCTTGTGATTGACTGGCGTCCTGTCCTGGGTGCGTCCCCACCCCTCCAGCCTTGTGCCCTGCGTTGCCGGGTTAGGCTCTGGTTTGGCACGGCCCCCCCTTTGGGACAAGTGGTTTCAGACAGTGTGTGTGAGTGATTAACCCAGGTAGTCACATATATAAGAGCCAGAACTCCCTAAACAGGTTTTGGGCCTAGAGCTGACATCACGTCCCTGTTGTTCCCAATGACACTAGTTGTCGAAATAATTTTGAGAGAACATGGGCGCCTACATCTCATTCGTAAGCAAGTCCTAATTTCAAGTCCTAACTCAATCCAAACATAAATGCGAAAAAATGGGATCCTTTCTTAAAAGGATTCATTTCAAAATATGCAAAATAATGGGAGTCTCTCATTCAATGTTACATTTCGTGTACTCGGGGAGAAAAAAAACGCACAGCAGCTTTTGTATACACTGCGTTTTTTTGGCTGTTCCATATTTGGAAAAAGTCTGTTCATCAATAACAGTTTGCAGTCAAAGTCTATGAAGGTATTAAACATGTTTCATCAGCACCTATTTCCCCAAAAAAAGCAATTTTCTGCAGCCTCTCACATCCTCTAAATTACTAAGGCTGCTTTTTGAGTTCTGTGCTTACTGGAAGCCCAGATGTTGGAAATCAGCATGAAGCTGGTGGACACAGTGAACCCTTAGTGAACCCCTGGTCCCCCCACAGCTGAACTGAAAGGGCAGGGGTTAGCTGTGAAACTTCAAGAGGGGCGAAACGTTTTCCAGCGCTCGAGAATTCCAGCACATGTATTTTACTACGTAACGACTGATCTGATACTGTTCGTGTATTTATGCTGCACTTTAGCGTCACGGGTGCTTTTCAGAAATGTACTTTCTAGTACAAAAAGGTAATATAGTGCATGAAGCTGGTAAGGACCAGACAGTACTTTTTTCAAATAACACAATTTATTGCCGTTAATGAACTTGTAGCTCCTTAACTTATCAGTCTGCTGAGTCAGATTAATTTTTTATTTTTTTTTGATAAACAAGCTCATGTTGAATGTGCATGAAAAGGTTACAGTGCAATTGGTGTAAAAGTAAAGACAAGCAACCTGATGGTTACTGGTTCCAATCCTTGTTGTTGTACCCTTGTGCTAGAGTAAGATATCCAGCTGTATAAACAGATGAAATTGAAAGTAGCTTTTGGTAAAAACATCAACTAGGAAACAAAATAATAAGAGTAATGACATCCATGTTAGTATGACAATAGAGATGTAGGCTTTTTGGCAAGCATCACATACAGGTGGTCCTCGGCGTACGACATGCGCAGGTCCTCGGCCTCCAGCGGCTGGTGTCCTACCTCTTCCTCCTCATTCGGCAAGGCCTGAAATTATAATGCTGTGCTGTATGTATATTATTGTTATACATTGTATAATTTAAACATGAATAATGTGTGGAATCTGACTCAGCAGACTGATAAGTTAAGGAGCCACGAGTTCATTAACGGCAATAAATCGTGTCATTTGAAAAAAGTACTATTCCGTTAACATTATTACAATCTTTTTGAGTCCCGATGTTTGCTCGTAACGTCTAACGTTCACTGCTCCATCTTCGGAACGATAACATCGGCTGCCTGCGTTGCTGCATGGCACCATATTTCTTATTGACTCAGTCAGCGTGTCCATCAGCGATTGCATTTTATTTACAGGAAACCTTGTTACACTTACTGAGCACTTTATTTGGGATTCCATTCAAGTCACTTTTCATTTGCAATTGCTTGCCAGCAAAAACGTGAGTATTCTGGTGGTGCAGAAAAGAAAAAATGAAAGAAAACAGATTTAGAAGTGAAACTGAAAATAATGCAGCATGAAATTATAATACTGTACTGTATGTATATTATTGTTATACATTGTATAATTTAAACATGAATAATGTGTGGAATTAATGAATAATATAACATGTTAATTTTTATTTATCCTCATGGTTTATTTAATACAACATATGGGGATCTGTCACTTACCACAATGTTTTCGGAACAAAACCCTGTCGTAAATGAAGGACTACCTTAGAAGCAGTCTGGAAACATCCAACCTTCCAAAGACCTTGCTAAATGTGTTGGTCTTTGGGTCTTTCCTCCGGTTCCGCACCCCTCTGCCTCTGTCAGGCCGGAGAGGGTGAGCCCAGGCGTGAGATGGAGCTGGTGGAGGCCTTGCCGGATGAGGAGGAAGAGGTGGAACACCAGCCGCTGGAGGCCGAGGACCTGAACTTTGAGAAGTGGAAGCCCAAGCCCAAGCCTAAAAAGACATTCAAGCAGAAGATGGCGGAACTCAAGAAATACGTGTGGAACCCAGAAACAAGGGAGTTCATGGGTCGCTCTGGCAAGAGCTGGAGTAAGTCAGTGGGCTGCAGATGGCCCTCTAATCTTTGAGTCTAGCATTTTTATAATAATATGAACAACGTCAGGGCAATGGTAGCGTAGTGCATGAAGCTGTTGCCCTTGGCTCTAAAGGTCGTTGGTTGGATTCCCACCTACTGCTATAGTTCCTAAGAGCGAGGTACTTTCCCCAAATTTCCCAGCTGTATAAAGGGGTAAGTCACTGTAAGCAAATTGAATAAATGTAGTCATAATAAATTTGGGCTGCAGCCCCTCCTAATAAGATTAAAGACATTCTAGTTTATTTCTCCCATAAAATCATGAGAAAATGTCTGTTTTGAGGTTAATTTTGTTAGTGGTAGTGCTCTATGCTATGAACTGCAGTGTTACCTTAAATAATCCCAAAAAAAGAGCCGGACAGGCCTGATCGCAGTCGTTACACAAGTTCTGCTTCCACTGAAATCACGTTTCTCGACATTGCTGTGCGAGCGTGAACGGTGAGGAATAAAGCAGATTCGCGCCTGCGTACGCGAGGTTATGCAAGGCAGGGAAGCGATGCTGGCGCATCCAGAGGCCAGTGCTCCCCCAGCAGCCCACCCCGACTCCAGTGTGTGCATGTCAGAGTTCAGTGTTTACGTAGGTGCGCGCATCGCTCAGAGTGGTCCTGACAAACATTGCCGGCCCTGGGAACCGTCCCGGGCGGGGGCCTGCAGGGACTGGCTCGGCGCCGGCCCGGGGGGCGCATTCCTCCGCACTGCGTCTGCGCTTCTTTCCCAAAACCCCCCTGTGACCGGCCACCCCTCTCGCACATGTGACCCGACCCGATGCGCAAAGGGAGACACGAGACATGCAGAACCCTGGTGCAGATTAAACACATAAATGGCTCTTAAATGGACAGCCACACGTTCCGCTTCGGGTTCCGGGGCTTAGCTGCGAAGGAGCCGCTGTTTGTCCCATCGGTTTGCTGACGTATTTGTGCAAGTCTTTGCCGGAAGTAACTTTCCTGAAGGTAAAAACAGACGGTCCAGCAGAGAGACTGTCGAACAAACTCAGACCAAACGTTCAGCGGTGGAGGAACGTGCGCGTAACTAACGTTGCCCCTCTGTCCGGTGACGTGGTCGGAGGATTTTAACACCCCTTAAACACGCGCATATAAGCTGGCGAGTGGAAAATGGGCCAAAGGGAGTCTTGTGGCCGTTCAAGAGGAGGGGCCCCCAGCAAAGGGAGCGTACGAGGCGACCGTACTGTATGCCTGGGGAAGGAGGCTGCGGAGTGTGCTGGGGCTGCACAATGCCGAAGTGGGGTGATCCTTGGAGCTGGCGGGCGTTTCCGTGTGGCTGACGGCAGACCGGAGGTTCACTGTGTTCCTGGTGAAAGGACAGCGGGGGGAGAGTTCTCACCGGGCTCAGACAGAAAGGGCTTTGTGGCTGAGAGAGGCGATGCTGGCGGCCACCAGTCCCCCCTGTGAAATCGACCGCGCGGGACAGTCCATTGAAAGTGCGGGAGCGCTCGCTTTGATTGGTAGCTAATAGACTGTGAACTGAAGATCATGGAAGCTCTTCATCTCTTGCATTTGTATCTTAAATTAACTGTAAATTAAAACTCTTTTGTTGTATCATTTACGCATCGCACCCATAATTATGTGTAAAAAAAAAAAAAAAAAAAAATCCAATTAAACTCTCAAGGTCACTCAGTCTAATGAGCTTCCGTGGTCCAACGTCAAGACGCACAGGATAGGTTGATGGGGCAGTTTGTTTGACAGGCTAACTCCGTGGGTCAAGCTGCTGCAAGAGCTGGGAAGACACACCTGCTCGTTTGCTGCTGGAAATTGTGAACTGGATGCCTCGAGAAAAGCGCTACTTAGCAGCAGGAGTGCTCACGCTTTTAACTGGTACGGTATTTGACATTCGGTGGGACAGATGGCACGATTGGCGACTTTCGATGGGACAGTTCGCCAGTTTCAGCCAGCTTCACGGAACCCTTCGTTTAACAGTCTTATTCGGTGCGTGACGGGGCAATTGGTGGGACTGTTCGACAGAGACACCCCCCTGCTCGGACTCACGGACACATCTAGAGCGGGCTTGTTAGGAGGAAGCGAGCACCTGGTGTGGCCAAGAGTCGAGGAGAGGGTATGTGAGGCTCCTGCCTGTTCCACTTAGTCTGATGGACAGTTAATTTGACTGGTGGATGCAATGGTCAGGAGCAACAGTGAGCGTTTCTACAAATGCTGCAAACATATTGGGACGGACCAGATGGGCGCACACTAGATAGGTTCCCG
This sequence comes from Scleropages formosus, assembly GCF_900964775.1. Taxonomy (NCBI): domain Eukaryota; kingdom Metazoa; phylum Chordata; class Actinopteri; order Osteoglossiformes; family Osteoglossidae; genus Scleropages; species Scleropages formosus. The sequence continues at coordinate 19,526,770 of NC_041819.1, read as the reverse complement.
CCGGTCCATTTCTGTCTAACGTGGCTTCAGCCTCCTGAAATGCTCGCAGACGCAGAATGCGGTTGTAGGGCTTTGTATCCAGACTGAGGCATCACCGACGTACACCACGCAAACATTTTTCACATCACTCGTCCACGCAGGCTTTCAGAGTTGTGAGACACCCCTTACTCTCACATTCTTCGGTTATTGTGGGGATGCCAGCCATTTGTTTGTTTGGTAGACCTACCAAAGCGGTGCTTTAAGGCTTGGCACTGTAGGTGATATAAAACAAGCAAGGCAGGAAGGTGTGGATGGTTAGTTGACCCAGCAAAGCCTAACGTTTGACAGTGAGCAGGAATTACCTTGGGATGGAATGGATTGCTCACTTGTCTCCTTCTGCTGCCCCCCAGGCCTCATCCTGCTCTTCTACTCGGTGCTCTACGCTTTCCTGGCCGCCATGTTTGCAGCTTGCATGTGGGCGCTGATGTGGTCCATCAACCCCTATGCCCCCACGTACAACGACAGGGTAATGCCGCCAGGTAAAAGCTCCTCTTTATTTTTGTCATCTAGTCCAGGAAGGCAGAGTCTCTGCGGACAGGCAGCCTCTCATCTTCTCAGATGAATTAAGATGTTTGCAATTGGCTTGCAGGAATGATGATGTTGCCACGCAGCTATAATGGATTTGACATCTCCTTCAATGCCTCTGACGTCAGCTCCTGGATCAAGTATGTGGAGACCTTGCAGGAGTACCTAAAACGTGAGTGGTCGATATGGGTAGTGTAGTGCAGCAGGCACTGGGGAGGCTGGGATTCCACACCTGTTGATGAGATCCTCCATGGAGCGAGGGACCCCCCCCCCAACCCCCAACTCACCCACCTCTCCTTCTCCCTTCCTTCCCTGGCCTCCCTACCAATGCAAGGGAAAACTGGCACGGAAAATCTTTGTGTGCAGAACATTTTCATTCCGCTCCACTCACGGGGCCACTTTTGTGTTGGCTTGCCAGGCTCTGGGGTCTGGGCCAGTATCCGCCAGTCGCTGCTTGGTTTATTTATGGGATCTTTCCTCCCCCCCACCCCTGCCCCCCTGCTTCGGCAGCATACGACGATGCCTTGCAGGAGCAGCAGAACGTCTACTGCACAAAGGAGGGGTACTATATGCAGGAGGAAGAGAAGGAGAGTGCGCAGCGGAGAGCATGCCAGTTCAAACGGTCCTGGCTGAAGGACTGCTCAGGGCTTCAGGACCCTGACTTTGGCTATTCTCAGGGAAAGCCATGTGTCCTGCTCAAGATGAACCGGGTAAGACGGGAGGGGACAATGCGGACAGCGCTCCGTCACGAATCGCCCAGGTCCAGTCTGAAAGCTGGAGCCGAAAGTGCACACAAATATGACTTCTCTGCAAGGAAAGAACCTGTATTAGTGCACACCTTTTTGTGGCAGCTGGAGGCATTGCAGATAAAGAAGGGAGGGTATAAAATTTTTGAGAAACGTATCTCACTTAGTATGGAAAATGTTGTAAATAGGGAAAGCGTGTGCTTAGAAAGGTGACCGGGTGGTGCAAAAGAGCACGGGTTCGATCCGTACTCAATCTGTGTGGAGTCTGTATGTTCTCTCTGTGGGACTGCTCTGGGTGCTCTGGTTTCCTTCCACAGTCTAAAGACATGCAGGTGAACTGGTGTAAATTGGTAAATTGCCCTTAGTGTATCAATATGTGTGTTTGGAGCTAACCTGTGATGGACTGGCATCATGTCCAGGGTGGATCCCCTTTCAGTCTTGCGCCCAGGCCTTCCAGGATAGGCTCTGGATCACTGCAACCCTGCTCAGGACACACAGTTACTCAAAGAGGATGGATGTTCTTCAAAACTAAATAAGGAAGGCTATGAAGATTTAAAAAATGTATGAAATTCTAAATTTTATAAGATTATATTTAAATTCTGTAGTAAGAATTCAATTTTTTACAAAGATTAAGTGTGTTTCTCTTCCGTCTTACATTTACTTATTTAACAGACACTTTTCTCCAAAGCAACTTACATCTCATAGAAAATACAAGGTGTGCATTACGTTAGCAGAAAGAGAGACTTAGATGCAGATACGTGATTCTTAAGTGCAGTTAGTTTGTTTCTTACCACCATACGAGTCGATGTACATCACAGAATTAGCTGTAGAAAACTTCATCCGAATATCAACGATTCCTTCCCAGTAATTCATTAAAAAAAAAAAAAAAAATTACATTATATTACAGGAGTTGTTGCATAAAAGTTTATCCATTGTTACACGGGCATGATGTCAAAGTTATAGTGCATGAACATTTACGCAATATACAAACTTAGTAGATTATAGGCAAAATGAGTCTGGAAGAGGTGATTTTTAAAACCCTTTTTAAATGTGGGCAGAGATTCAGCAGTTCTGAGTGAGATGGGGAGGTCGCTCCAGCACAACGGAGCTAGAACCGAGAACTTTTGTGCTTTCCCTTTTGAGCGCGGGACCACCAAGCGGGCAGATGTGAAAGAGCGTAGCAGTCTGGTTGGGGTGTAGCGGCTGATCAAGACTTGTAGATATCTGGGAGCAGTTCTATTGATGCATTTGTAGGCAATAAGCAGGGTCTTAAATATAGGAAGCCGATGCAGAGTGACAAGGGAGGGCATACATCTTTTCTGGATATTTAGTAACATCTACTGGTTATTAACAAGAATACCAGAATGAGTGTGCATGTATTCTTACAAGCTATTCTTAATAATAGAATAAAATTCAATTCAATTAATTTTTATAGAGCACCATAGAGTTCTCTGCATAAATTAGAGTTCTAATAGCACAGACACTCCCAAATATATCCTGCATGTCTGGAATAACTGAATTTTCGAATTTTGTAGAAATTGAGAGTAAGCTCTTTAACGTACAAACACATTTAGGACTAATAGCCTGTACATAGTTACTTTTTTCATTACTCCAAAGACACTTACTGCAAGTCACAATCAGTGAAATCTTAATTATACAGGCGTACCCTTGCTTTTCTAATTAGGTCTTGTTAAAATCTTGTACATATCTATGATGACTTCTTAAATGGTAAGACTTTATTTTAATATTTGTATTAACATGTAGCTGTATTAAACTTAGTAAGTATTTTAAGATTACGGCAAAGAAAAATATGCTTTCTCCATATACTTGGATTGTTGAACATATTGAACATATAATCTCATGCATCTTTGGTAAACTTCTCCACACATTCAGCATACTTTATCTCCTCTTGTCTCCATGGAAACAGCATGCCACTTCTTACTGGAGCCATTAGAACCACCTAGACTCCCAAATAACACAGGCAAGCTGTAAACACAGTGGATGAGATGTAAATTAACCGTTTCCTACACTCCTCTTCTGTTTGGGAGCACTTTACTGACATCTATCGGCTGGGAGTGTAAATACAGGTTGCATTTGATCTGTTACAGTCAAAATTTTAGAAAACGGGCAAGTGAAGAAAATACAATTACATAAATAAACTTAAAAAAATATTTTTCTAAAACTTGTAATCTGACCGTTCCTAATAGTGTGGGTACAATAAACCAGTAAATATCCAGGTACACTTTGAAAACAACTCAGAACAAGCAACATCAATCATTATAATGCTGAAATTTTCTAGAATTACAATATTCATCATGTCTCCATAACTAAAGCATAATTGTGTCTATCAGTATTTTGTTGAATTCTACTACACTTTCTCAAACAACCCTTGGCCAGTGCAGACCTGCATATTTATTTATGTATCTCAATGAATGATGAAGACTAGAAGAGCTCCGACCTCCCCTGAGGTGGCCTGACCTTGCTCGTCCTGTACACGCTGCGGGAGTGTGCCAGCTGTCCCCCCACCACCCCCATCCCCATCCCCGCAGCCGTGCAGTGGGGGATCTCTGTTTTCAAACCCAAGGAGCGGAACTCAGAATCAAAGCAGCTTTCTCCAAGCAGGGGCTCTAGCAAGCCTAGGTCAGTACTTCCTCTCTCAATCGAGGTGGAGAAGATGGGGGGAGGGGGGTGAAGCTCAGAATAAATCGAGAGCTCACCAGCGGTGTGCTTTTTTTCTTAGAGCCCTCATGTCTGCACGCATGCACACACACTCTCGTGTGTATTTAGCATAAGAACCGCTCCAAGCAAAGCGAGCGCACTCAAAGCTGTCTGACTCCGGCGACCAGCGCAGTCACCTGCTTCGTTTCTCCCAACAGATTCTTGGATATTTACCGGGCCAAGGCACACCAGTGTACGTCACTTGTACGGTAAAGGTAAGCGACTCGATAAAGTGCTCCCTTCTTCGTCACGTCACGTCCGACGCTTTCACGATTTCATTCTGTTTGCAGAAAGGAGAACAAAAGAACATTGGAATTATGGAATTCTATCCCAGTAATGTGTTCAAGCTGATGTACTACCCCTATTATGGGAAACTGAGACACGTAAGTATGAATTTCAGTATCTGGGTAGTATTTCAGAAATTGTGCAATTTATTCTACTTAAACCTCTTTCTGTCATTTTTTTTTGGAGAGGTTTATTTTTTATTATTGCTCAGCAGCAGTGGCAACAGTGGGTCACGGCCACATAGAAACAACACAAAGATTATGAATACACCCGCATATATATAAAATGACAAAAAACAGTTTGAAAGTGATCATGTGGCATTGTCTAAGACATTTACTATTCAAAAAAGGTATCAACATTTTGTTAAACTTTTTTTCTGGCAGTAGAGAATTTATTACTTGCTTCATTCAGTTTGTGATTTTTTGTTTTATCGATTTTAATTTACATGTCTATACATCAAAATTTCATTAGCTTTAATTTCTTATTCCATATTTCTCTGTTTTATATTCAGCGTGTTTCCAATATTTGATTAATCATCATCATTGCAATTTTTGTGATGATTTAAGCGTTGATACTATGGTGTGGTGTAGCTTGTCCTTCACTTTTGCCTGAGAAAAATTTGATGAACTTACTGATGTGATTACGTTTATGTGTGCAGCGTAAAGCAGTTCTAGACTGCATTTGCTCTTAAGTTCTTTGCTTATTTTCCAGCTAAATTATAGTTTTGGAATGTGTAGAGATGTGCGCGAATGTCCTTCCCCGCTCCTCTTCCCTCCCTTTGGCTCCAGGTGAACTACACCAACCCCCTGGTGGCGGTGCGCTTCAGTGAGGTGCAGCTCGACACGCAGATCAGCGTACAGTGCAAACTCCATGGCAAGGGCATCATCAATGACTCGCCCACTGACCGCTTTCTTGGCAGCGTCTCCTTCACGCTTTTGGTTGGCGCGTAGGCCGGGGGCCTTCTCAAGCCACGGGCTGCCACCGCTACGGACGGGGCCTGCTCACATTGAAGAGCAACGGGTAGCTGAAGAGCCCATACCGTTCAGAGCCGATTGCAAAAGGAAGACTGTAGAACAGGCCTTCTACACGTTCGATTTCACCCAACCTCGTGCCTTATGCAAGTGTTTTTAACCCCCCAATCATACAGTTGCAGCTGTGCCTTGAGTTAAAGTGTACCATTTTGTAACAAAGCATAGAAATACATGTCATTAATTCAGGAAAAACTAACATTTGCTTATTTGATAAAGGAGAAAAAGTAGACCTTGCAACCATTATGTAAATCATGCTCTTCAGTAGTTAATGCCCACTCCCCCCCAAAAAACAGACATGAAGCTTCAGGATATATTAAAAAGTCCACACCACCCGCATTTAAGAAATTAAAGTCTTAGCTCCCCTTCATTCATTGACAATTTCTACTTTTTTTATAAAGTATTTCCTATAATTTTAACCCCACTTACAGGGAAATGTGTGGGATACTAGGTAGTGATAAGTGGTCTTAAATAGCTCTTCAGTTCCTTTGTTCAAAAATTGGTATTACTGTACATCAACACATCTAATATTTCTCCACTTTCATTTACCAGCAGCCAGAGGGGGAACAAACCCATCTGGTGTCAACCTGCTGTTTGTAAAAGTTAGATATTTGCTGATTTCCTGTGGTTTATTATTTTAGGATCACAATAGTTGCAGCAATTATATTTCATTCTATACTACTAAAATATGTTCAACAAAATGGGTTTTTGTGTGCAGTAAAGGTTTTCCATATGATCAGAATGTAGGTGTAGCTTTACTGTATTGTGTAAAAGGCATCAATGCACTGCTGGTGTAATTATAAGCAATGTGTTCACAAATGTTTCAGTTTCAAGTTAAATGTACATTTTACAATTTATTTCAAACCTAGTTTTACAATAAATGTATCAAGCCCCCTCCCAGTTAAAATGTATTGCCTGAATTGGAAAAACAATGCTTGCCGGAACACTAGTAGGTTTAAAATACCTCCTGTGGTCAGTTAAAACTGTATTTTTATGTTTTACCCAAACATTAAGGAATTTATTGTAATTAAATATTTAACTTTACTTACATTTTCAGATCCATTGAAAATGAATGTTGATGTGGCATTAAGTGTTAATTATGTTAAAGAGACTATGGTTTTAAAACTGTTTGGATATTTATCCAGTTCAGTGCATATGTAGACATTCTATGTGGAATAGTCTGGTAAATTGTCTGATGGTGCAGCAATTCAAATAAACACATGAAACTAAATTGACTAATTTAAACAGTTTGTCAGTTTTAATATTTTTGTGAATATCTAACAATGTCATAGCAGTGAAACTAAAATTTATTCATACAAGCAGAATAACCGAGAACATTGATATACATTCAGGTAAGTCTATCATTTTACTGCTTGAAATAACACTACCAAAAAATTGATTTGAAGAGCTATCTAGATAACTTGTGCTGTTGAGACAATCCTAAAATCACTATTGAATTTTCTAGATCTTATTGACTTGTATTCATACTTCCAGATGTTGGTTAATTACCAATGAGGTTCTAAGTGTTGTGCTAACAACCAACAAAAGTGTCCCTTACACACACTGCCTGGAGAAACCTCGATAAAGTAAAAGAGCTAAGCAAAGCAATTCAAGAAACAGTGTGGTTATATGATGAACAAAATACTATAATTTAGAAAACAAGCACTACTGTGCTTGGTTCATCTTAAATTATGGAAATGTTACAAAGCAACACCATGAAATTATACCCAAAAAAGTAATGGTTGTTAAACTTTTTCTGTAACTTGTCTCATTGTCATGTACTTTGCAAGGGACACTATTTTGAAGACAACTGGTAAGCAATTAAAGAAATAGAAACAAGTAAGCAATGCCCTACACCATAGTACATGGTCCTGGAGAAGAGCTTTTGTGGCAATACTAATAAGTGGAACTGATAGGCTGAGTCATTTCATAAACCTTATTTGCATGTATAAAACAAGCATGGGGGAATGAAATCCAACTGTAGTACAAGGCCATCGAAGAACTTGAATAGATGTGATTTTAAGAGCCACTGCACTTCTCAGAAGTGTAGCTTCCATTTGATTAATTTTGTGTTTGAGTGTGATTAAAGTCAAAACAAGTAACCAAAAGTTGGTCACCTCACCATAAGGATTGTTCACAGGATCAAATGTGAACATTTAGCCCAAAAAGTTAACACTGTGGAATAGTGTTTAGGTAAGGTGGTCCAACACTCCCATTCTGAGTGCATTGCTGCCATCTCTAGGCTTACTGGATAAATACAAGAAAAACAAAGCTGAAAATGTAGGTATACAACCACACAGCTTTGTAGTGTAGCAAATAAATCAGAGAGAACACAAAAAAAAAAAAAAAGCTGAAATTTCTGGGTTCATTAAACATACCGCAAACCACTTAAATTGATTTTGAAAAAATTGTTTAATTAGAAGAAAATTATGGAATCATTTTGTATTGGCATTTTTAGAACAAAAAAAGTCAAAAAATGCAGATTAGTCTGCAGTTGAGAGAGCTTAACAAGCTATTGGACTTGACTAATGGAAAGGAAACATAGCCCCACCAAGAGAGTAGTCAATAGAAACAAACAATGGAAAGGATAATAAAACTTCAAGAAGGAAATCCAACACAGTGTGGCAAAAGGAGGTTGTTCCCAGTCAGCTGGGTCTAAAATTTGGTGCCAGTATAAATAAAATGGGAAGGTAATAAAAGGAAAATACAGGTAGACAAAGCGTGAGGATAGAAGACTCAAAGCAATATGCCTTGAAAATAGAAAGTGAACAAAACAAATTAGCGGAAACTGGAATCATAGTGATGGAACTGTATTAAAAAAACAGGATTCACATATAGAAAAGCCAAATGAAAACCAGCACTAACACCTAAACAGAGGAAAAGGTTACAGTAGGCTAAAGAGAAGCCATCAGGGAGTGTGGATGACTAGATGAAAGTGATATTTAGTGATGAATCAAATCTGCATTGGCCAAGGCAATGATACTGGAACTTTTGTCTGGCCATTCTAATGAAACAAAGATGACTGCCTCAAGAAAACAAAGTTTCCCCAGTCATTTGATATATGGTTGCATGTCAGGTGACATGGCAATCAACCTCAGCAGTCAATGCCCAGGTGTACATTGACATTGGACACTTCTCATTGCATTGAAATGAGAAGTTTGGTGATGAAGTAATTTTTCAGGATAATGCATCTTGTCACAGCACAAAGAATGTTAAGCTTTTCTTCAGGAAAAGCCTATCAACTCAGTGACATGGGCAGCAAACAGTCCTGATCTCAAACCAATTTAAAATTGGGGGAGGGAAAAAAAAAGTCCCTGACAAGGCTCCATTCTGCAAAGCTGATCTGTTAACAGCTATGTGAGAAAGTTGGAACCAGATTGAATATTGTTTTCCCCCCCTTAGTGAAGTCAATGCCTCAAGGAATCCAGGCCATCAGAGAAGCCTGAGGAAGGACAGAGTCTTAACTTATTTGTTGATTCCATAATTTTCCTCTATGTGACTTGGAAAAAAAAATGCCCTTAAAGTAGTTTACTGCAAGTTATGTTAAGCCAGAATGTCTAGCTATTAAACAAAGTTGTGTTTTATCTGATTTGTTTATTTGCTATGAAGTAGCTAAGTTGGGTAAACATGCTCAGTGTGGTGATGTCAATTTGCCAGGGGCTGTAGGTGTGCATTTATAACTTGATTGTTCATACCACTATCCCTAGCTACAGTCCAGGGTGTTTGATTTAGTTTTAGGGATGTAAGCACTATGCTAAGTCTTAGAGCTTCTGAGGAAGAGAAGCAGTAGGTGGTAGAGCTGGCAGTGGAAGTTAACACTGTTATGGTTATAGAGATTGATACAGGTTATGACTCTCCCTCTGGCCCATCAGGTAAGAAACAAGGATCATTAGAAAGCTTAAGGCCATACACACAGCAACCAGAAAGTCCAGATCAGAGTCCAGGAAGCATTCCTCAGCTGGCAGAAAATCAGAGGGTTAATGATTAGTAGGCAGGGACAGTGGAGACTGAATAATTCAGTCTCCCAGAATGAACATGCAGCAGATATGAGTGCATAATGGGTGGGTCACCAGGTAACCCATCAACATCCAGCATCCACAACAGCTATCATGTATGGAGAGTCTATTGAAAATAGCAACTTTCATAGGAAAGTTGACTCAAGACACTTTACAGACACATGCTTTGTCATAACTGACTTCACACTTTTACCAACCCCAAAAAAGCCAAGGGAGTCTCACTGATGGGGACTTAGTAAGGAACATGTCTGGGACTGACCCAAAAAGAAGCCCCTAAAGCAAACCAGAAGCAGAGGTCTGACACTACCTCAGGAGCAGGATATCCCAGCAGTAAAGGGATGGAAGACTGGTTTTAAACTTATCCTTTTTGCTCATTTTCCTCTGCACCAAATAGGCCATGGATATTTTGACTGCTAGAGGCATAATAAGTTTTACCTTTAGCTGTGTGAAAATGAAGTCACTGAAAATGCTGCAGTGTACAGTTTTATTTGCTTGAGTGGCAGGTGAAAGCCTTAATGCCACTAACAGCCCATTTAACAAAATGTACTGAGTAAGAAGGCTGCTTACTCTTATCTTATTCTCAGTAAGGGGACAGCTCAGAAGCTGATGGAAAAGATCTTGCCTTCAGGGGGGAATATTATGGCACAGAAGAGATTGATTAGCCAGCAGCTTGCTAGTGCAGTCTGTAATTACAAGAACTATGATGAATGTAGAAACAGTAAACCCATGACAAAAATGAATTTAAGTATCCCAATATAGCAAAGATTACTCCTTTAGTGTAAGGGGGCAGCAGTTAATTATAACTTATGTAATGTGACACAAGTACAGCTTCCTCAGTTATTAAACACTCCCAGAAAGCTACATGAAAAGGAGACTGAATACATGTGTTCTAGCACTATGGCCCCTCTGTAGTGAGCCTTAGAGTTCCCTTTTGACTTGTCCATGCAGCACTAAAGTATTGTTCACAGTAAATGCCATGCAATAAGTCAAATAAAACAATTTTTATTTAATTTAAATGAATTATAAAGGTCCACAACAGTTTGATGCCCCAGATGCTTCAGAGAAAATGTCTACATGCTCTGCCTGCTGTTAAGCACATCCCTTTTTCAAGTAGGGAAAAAGGATATGTGCTGCTTTCAGGAGAAATCAAAATTTTATCAATGTCATTTTGGCCCTGCCTCTTGCTCATAGTACACCAATAAAAGGCATTCAGTTCCAGGTCAGGATGGATTTGAAAGTCAAATATTTCATATTTTGAAACAAAGTTCCACTTAAAGGAGCCTCAAAACCTCTGTTGTATACATCCCATCTTCTGGAAACTGGTACCTGTAAAATGTAAGTGCCTCAAAGCTCTCAAAACCCTGATCATGGTTAAATCATGATATAAACCACACATGGCCATTTTAAAGGGTTTGGTAACCAGGGGAGCTCTTCTTGCCACCAATCAGAAATGCAACTATCAGAATGAAAATCAAGCCACCAAGAATGGCCCCTACAATTACAGGGATTAACATGCTTGTGTCATCCATGGAACAATCAAGAGCTGTAAGAAAGAAGACAGGGACAGGCCCATCCCAAAAAAGCAATGATTAGTAAAGCATGAGCAGAGGTGAAACTTCATGCATAGTATGTACAAGCACTTAGTGGGCAAGTGAAATTCATGAATTCAAGTGTAGTGCCCTCCCCAGGGAACACAGCAAGTGGTCACGCACCTGCAGCAAATGCGCCATTCTGCACCGCAAATGGCTGCACATGCAGGTTCACCGTGTGGAGGGAAAGGCTGTTGGTCATGTTGAGAGTCAGCTCTTTCTTGCACATGAAGGACATGCCCACAGAGGCAGTCCAGAGAGACAGGTTTGCAGCACCAGTGTGGAACACCATCCCTGTTTAGAGCCAGGCCAAGTCAGCATGAACTCCAGCTTTTTTTTTTTTTTTTAAAATGTGCCACTCTTACCATTGGTCATAGTTATGGATACATTTACAGCATGCAGGTGAAATTTTCCTCCTTCCTGAAGATAAAGCCAAAGTCACAAAAATAAATGAATCCATAATGAAGTTGGAAGGAACGATAAAGCATGTACTCCATTGTTTTACCTCTAAGAAAGTGAATTCAATGGATCCTTTGCCAAAGGACAACAAGAGGGACACTTCAGTTTTGTTAAACCCACAGCTCCCAGTAGCTCTGGTTCTGCTGGGGTCAAGGTTTACACTCTGAAAACCAAAGTACATTTCAATAGGGGTAAGGGGAGGCAAGAGATCAAGTGTTTTACACATCCACAGCTGTAAGCAGAAGGAAAATGCTTTTGGGAAAGTTATCCATCTAGCAATGAGCCATATGTCCTAGTGGCATAAAGCTTTTGTCTCAACCTGCAATTTGTTGAACACCAAGTACTAAGCTGACTTGAGCCTAGAAATCTGAGCAACTGAATAAGTGCAACCTTAATCTGTGAGGGACATTTTGTATTGATGCAGTTATCCGAGTCCACAATCTAATATCAAGATGTGTCAACATACCACTTGGTCCTTATACTGGATCTGCAGGCCCATTGTTGCTAACAGACAGATGGTGCTGTTCACCCCCCCAGACACACTGTAGTTGCCCACAGCCAGTGATGGGCTAGGCATAGACCCAGGTGTGGTCAGGAGAGCAGTTACTTCAGTCATAGTGGTTGGAGATGGGGAGGTTCTGACATCTGCTTCACATTCAGTACCTGCATTGCAACAATGGGCAAGAGGTAGTTGTACATCATGTACAGTACCAGATCAAAACTTGACCTAAACAAAATTCTAGTGCACAATGCATTGTAGAGAACTTCAAATATAGAAGTTTCTGTATTAAGTCTGCTTTTGGTAAAGTTAACACTTAGATGTCTGACTTCACAATGCCTTCTCAGTAATGTGATAAGGCAGACTTGTGCTTCAATAAGTGAAGTGAATCACAGTAAAATTTACACACCCTTGTCACTTCTGTTTCCATTGACAAAAGCCTGAAGTGACACATTCCACATGGTCTGAGTAACATTGCCCACACTCAACACCAGCTCACTTCTGCAGCGATAGTATGTGTCCACGCTCACCTCACTCATGAGGTGATTGAATGACAGTTTTCCTTCCTGCAAAGATGCCAGAAAAAGCAATACCAATTTAAAGTCACCTTCCACTTTTACACAAGTTCTATTCAGGGTTTCATGCAGACATGGCACCAGAACCCACCATTCACTGCAGAGTTTTGGAAAAGGTTTTTGTCCTTAAGGTTGTAGGTAAATAAGATGCTCTCTGCTTTGTACACTTGGTTGGCTTTCTTGAAAAGCATGCCCCAGGAGTGTCCATTTCCAAAATGAAGCTTTAGCAAGGAGGTGTTATTACCACAGGAGCTTTTGCTTGAATCCACTTTGCTGGGAAGTCCAAACTGAACTGTCCTGGTCTGGGTGGCATTAAAACAAGTGACATGAACACAAATGCATCAAGCTGAGTTGCTTTCATTGAGGGACACCTGCAAGACCCCAGTCTACTCAACCATATATGCAGTACATGCAACCATCTTCCCATTCATTCTTTGAATGGGAAGGAAAAGAACACCAGAGTTCATAAACCAGGGGATAAATACTCTCATTTCTTGCTCTTAAAATGAGCATTACTAACATGCTTGCTGCAGCAGGTAGAGTTGCTACCTTTGGACTCAAAGGCTATGGGTTCAAGTTCTACCTCCAGCAAAGGACTTACCCTATATTGCTGCAGTAATGTTATCCAGTTATAAAAATGGGTAACTAAAGCACTTAACATTGTAAGTTGCATCAGACATGTCAGCTAAATTAAATAACTGCTGTGTAGTATAAATGAGCCATTTGGATACACATTTTAAACAGCATTCTGATACAAAGGGTAAGCATGGGGGGGGGTCAGGCAAGAGGTAGCTGATGTGGGCTGATTAGTGAGGGTCTGCAAGTCTAACAGCTGTTCACTAAAACAATCTGAAGCTTTAAACCTAGTTAAAACAGTCCAAATACCATGCAAAAATGGAATGGTCATGTTTATAGTTTTAAACAGTTATGGTTAAGACCTACTCCATCTCCTAGAATAGATGAAACCAATTAGTAATACATTTACTTTTAAGACCCACAAATGAGTAGAGTGAATCCTAAAGTGACCTGTAGCATTTTGCAAAAAAAAAAAAAATTTAGGGAAATTGCATATAATGTGCTATAAAGCAAGTCCTAACACAAGTTAACCAAGTCAATTTGAATCAAATGGGCAGTTTTCAAAAAAAAAAAAAACAGGAAATTTGAAAGAAAATGCAGAAAAGCCCTTTTCTTGAAGAAGGATGTTCCCATGTCTGAGTGGGTTTCCTCTAGGTGCTCTGGTTTCCTCAGAGCATGGACATACTGTTCAGACACTGGTAACCAAGTCACCCATAGTGTGAGTTCTGATGAATGACCTATAGTGTCTAAATGTAAGGCACCTTGGTGAATAAGGTAGGGGCTGATCCTTTCCAGCAAATGAAAGTGCCTTAAAGCAGCTAGATTAACATTTATACCTTGTTTGATATGTAGTGCTGGGAACCTGCAGTTTTACCTTCAGCCCATTACATGTTACCTCAATGTAAAACATGCAAAATACTGTTTGGCTGTGGGAAAAGGGCATCTTTTGCTATAGCTCACAACATCTTAATAGTTCAAGCAGAAATGTTTCTAAATTGACTTACCATGCTGGCAGCAGCTTCAAAGGTGACATTGAAAGTGACCATCAAGTTAGCATAGAGGCATAATTTATTCCGTGAATCCAGCACATGGACCTCAGTAGCATCAGACTGAGGGATTTCTGAAATAAGGGGAAAAATGCATGACAACTATGTCAGATTATAAAGTTAAATAATTTTGTGACTCAATACAGTATATTTATACCTGATGGACTGGGAACACCTATATCAGTCCAAAGCAGCACCATGTACAGCCTTGAACCTCAGGTATGAGGGTTACAAACTGACAAAACAAAAATACAATGAAAAAAATGACTTTGCTGCACTGGCTTCCAATATCTGCCTGGATCAAATTTAAGACCCTAGTTGCTGCCTACAAATGCATCAATAGACCAGCCTATAGCTATTCCAAAGACTTGATCAACAGCTACACACCAACCAGACTGCTTTGTGCATCTACTTCTGCCTGCTCTGTTGTCCCACGCAGGGAAGGTAATGCACAGAGGTTCTCGGTCCTGGCTCCGTTGTGATGGAATGACCTTCCCCTCAGAACTGTTGAAACTGACCACATTTGAGCAAGTACTCACCTTGCCCATGATCTCTCCAGCTCACACATGATAAAAGTGAGCATGCACCATAATTTCATGATCATGCTCAGATTAGCCTTTACACAGTCCCTACTCCTGTAGGGTAGGGAAATGTTTGCATACCTTAATCGCAGGAAAGTGATCAGGAATCATCTATTCTGATGATCATGTACCTACTTGTGCAATGAAGGGTGCATGAAGCAGAAAGAAAAACTATCACCACATACCTGCAACTGTTCCTCTCTTTCACCTAATGAAATGCACAAATTGTATTTTCTCCAATATGTACACCACTCTGGAGAAAGGCATCTAAGTTAATGTAATGTGAAAGTTGTATCCCATATTAAAACCTATACAGAACATAGTTTGTCCCATATTTTAACCTTTCACACAGAGGCATTTAAAAATTACATATAAACTTCACACAAGTGTTAAGATTAGAAGACAAACTGCATGTGAAACAGCTGTGCTGCTTGTGAGTCCAACTCATTTAGCATTGCTGTTACCTGGATACCACATTTGACAGCAAGAGGGTCAAGGCAGGTAACTAGCTAGATTACCAGATGTCATCATGGATACCAATAGGCTACATGGAGAGGATATTCTCCATAATGAAACAAGTGGAGTGACTCGGAACAGATGCTCTGTTGAATGCATGAGCAGTGAGCTGCTTGCAACTATGAACTTTAAGAAGCCATGTAGTGAATTTTAAAAGTATACTTCAGAAAGATTCTTAGAACTGCAAAGTACTCATTTTTTTGGGGGGGGGAAGCTCTAAGAAGGAAAGAGACTTTTGTTCACACTTTAGTCAGAATACTGACCTTCTGTGCTGTTCATAATTTGTGAAATGCTTTTTCCAATCAGTTGCTGTGCTTAGAAGTTAAGCTCAAAGCATATTCTACAGATGCAAATTCCACTTCTTGCATTTGTGTTCATTAAATAAAATTCAAGAGGACTGCAAGTCTGTTCCTCAGTTGTAACAAGTCACCTAGGCAGATGCTGTAATGCAAGACTTTCAAACATTAAAAGTTAAATCTGACAGTGAACTAAAAGCAAGTTAAAAGGGGTGATTCATTTAATTCAGTCGGAGACTTTTACACACATACATTAGCTACGAAGAAATGACAAGTGTCCCTTATTTTCTTCAGGGGTTGCTGGTACCCTACTCTCATACCACCAGCTGAGAGACAGTAGCAGCGCTACTCGCTGTAGCGCCGACGGCACGTCGTCACACAAGTTGGAAGATTCCTTTCCAGGGGCTAAGAATTTACCACACTCACTTTAATTGCTTCAAGTCAGTCGCCTGAATTATTTCAAGCATCTCTCACCACTCCGTCACATTCGATATGGCCTCTTTTAGGCGCCAGACTCCCCCCCTCGCCGAAGAACAGGACCGGGCACTGAGTGACGAAGCCGACATAGTCCGCGAGCTGTCCCGTGCGCGAGGCCGGCAGCACAGCGCTCAAGCAGCCTTCATTCTTATACACATACATATATATATTTAAAAAAAAAAAAAAAAAAAAAAAAAAAAAAAAAAAAAAACAAGCACAAGCAGCACCGTACGCACAGCCGCACTGCCTACTCTGTAGCAGAATAGGCTCTGGGCTGTTTTTAGGACATCAAAACCGGCAACAGCCTCAGATACACACTGCACTCGACTCACTCTGCCAGTCAGCAGGCACCGACTAGCTGTGCGCGCGCGCCTAGTGCAGTAATACTGCTCGTTAGAGGTGCTGTGCAGCGACACCATGCAAGAAAGAAAAATACTGTATATGTAAAATTTAACTCCTACCGACGGAGTTACTGTGGAAAACAGACCTAGAAACTGCTGCGTTACGCTCCCCCCCCCGCAGAACATCCAGGTTCTGGAAGTAGAGTGGATGAGTGACCCATTCTCTTAAGCAGTGGGTCAGTGTAAATCACTTGACTTCAGTGTGGACTGAAGTCAATACAATGACTTCACTGGAAGTAATTTGGCGAAGCGTCTGCTAAATGAGTGACCGCAAAACATCACCTTTATCCACCTCCTGTTCATCTGTGTTGAAAGTCGTCGCTGACGCTTTTTGTACCGGCTGCCGTTTAACGTTTTCATATGATGATCACTGGAACACGCCCTCTTTGTCACTCACAGAGCAGCATGCCTTGGACTGTATAGCAGGAAACCCACGCGGGGGGGAAGAACATGCGAACTCCATACAGACTGAGTGGGGATCAAATCCCCATTCTCTCACACCACCCAAGATCAGGCGCTGTGTGTGAGGCAACAGCGCGGCTGTTTGTACAAATCTGTGCCACTACTCACAGTGAACCATAAATAATAGGCCACTTTACCACCATCTCAGAATACCAGTCCTGAAGTCACAAGTTCGGACGAGAACCGAGGAGGGAAAAGAAAAAAAAAAAAAACGAACGAACACATCCTCATCCTTTGACCCCCCACAAATTCAAATACATACCATTCCCAAGGAGCAGTAATAGAGTCAGAAACACAGCGGACGACATACTCGAACAGTCTGCCTGTCTCATCTAGAAGCTGACGTTCGCCAGATGCCTCCGCGGACACTGATTCCCCAACCTCCCGCAACCGGCCACTTATTCCAGCGACCCGACTCCGGGTACCGACCGCACCGGCCATCGGTAAAACCTGATTAGTCACATGACATAGTCCACACTGGGAACGCTGCACACTCCACCAATCAGCGTGCCTGGGGTGCGGTCTTCACCAATTCACCTGGCTGGGGCTCATCTTCCACCAATCACCGTGGCCGTGGTGCATGCTGCACCAATCAGCGCTGTACGTGAGCGGTTCGCGATCCTGTTCCTTTCATAATTTTTCAAGCAATAATTATATTAATAATTAATAAGCAATTATAATTACGATTTCCAATTTAGCTAATAATCATACAAACAGAGTCCAGCAGGAACAATCATAGCCCTTTTTATTGGATAACCCTCATTTATTTACAAAAGTAATCAATTAGAATAACTTAACCAACTACCAAGTCTTTTTGAAAGATGCTTGGATTCATTCTGAAACCTTCAGCAGACAAGCAAGTATTAGTACAAGTTCATTCTGTATCTCTTCACTGTCACAAGAGGTAGAGGAAATATTTCAGAAAGTAGAATAGTATGAAGCACTAAATGTAAATGAAGCAAAGGTAGAGTAAAAACCAGCTCTGTAGCTGCCAGAATGAGGTCTGATTAATCCTCTTTTAGGCCATTTTCTCCTTGTGGAAACTAGAAATGTACACTTTGGAAAGCATAAGTTTTGGCACATAATGTACTGAGTTATTGTGATACACCCACCCTTAGAGCATTATTTCAACAGTACCCTTGCAATATATCTTTGCACTTGTATCCTGTAATATTTAAGTTCATGATTTAGCCGTCTTCTCACCTCATGGTATTGTAATACAAATAACCACTCAAACTTTAATTTTTCAAAATATTTATTGACACACACATACAAGATACACACTCACTCTCTCAAGGGGTTACCTATTTACAGTATATAACAGACCCTTGCCAACCTTCTGTGACATTAAAAAGATTATCAGCTATTATACTGTAATTACTGTAGACTTTTTACATGCCAATTTGTTGACATTAAAAATATTTAAGGTGCATTCTGAAATGTGGATTTGTGAATGTAACAAAACTGATCTGCCTGGGAAAAAAAGCATGTACTGGTAGAATGAAGCTATACAACAGTAAATGATCACATGCAACAATGGAGTGATGGGACGGCAAGTTCTGAGACAAGAAAAAGTATGACTGTAGATCTCAGTCTCATCCAGGCTGTGATGTTCAAATGTTAAATAAGCACAATGTATAGCTCAATGTTAAATCTAAACAATAAAATGATCAAACCTTTCACCCCCCACAGGTTCTAACATGACACTGGCATCATGAAAGCTGAGCCTGCAAACTTAGGAATACAGAACCAAACACACATCTTTCAGAATATTTTCCATTTTGTAAAATATTGCCAGCTTGCTTTTAATACATGTTCACAAATGTTTAAAAAAAAAAAAAAAAAGCTGGCAGTAATTAAAAGTTTGCTGATAGAAAACTAGAGTCCCTGTCTTGACGGCAATGTGTACACATTAAATATTCAGTTTTTTTTAGTTTCCTTTGAATTGTTATAGAATTTAAAAAATACTTCAATATAGAGTAATTTTTTCTTTATTACACTAATGAAATAAATGTATTCTTAGCCTGGCTGTTTTCAAAATCTTATAGTTTTACTTTGTACTGCTTTAACTGGAGTGGTGTTTTTCTTTATCCCCAAACTGTTCCTTTCCAATGTAAGAAAAATTCCTAGAAAGCAAGACACAACACACAAAAAACAGAATTCATACCTTTGCCTGATAGAATACATATGTAGATATGTGTCTGACAAAATTTAACTTTATGCAAAACCCTTTTGAACATAATCACGCATAAATTGACTCGGCACTGAAGAAAAAGTTTGAGTAGAAAGGGGGGGGGGGGGGGGGGGGAAACTTTCCAATACATAAGACATGAAGCAGTACAGGAAAAACATGTAACTTTGACCAGAGGCAACAGGCAACATGTATGTAGTTCTGACATGAACTGAAGTCAGTCAGTGTGACTGATCAACCAACCAACACAAGTACTGTTTTGACATTCTGCTATGCACAACATCAATTAATGTGCATAGCACCCCTTATTTAGATTTTTCCAAAAAAGATACCAATTTAAGTTTCAAATTGTTCTAAAAAGTCAGTGTATTTCAGCATACTGTTCACAAATTCAATAAAAACATGAAGTCAATATAAACTGTTTAGCAGCATAAAGTAGTTACAACAAAATGAAGTGCTAACATTTTTTGGCACATTGAAATCTTACATTGTGAAATGAATTATTTGTCTCCCTGACCTTAGATCTGCTGAAATAACTAAGAAAGACCAAAAAAAAAAAAAAAAAAAAAAAAAAATTCAAAACCTTAAAAGGGGGGTGAAGAGGTTTTCCAGCATAAAATTATTTTATCCCCAAGAAAACCAATAGAAAGTAGTAAACTTTGGGGTTAGGTATTAATGAACAGACCTGCTTCAATTTTTTCCAAACATTTTCCCTCTTTGTGGCAAGTGTTTCTCCACATCTATTTAGCGAGAAAATGACTTAAAATGAAAAAGGTCTCTCTAAAAAAAAAAAAAAAAAAAAAAAAAGCAGAATGCCATCAACCAGCAGACGAGTATCCAAGTTCCAAAATAAATATTTCTTTTCTTTTCTTTAAAAGACCGTGGTTTGACTGACTACTGTTGTCATTCGTGACAGCCGTTACTGGTCACCGACAGGTATTCTCTTCATGGACAATACTGTCTAATGGGCATGCAGTCCACCGGAATATATTCCACTGACCCGGTTTTACTCGGTGTGGGAGCGTGTCCATTTACTGGTCGGCGATTGGGCTGAACAAGGTCATAACATCCGCTCAAGCTTGGGGAAGGAGACCAAGTGCTGGGAGTGTCTGTCACAATGGACTTCCTTTCTTTTGCCCTCTATGCCACATAGTTGTACTGATTTGGATTCTCCTTGTCACGCTCCATATAGTCCCTGTCGATGAGTGATTCTATTCTTTTCTTCAAGTCTGCAGGCTGCCAAGATACAGGAAGAAACTTTATGTGAGTCCTCCATATCTGACAATTTCACTTTAAGGGCATCAATAAAGAAACGCTCAACAGCTTAGTATTTCCGGGCATGCCCAACTGGGAGCTGGGAGCACGGCCTTCTTGCTGACAGCAGAAGTGTCAAGAGTAACGCAGTGTGCTGACAAACCTCAGTTACATTTTATTCACAGTGGTGGCTAACTCACCTTGACGGGAAACTTCAACTGGTTGTACACTTCCGACATGAGTAAATTGTGGCTCAGGGTCTTCCTCATTTTCATGATCCTAACAATGGCTGCGTCTATCTGGTATTGCCGATCTTGGAAGACTCTTTCTGTGGTGCTGGCTTGCTCCTCAACCTAAAAGAAAAAAATGGTCATGATCAGCAATGGGGAAAGAGCATGGAAACCAATAGCCAGTTTAACAAATTTGTGTAGGAAACAGCATTTATACAAATGTGATGTTTATACCAGAATGTGGGTGTAGACAAAACCACAACAGCTAGCAAAGAACTCAGTTTACAGCAAGAGAAGCAAGAACACAGAATAAGCCAGCAAACCGTTTCCTTCATCTGGATTTGGTTGATCTTTATCCTGAAGAGTTTGTGCTTGAAATCATCATTGCAGGTGAACTTGTCGCCATCTTCTACATCCTTACTCTTTGGGATTTTAGAGAGGACCCGCGCCTTCCCACAAGCCAAGGACTGCAGTGTCCGTCGCAGCTCGCTGTCCTCTGCATGCACATAGGTACATTAAGCTTTTTTCCTGGAAACAATACTTTTTTTTTTTTTTTTTTCCAAAACACATCTAATGGAATTAACACATTAATGGCTATTTTAAGAGTAAGAAAAGTTGGTTCTATTGACTGAACTACATCTCTGTGCCATAACATCTTGTAAGTAAGCAATCAAATCTACAAAGGTGCAGGACGCAAATGTGATCTAATCAAAAATGCATTAAAAAAATCGTGTAGTCATCTTTTTAAATAAAAAGTCAACGATAAATCCAACAAACCTATCCCTGTTGCCTGCTTGATCTCCTCCAAGCTAAATTCCTCTCCTTCATT
Organism: Scleropages formosus; assembly: GCF_900964775.1. NCBI lineage: Eukaryota > Metazoa > Chordata > Actinopteri > Osteoglossiformes > Osteoglossidae > Scleropages > Scleropages formosus. The sequence goes on along the minus strand of NC_041819.1, from coordinate 19,505,432 downwards.
AAACATGAGAAGCACTAGTGTCTGAAACAGTGACACTTGAAGCTCTTTTTTCCCCTACAATGACATAAAAGTCAATTAATCAGTTAACTGTCAATCACAATTTCCAAATTTTAAGTTTAGAAGAAAAAAAAAAAAAAAAAAAAAAAAAAAGATAACTCATGACACATATGTCACCTCCTTAAATTCAGCTTTCAAGACACAATGTCCAAGCGTTGACTGCCACTGAAGCTTTCGTCCACTGTGTTTGCCAAGATAAAACGTTTTAAATATCTCTTGCAGTTTTACCATCTAGGTTTAAAGAAGAAAACAGACACATTAATAAATCAATAATGCACAAGGTGGTCGAAAGATTGAACATGTTTCTATAATGGTTTGAAAACCAGACCTCTGGGGGTAAATGCACTTCCATAGGCACATAGGTTGGCCAGTACCCCATGGTGAGAATGTTCACAGTCAGCTCAATGTTGCCAGGGATGTTCTGACACTGCATATACTGGAAAAGAAATAAGAGGACAGGCTTCTTTTAAACTGTGAAAATGCAAATATTTCAAGGGGAAAAGAAAGTGAAATGCATCAGAGAGTTTAAATCAGAACTGCTCTATCAAACTGTCACCTGTTTGAACTGCACCATGATGTCCTTGGAGAGCTCCATGTCCTTGAACATTCCTTCTAGCTTACTGGTGAAGGCTGCACCACACTCTGCCAACAAAGACAAGTGGAATCAAGACAAGTCCAGGAGGCCATGCTGAGTCAAGGAGCAATAATAAATCATTTACTTCACCCCCAGCAACATCATGAGAATGTGTTCATAACTGCAAGCCAAACGATCCATGTACTCAACTGGAAGTTAAATCTGACTAAACTGTTTATGGAAAATAATGAAATGGAACCCACTGAAACTCACCATGCTTCAGTTTAGATAACATGGACTTCTCGGCATCTACAGAAGCACTTTTTCCAACCAACAGCCTCTTAGCAAGGTCCTTCTTGTAAAAGGCCTCAAAAACATCTTTTCCTGTTTAGAGAGCCATAAAAACACAACTAGTGATAATGCAAGACCAATGCATGAAAAAAAATGTTCAGTAAAAGAAAACACAACAGTGCTCAAGTTCATCTTGAAATATCTCACCGTATATGAATCGAAAAATGATCATGATTTTATCCAGCATCTTTTCAAGCTCTTCATCTGTAGCCTCTTTGTTCCCTGCCCTCAACTTTGAATCAACATATTTGGCTGAAAAGTACAACACTGCAAATTAGTATGACAGCAGTTATAGGCATTGTGCCAAGAGCTGAAAATTTCATTGTATTCTGTAGCCAACTTTTTTTGCATTTATGCAAACCTTTCAATTCATTCAAGGTCTTAATTTGGCTTGATGAACTGAAGCCAAGCTTTGCACATCATGATTTGGGGGTAAAGCTGATAACGACTTACCCCTATAACTACACATGACTTCAACACCATTTTAAACAGAAGATACTTGCCAATGAGTTCAGCAGGCTTGTTTGGCCTTTTGTTGATGAAGGTTTCAAAAGCCTCCTTCATGGCATTGACAAACTTCTCATTCTTCAGGAAGCACACGTCGATGATGTGGTCAACCTTGTCTTTGAAGTCCAGCAGCTCTTGCACCATAGTTTTATCCTTCTCAGGGTTAATGACAATTGTGCTGCCAAAGGCCTAAAAATACAAACCACGTTTTTGGACAACATGTCACAAGACAAACTGAATAGGACCCTGGCATTAACAAACCTGTTATTAAATCTACTATAAATTCCTACTGTCGGAGTTTCAGTACTGTTCACTCCAAATATCAGTGCTGAAGAACCATCTTTTTTGTGTGTTTTGGGAGAAACACTGGTCTGAATTAGGTTGAAAAGGAACAATATGGGTATTCTTCGTTCACCTTGATGTACTCTATCCAGTGCTGCAGCAGAGCCTGCACGCCCCCCCGTACTCGACTAAAGAGCTGATATAGGAGGGACAGATCCTGGATTCGGTTCTCATCCAGGAGGTGGTTAAGGCCTGGCAAAAAGCACACACAAAAATATAAATATTCAATAACTGAAAGGAGAACAAAACCAATTCCACCCCATTCCATTCAACTTCTACTCAACCATTAGGACTTTAAAAAGGAAGAATAATCTTAAGAAATGTAATGGAAATGCCCAGAAGGGAGAGGAAACAATGAATTCATGAGATGCAACCTTTCTGTAGAGTCGCTGTCAAGTGTTCACCCAGCAGTTGTTTTTCGACAGTTGCAATGAGGGGTTTTCTTTGCAGCAGGAGAAAAAAAAAAAGGAATAAATAACATTCTCCTAATCTATAAATGAAAAATACTAATTATAACTAATGGTTTCATTGTAATACCAATTTACTGACAAGTGAAGGTCAATTTATTTACATAAATATGCAGACTAGAGGAACACAGGACTTGGAAAAACTTACTGTGTACTCTGGTCTAAATATGTAATGACTCTGTCTGCCTCTTCCTCCAAACGTTTGTTTACATGATGGAGATATTCTGGAACCTGTTGTGTGAAGGGTTGAGGAGGAGGAGCGTTATTCTCTGCACACAGATGCAAAATTAGGAGGAGTTCATTAAAAGAAAAATTATTCAATGTTATTTTCTGAGAGAATGAATCACCTCTCTCTCCTGCATCAGTCTCTGGCCCTCTGCAGCATACAGTCGGTTGGTCTCCTCCAAAAATCTCTGCTCAAATGAGTCCTGATAGATCTGGTAGTAGATGAGGAGGGGGGGAAGTAATTGACGAAATATGCATTAAATAATGCATATGGTGCCTTAAATGAATATTTTCACTCACACAACACTGCACTGCTAAACAGAAAAAAATAAATGGTTACACATCTCATTGGTCTGTATCCCAGGAGGGAAACATAAGGGGCCTAACTACAGACTTTCTACAGTAAAACATTTCCAATACACTAATCATTGAAGATCAAGTCAAAAGACAATCTGACACGTAGTTCAGGGACAGCCAGTAGCATAGCGGTTATATCTATTGCCATATAATTTGGGTTTGAATACCAGTTCCTGCTGCATTACCCATAAGGAATTAAGGAAAAAAACCAAAAAAAAACAGCTGTACAGACAGGTAAATAAGTATCTTAGTATTCAAAAATAACATTTTACGATGCTATGGAGAAAGGCAATGGCTAAACTAATGTAACAATAACACTAACATGTACGAGTATGGGTTATCAATAAATTATGATCTAAACCATGATCCTGAATGTAAACAAAAAATAAATAAATAAATAAATTAAAAAAACATCATCTAATGCAAAAGAACACAAGGTGGGAAACAGGAAAGGGAACAAAAATCTTAGACAAGAAGAAGTGGAAATTACAAGTTGTTTCCAGAGAAACCAGTTTTACTAGGGCTCAGCAAAGGCTGCTCTCACCTGCAGATCAGACAGCATGGTCAGGAGGCTGCGTAGAAGACTGCGGTCAATGGCCTCACCACTGCGCTCCCTCTCAATTAGCAGCAAGATGCCATCAATGGTCTTGTTCTGGACTTTCTGATCGCTAATGATGTAGAACCGGAACAACTCCAAACCCATGTCCCTGGAGGCAAGAAAGACACTGGGGCTACCATGTAGAGTCTGGAGGGAAAATATTCCTAACTAGGAAGGTAGGAGTAGAAAAGTGTTTTATTGCCCTTAAGTAATGTTTTAACTCCTAAAACAAAAAGATTTTATTCAAGCATTAAAAGAACTTACCAGATGGAGGGCAGCATTGAGTTTTGTAAAACATATGTTCGATCCAAAAATAAGAAGATGCTTCTAATCATGATCTGTTTAATAAAAGAAAAATAATTTAAAAAGTTACAAAAACATTAATATAAACAGATTCTTGTATAATTTACTGCTGGAAACGGCCAAGTGAGAAATATGAAGTAAAATTATATGAATCAGCAAAATTTTCTGCTCATATACAGTAATCTATTCTGAAATGTAGCGGTCAACTTACCATTTGTCTGCAATGATCCTGCCAGCACTTGTCTATTTTCTTCAAGAAAAGCACGCTGTCCAGTGCTTCCGTGAAAGTGGGGTTAAGAAAATTATTTTATTTTCATCAACTGCTTGCATTATGCAGGGCTGCAGTGATTTCAAACCCACACCACATGCAAGGCAGGGTACACCCCAGATTTGAAGCCACACATTCTTCCACTGTGGTCAACTCAGAATGACCAGTAAGAAAAAAAAAAAAAAAATCAGTCACAAGGGTATTTATGTATGCCCTTTCTATCAAGGGAACTGTTAAGTGATCTAAACTGCTCAAAGATAACTTGCTAATATATTTTAAGTAACAACATTGCTATAAAAACAGCATGTGTCAATATCACAGAAATACAACAAAAGGATATTCTCTGAATTGATGAATCTGGGCCTTAATGTGGTCTTCACACACCACCCTTAGTTGTTTATAAAGTTTTGCAGATATCTTATGAGAGCAGAGATTCTCAACAGCCTGAAAAATGTGACCAAAATTACCATCAGAGACATGTTTTGAATGACAGTTTGTTTTGACACTTAAATTACATTTCTACAGTCCTATCGCTGGTACATTCTAGAGAAACATGTTTAATTTATTCAGTAATCCATCAAGGAGCACATTTTTCACATTTGTCTAATCAGGTCCTCTTTGTAGAGTAATTTTTCTTCAACCAGACAGAAATATACCTTTGCATAAAGTGATTTATGAAATTAAAGTCTGATAGACTAGACTTTTGATTGGTCAAACGCAATGAAGTCAGACAAACCTATCAAAAATATTTACACCCTTACATCACCATGGGCTGTTTCAGAGAGTCCAGGAACAGAACATAACACCAGGGGGGTAAAAAAGCACCCACACACAAAAAAAAAAAAAACAATCACTGAAGGTATCAAGCAATTTTACTACCACCCTTGCCAAAATACAGGGGTTCTAGTACACTTTTCACACTTTAGGCAGACTTCTGGGTCTGACCAACAGGAAACTCACAGAAAGTCAACTATAGCTATTTAGAAATGAAAATGAGTTCCTTAGCATGAGAAAACAACATGCCTCCACCCTGCAGGGTTAGGGTGACAAAGCCTCTTACCTGATACAGCTCCTCAAGATTATACTTGATTGAAGTGCTGTTCTGAATAGCCTCAACTGCCTCCTTCAGCTTTTGCCAAGTTTCATCAGAGTAGTTCTCTGGCAACTTAGGCTTTTCTGGAAGGAATGCATGGCAAGCTGTCAAAATGTCACCGTGAGGAGGGATAAAATCATCTTCCAAACAGCGAGTGACTTCACACACACTTGTGAGAGCTCACACATGGCCAGACTCAATGCCCTGAACCAGTTCATAATGCTCAAGTCACCCTAACCAGCTTTACAAAGACTGAAATTAGAAAGTAAACGTCGTAAAACAAGCAAATTTATGAGCAGGAACAACACTGACACCACAAATAAGGAAGGGGGGGCAGAGTGACGTGATTCAAATAAAACAAGAAGACTCAAGAGTGTCAGTGGACCGACAGCAGCAGCATTTGCAGTTTCTGAAACCAGACTAGCAGGTCCAGCAGAATCTAAAACGTCATTAAATCGATGATGTAGTGGTGACAACAACAGTTGAGGGACTAATCTATGTCTGATCAGGACTGGTCTCAACTGGTCGGATTAACTGCATTGATCATTGTAAGTGCGCGCGCGCACACACAGAACACAAACACGCGCAAGCGCGCGCACAAGGTGACGGCTGGCTGCTCGTGCGGGGGCCCGGAAAGAAGGGCGCCACTCCGCCGGTAACTATCAAGCAAATGAGTGATGACACTAACTTAACTTTGCGGTAACCGGCAAATGCAGCCTAGCTGGTTGTTCGGTTCACTAACTAAGCCTGTGGGTTAGCCGAGCCAGCCCAGCTACCTTTAAAATTCCTGATAACTAGTTTCTTGGCGGCTCCCGGTTTGCCGCTGTTGAAGGCAGCCGAGCCGACCGCTTTGGTCAATCCGTTCGCGTGGTATCCGGAGGGCAGGAAGAGTTTGGCCCTGTTCGAGGAGGAGGACGACGAGGAAGAGGACGACTCCTCGGCCATCTTCACATCCAGGCCGATGAAATCCAGCGAGTCCTCGAACCGCAGCTTCTTCTGGCTGTAGTAGAGTGGAGCGGATGAGCCGGCGGAGGTGGTGGAGGACGAGGAACTAGTAGTGATGATTCTGGGAGGGGATAACGGGTGCGAGTCGAAGTCTTCCTTGTCCGAGCTGTTTATTCTCCTCTTCTTGGGCGCCGAGTTGCTGCTGCTGCTGCCGTTACTACCATCAGAAGCGGCGGGTCTAACGTCCTGGGCTGCCGTCGGGGGATTAGGGGAAGATAAACCTGTTGGAAACATTAAAGAATTTACTAATTCAAATAGCTAGTCCGCTAATCCTAAAAAGCTTTAATGTCCGACCCTGGCGTTACGTATGTCTCAGAGATAACTTTTTTCCTTATCGCAAACGTCTCCAGTTTGACAGAAACCCGACAATAAAATGAAACTACAGGCACACTCCGGAGCCCCTTTTTTTCTTGTTATTGGCAGAAAAAAACATGGCGGGAGATCACTTCCTGTTGACCTGCGTGCCAGTCGCCCAAGTCCACGAAAGCCGCAACTTCTCCGATTCGCTCTAAACTCAGTTGGCAAGGTTTAAATGACAGGCCGGGAGGTGGACGTCCGAATAACCGCGAACTGATTTAATTATGCCCAAACTTAATTTTTTGGTACAGACACCGGAAGTAAAACCTGAGCGCGCAGACGTCAAAATCGGTTGTTTGTTGTTGTGCAATTTTCTTGCCGCGAGATGGCGCGACGCCAAGTTCCCCACCCCCATCTTACCTTTTGTAAAAAGAGTGGAAATTCTCTCTTTCTCTCCCTCCCCCCCTTTTCTCACAAACACACACAAACACAAAATGTACTAGCTAATAATAGTTCCCACATTGACACTCATGGGCTTTTCGTGTTGCTGTTTATGCGACCTGAAAAAGAAATGTATTACAAAACAAGCTGTGATCATTTACCGATGTATCACTTGGGGTTACCTTTCCTTATGTCTGTTTGAGTGGTAAAGGGTTTCCAGGTCCTTTGGGCGGTTTGTCATCCACTTTTAAAACAGAAAAAGTTAGTATGCAACTGCAATTCCAAACTTTTAATCAAAAGTATTTACACCCCCTTTAGATGTAATGACCTAAAAGTAGGTTCCACAACAGCAGAATATAGGATTACTGCTTCCTATTACTCCGTCTTCCCTGTTCAGTCTGTGTGGAGTTTGTATATTCTCTCTGTGTTCCCTCTGGGTGCTCTGGTTTCCTCCCACAGTCCAAAGACATGATGTTCAGGTGTATTGGTGGCTCTAAAAAAATTGCCCATAGTGTGTGAGTGAGGGAGTGTGCGTGTGTTTCACTGGTATGTGAATGAGTGACTTATTGCTAGTGTATCTAGTCTTGTCTAGTATTATCTAGTATAAGTCAGCTTGGTGTATAAGGTATGAGCTGATAAGTAGAGATAGCTGGTAGCATAGTGGTTAGAGCTACTACCGCTGGCTTTAATGGTTAGAGGTTCAATCTATACTTCTGGCTGTAGTAGTATTGAGTAAGGTACTTCCCATAAAATTGTTCCAGTAAAAAAAAAAAAAATACCCAGCTAGTAATTAATTGATGTTTATTAATTAATGGCTAAATAACTGTAAGCTTGTAATAACTGTGATCTTAAAATTGTAAGTTTCTTTGGAGAAAAGCATCAGCTAAATGAGTAAATGTAAGTACAGGGGCTACAATTAGCATAAAGGGTGTGAACCTGAAGATTTCTGTTCAAGCCCGAGGAGGGGCTCTACAGTGCTCCCTTGAGGGGAGCATTATACCACTGAGGGGAAAAAACCCTAAACGGCTAAGATTGTTTCATAGTTTGTAGAAGAGCATCAAATAAGGAGGTTGAGGAAGTCATTTTTGAATGTTTCAGCCTGTCTGCCTATTTATGTGTAAAAATATAAATGTATAGAAATGTGTTTTCTACAAAATGAAAACTTGATACTTTGCCCATCCTCTCAATGTATTAATTATTTAATATTTTTTAAACCACAGTATAACTTGTACAGATATGGCTAATATGTCTGGGATTCGGTTATCTTTCCACAATCTTCTGATTCAAAAGCAGTTAGTCAGTTCAGGAGGCTTATGCATGTATTTGTACAGTTGTGCCAAGATGTTTCTATGTCTTTAACATTAAAATGCATATTATGTGTAGTAAAAATACCTATTGAAGACTTCATGGTAAGTTGTAACAGGAGCATTTCTGGCAAATAAATAACAGTAATAGATGTACATCATTGATAAGCTACATGGTCTTGACATATTAACACGAATTAAATTTTAACACAGCCTGACTGCTTAACTTTCAGGAGACAGATTGGCTAGCAGTTCTTTAAATCAGTGCAGAAACTCAAATGCTGTGCAGTATGCATCACCTTTTTGAAACAGTACAGAAATCTGGATAATAACAGGGACTTTATTAAGCTTGAATGATGTTTCTGTAGTCAAATAAAAATACACAATTTACAAGTTTCCTGAGACGTACAGATAGAAGGGAAACACACACAGAGTCTGAAACCACTCATCCCGAGCGGGGTCGCAGTGAACCGGAGCCTAACCCGGCAACACAGGGCGCAAGGTTGGATGGGGGAGGGAACACACCCAGGACGGGATGCCAATCCATCACAAGGCACCCCAAGCAGAACTTGAACCCCAGACCCACCAAAGAGTGGTATCTAGCCAAACCTGCTGTGCCACTGTGCCCTCCAGAAAGGAAACAAGTGACTTATATACCTTTAAGCATATTCAAATATCCTCACACATAACTGCAGAGATGATGGAAGTACACAGCTGTGCTCTTTAACAATCCTAGTCATTTTAAGACTGTTATATGTCCAAACATAAAGACATTAGAGTAGAAAGTTTGATTTTAGAGTTGTCATGTCTGGAGTAGGTAGGTGTAATGCAGTTAAATCACTAAATTGGGTTCCACTATATTACTGAATGCAGAACTGCTGGATAGTTGAGACACAAATGCTGGGGAGTTTCTGTTCATCTCACTTACTTGGGTATGTTCCTGTTATTGTCCCAGAGTCTTCAAGTATGCATTGTTTTGTATTTCAGCCATCTCTGACCCAGTTTGTCTCAAACTTGAACCTGAACATGGTCAAGGTGATGAAATTCCTTGGTGGAGGTACTCACACACACACACACACACACACACACACACACACACACACACACACAGACACACAGACACACACAGACACACACACACATTGGCTAAAGCTGCTTGTCCCGAGTGGGGTCGCAGCGTGCTGGAGCCTAACCTGGCAAAGGAGGGCACATACCCAGAATGGGACGCCAGTCCATCACAGGGAACCCCAGGCAGGACTTGAACTCCAGGCCTGCCAGAGAGCAGGGCCAGGTCAAGCCAGCTGTGCCACAGCACCTCCCTGGTGGAAGTACATTTATCTCCAAATGTCCTTGGTTTTCCAAACAACATTATACCAGTAGGGGGAGGCATGGTGGCACAGCAAGTAGTGCTGCTGCTTCACAGTATCTGGACTGCTTGAGAGTAAGCTGAGGGCCAACTCAGTCTGCATAGAGATTGCATGTTCTCCCCGTTTTTTGCGTGGGTTTCCTCTGGGTGCTCTGGTTTCCTCTCACAGTCCAAAGACATTGTTACAGGTTGACTGATGACTTCACCTAAAGTCTTTGATTGCATGTGTGTCTGACATCCCTGCGATGGATGGGCATTGTATCTGGGGTTTATCCTACTTAGCCTCTCACCCCGTGTTTCCGGAATAGCCTCTGGACCTCCGTAACCGTGATAGCAGATTACACACTAAACACGCTACAGCTGTACAACCCTATTAGAGGTTAACTTTAGAGTGTTACCATAATTAAACATGAAAAAAATTAAAACCTGGTATTGACACATAGTCATCATTTAAGCAGTAGACTTCCACTATGATAAAAATACATCAAAAATCAAACTCATTACCAATTTCCTATGACAAAAAGTGTCCTATTCACCAGTACATCATATCAAATAAAAAATAAATTTCTATAAAATTTACAGGCAGAAAATATTCCCCATGGGTGGCCTTTCTAGCTCTTATACAATTTCAGGTGTGACTTGTATAAAACAGCCATAGATGCAATAATTAAACAAACAGTGAATGCATTCAAATAGAACTTCATGTAGCAGTTCTTTTGAAATTCCTCTGAGATGCATATAAATGCGCGGACAAGGTGGAAAAAAAACAGTCCTGTGCTTTAAATTCAAAAGCACCTATAACGTACTGCTCAAACACATCTGATTACACTCAGTCATTATCCGAACCCTTTGGAGGCAGAAATACCAGAGAGTCTTGGAAACTGTGTCCGTATGGGCGCAGCCGGTACACGCCAAACATCATGACCTGCATCTCGCTGGGCGACATGCCACTGAAGGTGATCGCCAAGTCGGAGCAACAGGATTTCACAACATTTGAGGAGCGTTCCTTCATGCCTTCTGAGATGAGGTCGTAGACGCTCTTGCTATTGAACAGCCCGTTGCCCTCCGAGTCCTCCCCATTTTCAGCGTAAACCCCACAGAACCTCAAGCACACAGCCAGCTCCTTCTCTTCCTTCAGGTTCCAGAGTGCGTTTCCATTCTGGGGACATTTGTACTCGTCCTTGAAAGCCTCCATCAGCCGCCGCACTGCCTCGTAGCTCAGCACCACGCCGCTGTTGTACTCAACATAGTCCAGGTCCCCTGACTTCAGCACGTTGCCAATGTAAAAGGGCTCGTTGGGGTCCTTTCCCAGCAGCAGGTACTTAAGGTTCTCAATGATGGCGAAAGTGGTAGCCCGTGCTATGAAGAACCAGTGCAGGTTGCTAGCATTGCGGAAGGCATCCTGTAGGGCCTTGCGTATCTGGGCCCACTCATTTTTCTCCTGCAGGTCCACAGCCTCCAGTGCCTTGCTTGCCTCTGAGGTATAGAACATGGCCTTATCGCAGTGCTTGCTCCAGGTGTCGCGGGTAGCAGCCCAGTGGACGAGGACCTTGGGCTGCACCATGATGAGACAGTACACCCTCACCTGCTGGCTCAGCTGCTGCTTCATAGACTCTGGCATGCGCATCAACTCCTCCTTGCTCGCGGCCTTAACGTGATGATGGAAATGATTTCCTTTGCCTGATGACGAGTCATTCCTTAAGCCAGCGAAGATGGAAAACACGAGGCAGACAAGGCTGCCAAACAGCATTCCTTTGGCGAAAGAACTGCCCTCCGAAGCCATATTGAGTGCCTAGAAAATGGAGAGAACCCATCTAGGTTAGGTGACCTAACTTTTCAGGAAATAAGAAATATTAATTATAAAAAAACAAATTTTTAAGTCATTTTGCCCCTTGAACAAATTATTTCAAATGAGTTAATTAGCATAAATCAAATCTCTGACAAACATAGCTGAATTTTCTTATATTTTTATTGCTAAATTACACTATTCATCTCGACAAAGTCAACCATTTCCTAAATCACTGTAGGCAACCCCAAGACAGACTGAATTTCATATCACAGTCCGTGGAAAGGGTAAGTGCTTTTACTGAATTAAATTTAATTTAGCAGTTTTCACACCAGTATTTAACCAAAACCGTTTTTGTCATTCTCCTATATATAGCATGAAAGGCTGTATCATTTCAAAGTAACACAAAGATAACTTCCATGGACAAGTGTGTTTCCGCATAAAAGGAATGTGACGTGGTGGATGTTCCTTGTGATGTACCCAACATATAGAACAACATCAAAGTCGTATGACAGGTGCAATAAATAAATAATGTACAAACAGTAGGGTAAAACTGCAGTAATGTGCATAAGCATATCTAAGTAATATGGGAATAGATTGAGCAGCAAGATTAAACAAAAAGGCATAGTTTTGGAGTATACTTACATTTAGTTGAGGCTTTTCTCCAAAGTGACTAACAATGTTAAGGTTACAGTTATTACAAACTCTTAGAGTTACTTATCCATTTATACAGCTGGTTAATTTTTACTGGAGCAATTTAGGGTAAGTATATTGCTCACTGGTGCTACAACCAGAGTTGGGGATCAAACCTGTGACCTTTGAATCCAGAGGCAGTAGCTCTAACCTGTATGCTGCTAGGTAGCCTATATTAAGAAATATATTGCTTTATCACTATAGGATCCTGTAGGTACCCTAAATTCGAAGGACGATGAACGATGGAAAATTTCAAGAAAGCAAATGGTGTGAAATATTCAATATTTCAAATGTCCTAAAACATAAAGGTCTACAGATCACTGCTACATTGTCAGTGATGTGAAATGTTCAACATTCTAGTCTCTACAATTGTACAGACAGTTCTCATTTATAAATATTGGTGTTCTGAGATCTGTAGAATCAGTTCTACTTCCATTCTAGAATGAAGATCTGTAGAATTGGTTCTAAATTTAGTTCTGAACAAAGTTCAGAAATGTGTCTTTATGAGCATTTCTACTTCAATTCTAGATATTCTGTGCTCTTCAACACTCTATAATCGGAATCGGTACAATCATTCCTACTTCCATTTACATTAATTTATTTATCTTTTCTCCAAAGCAACTTCCAACGAACACTATGTAGTGTTATCAGCCCACACACCTTATTCACCGCGGTGACTTACACTGCTAGATACACTACTTACAATGGGTCACTCATTCATACGTCAGTGGAACACACTCTCTCTGTTACTCACATACAATGGGGGAACCTGAACAGCATATGTTCGGACTGTGGGAGGAAACCAGAGCACCCAGAAGAAACCAACGCGGACACGGGGAGAACATGCGAACTCCACACAGACACTGAATGGGAATCGAACCCACGTCCTCTCGCACCACCATGGGCCATGTTCTGTACTGTTCTACAATCCACACTGTTTTTACTTCCCTGATCAGATGGTTTGCCGCGTTGTTCAGCACTACAGTATACATCTGTACAATCATTTCTACTTCCATTCCAGATGTTCTGTCCTGTTCAACACTCTCCGATCTACACGATCACGATGATCTGTACAACGATCATTTCTACTTCCAGATCTGAGATTCTCAGCGTTCCGCAATCTGATCCACGCCGTGTCTACAGACGACACTCAGTTAGTGTCCGTCGCACTTGCACTTGTCGAGTTCGTACGCCGAAACAAAACACGTTGGATCATCGGGAAACCTTACCTTAAGGCTTAGCCCACGAGCTCGCACGAGACGACGGGACGCACTTGCACAGCGCGAGAGCTCTCGGCGAGGCGCGCGATCTCCACGCACAGCGAGTGAGTCCGCGCGCGAGCTGTCACCGCGAGCTGTCACCGCGTGCGCTACTTCCGCCTGGGCGACCCGTCGAGGCGTTGCGTTGTGAAACGTGTCAAACCCGAGTCTGTGTGTAAAAACCTGAGTCTCCCCGTTTCTTCATTTTGTCGCGCCGCCGGCCTCAGTGAAAAACCTCCTGTAATCATCAGACATAATAATAATTCTTTGCGGTGCGAGATGAGTGTTTGATCAATCTGTGATGAAATGCAGTTAGTTGAATGTATAATGAGTTTTGTGCTGTCGTTATTATTAATCTTCCTTCCTTCCACTCGCACCTTTTTTCCCAAGGCAGCCAGTTAAATAAAGATTAATAATGTTTGATTATCACCTTATCTACTTTGAAATGATCTACCCATTCACAGAGCTGGGTATTTTACTGTGAGCGTGATGATCAGGAATGAACATACCTCAGATTTCAAGACCGTAGGCGTAGCTCTAATCGATACCCTTCCTATACAAAAAGTCTTTACATTAATTTCACACACACACACACACACATTTTCAGAACCGCTTGTCCCATACGGGGTCACGGGGAACTGGAGCCTAACCCGGCAACACAGGGCGTAAGGCCGGAGGGGGAGGGGACACACCCAGGACGGGACGCCAGTCCGTCGCAAGGTACCCCAAGCGGGACTCGAACCCCAGACCCACCGGACAGCAGGACTGCGGCCCAACCCACTGCGCCACCGCGCCCCCTTCTACATTAATTTCCTTCAGGCAAAAAAAAGAACAGCTACTCACACATACTAAATATTTATTCACAGAGCTGCTGCTTTTCTCTGTTAAATTACTGACAATTTTTTTTACCTATTTATACAGGTGAGAAGCTTTGGGAGGAATTTAAGATAAGTAGCATCGTTGGAAGCTTTACAACCAGAAAGGAGATTTGAACCTGGGATTTTTGGGTAAGGAGGCCACTGTGCTAATCACAATACTACAAGCTATTTATGCTTGTCTTTGTTTCTAAGTGTTTACCTCTTGTGGACATATAAACATAATCAGAAAGTATATCAGCACAACACAAGAAACATCATGTCATCTTGATACATCAGCGTCATGGTGAACAGAGGACATGAGGAAGGCTGGACCCAAGTGCAGGCTTATTTATTTAGAACTAAGGGATCAGATGAGTTCTCGTTGTTGGGGATGGATGAAGAGTGGGTCGATCAGGTTAGAGCGAAGATCCGTAGTTGAAGTCAGGAGGTGAGGGGGATGGTCAGAAGCCACTTCAGCACCTCAGATACATGATGCACAGTTGTGGCTGAAGAAATATACTTGCATTAAGGAATTTCTGTGCATTATTGGCAGTCATTGCACAATGCTTTGTTACTTTATTAGATTTTTAAAAATGGAGGTATTTGCAGGGACTGGAGGTGCAGCTAGCTCTACTAAAGGTGGGGCACATGAAGGAATCAACAGCTGAAACATTATGTAACGAAACAATACATACAAATAATTCTTTATCTACCCCTTCAGAAACAATGACATACAATACATTGAAGATAATATTCCCCATATAGTGGGGAAAAACTGCCAACACCAAGGTTATTAAATTTAAATCAGTTTACGTGTGGACGAGGAATGAGATAAAGTTGTGTATTTAAACATTTATTTGACTTTTATGTTCATATGTTTGTTCCTATTCAGCTGGACACCCCCAAAGGAAACTGGTCAGATGGTGAAGCAAAGCCATTCAGTTCAAGTTCGAACGTCAGGTATGGAAAAAATGCATGTTATTGTTTCTTCTTTCTCAGCATTGAAAAAAAAAAAAAACACTTCAAAAGACGTGGTAGGAGGAGAAAGCGGAACAACAGGTTTTATTGGAAGTGATGACCTGGAGCGTTTTTATTTCTCTTGTGTCAACCGGTTTCATCATTTTCTGTTGACTTTTGACAAACCTTACCTTTGTATAACCTTTCCGTACCTGTTTCCTATGACTCAACAATATGGGCTTGTCTCTGTTGGCTGAACTGAGGTCTCTGTGCTCCTCTCTGTGGTGTGTGGTTCCTGTGGGTGACTTCGCTCTGAGAGGAGTGGAATGGTACGTCGTGGTGAGACGGTCAGCCACGTGTCTGTGTGCAAGAGGCCACTGCTCAGATGTAATGGCAAGCTGGCTTCCTTTAATTTCTGAGGAAGCTAATTTAAATTTACATTTGTTAACCAAAGGCCAGATTGTGCTCAGTGGCCCAGCAAGGTGTATGACATCTGAAGCATAGTCATCGGGTGTAAAACCAAAACTGCAGCATCAAGTATAGTCTAAACAGGGCTTTTAAACTTCCTGTGGAAGATGCATGTAATAGAAGGCAATGTCTGCAGTGCCAGAGATGAACAAAGCTGACATGAAGCAATAGTTTAACCAGACAATATTTGGATACCTGTAGTTGTGTTCCAAGGTAAGGACGTTGCCGGATATGGTAATGATATCTTACATTGGAATGAATTTGCATAGTATTTTGACAAAGTGAGTTCTTAAGGAAACAGTTCTTATATTCCAACTGCTCGCAGACAATGATTTTATATTCTAACTTTCATTTCATTGTGCCACTTTTTAAAATGTGCTTCTGCAGAAACATCGCAAAAAAAATCTGTAACACGTGCATCAAAATGCTTGTAATTGCATAGCAGTCTTCAGATTAATCCTGTTTAAGATGCCAGCTGAAATACTTTAACCAGTATATGAAAATTACACAAGTGCGTACATTAATGGAGTAGCAGGTAACGTGGTTAGAGTGGTTGCCTTGCTGTCTGAAGGTCTTCAGTTCAGCTCCCATTACTTTCTTCCCTTGATCAACATAGTTACCATAAATATGACAGTAAGGATACCCTTCTGTAAGTCATTGGAAAGCTGCTCATTCAGAAAAACTATGTTGCCTTTGATAAAGGTCTTAGCTAATTAAATGTTTTTAATAATAAATAGAAGTAGCAACATTTTTTGGAAAGAAAAAAACTGCAATGTCTCCAGTGCAGGAGTGAGTGTTGCAGTAATAGAACCTCAATTCTAGCTCTCACACAGGCAACTGACCTGAGTAATGCAACTACTTTTATTCACTGCTGCAGGAATTGTACAATGAAAACTTTCTACATTTACTGCGTAAAATTTTTGGCGTTTCGGTATTAGTCGTTTCAGTTTACAAAAGTTTCTGAAGAATAAGCAAAAGTTTTGTACCATATAACTATTTTATACAAGTGTTCCAGCTTCACTATAGACTGCCATCATCACCACTGCCATCACTGAACTCTTAAGTGGCTTTCTTTATTCATCATCTGGCTATGACTGGACTGGATATTATATGTCGCGACTAATCTACATTATTTATCTCCAGTTATAAAGTATATGTACAATTAGTAGTAAAGCTGTAAAATATATATTTACACTATTGTTACAATGTTCTGTTTAAATTACAAATGAAGTCAAACTCATAAAATCAGCATGCAGCAGATTGTACTGTGTCTATGGCAGTGAAAGATATAAATTTTTCTACAGGCCCTCTTGCACATTGCAGGGCTAGAGTAGCCACTAAATAATCTAGTTTTAATTGTTGATGAAACTGACCCGCTCACATGAAGCGTGGTCAGGGGCTTATAGATTTTCATAAGATGACAGATCTGGAATGCTAACGTCTTCCCAATGGTGCTACTGTTCTGCATTAAACTGAGGTGGACAGTGGGGTTTGGGCAAAGGTGACGAGGGTTCATTTCTTCTTGCCAGCCACGTTCACGTAGGTATTCTCAATCTCAATGTCTGCAGGACAGGTTTGGCTGAACTCCTCCATGGCATACGCATTATTTAGGTAACGCCATACACCCGTGAACTGTGCAGGAATGTCAAAGTTACAGAATTTTTTGGCTGCAACCTGTAGGAAGAAAAGGAGATGGGATTAGGTCTGTTTAATCTTCTGTCTTTCTGTCTTTCTTTATCTCTGAGACTTGTGTTACTCATTCCTTTATATTCCCTACAAAGGTATGTGTCAGTAAATGCATCATATCTGATTTTAAGGATGATTAGTGTTTTCTATGATCTGAGTATCTTTACTTTTTTGTACTCCAAGCGAAGAATATATATCGTTTTTAGTGCCCCACCTTGATGACGTGGAGTTTGGGTAGCAGGTTGCAGTCAGCAAGAGTGAGATGATTGCCATCCAGGAACTTCCTGTTCGAGATTAAAATGTTGTTTGCGGAGTTCTGGTCAATCTCTTGCGGCAAAGGAGTGTTCAGGTAATCGTCGAGCCTCTTGAACTCCCGCAGTAGGGCTGTTTCAAGGTCTGAAGGAAATGAAGATTAAGGGTTAAGAAGCATGAGGGCAAAGTTACTTTTGTGGATGGTCTTTATACTGGAACATCATTCTGAATAATAGAGCACCATCAGAAATCATGAGAAATATTATTTGTGAATGATTGTTGTCCATCAACCAAAATGAGCTCCTTCATTCAGAGACACTCACATTGGTTGTTGGGTCCTGTCTTGATGTAAGCTGAGAACTTGGCAAAAATGTCAGCACCCACATCAAAAGACTCCTTGTTCAATGGGCTCAGGTGGGGGTATCTGTAAAGGGAAAAGGTCATTATTACATGTGTTATTTAAATTGCCTTTTTTGAGGCAAATTACTACGCTGGTTTTGTACAGTACGAAAGGCCCTGCAACATTACAGGACAGCCATTGTATGATGTCAGTTCAATACTTTGTACTCTGACACCTTGCATTCAAACCATTTACTTGAAGATGAAAATATCTATTCTGTAAATTATATCCATTCCCTATATTATATCCTCTATGACTGTGAATTGACTTTCTGTACTGTATTTTTTGTCTTTGCACCTCTACATTACACTGCCGTATGTCATATAGTCCTGCACTGTTGTTTTGTTTTTCACTTGTAACCTTCCATTGCCCTCCCTCTGTACTGTTTGCTTATAACCAGCCGTATTCCCAGACATCCCAATGTGTGTTACTGCAGGGAGAACAAAATTCCTTGCAACATTACAGGACAACCATTATATGATGTCAGTTCAATACTTTGTACTCTGACACCTTGCATTCATACCATTTACTTGAAGATGAAAATATCCATTCCCTATATTATATAATTATACATGACAATTAAACAATAAAACTTGAAAAACTGCACAGAACTTAAAGTGAAATCCACCTATTGAATTATCAGAATTAAATACAAACTTCCAGATGGAGGTGTAAATGGAAAAATGAACATATTTTGTATCAAAGTCACTCCTTTGCAGAGAAACTATGGTTAGGAAAACGATGAATGAATGAATGAATGAATGAACTTTAGCTGGGTCCCATGGAGACAGCACCACCAGATAAATTGCACCTTCAGCCAGCTCTCATGGTGCCTCTGTTTACCTGGGAGGGGCCAATGTCTGCTCCAGGAACTCCTCAATCTTGATAAAGTCCGTTTTGAGATCCCCATTGTACAGAAGAAATGGAGGATTGGTCCCAGGCGCCAAGTCCTTTAGCTCTGCTGGCTTCCTACAGCGTAAAGGACAGGGTGAACATCGGGGGGGTGTCAAGGGAGGGGAGTAACCATTAGCAACAGAACAACAATATCCAGCTCCATGTCACTGGTGCTGATAATGAAATGATTAATGGTTTTCATTGACTTATTTGATAAAAGACTTGGACTTGGGAGTTGCCAGCCATGTCAGGGGTGTGTGTTTGGGTACACAGCACAAAGAAATACATCATGTTAAAATCTTATTTGTTCAATGACTAAACTGTTAATGTCAAGAGGAAATTAATTTTAGATCAGAATATCATTTGCAATTATAAAGTACTGCAAAGGAAAAAGTCCAAAGCCACCACTGGTAACCTGTTAGAGCTCGTATGAAAAAGCATCTGTTTTTAGACCCCTTGGTCATGTTTTTGACACAGTAATCTGAAGTGTGTCTGATGATAGAGTTCTTAGACTGCTCTCCAGGATATTTCACTTTTAAAAATCAGTCCTAGCATTTCTACCTGTGGAGAAAAGAGGTTCTGCTACTTGGAGTTCATTATGTCATCAAGAAGCACCCCGTCTTACTTTTTCATGTCGACTGTGGTCACTGTGAATTTGACCCCCTTCAGCCACAGCACCATGAAAAGTCTCTGGCAAAATGGACAGTTTCCCACCTTCTGTCCATCATGACCTGCCTGGAAACCAGCCGAACATTTACAGTTATGCCATGAATAAAAATAATAAATAACAAGTTACAGTGAGTTACAGTGCAAATGATTGTGTTGAAATTATAAACATAAAACAGGAAAATTATGGTTTTACTTATGGTCACCTAGCTCCTGCATAATCACACACACACACACACACACATTTTCTGAACCGCTTGTCCCATATGGGGTCGCGGGGAACCGGAACCTAACCCGGCAACAGAGGGCGTAAGGGGACACACCCAGGACAGGACGCCAGTCCATTGCAAGGCACCCCAAGCAGGACTCGAACCCCAGACCCACCAAAGAGCAGGACTGTGGTCCAACCCACTGCGCCACAGCACCCCCCATCCTGCATAATCAAAACATTGTAATTAACATATTAAGGTGCTAGATGAGGAAATGCAAACCGAAATCTTTCATGTGGATATAACTGTTTATTTAGGGGATAAAGAAAGATTTTTTTAATTAGAGCTGAAAAAGAATTGCTGATCATTCTGATGTATTGAGCGTTGCCAAAGTGACAGTGTGTTTTACCCTCTTCATAAGGCGGTACTGTGATATGATGAGCTGTTAGTGATACTGTGGTGTTGTTTGTGTGCACATGCTGCTGTATTGAATTTAATGGTGGCATCTGTTGGCTATGAACAGCAGCCCAGGGAAAATCCCCATTTGTTCTGTGTGGTTTTTACATCTTTTTTTTTTTTTTTACTTTGTGTGCACTCAGCAAGAATCCTAGGGATGTTCCGCAGCAGAGCACGACCCTTTCTTTTTTTGCTAATGTTTATTGTTTTCTGTTCCATGATAAAAGTAGGTAATTAGTAATTTTACAAAACAAACTGTAAAAATTATTCATGTTATGAAATTGTTAATATCTAGCATAAATCTGACAGAATGGAAAAATTCTTTATAAAAAACCGAATGCAAATTATTTCTTTATTAGTTTCCATTATGTGCTCACTCGCTATCAGTAAGTGTTTGTCCAAGTTAAGGTCATGGCAGTCTGGAGCCTATCCCTGAAGCACAGAGCGCAAGGGTGAGGAGAGTACGCGTGCAAACACTCGCTCACATGTGCTATGGGCAATTTAGAGTCAGCAATTAACCAAAAACAGATGGAACCCACACAGGTAGGGGGAGAAATATAAACTCCACAAAGACTGAGCTGGATTCGAACCTATGTCTGAGCAGTCCAGACGGTATGATACTGTAATGTTGCCTGGTGTGCCACTGTACCACCTTATTATTATTATTATTATATTATTATTGCTGATAATAATTATAATAATAATAATAATAATAGTAATAATGACCACACATATTTAGGTATGTCAAAAGCAACTTGCGATGCTTTGTTCGTTACGGTTATGTACCCATCCACACAGCAGAGCAATTTAATCCACACAGATACTCACTCACACATTGAGGGCAATTTAGATTCACTAATTCTCCCGAAACACCTACCACTGAATTTCAGAGCCACAGAGAATAAATTTACTTTTGAATATAGAACGCTATTTACCGATAAAAGTTAGACTCTGAAACTGAAATGTGAAGAGAAAAAATAGATTCAGACTCAAATATCACACAGCACGGAACCAACCTTTATGAATAGCTCAATAGCAGGTTCAACGTCTGGGTTTTCTCTCACAAGAGCCATGATGGGTCCAGTAATATGCTTTTCCTGTTAGTCCGGTAGGTAGCAGATGCTCTTATTCCACTGTCCTCTGATTGTCTGGAATACAGCGAGGAATGTTGAGCTTCGCAGCAGGGATCTCAGCTTCACGTCGTTGAGATGGGGGACGAGGCAAAATGCTGTGGGCTCTGCTCTCTTTGTAGTTTTTGTATGGATACACAGTTTGTGTGTATATGCATGTGTGTGACGGCAAACGGGGGAAACCCAGTAAATCACGCTTTGCTTTATCTGTCTCAGCCAATCAGTCGCTCCCTGTGTCCTCGCCACTCAGGGCACACATGGGAGGGCACATGTGGAGGGTGTGGAGGTGTGCCCCCTATAAAATACTGTGCCAGTTTCTAAGGTTAAAACTAGATAATGCCACTTCGATCAATAATACGGGCATATAAGACAAGCAGCAACAGTTGGCTCATTGCCAATTCCTCATTCATAAAAAGACCCACTATACAGTTATTGTCTTACAGTGCTCTCCGCATTGCCTTGATTATTCCTCACACTTGTGTGTGTTTCTGCTTTTACACAGCGAATGAGCAGCCACTCAACCTACACACAACACATCCTGTAGCAACATTTCCACTTTCCGTTTTTCTTGACAGATCGGATGCTGGGTGCTGGCAACAAGAAAGCTGCAAAGGAGACGTCCCGTAAACAAGAAATCCCGTGGTTTTCAAAGTCACGTTTACAAAACGAGTTTCAGCTGGTAAACACACTCCGCAAAAGGGTACATTTCTCGAGCTGGTTTCAAATCAGTTTTTTGTTGTTCATTTCTGAGGGGAAGTCATTTTATCACACTCGGGAAATTTTGAATTTGTTGCTGCGGTGCCATGGGCAGCAGTGCAGAAAATGTGAAACTTGTGTCATCATAACCTGAATTATGAGAACATGATTATAATTATGTTCTCATGAGATTTATAAGAGTTTTGGGTTGTCGAAGCACTGTGTTCGACCGTGGCTCTCCCCACAGCCCCATGGGAAGAAAAGGAATTTCCTGAGTAAAGGGGTCTAGAACAAAATGGAAAATCCCTCCAAATCTTGGCGGTTACTTGAAAAACACACAAAAGCACAGTTTGAAATTATTCAGGTTTGCTTAGCCTACAAAGCATCCTTAGTGTCTCATCATCCTTTGCCTATCAGATTCATGACAGACATTAAAATGAACATGCAGG
Organism: Scleropages formosus; assembly: GCF_900964775.1. NCBI lineage: Eukaryota > Metazoa > Chordata > Actinopteri > Osteoglossiformes > Osteoglossidae > Scleropages > Scleropages formosus. The sequence continues at coordinate 19,483,019 of NC_041819.1, read as the reverse complement.
CAAAAAGGTATAATTACTAAAATTTTGTTCTATTCAGGGGGTGCGGTGATGCAGTGGGTTTGACTGGGTCCTGCTCTCTGGTGGGTCTGGGGTTCGAGTCCCCCTTGGGGTGCCTTGTGATGAACTGGCGTCCTGTCCTGGGTGTGTCCCCTCCCCCTTCAGCCTTACGCCCTGTTTTGCCGGGTTAGGTTCTGGCTCCCCGCGACCCCACATGGGACAAGCGGTTTCAGGCAACGTGTGCGTAGTTCTATTCGCTGGCTACGTCGCAAATACTGGTGACGCAGTCCTTCTTCTTTTCATCTCGGTCGGGGAAAGGATCTCCCCAGGCTGGCCAGTCTGAGGATAAGCTGCCTCGCCTTTTTGGCTCATACCAACAAATAAAGATGTAAGTAGAATCGGTCAAAGAATGTGGACTACCATTCTGTATTTGCAGTTCTAACAACAGACAGTTATTCCACCACTTATAGTTCAAAATGTCTTCTTTCTGGAGAGTTCCACCACCCGTACTGTGTAGAAGCTGTACGGCACTAGTTATAGTGGAAAGCGGAGGTTTATGTTTGCTTATGTGTACTATATCTACAGTCCAGTTGATTCACGCATTCCAGTCTCCCACATTGTCAACAGCTGGCTGTTGCTTATCACAACGCTTTCATTCGCATTGTACCTCAAATCAGCGTTCGGTAAAAAACTCAGTGCTGGAGATCTGAACAGAGAAAAAACATTCCCGGTAAATCTGTGGTTTTTAGCTTCTTTGTGACAGCTTTGAAAAGTATGAGCAACAAATTCCTGTGAAAACTTGCAATGTTTATTCAGCTTCTGGTGAAATCTAGCATTCATGGCAATTCTAGCAGTTTGATACAGGTAAAGGAATTTCAGATAATGATTGCACCTTTAGGTCTATGTGATGAAAGCATCACCCTTGGGAAGGTAGACGATGTAAGAATGCTCTGTGAATTCCTTATCAGAGGTACATGCCCACTACCTGGAACTCGCCTTGCAGTTTCATCACAACAGCCATCGTAGACCCAAATATTAACGATCTCATGATTATTCTTTCTCTATCCTGTAATTGGATCAATAACCACAAATAGTCTGATGGAATTATGTGAAGCTAAACATTAATCTCCAGATGTAAACTCTGCAAAAATAACCCTGATGGACTCTTTCCCACAAGTCTTACTCAGTTGCCTTCTTGTTGGTAGTGAGGGAAAAAAATCAGTTTTCTCCATACTAACAATTAATGTGATGTATGCTTCGCCTGGTGAAAATGTACTATATTAAATACGATCTCTTTGACTCGTTGATTGCTTGTACCTTATGTTATCAAGATGTGGGCGATTCTGAATTCTCAGAGGAATCGAGAATGTTACATTTTAGTGTTGCATGACTCATTTTTGCACCATATACCTTGGTTATAGCATAACACATTAATGACCAGTCTTAGTAATCTCAGCATTAGTCACCTCAGTAGACATTTGTGCATCATCATTCCATTTAGTGTCATAAGTAACAGATTTATTTTATCTTTTGCTTTTGATGCAACTTGAACCACAGAAATCTTCAGTCACAAATATTTGAGATTTTCGTTCTGTACTTTATAGGAGTATTAGATAGTTCGTTGTTATGCAGCTCATTTTTTACTTTTATTATGACACACTCTCTTTCAAATACCATCTGAGACCCTCCACCAGTATTGGAATGTTTTTTTTTTTTTTACATATGAGATATTACCTGTCATCCATTTCAAAATCAGGCAACACTGAATTACTACTAATATACTGAAATGTCGAGTTAAAATATTTACAGCATTAATACTGATGTGTGTGAAACATACTTTTTAAGAATAATAGTGATATTGGCTGAAGTCATAAATGACCAGTTTTGCCAACAAATGTTTTTACATAATGCAACACCTCGGGCCATGTCTCCACATCCCATACCCTGTGTGAATCTGTACCAAGAGTGTAGAGGTCCAATGATTACGCAAACGGAGCTGTACAAATCCACAGGGTTGGGCCTCGTTTCCCCATTCATCAACCAGAGAACAATAGAATAAAAACCTGTCTGTCTGAAACTACAACACCTGCTTTGTTTGAAAGAGAACCACAAAGGATGATTGAAAAGTTGGGCAACTATGGAAAGCAAGCCTCAGGGAAAGTGCTGTGAACTTTAATAGCACTAAAAGTTATATGTGGATGTACTGAATAGGCATGAGGTTTGTTGGGTGGAGCCATTATATCCTAATTAAATGGCCCAGGAGGAAATCTTGCCTGGTGCTGTAGCACCCCGGAGCAAGGTATTTACCCTGAATTACTATGGAAAAAAATTGCCCAGCTGTATAAATAGGCAAATAACTGGAGGAGAAAAGTGTTAGGTAAATTAATTAACAGAATATAACTAAAATTTTATTGTCATTTTGTTTTGCATTTTCCATTGTTTTGATAGATTAATCATGCTTTTGCTAGCAGCTTGTACTATATGTAAGTTTTTAGAAAAATATTCCATATTCTTTAAATGAGCAAATTTTGGCAAATTCTGACACTGGATTCCAAGTACAGAATATTCCAGTACCTTTTAGGATCTGATGCTTTCTCAAATGTTTTAATACTTTCTACAACATTCTGGTGTCTTCTAGAATGTTCCAATGGCTGCTATGCTTCAGTGCTTTTTTAGAATGTTTGAGTAGAGTTTATCTACATAATTTTTTTGTGAATAAATGGTGTTTACAATCTCTCAGTATATCATTCCTTATATGTATGACTGAAAATTCTCATACATTCTTGAATATTCTGTGGATAAAACTGACACTCTAGAGTCTAGAAGAAACAGTGGTATTTTTGTAATCAGTAAACTTTAGCTAATCATAATCAAAGTAAAAATCGACATAACTAAGAACTTTGGAAATTTCTGTTGCGTTGTGTAATAAGTACTTTAATAAGTACTAAGGGCACAACAGCAGGGCCACTCCTGAGACTTGAACAAAGAACCATTTAGTTGCCCACAAGTCTACATCCTTAATCACCATGGTTTGGATGCTAAAAACTGCTGTTGTGTGCAGGATTTTGAGCAATGATGGGAGAGCACACTTTAAGCTTCACACTGAAGAAGCCTTTCCTGCAGAAACTGATCCATCTCAAAAAATAAAAACATATTTCAGTAAGCTTCAAGAGTGTTCTCCCATCATTGCTCAAAATCCAATTAAAACAGCCCACTCTTATAAATGGATAAATAATTGTAAATATTTTAGTACACAAATATAACATGGTAAGTCATCTTAAACAAATGCATCAGCTCAGTACTTTTTGGTTCATCGCTTGTAAAGATTTGTCTGGACTCCCTTCCTTACGCCGAATTTATATTCTCTGGCTTCCTTAAGTTTTTCTGACCTTGACTGCCACATTATGTCCGGCACATCAACAGCGCTTGCAAAAAAGGACTAAATACAGGAGATGTCTAATTTTTGCACAACTTCACTTTTTTTGTTTATTTTAAATGTAATTTCCATGTTTAAACAACTTTCACTGGTGTTAATAAAACTTAAACTAACTTCTGTCCCTTGTTCCAGAATTCACAGGTCCAATTAAGAGGAAGTGCTAAATGGACAAAGACCCTCAGCTATTGTTGTCCCCAAACTGGCCTTCAACAGCTGCCCATGCTTTGCGGACACTGTGTCACAGCCTTGACCGACCCTTAATGCACAGTTTTTCCTGTTTTGTTTTTACAAAAAAAAAAAGTCAGAATACACTTCAGATGAAAGCCAAGGTTATGTCAAATCCTGAAATGTTCGAAATAGAAGGGAAGTGGATTTGTTTTCTTGAAAGCTGCAAATGACTAGATTTTATGTCCCCCCCATAAGTGTATTCTATGAAGAGTCATCAGTGGCATGCAGAGAAGACATGGTACATTTACCATCTGTTCTGCGACATTTGCAAAGTTACTGACCACATGGGAGTCATAGTTGTTCTCATAACACCACTATGACAACGAAAATCTCCATAATAAGTAACTTCTGACACCCTCTAGGGGAGACTTTGGGTTGGCCAATGAAGTCTGAGAAAAAGTGGAGTCATGATTAAGTGCACTGAATCATGTATAATGACACTGCTAAACTTGCAATAGAATTTTTATAATACTGTTTCTTACATAAACAGGTTACTCAGCCTTGGGCATCAGAGCTGAAGCTTGTGACAGGTTGGGGACACACAGGTCCCAATTTCAGTAGTACACATTGCTATTTGAAAGCAGGCTTGCCATCTGGTGTACACAATGCAAATTACAGTGATATTAATAGTGATCATTTATTTATTCATTCATTTATTTTTATTTTTATAGTGCGCTCTTCTCACACAGTGACGCAGATCGCTTTAACACAGACATAAGGCAAGAAAAACATACAAACAAAGAAGACAGTCAACTAATGGCTACCATAATAAAGTACTTTTATAGAGCTATAAGTATGCTTACTGGCCACCGGGGAAAGGAGCAAAAATTCCTCACTGAAAGTTGAGGGAGAAAAAAACCTCTGGGCGTCCACAGGCCAGTGGTTGCTCACCCCTCCTGGGCATTCTAGAAAGTAACAATTATAAGCCAGTGTGTAATAAGTAATAACGATTATGTTGCTAAATGGCATCTTGGATCCCCAGCTCAGCATGGAACGTCTCGTTCATCATGGCAGATGGACATCATCCTCAGTCAGCATGGGATTCGTCTGTCACCACTGGCTGGCCTCCTCAGGTCTTATGTAGCGAGGTAGTGCTCAACAAGAAGATAGAACAGAGTTAGTAATATGTTACTTAAATTTAATATGCATTTTTATAAAGGTGATAAACAACCAAGGCAGGTGAAATTACATTTTGAGGTGGAATGCCTGAGTGAACATGTAAGTCTTTAGTCGGGATTTGAAAACAGAAACAGACGGGGCATTTCTGACAGTAACCGGTAGACTATTCCACAGTTTAGGTGCGCTATAACTAAAGGCGCGACCTCCTACTAATTAGCTTTGCATAAGCATTCGGATCTGGCATTAAAAAGTGCTTTTTTATATTTTTTTAGACAATCGGACCAGGCTACATAAGAAACGTTTAGTTTAGTTGAACGCCATTTACGCTCTAATTTATGACATTCTAACTTTATTGCACGAGTTGATTCGTTGAACCACAACGAGTTTCTTACAGTTCGAATAAGTTTAGTTGGTGGAGCCACTGAGTCTAGGGTGAATCTTACCACCGAATTATTGTAATCTAAAGCCATTTGATCAATATCTATGCTCGTTCCAAAATCCTAGCTTCTAATTATATGATCAACAATTTTAGCAATAGTATTTTCATCAATATGTTGCACGATTTTGGTCTTACTATTGCCAGACGGCACCGGCAGGTATAGATCAAAGGTTAATGAATGATGATCAGAAATGGCCTCGTTTAAATAGTTTGTATGTTTTGGCTGCACTTAATGTTTTTATTTAAAGTTTTGAGGCCCACACTGGACACTGTACAAGAAACCCCGTCATGTGAGAAATGACCACTCATATCAGAATGAGTAACAGACCCATCAATACACACAGCTACTAAAGGAGATGACCCATGGCTGAGTCAGTCCTGCAACTTGCAGGCCAAGTTCTGGGACAGAACAAACGAACTCCTCCAGTTGAGGTGTACACCATCACGCGTGAAAAACCTGGGTCTTTCCCAGAAAGAATCCCAGTTATTAACAAATGATATACGATTAGAGCGGCACCACGTCTCCAACCACCTGTTAAAGGACACCAGTCTACTGTACACTATGTCCCCCATGAAGAGTCTAGGTAAAGCACCAGACACTATTAGATTATGACATTTCCTTCTGGCCATATTACACATAGAAATAAAGCGGCTCTTTAATACCCCAGACCGTTGAAAACGAATATCATTACCAACAACATGCACCATCATAGTCAACACGGCATTATCGGCCAAAGAACTGACACGAGCCTCCATGTCGGACACACGTGCGCGTAGGAAACACTTAACCTTTACATTTCAATTCCCAGGCCCCCGAACCTTAACATTTCGGATAGCTGAATCCCCCAAAATGATCACATTATTATTATTATTATTATTATTATTATTATTATTATTAGGTAAACTGCTTAGAGACGAAAATCTATTTTGGGTTTGGACGGGAGAACCTGAACCAGAAACCCGTGGCTTAGGCTTCGCTTTATTCGACTTTTTACTCCGAACAGTAACCCAGTCGCCGTGAGAGCGCTCCGGAATACTCGGCTTCTCATTAGCTGTGCTTGGGCCTGTAAGTGTTGATGCGGAGTTCGACACTACGGAGGCATCGGGACACACCGAGTCCAACCAACTCTCCGTTTCTCGTACAGAAATCAAGTTCTTAATGTGCTCTTCTAAATCGCGGACCTTCTGCACCAAGTCATTTTTTGTCACGCATTTCGAGCAAATGAAATGTTCTACAATGTCAGCAGGTGGAACTAAGCAATACATGTTACATGATACACAACACACAGGTGTGCCGTCAGATGATACATTCAGTATAGAACTTACGTCGAACAGGGACTCCATTCTTTCCAAAGATGCCGTCTCAGCTACCGGTGTTTGACTCCATGTTCTGCCTCGCTCTGGACGCTCTGCCTCGCTTTAATTGCCAGACACCTTGTTCAAGGGAACTTAGAAAGTCAAGATAAACACAATGTGCTAGTGCTTTTACGAACACAAAAGTAGAACTTGCATGACACCGGCGTTCAGTGAAGTACAGTTGTGCAGCTGGCACAGGATTAGCTTATTAACATCAGCAAGGTCAAAACTAACAGTGAAACTGAATGATCCTTTCTGGTGAAGTGAAGAGGAGAGGAGTTATAGAAAGAATGCATCTAGAGGCAGAATGAAGGCTTCATGGATGAAGGTGGGGACAGAGTAGGTGGAGAGGCAAGAAGTAATCTGTAGGCCAGAATGACGGTCTGGAACTAGACTCCTAGCAGCACTAAGGTGACAGTGAAGAGACTGGACCAGAAATACAGTGTAAGTGTAATGAAGAAGAGAACTGACACCGGTCTGACAGCAGCATTCTGGATGAGCTGGGGAGGATGAGTAGCACATAAAGTCAGCTCTATCAAAATGGAGTTGCTGTTGTCAAGTCTAGAGACAAAAAACAGCCCAAAGAAGGGACGGATTTAGAAAAACATATAAACAAACTCAAAAGTGCTGAATACATGTTTCATCGAGCTCAGTCGGTGCAGAGTCTATATGGATTTCCTCTGGGTGCTCTGGTTTCCTCCGACACACATGCATTTTAAGTGAATTGGTAACTCAAAATTCCCCCTGGTGTATGAATGTGTGTGGGACTACCCCACAGCGAACTGGTGTCCTGTCAATGTCTGCCCTACCTCATGCCATATGCTTCTGGGATAAGCTGCAGGCTGCCACAATCCTGCACTTGATAGAGACAATGAATGAATGAATGAATGAATGAATGAATGAATGAATGAAAATGTGTCTCATTAGGTAGGACCTAAATGAATAGACCGAAAAGTTCAATAAAATAAAAGGATATTTAAATTTTTGATATACTATGTACAAAGAAAAGCTTTAGCTGCTTAGCCCAGTTCCAACAGTGTGTCTTATTTGTGCACATTATGATGAACTAACGGGTCATGTGGTGGTCAGGGCTCTGGCTTTATTTCTTTGTACTCACCACTTTCCACCTTAGTCCATCTAAGATGTATGCTTCACTGTCTCTCTGTAGAGAGACCAAAAGCAACACAGTGGGATTAGGGGAACCAAAACTTTACTGCAGGAGTGCAGACACATCCAGGAGACCAGCAGCTTGCATACTCAAGCGTTCCACCATTCCCTCTCTTTGCTCATGTGTTACTCTGCCCCTCCTGCACTGCACAGTCCCTTCTTCCACACCATTATAATATGTGCAATCATGACTTCTATGAGGGGGATGTGGTGGTGCAACAGGTTTAGCTGGCGCCTACTGTGTGGTGGGTCTGGGGTTCAAGTCCTGCTTGCGGTACCTTGCGGCAGAGTGGCGTCCCATCCAGGGTGTGTCCCGTCCCCCTCCAGCCTTGCACCCTGTGTTGCCGAGTTAGGCTCCGGCTCACCCCGACCCTACTTGGGTCAAGCGGTTGTAGATATTGTGATTAGTTTCATGAAAGATGCACTATAATCATATATATAAGGGCAAAACCCAGGAGATCAAGGTAACAGAGGATAATTGCAGTGGTGGTTTACTAATAGTCTTCCCATCCATACGTAAAATTGCAAAGCAGACAATTACGGTGAGCTGTAATAGTCACACCATTTCAGACTGCTGAAGGCTCACTTTTTAGGTTTTATGTTCCTGTATTCATCTGTACATTTCAGAGTGTATTTACTGCAAAGTGTGTTCGTGTAATTACTTTGGGCTGTGTCAACGATTTACTGTCCACTTTATCCCTTTTACTGGAAACATCTGAATCATAGTGTTTGCTATCATTTCTCCCAACTTCCTTCCTGACTAAACATAACTATCCATTCCTTCCTTATGGCTCCTGGAGAGGGAGGCTTTGCCCGAGCCCGGTCTTCCTGTGGTGTCCATGTGGCGTTTAACTCCACGCCGGTGCGTTGTGCCAAGTCGCGGTTCTCTAAGGTGAACGGCGCCCGTGACCTCGGCCTTGGGCTGAGCGAAAAAGTGCCGATGATGACGCAAAACGCGTGCGTCTTCCTTCCGCCGCCTCACACACATCCACGGTTTGATGTTTTTGGGAGCGGGGTTGCGGGAATGGACGACCACAAAGAGTGGACGCTATCAGCTGGCCTACGCGTGAGGACTTTAGCCCCAGCTCAGGGCAAGCTTCTAAAGTAAATATAACCCGTGCAGATTCAACTCTCAGACAGGAATAAAGAACGAACCTATAATTTTTTTACTTCACTAATATGTTGTCTTAAAAAAAATCAACTGAATGCTTGTTTGTTTTTCATAATACAGTTCCTTGAGCGGCCTTCCAGTCACCTGACTCTATATTTGACTGTCCCGTTTGTTTACCTTTATTTTATTGCACTGCTCACCATAACTGAGGTACTTAGCCACAGAAGTGGCCACACTGGTTTTATTTAAGCGGAATTCCTCTTTTGGCGCGCAGGGCAGAGACAGTTACGCAGTAGCAGTCATCCTCCGTAGAGGGCGCTCTAGTTTGGAGCGCCATCCCTGAGAAACACATTCCTTTTACGGTTTTCCAAAGATTTTTTAGTTTGTGGGAAAGTATTCGACTCTCGATGGTATGGTGACCATCACGGGGCTTCCAAATCCTGAGCGGACTTTGATGTTTTTTTTTTTTTTTTGCCCGATAGTGATTTTTATGCACAGCGACGGACCGGCGACGTTCCGGGCATTAGTGCTTCCCCGTAATGGAGTGTAGGTCAGAATAAAGGGAGCAAAAGGAGAAGCCGGAAGTGGCGTTGCAGTTGTGGGTTTTGTCGTTTGTGAGACAATCTTTGAGTGGAGCCCGGCGGCTAACAGAGCTAGCCACGAGTGGGCCTGGGCGGTGGTGCGGGCGCGGCGAGCGGCACAACGGTGAGTGAAGGGAAAACAGAGCCGAAGCAAAAAGATCTAGAAGCAGGGTGGATTCTTAAAACAAGTTTTTGCAATTCTCTCTTGCTAAAATTATCAACCTATTCCCAAATTCGGCCCCGGCTGTTTTTTTTTTTTTTTCTTTCACACGCGACCGCACGGCGGATCGGGACGGGTCGGTTGCTCTGTGCAAGAAGTTATCCATGCAATTCTCACCACTAATAATCAGTTATTAACTAGCTAACGACGTGTTAAATTTGCGCGTGTCGACAGCGAACTTTTGAGTGACGGCGCGAGGAAGGCGTCGCTGAGGCAAGTAGTGAAGTGCTGCACCACTCTAGACTGTCTAGCATCATTTCTCGATATAATAATTATAATTATAATACCGTCGTAATTACGACGTGTGTATATTTTATATACGTACACCACTTGTATGTTTTTTTTTTTTTTAAATTCAGATTTTTTTGGTCAGTCACTTGCTAAGCGTGGTGGTTAGCTCTTGCTTAATTAAAATAAATAAGTCACAGGGCATTTTTACTGCACTTTTTGAATTATTCTAGATAAGTGAGTAGAGTCTATGTGTATATAAACACATATATATACACACACACAGCATATATAAATATGGCAGTAAGTACAGTCTGAGTTGCATTAAATTTCCCGCCCACCTCACTGCAATAAATTGAAGCAGGGTCAAAGTACAAATCCGTGCCATGGTGTATTTTTTTTGTTGAAAGTGACTCTTTTGTCCTTCAAAGATTTAGATTAAAAATATGAAAAAAATCAGTGTTTCAGTGCAGATTTCTGCATATGCAGTGAGTGGAAACAACAGCGCTGAGGGTCTCGTCTCAGGTGAAGATGATGGACCTGTGATGCTGAACCGGGACATGTCACATGTGTTACCGCTTCTCACCCTCAGCCACCTTTTTTTATGGTTGAGTACAAAATGCCCTGTTTAATTTTTCATGAAATGATTCCTCCATTACACTTGGAACAAAAGTAATAGCAGATGGTGTATTGTCCCTCATAGAAAATTGTTTAATACAGCTGGTCAGCTTTACTAAATTGCTGTTAGATAATTTAAGATCCATCCGTTACCAATAACCTCTCGCCCAGTGCAGGGTTGCAGTTGTCTGGAGCTTATTCTTGAAACGGCAGGGTGTAAGGAAGGAACACCAGGACATCACAGGGCAGTCTCTCACCCTCATTCACGTACTTTCAGACACTTGGCAGTTTAAAGTCACCAGTTCTCCTGAAACACTCTCTGGAGTGTGGGAGGAAACTTGAGCAAGGATGGGGAGATAAAGCCCAGCATTTAGGTAAATGATTCTGTTGATATAGGCACTTTACTGAACATTTTTTTGGCTAGGCTTAATCTGTCTGGAAAATCAACTCTGAGTATAAAGTTGTGTATTATATAATTAATGAAATTACTGCATCGGTATACTTTCTTAGCATTTGAAGGCGCTCCACACTTTCTGTCTGGGTCTAAACCTTGTCCCCTGAACACTTACAGTCAGACCATTCGGACACACATTTAACATCTTTTGACAAAGTGCTCTAACATTGTGCAAGATTTTTGACATCTTTGTAATTTTTAAATAATGGAATTTTCATGGACTGTTTAGAAAAAAAGCTGTAACTTGGTTTTTAAGTAGATTTCTCACAGATACTGTACATACATATATACAGTATATTTCTTAGCTTGGTGTCTTAACTGGAAACTGCCCAGTTATTGATTCACTCAGTGAACTGAAATGATACAATTTCAGATAGCAAAACTAAACACTATTTATGGTGCCTTTGATTAAACAAGGCCTTGTATTTTTGTGGCTCTGCTGCTCAGTTCAGTTTTATTTTAATGGTTGAGTATATGTTTCTTTTTCATTTGGGGTGAGGGAATATTTTTTTCAGAGCAGCCTCTCATAGCCCAATAGTGTTTCACCACATTGATAATCTGGCTTTGTTCAGAAGGATCTTGATATCGCGGTCGCTTTGCTTGCTTAACGTGCTGTGCTGGAGCAACAAAAGCAAAGCAGCATCTTAAAGTCCTTATTTGTATTCATGTGACCAGAAGGGAGAATTTATTACATATATGTATATATACTCACACATAATTAAACTAAAATTATGCAGGGCGGCACGGTGGCACAGCCTGTAGCGCTGCTGTCTCTCAGCGCCTGGGTGGTGCGAGAGGACGTGGGTTCGATCCCCGCTCAGTCTGTGTGGAGTTTGCATGTTCCCCTCTGTGTCTGTGTGGGTTTCCTCCGGGTGCTCTGGTTTCCTCCCAAAGTCCAAAGACATCCTGTTCAGGTTCCCTCATAGTGTGTGAATGACACAGAGAGAGTTTCACTGATGTATGGATGAGTGAACCATGTAGTGTATCTAACAGTGTAAGTCACCTTGGTGAATAAGGTGTATGGGCTAGTAACACTACATAGTATCCATTGTAAGTCACTTTGGAGAAAGGTAAAATAAAAGTGTGCTGGCAGGAGGCTTGGTTTTTTTTTTTTTTTTTTTTTTTTTTTTTATATAAAATTATCCTCTAAATCTTTCAATGAAAATCAGCATTTAAAAAACATTGTGCAGAGTGTAACTTGCAATGACTTTTGTTCTAGCTCTTGTTGGCTGAACAATTTAAGTACCCCCAAGAAGAGCTTTATTTACTGACAGAACAGAATGGTTTCAGGAAAGTTGTTTTTATCAAACTGTTGTTTAACACTGGATGAGGACTGGGAGAAAGTGTTTCCTTTTTAATGGTGTCAGAATAAATTGACTGTACTTCGAGAATCAAGTGTCTGCATTTATGTCTGTAGGTGAAATGGTCTTTGTTTTCTGAATTGTTTGCTGCTTTGCATGTGCTATGTCACTGTAGATGTAAATACTGATGTCTGTGAATGTCCTCTGACGGAGTTTGCTGTGCAAGTAGCTTATACTTCGGAAGTGAAACTTTAAGGGGGAATGGAAGTTGAACTCCAGTTGGTAATACTCTTGCTGACGCTGTCTTTTTCTCAATATGTTTTCAGTGTTATGTTCAAAGGCTGACGACTATAATAGACTAGGATTTCTGTTCTTTTTTTAAAAATCCTTTTATCCCAGTTTTTAGATTAAATGACAGGCCTCATGTGGCCTGTGCTGTTGCTTTGGATGGGGACTGTGTGGAGTTTGTGTGTCCTTCCGGTGTTAACTTTGCTTCCATTCTGCTGTTTACATGACATGTTTCAGGTTAATTAGTGCCTAGTGTATGTGTGTGATGATGGTGAGGTATATGATATGAAACAAAGCCAGCACTGAATAAAAGTTACTAAAATATGTTGGCAACACTGTTTTATGATATTTCCTCTCTGATACTTCATGTGATGGTTGGTCAGCAAGCTGACGTTCCTGTCTAATGGAAGTCTTTAGGCCTCAAAGTGCAAGCAGCAGCTCTGCCCTGGCCTGCACCTCCCGCCTCATTTCTTCCTGCATTCCTCCACCTAGCCCCAGGATCCACTAACTCTCACATGCTTAAAGCACCCTGCCTTAAAATGACACACAGTTTTCTTACCCTGCAGTGCAGTGGGTTTACATGAGAGCGGTGTGCAAACAAGGTCATTGCGAAGTCAGTCGCTGAGCTGGAGTTAAGTCCTCATGCACAGACCAGGCGGACATGACGAAATTCTGACTCAAAATTTCAAGACACACCAGGGCGTTGTGGCCCACTATAAGGGATCTTGAGTTTTAAACACTATTTGAATAACCTTACACTTGTAAGTGGAATTACTGTTCGCTCTGGTGCTGATCAGCTGTTCATTTTATTTAGAGACCACTGATGGTACTGTTTTTTCATTTTCAGTAGCTGCTCTGTGTGTTGGGTTGCAGTGAATTTTAGGAAAAAAAGAGCAATGCTCTCCCAACCCGTAAGAATGGCAAGTGAGTAAAACCTTAGCAGTAAACTGACCAAAAAAAAAAAAAAAAAATCAGTAGGAGGCGTATGTGGGCTGTGCAACCTGCAGACTAAGGTGAGTTAGGAGGCCCTGCTTGATTACTTAATGGGAGAGACACTCTTCCTCCTTTACTCGATAAGCATTATGTTAATTTCCTGCTGTGATTATTGCATAATTTTTTTTCCTGGTAAGTTTTTCCTTATTTTTTTCTCCTTTTTTTTGGCAACTTGCTAAAGTGTCTGGAAGGCCAGACTTAATTTTCTGAACTGTATTCTGTGGTTGTCTTCACATTGTTGTTAAATTATGCCACTGCATATATGTTTTTTTGAAGTTCTTGCTGTTGTTTCATTAATAACTGGTAAATTACAACTCAATTACAAAATCTTTTCAAGAACAAGATGTGTATAAAAATTGTGTAGTTAATAGTTTATCAATTAGTGATAATAGTTCTGTTTGAAATGGTAAACCTTCAAAGTAATTTACTCATTTTGCTCTGTTTCAATGGAAGGATTACACACATGCACACACACAGAGGAAGAAATATTTTTTTCTGTCACACTATAATGTGTGCAGGTTAAATTTGTTCACTGTACACAACTGATATTACTGGCAGTTTGTTCTACAGTCTTGCAGGATCATTTTCCTATTTGCCTCTTATCCAATTTCCTTTTCTACTTGAAAGGAAACGCGAGTGTGCTCTATCAAAGACAATGTCTAAGTAAAACACCATCATTGCTTTAGTCAAAACATGACACGCACATCCTCTAACGCCTTTAACCCATTTCCTTGATTAACATTCAGATTGGCAGTATTTCGTTCAGAGCTAAGGCTGCTTTAGCTGCTGTATTATATAAAACTCTGGAATCTGCGGTGCTTTATCAATAATACTTTCATCAGCATAAATGCAGGCAATCTAGCAAAGGGCAGCCATTTTACCTGCAACATATTGTATACTACTGGGTGCAATGTTCCTGCTGTTGGCATTTTAAGGAACACTGCAAGCTACTTGTTCAGACTGATGCGATGTGTGCAGTAACATTTAGTGTCCTTCCTTTTTAAAAACAATGGATGCAAGTTAAAGTGTTTCTGGTGGTGTGTCTAGTTGTTGTAGTAGCATTAGATGTGCAAGGCAGAGTTATTGCCATTGAATAGAAGTCATCCGCTTATGTGGTTTTCAGGGGCAGGGGTGCGTACGGAAGTGGTTTACCGTAGCCTTATTTTGCATGTGTCTTCCAGCCATGTGAGGAAACCCATGCAAACTCCACACAGTAAGAACCTGAGTCAAACCCAGCTCTCAAACTACAGGTCAGTAGCTGTAAGGCACTACTAGTACCTCTCCTGCAGCACTGTACTGCTAAATAGTCCAGATAATTGGAATTCTTTGTTCCTCACTATTTGTTGTCTCATAAGGAGCCACAATGAACTTCACACCCCTATGAGGCACTGTCCTTGTCTTGTTTGCGGGTATTTTAAGTAGTGCTAATGCTTAAGTATGCTGCCTGGCTTGGTCCACCTGTGTTTTTGCACTGACAAAGTGAAAATTATGCTTCCTGCCAGAGGCAATGGTATCTGCTGAGCTCTGCAAAAGCACCTGTGTTGAATTGAGGCATAGGCATGCTTTGCAGTTTGCCCGATTAGTCTTGGGTAACTCTAGCCTGTTGGGATCAGTAGTTCTCTCATTTTCATCCCTGTTCAAGCATTAAATATTTGATGAAGGTCATTCTTTAGTTAAGATGTCAGCTGTCTGTCTTGTCTGTCTTTTTGCAGCATGTGCACCCCTTCCGATGGCTTGTTCGTCTCTTTGTGCTGTCATTTCCTCTTCTGGCATTAGGAAGTGTTGTTGTTGCTTATTTGCCAGAAAGAGCTTCCTTTTCACCAAGGAATGTTTGTATCTTGTTGGGAAAGAAGTGGTTAAATAATTTTCTGAAAATAGCTTGAATGTTATTTCAGTAGGTAGCTGTAGTGGTAATATAACAGGACACACCGAATTATTAGCTAGCAGTTTGAGAGACATGGAGTTGCTTATTACAGCATTTGCTAATTGCTATCAGTGTTATGACAGTTTTGTTCCTCCAATTTCTGATTTAACATCAACCCAAGAAAATGTAATGTTTGTATTTTTATGGCTGCCAAGTGTGCAGCTACTTCTGTGTTTGGGAAATGATAAGCCATGAAACACCTACTGAGAGACTTTTAATGGGCTTACATGGCATGGAAGAGGGCCTGTGGGCACACTTTGTTTCACTGATGTCTTTATCAGGTCTGGTCAGGTGGCGGGACCATTCCCACGGCCCTCTCACTGGCAGACCATCGAGCACACAAGTGTGTGCCAACAGCCATTTTGTCTGCTGGAGCAGCCCAAGAGGAACTGGCTCATCTGTCTGGTGTGCTTTACCCAGGCCTCCCCTGTGGGTGCAAGTGTGAGGTGGGGTGAGGCAAGTGAGTTGTTGTCTCTGGAACTGGTGCATCATGACTGTGGAATACCTCTGTCCACACAGCTGAGTGGGTCCGAGGAGTGAGGTGAGTGCTGCATACATGGGGTTCTTGCTTTTGTAGGTGGTTAGATTTTTTTTTTTTTGTTAAATAAATTTTACTCAAAGGACTTACAGGTCCAGAATACTAATGGTAAACCTAAGACTCTACAGAACAAAAAAACAGAACAGGGCGTTTTAAATGTTTCTCTTTTAGTGTATACTGCCATTACCCAGGAACTAGTAGTGGTTTCTCATAGCTCCTGGGCTGTGTCAAGTTGGTTTGTTCTTTTCCTGCTCATGTGGGTTTCCTCTGGGTGCCCCAGTTTCTTCTTGCAGTTGAAAGATGTTTCAAGTGAACTGATGACACTTCCCCCCTTAATGTGTGAATTAATGTATCTGATTTTCCAGTAATGCACTGGCATCACATGCACGGTGTTCCCTGCCTCACATCCTGTGCTTCTGAGAGACTCTGAACCACTCTGACCCTGCACTGCACAGGCAGTTATTGATATTTGGCAGATGGATAAGTATACACTGCCATTAAGAGATGTATTTTTTTAACAATGGCCTGGCCACCTATTTAGAGGCATATGATTGCTTGGTCACTAAAAAGAATTTCCTCAGCACTTTGTGGCTTGACCTATTGTAATGATGAGAAAGCATTAATACGCTCCCATTTTTCTCTCCTTTATAATCAGTCTGTTTTTATGCTGAAAAATGATTGCTATTAGGTTTTATCTAAGCAGTTAATTAGAAATGTAAATTTCTGAATAGTATAACAATACTATTTTTTTTTTTTTTTTTTATTTAGTTATAGTTCTTTATTGCTCTGTTTCATCATCTAACACCAGTCTATGCACTAGAACTGCAGTGTTACTTCAGCCAGACTCTTTTGCACTTAGCTTTATGCAGTACATTTGGATTTAGTTATCTCTTTGGAGACCCTTCTTTTTTTATGTGACAGTATCATCACCATGGCCAATAGGCATCAGAAAGCTTAATGTTAAACAGAAGTGGAGAATTGCTTACTTGAAATGTCACTGCAGCGCAATGAATATCACTTTGCAAAAATAAACTGAAATATTTAGCACTATGCAAGACTTGTGTTGGTTTTTATGGTTTCAAAGTCTGGTTAACATAACCATGTAAATTTAGGATGGTGCCTAAGAACCTAATTAACTGGTATTGTTTAAATACAGTCTCAGCATGCCAGTTTTGATATAGCCTGTGCAGACAGTGATTGGTAACTTCTAATGTTTATAATTGATGTATGCTTCATTTCCTACCCTGGTTACACCCAAACCTTATTTGTCTGCTCCCTTAAGGTTACCTTGTAACATTAACATCCTGGGTTATTGTATTTCCAACATTGTTTAGGCATGTTCCATGAACCAGTAGACAATATGTAAATAATATATTAACTGCCTGTTCTAGGACTGGACCTTTCTTAAATTTTTGTCTCTTTTCCCTCCCAGTGTTGTTTTTTTTTTTTTTTTTTCCCCCCCCTTTTTCCTGAAAACTGCCTACCTAGAAACATGGACCCTCTTGTGCCAGGTCTTCATAAAGGCTTAGTGCCAGCTGTCCCACCAAGAAGCACAAGCAAACTTGGCAGTTTGGCAGATCCTGGGAATGACATCACCATGTCTGTCAACCATGATGGGAATGCAACAGGAATCACATATGGTATAGGTGTGCAAGAGATTGCAGTCTGGGGCTGCTTGGCAGACCCTGTTAGCGTACTTTGTTATGATGTTGGGTAGTCTTCTTTAACCCTGTGTGTCTGGGTTCCGATAGATAGTCACGGTCCAGGACTGACCCTGGCCCATTTTGGCTTTGAGGACCATTTCAGCAATGCTGTGAAGGTGGACGAGAGCAAGAACCAACAGAATCTCTTTACCACACCCCGGGAACCACCCCCAGTGCCTCCGTTACCTCCTCGTAAGGCTCCCTACAATCCTGCTGCACCCATTGTTGGCCCAGCCGTCAAGGACCGGACCCCTATCCTACAAAGCAAAGATGGCTCCTTTATTACTTCGGCCAGCAAAGAGTAAGAGACTAAGACCATGAGAGTCTGAACTTTTGGTCACAACTAGTAGCTTTTGGTTACACTAGTTAGATGAACTAGCTATGTGATCTCAGTTGAGAAATTGCTTAGCTCACACATGAAAGCCTGATGTGTTGTAGCACCAAAGCTCTTTTTCCCCTAGTTACAAATCTTCAGGATGGAACTACAATTCCACTACTGATACCATGAGGCAGGCTATGATTTCAAGCCAGGCAGGACAGAGAGAAGGCCTCATTAAGCACCTCCTTGCAAAGAAAGAGAAGGCATATGTTGACATTCAGACCTTCAGGTGGGTTTAACTTGCTCTGTGCCATTATTAAATGGGCCTGGATTTTTACTCCTTTTCTAGTTTTTCGTAGTGAAGGTAATCAGTGAAAACATTCATCACATTTATAAATTGCAGTAAGTGTAAGTGCTGGTTTCACTGTGGTGTTTGGTGCTGTTTGAGATGTACTGCAATGCTTTATTCTTTGGGGTTCTGTGCAGTGATTTAAGCCCTGCTCTGAACCCATTCTGCAGGTTCTTCACTGGCACGTGGAATGTGAATGGACAGTCCCCGGACAGTGGCCTGGAGCCCTGGTTGAGCTGTGACAGAGAACCGCCGGACATCTATGCTGTGGGGTCTGTAATGGAGCTTAAAAGGGGAAAAACGGGTTGATTTATGGACCAGCTGATCTTTGCTCATTGGTGGAAAGATTACTTAGGAACATGTGGTCTCTCCAGATTCCAGGAGCTGGACTTGAGCACGGAGGCCTTTTTCTACCTGGACTCATCCAAGGAACAGCAGTGGTTGGAGGCTGTGGAGAGGGCCCTACATCACCAGGGCAAGTACAGACGGGTGAGCAAGCATCACACGCAAGCTGGTTGAATACATCTGGGTGGCTGCTCCTTTTGAAAAATTATGGCAAGCTTTGCTGAAGCCAAATTAACATTAGAGGGACAGGAATATAGAGATCGCATATGTAATTACTTGTTCTTTTTGCCGTTCACCTACAGTCTGTACTGCTCATGCCTTTGAGTGTTGAAGCTCTGAAGTCTTCTTGCTGTATTTGCAGATCCGTGTAATTCGCCTGGTGGGGATGATGATGGTGGTCTTTGCTAAGATGGCACATGTGGCCTACATCAGAGATGTGGCAGCTGAGACTGTGGGCACAGGAATCATGAGCAAAATGGTACAGTTGAGTCACCCAGGAGGAAGAAGTGCTTTTTATAGACTTTACTAATATTAGAGTATAAGATGATTTTTTTTTTTCCTGCCTCTATGAAAACAACTTCTTTCCTTTAATCCTCTGATCATTGTGAGCTTTGACTTTCGTAAAAAGAGAGTGTAGAATGTGTGCCAAATGACATGGCTTTTTGTCACCAGGGGAACAAGGGTGGTGTGGCGGTGCGCTTTGTGTTCCACAACACTAGCTTCTGCTTCGTCAACTCCCACCTGGCAGCCCATGTGGATGACTTTGAGCGCCGCAACCAGGACTACAAGGACATCTGTGCCCGAATGAGCTTTAACCTGCCAGACCAGCCACCTGTCAGCATAGTCAAACATGAGTGAGTTGTCTGGCTCTACTGTCTGATTCCTTCCTTGTTTTATAAAGTGTGTAACCTGACAGTATATAAAACAATCTTGCATTAGCCATCTGTCTTCAATTACTCTTTGTCCTGGGAGATAAGGTGCATGACAAGACATACCTGTCAGTACATTGTGCATTGATCATTCTTGCATCACAATTACAAATTATATTGCTACCATACTGTAGTGCACCAAGCAATTTCAGTAGTTATATGATTTGTTGTACTTTCCCTGTTCAGTGTAGTGATCTGGTTAGGAGACCTGAACTATCGTCTCTTCAAAAATGATGCTGCTGAAGTAAAAACCCTCATCTCCCAGAATGATCTGAGGAAGCTGCAGGAATATGACCAGGTGAGTAATTGGCACCCATGATGGATAACTTCCTGGTAAACTGAGGTTAAGCCTTTCCACTCCAGCACCTCCTGTTTACATGTCTTTTTTTTTTTTTTTTAGTAATCATCCAAAAAATACTAGTGATCATGAATCTCTCACAAACAAAAATTTTCTTGGGGGGGGGAATTAATTTCCATTCCAAGCTGAACATCCAAAGGCAGACAAAGAAAGCCTTCACGGACTTCATAGAAGGAGAGGTCAACTTCAAACCCACATACAAGTATGACCCTAAAACAGACCGATGGGACTCCAGGTAAGAATCTGTTGCCACATTCTTCAGTCTCTGTCAGTCTGTTTTTCTGCATTGCATGTGTTAGCAAAAACTTGAGTTAATGAAGAGATTTACTTCTGTCCTTTCTCCCTCTGGGAAAGTCGGTCTTGGAAATGCTGACAGGTTCTGCTGTTCTGATGCCTTTATCCAAAGAGGTTACAATATTTCACCTCTTCACAGGGATGGGTAGGGATGGGTATTATCCTGAAACATTCCAGTAAGTGTACCTTGCATCAAGGTGCTTCATTGTAATGAGGCTTAAACTGCTGGCCTTCAGGTTATAGCCTATGTCCCAGTGCCCTCTGAGTTTCCACAAAGTTCAAGTTCAAGTGATTTTTGTCATTCCTCTATATAGCTTGTACGCAGTGGAATGAAATGTCGTTCCTCCGGAGACCATTGTGCAACACAGAACAGTACGCAAGACTGCATAAAGTGCAAATACACAAGTGTTAGATGAGTACAGGACATGGGCTGTAAACTGTGACTGTTTGTAGTGTATGAAGTCATTCTGGGTTAGCTGTTTGACTGTGCCAGGTGAGCTTTGGGAGGCAGCAGGATGTTACATAATCTGACTGCCTTAGGGAAGAAACTGTTGCGGAGTCTGCTCGTGGTGGCACGGATGCTCCTGTACCTTCTGCCAGATGGCAAGAGGGCGAAGAGTCCATGGGGGGTGAGAGGGGTCGTCCGCAATACTGGTAGCTTTGCGGATGCAGCGGTTGTTGTATGAGGTTTCGATGGTGGGTAGAGAGACTTCAGTGATCTTTTTAGCTATTCTCACAATTCGCTGTAGGGTCTTGCGGTTGGAGGCTATGCAGTTCCCGAACCGCATGGAGAGACAGCTGGTCAGGACGCTCTGTTGTCCCTCTGTAGAAGGTGCTGAGGATGGGAGGGGGGAGT
This sequence comes from Scleropages formosus, assembly GCF_900964775.1. Classification (NCBI taxonomy): domain Eukaryota; kingdom Metazoa; phylum Chordata; class Actinopteri; order Osteoglossiformes; family Osteoglossidae; genus Scleropages; species Scleropages formosus. The sequence continues at coordinate 19,461,868 of NC_041819.1, read as the reverse complement.
TTGGCTCTCCTTAGCCCCCTAGGAAGTAGAGGTACTGCTGGGCCTTCTTGGCTAAGCAGGTAGTGTTCAGAGTCTAGGAGAGGTCTCTGTCATGTGCACACCAAGAAACTTAGTGCTTTTGACTCTCTCCACAGTTGTTTTGTTGATGTGCAGTGGTGAGTGGTCTACTTGGGTCCTCCTGAAGTCAACAATCATCTTTAGTCTTATCAACATTAAGAGATAAATTGTCTCTACACCATTCTGCAAGCTGGTTCACCTCTTCTCTGTACGCCGACTCATTGTTGCTGATGAGGCCCACAACTGTAGTGTCATCAGCAAACTTGATGATATGATTTGAACTGTACTTTGCACAGTCCAGCACAAAAGCTCACCTGGTTGCTTCTAATAGTAGTGCATATTCATTGAAATAGTCCCACAGAAAAAATCTTTGTTGTACTCTGTGGAGTGGTTCAACCTATATGACAAACAACTTTGCGGCTGATGTGTCTCAGACCCAAGAATCAACAAAATGGGAATGGGCACTCTTTCATAGAGATCAGCTTTCCGTAACACTTCATGAATTGCAACATTTCCATTTGTTCCAGCGGAAAGTGCCGAATCCCAGCCTGGTGCGACCGAATCTTGTGGCGAGGAAGCAGTGTGAAGCAGTTGCAGTACCGTAGCCACATGGAGCTACAAACCAGTGACCACAAGCCTGTCAGCTCTCTCTTCAGCATAGGGGTCAGTACTGTGTTCATGAGTAAAACAGCATTTCCTCTCCTGGGATATAAACCTGCAGCCTTTAGTTTACATGCCTGTGTCATTGTGATCCTCTGTGTCCACCTTGTTCAGACTGATGCTCTGATGATGGAGATTGCTAGAGGGTTTTTTTTTTTTTTTAGAGGACTGAAATATTATTAACAAGGCCTAAGCTAAATATGGTAATGGGTGGTTGTAATATGCATACTTCTCAGAAATAAGATCTTGCCTCTGGTTTTCTTTGAATTTGCCCTAAAAAAAAGTTTATTCTTCCTTCCTGTTACTTTTGAAACTTACAAGAAAGGTTCTGTTGATACATAGTAAGAAGTTGATTTTGGCCTGGAGCAAACTTTGAAGGCACTTGTTTGGTTTAGTATATTAAGTACCATTCTCAAGTCTCACCCACAACTGGGTGGCACCTCTTGGGATTTGAAGTGATATCCTTATTATAATGATCCTAGTGAAATATCCTAATGTAATGCCCAAATCGTTTTTCTCTGAGATGTATGTCGCTTTGGACAAAAGCGTCTGCCGAATGAATAAATGTAAATGCAATGAATTATCTTGAGTAAAGTGATGATTGAGCCAGATATTCTGTGCTGCAGGTGAAGGTGGTCAATGAGCAGCGCCACAAGAAGGTGTTTGAGGAGATTGTGCGAATGATGGACAGAATGGAGAATGACTTCCTTCCATCCTTGTTGCTATCCAGGAGGGAGGTGAGTTGCATTGTTACTCAGGTTATGATTCAGTTTACAAAGAAAGCAGGGCAGTGTCTAGTGTTTTGCATTTCCAGTGGACTGTGCTAGTTTGTCAACATGCTGCTGTCATATTAGTGGAATACCTGACTTGATGCTTCATGATTGTAACTGCAGGTGAGGCTGTTAAAAGGTCAAGCATTTGATGGTTTTGGCCTAAATGTAATCTTTATGAATTTAGCAGTGGTGCGAGACCTAATTCTCAACATGTCCTCATTTTCATTTTGCAGTTCACCTTTTCAAATGTGAAGTTCCGGCAGCTCCAGCGAGAGCGCTTCGTCATCACCAATGACGGCCAGGTTCCCTGCCATTTTGCCTTTATACCCAAACTCAATGACTCTCAGTACTGCAAGCCGTGGCTCCGGGCTGAGCCCTGTGATGGCTTCCTGGAACCTAGTGAGTGTTGGACACGGCTGTGCTGGTGTTTTGCTGCACAGCTCTCTTCCTCCTCCAAACAACACTGTGGTTGAAGTGCGAATACGCTTTTGATAGCTCAGTAAGAGAGGGAAAGACTCAGTACTTTGGAACAACTAGTATAACTGCAGTTTACTTCCTGTACAGATGAAAAGCTTGAAATCTGCCTGGAGGTTTATGTCAGCAAGGACTCGGTTACCCTCCTCAATTCTGGGGAGGACTCCATCGAAGACATACTGGTTTTACACTTGGACCGTGGCAAGGATTACTTCATCACCATATCAGGCAACTATCTGCCCAGCTGCTTTGGCACCTCACTGGAGGCCCTGTGCCGCATGAAAAAGCCCATCCGCGAGATCCCCATCAGCAAACTCATCGACCTGGTAAGGTTCCTTCTGCTTTGTGGTCGCAGCGCACTGAAGTTGTTGCATCTGTATGGCAACTGTGTCGCAAATTGAGGAGGAGCAAAGGCAAAAAAGTTTGCTGAGACACATTGTCCTTTACCACAGCGACCTGTCCAAGTCATGGTGAAGCTTGCTCTGCAAAGCTGCTGTCTTCAGTAAACAATAACTAATTTCTTTCGCCCTTTTGAGTTTGGGCAGGGAGCTTCTTACTACTTTCTCTCCTTAGTCTAGATTTGGAGATGTTTGCTTAACACGGTTTTGGCCTGTTCAGAGGAAGTCTGGAGGTATTTTTAGAAAGCAGAGGCTGAGTTTTGGCTGACTTGCCATGCCAGACTTCCAGCATAACCATAGCAATGTGGAACCTTTCTTAAGAGGACAAATTAAGAAGTGTAGCTGAGCACACTTGTTTTGTATATACTCTTAGTCTGCCTGAAGGCTGCTAACTCCCATGGTCTCCCACTATGGAGTGAGGAATGTGAAGTGTTGTGCATGTCTGTCTGGCAGAATTCTTCTCCAATTCTCACCCTGCTGATTTATGTTCTTTACAAGACACATGGATTTCTCGGCTTGGGGGAGGGTTTGAAACACTAACCGTTTAAAACAAACTGTCGGAGCTGTAGTCATTTTTGTTTCCTGCTTAAACTTTTTTTTCCTCCCACTTAAAATTTCTCTCTCAGCCTTTTGGAAACTTGTTACGAAGCAACTATAAACTCAAGATTTGGAGCTGCTCTCTTAGATACTGAATACTTAATACCGAAGTTACCCATCTAAAATAAATATTACAAAAATATTTTGGCATGCTCTCAATCTTCAGTGTATTTCCTTTTTCTGTTTCACGTTTCTCTGTTTTCCCCCTCTTCTTCTCTTGTCATGAACATTGTATGTAAATCACTGTTTGGGCTGCGTGGTGCTCAGGGAGAAGACAGCTTCATGGAGAAGGTAAAAATAAAGTACAGTTGACTGTGTGATCTTATATTGTCAGTTCTGAGGTTTGCAGCTACTGCTGCCTCACATTTTAAATTCTGTAAAAATGTATATTCAGTGTGCAGTTCTGTTTCAAACATTTTCAGCCACACAAAGTTCTGCGCTGACTAAGATTAGGAAAAATGAAAGTAAAAATAAATATGCTTGTTCCTTTAAGAGATTGAATTGGCCTTTCTTAACAGTAAAGCTGTGGTGTGTTTAAAAAGCTCTCAGTACTTTACTCTTGATCTTAAATCTTTACGATAAATTTTAATTATACAGCTGTGTTCACCAGAACCAGGTAGTTTTGAAAACAAAAACTGGCTTTAGCCATTGTTCACTGTTTCAGTTTCATTTGGGTTTTTTTTGCAAGCCTGTTTTAAAGTTTATGTAAATTTCTTTCAAATAATTTTAACAAAATATATTTTTATGAATCCATATAAGTGTTTGCCATTTTATTTACATGCAAAAACAGGTTCACACACTACAGCAAAGCCTTAGGAAACGAGGGGTCATTAGAGACAGCACACTGCTTCCTGCTATCATGTTCTCTTGTCTGTCTGTGCTGCACCTCCCCAGGTCATGGTTGCCCTATTCTGGTTTGCAGCCAGAGCTCCATTTACAAAAGCTGGTAAAATTTGATAGGCACTGTAATGTGGCCCTTATCCCCCCTCCCCTTGATCTCAGGAAGGAACCTTTTTTGATGATACTGGCTGTGTTTAGTGTTTACTGTTTATTTTCTTTTAAAATTCACCTGTGTGAAATCAGGCGATGTACAAATTTCACTTTGTCTTCAGATGTGTATTTCCTGACAACGTTCGGCTTTACCCCCTAACTGTTAGTTTTTGTTTCTGTCACAACAGGAGAAGTCCAGAATGAATTTACTTCTGGTAGACAGTTCTGGGACTGAAGAGAAGCCTCTGAAGATTCCCAAAGAAGTGTGGCTGCTGGTTGACCATCTCTTTACTAAGTCCTGTGACCAGGTGAGCCTAGGCAATGCAGAGTCAAACCTCTTGCACCCACAACATTTGAGGCTAAGCTCTTGCTTCTTCTCATTATGGCACTTGATTCTAGGAGGATCTCTTCCAGACTCCAGGCATGCAAGACGAGCTGCAGAACATCATTGACTGTTTGGACACCAGCATTCCTGAAACCATCCGTATCTTTTCAGTACAGACACTGTGCCTCAGTTTGAAACCTAGTTATCATCATAGACTGTAGAAATTTAACTGTCACTTATTGTTTAATCAGCATTTTTTAAATGGCAAATTTCCCTTCTCCAGGTGCTCCGATTTCCTTCCACAGTTCAAAGATATGCAGTTTAGGTGGACTGGTGACACTAAATTGCCCATAGTTTGTGAATGGGTGAGTGGCTCTGTGCAGATATGGCTGCCGTGCAGTGGACTGGCATCTTAATCACTCTGATACTCTTTAGCCTTGGGCCCAGTGATTCTAGGATATGCCGTCAACTCCCACAGTTCTGATAAGAACAAATGGTTAATGAAGATGCATCAGTGGATATTTCCCCTAAAACCCCTTCCAGCTTCAGAAAAATCAATTTTTGTTGAAACTTTGGCTTTATTCAGTCTACTAAGCAAATTTCCATGTCCTAGAAGTTTTGATCTTCCCATACATAATGAAAAATGATTTGGTCTGGGAGTATTGCCATATATTACATGTCCCTAGTCAGTACGTAGCAAGAGGTACTATTGAATCCCTGTACTTAACATAAAAAATGTACTTTATAGATTAGCAGCAATAAACATTTTTTTGAAACATCAACATTATTGCTTTTTTATTTAATAAATTCCCAGGACTGTCAGCTGGAAATGTAAATAGTCTATAATGCTCACTCCAACCTGTCAAACTGCTTACTACTTGTAAGAACATATAAGTGTTTTGGCTGACACTGCTTCCTGATGACTGTCAGCTGCTATTTTTATTGAATCTTTAAATCTTTGTAATTTGACTACTTGTCCCTTATGCTACCATTGCCTCTCTCTCTCTGTGATGGTAGTCTACCTGTGTGCTACTTGTGTGACGTGTGTATTTCCTTGACTTCTCTGGTGTCAGCTGGCAGCAACCATTCAGTTGCAGAGGCCCTGCTCATCTTCTTGGAGGCGCTTCCGGAGCCAGTGGTGTGCTATGAGCTGTACCACCGCTGCCTGGAGAGTTCACATGACGGCCGCCTCTGCCGACAGGTGCACTTGCTTGGTGTTGCAGCTTCTTGTTTGCTGTTCCGTGTAATTTTTACCACACGCTAAAATTGAGCTTGATTGTTTTAACACTGCATGTGGATATCCTTGTTGAATTGTTGTATTTGAATAAAGAGCTATTTTGTAAAGTGTAACTGGTTGTTAGTGCTCAACATTTTTAGTCTAAATTCAAGACAGCGATACAGGTCAAAATGCTAAAGACACTTTTGAAAGGAGTGTTGGCAATGGCGTATTAACAAACGGTTATCTTTTTCCTCCGGCCGACAGTTGATTTCCCAGCTTCCCCGGGCTCACCGTAATGTATTCCGGTACCTGATGGCCTTCTTGAGGGAGCTTCTTAAGCACTCCTACAGTAACAACCTCACAGCCAACCTAGTAGGTCAGTATCCATGCCATTTTGTTCATTAACGGTTGTTTTCTGCAAGTCTGTTATAAATTATGATGAATTGAACAGTACACTTTCCCCCCTGCCCCACTTTGTCTTCAGCGAGTCTATTTGCTAGCCTCCTGATCCGGGCTCCACCCAACCTTACGAGCCGGCAGACGCAACAGGACCGTCAGAAAGCCATCAACTTTATTATGGGATTCCTCATGGGAGGCGATGAGGAGTGAAAGAGGGCATGATGTACCGGGGCTGGGAAAGTTTTTCCATATCCCAACCCCTGACAAAACACAGCTCTGATACAGCAGCTGTGAGACCATACAGAACAGACTCAGAAGAAACTGGTCAGGTCTGTCCCAGGAACAATGTCGCAGACCCCTAGTTTCTCCACCTTCACTACAGCAAAAGAACCTTAAAGACCCAAAGACCAAGTCTTGTGTAGGTTTTCAAAAGGCACTTTACACCATGGGACCTTACCTGATTAAATGCAAGCATTGGTTCTCATTGCAGTTTTGACAGTACATTGCCTACATGACATTCACTTAGCTTGATGTTCTGTGCCAAAATAAACCCTATATTGTAGAGCCTGAATGTACATGCCCTTAAACACAAGGGATGGTGATGGTTATGAGTTGGTATAGCAATGACACTAAAGACTTTTTTCCTCTGGGGTGTTGGGAAGCACTGAATCCTTGTCATATCACTTTTCCCAGTGCTCTCAGAATTAAAAATGCAGAGAAGCAAGAATTACCCAGGATGCCTCACATATCAAAGCAGACTTTGAGCTGTTGCCAGTACTCAAAGCAAATTAAGGAACTCTTGCCGTGTGAGGTAAACTGGACAATTGGACAGCAGATTTTTTTTTTTTTTTTTTTTTTTTTTTTTTTTTTTTTAAATTTAAAAATGGCCATGCCTTAAAAATGTTGATTATGTGTGCTGTGGTAATGGAGGAGAATCTGTTGGAAGTTGTGTTGTGATGGGTGCCTTAACTAGCGGCACCCTCCTTTCTATTGTCCTTTCTCAAACAGTGGCTTGCCCTTAGTTGCCATGTGGAGTTAAACACCTTTCTGTTCTTGGGCATTTTAAAGATACACATTTTAAATTGTATTTATTTCAGATTCTTCTATATGGTGTTAGAGATCGTTGTCATAATATGTCCATGTTTTAATGCTCAGGAGACATGGGTGCACTGCCGAGTTTGCTCGTGGCTGACTGTTCAGCTCTCCTGCAGCACTGTGCAAACAGTAAAAATATTCCTAAATTCCCCAGTAAACACACCTTTGCGCTAGTTGGTATGATCTGCAGTGTTATGCAGCACTGCTGATGAGACATTTAGATCAATAAGCTGTACCGATCTGCAGCTTTCTTGATCTTCTTTCGTAGGTCACTGAGATCCAGTCTGCTAATGGTTTATCTTCATCTGTTCATCTTGCCCTAACGTTTGAATTTTTTTAAATTTCAGATGAACAGTTGCTTTTCTAAATCTGTATGCTCACACCTAAATGCCACATGGCATCGATGTCTTAAAGGGGTTCAGTACTGATGCTGTAGAAGGCATCGTCCTGCGTTATGCTCAGTGTTGTCACCTTATGTGTGGTACAAGAATGTGTCCTCTGTTCTGTGTGTGTTTGTATATGGAAGTATATATATTGTAATACTCTAAACATGTCCTTCAAAACATTCTCCTAAATTGACAGTAGCCCACCTTTTTTTGCAGCCTGAAATACGCTTGTTAACGTGAAATCTGTGACATCACAATGCCTGTCATGAGAATTGATAGTGTGTTTGTGGGCCTTTTTACTGTGAGCACACAGTGACATGGTAGGCATTCCCAGGATTCCTTTGAGATTTCAAGTAAGGGTTTTACTGTGATATCCTGTGTTGTGGAACACAGAGCTGTGGATACTGCAGCTGTGAAGGTGGTGTGTGCATGTAGTACATCTTTGATTAGTCTGCATTTATGTGACTGTCTCACATTTAAACTCCCTTCTCTCAAACATTTGTCATAATACCCAAAATCTTGTGTGGCTATGACACTGGGTATAGTTCCCTTAGTGTAAGGTCATGGGAATCAAAGCAGTTCTCGATCCAAATGTTTCTGTATGGTGTTGCTTATAATTGAACGTTCTTTTGTGAACACTATATATGGCTCAGCCCTGCATGTCGGTAACACTTACGTAATAATCTTTGCTCTCCGTCAACTCTAGCAGGAGAAGAGGAAACCCCACCCGCTCCAAACATGGTGTAATACAGAACGATTAACTGATGTGTGGAATGGTGAGTGGGACTGCAGCTGTCTTCTGCTTCAAAATCACAGCCTTAAGTCCAGGCCCTTTGCCAAAACGTGTCGCCAAATGACAGCCAGTAATGAAAGGAGTCACCCGGGTGGGACCCTGTCCTGCCTTTCCCCTCGGAACACAACAGCATTTTGTCACACCGACCCTCATAGAGTCCGTTTTTCAATTGCTACACTATTCTGCAGTCAGAAGCACTGTTTTTACCAGTTTCAGACCTGAAGCTCTCTGGATTATCAAACACACGTTATTGCTAGGACCTGGGAGTGTGGATCGCATTGGGAGATGTTTTGTTCCACCCAGTCACTTTGCATTTGTCTTATTTATAGTTGCAAATTTTTAGTGGAACAGTTTTCAGCATTTGTTTCCTGAAGGTGTTTTGTCTTATGGTACGTCAACAAATGCACATCTGTTTAAAATTTCTGTCCCCATTTTGGTACTTTAATTTATTAAATAAAGTCTTATTTTTTTCTTTACACTTTTTTTTGTTTTTGTTGTGATGGCTGCTGCACATGTGGAATTAGATGTGAACGCAGACGGTACTACTTTAAAAACAAGTATTCTCAAGTGGGGAAAAATGAACTATTATACACTTTAATTGAACTTTTTGGCTTTGTGATAGTATATGCTTTTGTCCAAGGCAATATAAAATGAGATTAACTCCTATTAAAAACAATTTTAAACATTTATACAGCAGGCTATTCCTATAGTACAAATTCAGGGTGAGTACATTCATCAAGGGCCCTACAGCCAGAGTGGGATTTGAACCAGGGACCTTTAAATTACAAGACACGAACACTAAGTTACCTGCGGCACCACTTATCAGTCCGATATTGTTGCTGTGTTTAACTTGTATGTGTATGAAAGGTGTGGTAATTTTTCGCTGTCGGTTTTTCCCCACAGTAAAGAAATAACTCATTTGTGTTCGGTGTTTTTCACACAAGTGCTCAGCTACTTGAAACTCAGTTATGTGGGATCCACCCAGATGACAATGACCATTTCTTATGGAATCCACTGACGTATTTGTTTTTAAGGAGTTGGACTGTTGGGGAAAGTGGAGCACAATCATTTTCTGCATTTAACCATTTCCTACAGTAAACAAATGGGTGAGGAAGGCTGACATTTTCTGTTCCGTGTTCTTCCTACAAAGAAGTGGTTCATTTTTCGTGACTGACAACTAGTAAATTATGGGATTAAGGTTGTTCCCTAACAGCAAGTCCTACGTGCTGTAGTGAACCCAGCACGTCTGCTTCAAGAACAAGTCAGGCACGAGGTAGTCACAGTTGCCTTAATTTCTGTTTCGGATTTAGCAAAAGAAGCAATTTACACTTGAGACCACTATTTTGGCTGAAGGAGAAAGGAAGGAAAAGCACTTTTTTGGTAGCTGTGAAACCGAGAAGTGGAATTGAACAGACCTCGCAAACATCCTCTGTCTTCTGGCCCATGTGCTCCTGTCTCAAAGTTTGCAAAGTTTCCATTTGGATTCCGTGGTGCACCCCACCCAGGACCCATTTTCCCTTAGCGAGGCCTCGCTTGTGGCGCTGTCGGGCATTACTGCGAAGGTCATCGGCAGCGTCTCTACGGCCCGTGAAATCCCTGCCCGCTGATGCCACACCTATAGTTGGTTCAGGCTGTGGCCCCTAAGAGATCCCTCAGCTGCGTGTGAGATTCCCGAGCTCCCGATATATAACCGTCCGCACTCGCATAGCGCCACCCTGACTGAAAGCCATGGCCATGCTGCGAGTGTCGTCGTACCGCCGCTTGTTCGAGGAGGCGCAGTGGAACAGAGGCAGTGGGGTCAGTCTGCGCTGCGGAGAGCTCTACCGCTCCTGGCCCAGGTAGGTGTCGCTCTCCAGTGCAAAAATTCTTTACTGTGCTTTTCCATCTGTCTTCTGGTATTCTGGCAAACTTTGAGTCAATGTTGGGCATCGTGGTACAGAAAAATGTGTTGGAGTGCAGGGTCGTTGTGGTTTGCAGCCCCGCTGGAGCCCTAGGATGTGCATCCATACCTTGGACGGTGATGCAAGTCCACCCTTGTTCAGTCATGTGCACTACGGTAACTTAGTCGCCAGTTCAGCTGAAACACGTTGGCCTACTGGTAGAAACCCATGAAAACACGGGAAGAACACGGAGAGAACATGCAAACTCCAAACACGTTGTGTTGAATTTGAACCTATGTCCAAGCCCACGGCCCAGGAGCGGAGGCACTGGCATGCCCTGCTTCTCCTGCCTGCTCCACCACGCTAAAGAACTCCTCACCGTTCTTGGAAGACTGATGTACAGCTCTCCAGCCAGCGGTGCGTTGAATCCTACGCAAAAGGATGTGTAGGTGTGTGTGTCGGAGCCCCTCCCACAATTAGGGGAATGTGTCACTCCCCAGGGACATTCCACAGGTGGTGAAATCAAACACTTATCGTGCATTTCGAGCTATCAAAATCTCATCTTTTAACGTTCTCAGATTCTGGAAATTGATGTATGTCGTGTCTCATGTCCCTTGATCTATACCTGATTTCCGATGAGCTCGCCAGGCGTGAGACTGCGCCAGCCCCGGTAAACAGGCTTTCGCTGCTCCTGCCGGCTTGCGGTGTAAATGAGTCCATCCGCTCCACGCACGTGCCATGTGTCTGCAGGGTCGGGGCTGCCGACTGCCCGTGGCAAGAGCCGGACTTCGAAGAGGCTAGGGCCCTCAACCGGGAGGGCGTGTCTCGGTTCGTGCGTGAGCGAACCCTGATCGCAGAGCTCAATGACCGGCTCGCCTTCCTCGTGGAAACGGTGAGCCAGGGCTTTGTTCTGCAGCGGAATGGCCGGCGCCACCGCTGCACTTCCAGCTTCTTAATCACCCGTTGAAGACCAGCTGGTTCCGTACTGATGTGTCTTATTGATTTCCAGTTCTTGACATTTACCCCATAGGTGATAACTGTTGAATAACAGAAAAACGTTCGCGCAGCTTCTCGTGTAATGTAAATATTTAATCGGAAATGTAAAAAAAAATATTAATTGGGAACGTGATTAGCAATTGTCGATTATTTGGATGAGCCTTGATGTAGCTCTACTCATATGATGTACATTGGTTCATATGGTGGTAAGAAACAAACTGACTGTATTTAAGAATCGAGCATCTGCAACTATGTCTCTTTCCCCTAATGTAGAGAAAATGTTATTTCTATTAGATGTATGTCGCTTTGGAGAAAAGTGTCTGCTAGATGAATAAATGTAACGGATGACGTGAGTGCTTGGTGTACACGTGGTGCGCCATTACGTTCTCTGCGGGCTGCTGATGTAGAGGCGCACGGGGCCTGTTCTGTGGAGAGGTGTGACCGCCGTCCCTATGTCGCCAGGCGAGGTGCCTGGAGGAGGAGAACAAGTCCCTGGAGGCTCAAGTAGTGGAGCTGGAGGAGAGCAGGAGCGAGCAGAAGACCGTGCTCCGTTCGGACCGGGTCCCTGACCTCAGCCTGGAGGCTGTGATGGAGCAGCTGCGCAGAGAAAAGGTAGCAGTGGGACAGGAGCTGTGTCCTGCTCAGAGCCACTATAGATGCTGCACTGATTTTACTCAGACCAGTTGGCACACGGTGTGGGAAAACAGCTTTCTGGTGCCGCTTTGCGCAAAAAAAAGCTTCTTGTCATTTAACTTGACTGAAGTATTCGTTGATATGAGTTGATTGCCCCCCTCTCCCAAATAAGGATTTAAGTGGAAGGGGAGCGAATCGTCGTAATATGTGTCGGTCCTCAGCAGACCGGGTTCTGATGCTCCCTTTTGCTGCGACGGCATGCCCCGTCTGGTGACGCACTCCCTCCTTGGCGTCTGCAGGAGGAGATTCTCTGTGATGTCGCTGAACTGAAGCAAGAGCTGCAATGTCTGCGCAGGCGGCATGAGGAAGTGGTCACCCACAAGTCCCTCGTCCATCAGGAGAGAGAGCTTGTTGCAGCGGTAATGATTTGTCGCCCAGACATACTGCTTTCCTTAGTCAGCATAATACTGTTCCCCCTTCACACTCTGGACACCGCGCCCACAGTTTGCACTCATTCCTTTTCTTAACTACAATAAAAGCGGTGCTACGTCTTATGCACCAGTGGTTTATACTATTTACATTATATTTACATTTATTTGGCAGACACTTTTCTCCAAAGCGAGCTCCAATGAACTCTATGAAGTGTTATGAGCCCACACACCTTATTCACCACGGTGACTTACACTGCTAGATACACTACTTACACTGGGTCACTCATCCATACATCAGTGGAACACACACACACACACACACACACACACACACACACACACACACTCTCTGTCACTCACACACTGTGGGTGAACCTGAACAGCATGTCTTTGGAGTGTGGGAGGAAACCAGAGCACCTGGAGGAAATCCACGCAGACACAGAGAGAACATGCAAACTCCACACAGACTGAGTGGGGATCGAACCCGGGTTCTCTCGCACTACCTAGGTGCTGTGAGACAGCAGTTCTACTCACTGTGCCACCATGATATTTAATATGATTCACATAATCAGCCATATGTTTCCATTTATTCTTCTTCTGTTTGTTATTGCTGTACAGTCCTCTTTAGTTTTCGGGAATGGACTCTTGTTACTTTCCCTGTCGCGTGCTATTTGATTTGTTTTTCTAACCAGCTCGGTTTTCAGGGAGGTCCTATGATAACCCTGTTTCTTTACACTCCCCCACACATTTTGTTTTAGTCTTTCTAATTTTACTACTCTGTATTCTTTTTTGTGGACGTAAAGCAAACTAAGTAGATGTTGAATATTTAAGGAAAAATATTGACAGACTAGTGTTGGGCCATTAAACCTGAACAAATCAGGGTCAATCCTGTAACAGCACGAAACGGAGTTTGAAGGCGAGCTTTGCCGCTGTCTTCCAGCAGGTGGCGCTCCTGATCAACTTAAAAAATTGTGGCTGCGCTCGCAGTCTCTCCTGTACAGAACAGCAGCATTTCTTTAGCAGCATCTGAGTAAATGGTAGCTCTAAGATAATACATGTTAGGTAATGGTCCTTAATATAGGTATTACTATACATACAATTAATGGTATAAGTTTTCTATATTATTTTTTTTCATTTGCCTGGGTTAATAAGTAACTTTTGAGATGTCTGGCAAAGATGCCCCGCAACCTTTTTAATCCGCCCTTTAGTCCATGAATATCCTGACAATAATTGGGGCCCCAATCGCAGAAATTGAGACTTACACACACACACACACACACACACACACACACACACATTTTCAGAACCGCTTGTCCCATACGGGGTCACGGGGAACCGGAGCCAACCCGGTAACACAGGGCGTAAGGCCGGAGGGGGAGGGGACACACCCAGGACGGGACGCCAGTCCGTCACAAGGCACCCCAAGCGGGACTCGAACCCCAGACCCACCGGAAAGCAGGACTGTGGTCCAACCCACTGCACCACCGCACCACCTAGAAATTGAGACTTTTATTTCTTTATTGCAAACGTGGCCTCGGGGGGCCTGCGACTGCATGCAGCGTCGGGCGGTGTCCTGAATCACGTGGATGGTCAGTCAATCTGGGGGTGGCCATAGGGCACCCTGACAACCCCCCCCCCCCCCCCCATCAAAACACCCAGGAGGAAGAATCTTGATGCACTGCTGTAGCAGCTGCCGATTTGCATTAAAGATCCGCAAAAAAGGAAAGCAGTTGAAAAGTGGGCAGGCTTTGCCCAGAGTGTTCCGGAAGAGCCCGATCTTCAGGGATTTCTGTACAGCATGTAGACGGGACTCGGGCTCGTCTCTGTGCCGCCTTGTGTTTGCAAAGACATAATAGAAACAGACCTCCCGCCTGCTACATACATCAGGGACCCATATGTTGAGGCATCGAACAAGACCCTTTAAGCTTCCCGCACCCACTAATAAGCTGAAATGCAAATTATTAGAGTCGTCATCAATTAGTCAAGTTCCTAAAGAGCAGGATGAGCTGATTTTGCTCTGCTTAGTGGCTTTATGGTCCTGCATTTGGATGGGTGGGCTGGGGTGGGGCATGTTTCCCCCATGCTGAAACACATACTTCTCTGCTGCTCCCTGCAGGACGTGGATGCGGTGACTGCCGAATGCCTCGCGCTTAGGGACCAGGTGGCTGTCTACGAGGGGCGGCTCGCCGCCCTGCAGAAAGCGCAAGAAACGGTGAGACGCACATGTGAACAGCAGCTGCCTGCATAACGCTGACTGTAAATGTGGCCCAGAGCTCCCAGGGGGGAGCATCCGTTGACCCCCGACACCTCGCTCCACTTACGGATCAGCAGAGCTTCCGTGGAAAGGGTGGGGGGGCGGGGACTGTTCAGGTACGAAGCCCAGCGGTGGGCAGTGAGGAAGGTTCATCGTCACGCATTATTACATTGGTGGAGTGTGGGATACGGGAGGGGTCCTCCATCAGGTAGGACCCATGGCAGAGCCAGATGGTGCTGATTTGCACCGGTAGACACCAGCTCCCCCGCCCCGTTCCTTGCCCTTGTCCCCTTCTCCTTCCAGTGCTTTAGCACCCCGTCTCTCTGCAGCCATCTCCTTGTCCTGCTCTCTCATTGCCCTCCATGCTGCTGACAGACACTGTTGTCCGTAGCGCTGGGGGTGGGCGGGTGAGTGTGCGGTCGCCGCAGGAGCACGGGCAAGGGAGCTGCGGAATTCGTCACACGGCGGTTTCCTTTCAAGCTCTGCCGCACCCCCCCGTGGGACGTGGCCCCCGCGGCCACAGGCCGTGGAAGCGTGTCGATGTGAAATGAAAACAGAAGCCTGTCCGGTTAACTTGACTAAAATTATTATGGGTAATTTCAGGCACTTCATATGCCTGCAACGCATTTGCGGCAGTCTCATTATTTATGATTAAGCAAACAGGATAAGCGTGAGATCGTGCGCGCTCTTCCCAGGGGGGTCATTTTTAAACTGCACCGTGGGTTCTGGGAACATGTTTCATCTGTATTGGGACTTGAAGACAAACATATCACAGTGTCAGTGTTGTGCCTGTGCATAGAGGGTTCAGAGCCTGGTGGCTCCAGCGTCTCCAGCTGCCGTATCCCTGGTGACCCCGGAGTTTCTCAGCCCCGATGTCACCCCTGTCATCCAGGAGATCAAGGAGTACTACTGTGAGCTGGCGGAGAGCCTTCAGGTACTGTCCCATACCTTGTTGACAGCAGAGGCCGGTATGTGTACTTTCTCACGTCTGGCTGTGCGATGCCCCACCTCGTACCAGTACGCACACCTACAGCGGTGGCGTGAATTCGCCTACATGGCTTTCTTGCGCAAAACTTTTGTGGGGCAGCAGGTCTGCATGCCAAAGAGCTCTACCGGAGGGATGAGCCGGGTTTTGAAAAATATTAGGAACTATTACAACAGGTAATACATTATTCACCTTGGCTGCGCATCTGGACGTGGGTTTGAATGTGGTTCAATGTGTGTCGCATGTTCTCCTCTCTTTGTCTGGGCTTCCTTTCCCAACCCAATGATCCAATGTATCAGGTGAACTGGTGACGCTAAATTACCTTGTGTGTGCCCGCGCGCGCATTACAGTGCTTTCCTGTGCAGCGTGACTAACGTTGTAAGTCACCTTGGATAAAGGTGTCTGCAAAATACTAGTGGGTAATTAAGTTTGTACGTCGCTTTGGAGAAAAGCATCTGCTAAATGAATAAATGTAAATGTATACTGGAAGAGGACGCATCACCGCCCCATAAATAACTCCTGCTTGGGCTGAGTGATTGCTCCTAATGGACCCTAATGGACCGTGGTCTTTGGGGGTCAGTAGCAGTGTGAAGGCATCTATAGCGGTCCGTAGGGCTTTGCTGGCGGATGCAGTGAGCTTCCTGACTGCGCGGCCTTCCTTTGTGGTTGTCTGCGGTTTTATGAGTGAGAGTAGAGGCTGAAGGGCAGCGGGTGTGTATGGGGGGGGGAAGGGAGGCGTTTTGTGTCATGGTGAAACACAACCTAGACCCTGTGGCCAGCATAACACCAACTTTACACACACTGGACCCAAACACTCCCTCTTCTCCATCCTGTGCTCTCGTTGCCAGCTGGACCCCAGTTTGGCTCACTGGGCCACGACTCAATTAGAGTGCAGCAAGACGCAGTCTTTTCAACCACGATTGATTATAATTGAGATTAAACTACAGTTATGATTGCTGACCAGATTTGGCACACCTGCGTGGCTAACAGCCATTTTTTTTCAGCCTTTAGTGCCCCTTAAATAAATTGGACTGGTATGCGTTACTCAAGTAGGTGCTTATAGAGTCATAGGCATATGTCTGATCATAGATGCAGTACTGTGAAAAAGTATTAGAACCCTTTCCAATTTTCTCTTTTCTTTGTAATTTTTTTGGCAAAAACTGAGTGTAATCAGAGGTTTTTGTCAGTTCTATTAGTATAGGTGGTCCCCGATTTACGATGGGGTTATGTTGCACGAAACCCATCAAAAGTCGAAAATGTCGTAAGTCGAAAATGCATTTAATACACACCTCTGCGTGACAGATTGAAAGATGCGAGTTGCTGCCACTGCCCAGCATCGTGAGAGAGTACACACACACACACACATTTTCAGAACCGCTAGTCCCATACGGGGTTACGGGGAACCGGAGCCTACCCGGTAACACAGGGCGTAAGGCCAGAGGGGGAAGGGGACACACCCAGGACGGGACGCCAGTCCGCCGCAAGGCACCCCAAGCAGGATTCGAACCCCAGACCCACTGGAGAGCAGGACTGTGGTCCAACCCACTGCGCCACCGCACCCCCGCCGTGAGAGAGTATCGCACCGCATATCGCTTGCCTGGGGAAAAAAATCTAAATTCAAAATTCGAATTACGGATTCTACTGAATGCGTATCGCTATCTCACCAGCGTAAAGTCGAAAAAATAGTAAGTCGAACCATCGCAAATCGGGGACCACCTGTACAAGAATGGAACTTGAACGAGAAAAAGTCACACCAGTATTTTTTTAATGTAATTTCCGTGGTGCGAAGGATAAAGAAATGTGTGGTCGCAAGTGTGAAAAAGTAATAATGTTTTCAGTCAATAACCGGACGCGTCACCTTTAGCTGCAATGACTGCAACTAAACACTTCCTGTCGATGCTGACCAGGGTCTCGCGTTGCCGTGGAGGAATTTTGACCCAGTCATCCATGCAGAACTGCAAATACTTTTACGCAACTCTGTATGTGTTTGTGAGAGTGATCAAGACACCTAAAGTTACTGGTCAAAGAGTTGCCATCCAGATAATGAGAAATCTTCTGCCACTTGCAGTTTGAATCAAAGGCAGCGGTTGCAACTGCACCGGAGGACCCCAGGAAGAAGGAGCACGGTCCGGCCGAGGTCTCCACAGCTAAGTTGATGGATGTTGCTAAGGTGACAGACCCCGATGAACTGAGGAAACGGGTGAGCGAATTTCTCCTCTGGACTCTCACAGCTACTTATCTGTAGTTGTGCTGCAACCACCTACGTTCACGTAGATTCGCGTCTTCTAGCTGGAACCGTTCCGCCTCCTGGCCTTCCTTACGAGCACGTTTGCCAAAACAGTTGTTCCTTTGACTCGAGCCATTTATCCCTTGAATGAAGATGACTAACAAATCCGGCCTGCTGGTGTAAAGTGCCAAAAAGCGCAAGTAAAGCCACCCCGTGTTTAAACCTCCGGCAGCCAAGTGCAAAAATCAAACGAGCAATTTCCTGCTGGCCAGATTGTTTACGCTGAGACAGTTAACCGGCAGATTTGAAGGCAGTCGTGTCTCACTTTCAGGGATTCATGCGTTCCTCTCAGTCTCTCGTTACTATCAATGAGTACCACATGCTCAGACCTTTATCGCTCTGCAACTTAATAATGCTAATGTAATCTTCGGGGACTGAAAAATAAACTGAAGTCCGATAACGAAGCCTCAGTCGGCTGTCATCTCCTCCCCGCCGTAATGGGAAACGGTGGAAAGCGGCTGTGCTGCTGTGACTGGTCGGGGCGACGGAGGCCAGTTAGCGATGTGACAAAAGTCACGAGTTATAAGCAATTAATTTTCCCGTCAGGACCTTGCGTACGCATTGGCATCATTCGGTCCCGCGCCTTTGCGCACATCGGAGAGCTCTTGAAATGGTCAAGCGCTTTCCACTTTTTCTCTCCTCTAAGCAAACACCCTTGGTTTTGTACATGCGTGTTGGCGCGGCGCACAATCAAAGCCTTTTAGCGAGAAGCGTGGGCCGCCTTTGCTCTCATCGTCTTGTTAACAGTGTAGGCCGCTGCGTTCACTGATCTCGCCTAAGTGGGGATCCAGCTTCGGAAATGCGCTCAGTGCGTGACTCGTAATTGTTTAAGTTGTCTGATTACTCTTATTATTCACAGCGGTGGCTCTGTTATGGGGGAGCGGGGCGAGATCCACCCTTTCTTTGCAGCGGTCGGCTTCCCCGTCGCTATTATGTGACCGTATTGGCGTACGTGTGTGTAATATTAAAGGACACCCTTGTGCTTTCCAAGTTTGTGTGTAACTGTGCGCTTCCCTGGTGTGTGTTTGTGTAGAATGTACAGGTTCTTTTATCGGCATTTCTAAGCGCCTGCGCCCTTCTGCGCAGATTGCAGAGCTGCGCAGGGAGCTGGCCGAGCTGGAGAAGTGCGGTGGGGAACTGGAGGACCAGATCGAGTCAAGGAGAGCGGCGCACCTTGAGGAGATAGCCGAGCTGGAGGTGAGGGGGTGCGATGGCAGGTGTGTCCGTGGCTTCTTTGGGCCCCTTCAAACGTACAACTGGTGATTGGAGAAGACAATGGCTTCCATGACTTCATGACGCACGGATTAGCAGTTTATTTTTTAAGCACCCTTTCAACATTTGTTCATTAAGCTGACACTTTTTTCTCCAAAGCAACTTACAGTGATAAGCTACTTAAAGTGATTTACCAATTTATTCAGCTGGGCAATTTTTTTTTACTGGAGCAATTCGGGGTAAGTACTGTGCTAAAGGGTATTACAGCAGGAGGTGGGATTCGAATCTATGACCCCTGAGTCCGTTCGGAAGCTTTAAAAATTGCGCGACCTTGGAATACTTGCCACAGTCTAAAAATGAAAAGGAAGGAAAAGCCAGGCAACACTTAATACAATCGTACTACAGTAGTAACAGCAATATTACACAGTTTATATTGCGGGGCAGTTCTGGTTCAGTGGCTAATCCAATAAAATCCCGTCCTTACATTTGTTCTATTTTTTTTTTTAATGATTATATTCTTACGTTGACAAGCTTGCGAGCCATTGAGTCCTGTTCCCAACTTCACCTTCCAGTGCTGTGTTGCGGAATTGGAGGATGCTCAGGCAAACCTGGAAGCCAACATGAAGGAGCACTGCGGCGACTATGATGAACTGCTTAGTGAGAAAATGGCTTTGGATATTGAGATCGCAGCTTACAGGTAAAAGTCTTGCAGTGGCACATTAACTCGCAGAGGTTTTGGACAGTTTATGTGTGATGGCTCTGTCATGTAAATTATCTCATGCGGTAGTTGGAAATTCAGGGATAGCAGGTCAGTGATAGAGTTCTTTCTGAGGTCATTGATAAAGACTCTGCCTCCAACAATAAGGGAGTTTTACCCTCTCTGGAAGGGGGTGAAGAGGAAATCCCTGGGTAACACAAACATGATGTAATTATGTGAGCGAAGCTATTGTTGAACAATACAACGTGCATCACAGGCAGTCATCCTGTGGAGAGGAACCTGGCTTCCTTTTCTCATCTTGGCTGCGCTGGAACTAAATTCCACAGTTTGGTCAACAGGAATGATGCTATTCTCTGAAGCGATGAACTCCTATGTGTCATTGTGGCACATTTTTTCTGATCCATATCCGGCCAGAAACAGTCTGACGCAAGTTTGGCATTCTTAGCTCCCACCTCTGATGCTCCTTGGAGGTCTTCCGCTCCCATGGGGCCTTGACAGTGGGTTTGGACGGGAAGTGGCTGGCTCAGCAGCAGCGGGACCTCTTTCCTCACCAAAGTGGCTAATGTGAGCGTGCAAGAGGGAGTTACGTACTGCTAGTGATTTCTGGTTTCTCTTCAGGCTTCGGAGTTATGAGCAGTTAGTCATCCATGATTAAAACTTGACGACTGGAAGCCTACGTGATTTCCACCTCGTCTGCCTTTGCAATCTTCCAGTGAAATCTGCTTTATTGTAGCGCTTAAAAAGTGTGATGAGTCCCATTTGCTGGTAGTGTATTCATAAGGCTGCACGGCCCTTTTCCCCAAAGGCACTCATTACATCCTCTGTATCCTCTAAATGACCAGCTAAGGGGGGGAATCTGAAGTCACATAACCCTTGGAAACTGGCTTCTACAGACAGCCAGGAAAGGTGAGGGATAATCTTGGAAAAAGATTCAGTATCACGGGAGATTAACTCTTCCCTGAGGACATTCATCTGAACTCACCTTGGTTGGTGATCACATACTCAAAAGGCTTCATTTACAAGACCCTAGAGCACAGGTGACTTCACCTTCTCTATCATCCAGCACTCACACAAGTTCTCAACATCCATTTACAGAGCTTGTACCAGACAGGAGACTCAGAATTTGCTGCCCATGTTTATTTTTTGTAGTGGCTGTACTCTAGGAATCATATTTATACCATTTGTATTCTTTTTCAGGGGCTTTGTCGAAGAGGAAGAGGAGAGACTGTGCTCTCTGTGAGTGAGTGGAGAAGAGAGGTCCAGACTCAAAAGGAAAACTGACAAGTGTGACTAATTTCTTCCATGTTATTGGTCACAGACTCCTAAGAGTTATGATTAGAATAAGAGCACTTGTTCATTGCTTTCGTACTCCTGGACTTTCTGGAAGTCTGCTTCATTTTGCTGATAATGGGTCAATTCCAGCTTACCCTTGTCTGAAAAGAAAGATGTCATCGTCTGTTGGGGACGTGGGAGTGGGTGGCCGTGCCGCTGAGTTACAGCCCGGTGCCGGGAGGCTGTTGGCAAGATCAGAGGGTTTCCAAAATATTCCCAACCTCCGTGCCCTGAGCTCGTGCTGATAACCCTCTCCCGGTGTCTCGAGTCGCTCAAACCTCAGCAGACTGGGTGGAGCTCGGAGGCACTGCCTCTGGAGTAGCGGGCGATTACAAAGCTCCCCTTTCACAGACAAGGCCGATTACGAGCACTTAACCTCTGGTCTGTCCTGAAATTGCTGGACATTTTTCATGCTCGCTTAAGATACCTTGAAGCCAAGAATCAACGATCCTAACTGCCTAGATTTATTGCTCATGTATCCATTTATTAAGTTTACACCAAGCTATCCATCATGTTTGTTGTCTTTCGTTCAAGATGCCTTCCCTATAGCACCTTTTTAAATGGTTTGCGGCATCCCAAGACACTTATGTCTGTACTAATCCCAACACGTGGAAAGCTTTCAATGCAACCTCCTGGAGATTTCAATGGTACGTGATGTCCTGCGTTAACTGTACATCTATGAAATGTGTTTTTCATCATAATATGACTTCAAGTGGAACTTGGTTGAGCAGAAAAACTGGGTGTGTTCATGAACACTTCCTCTAATCTCCATAACCTCCAACATCTCATCCTAACAGAAGCTTTTTTTTTTTTTTTTTCCATCTGGCGTAAACGTTTTAACTGTTACAAGGTTCAACAAAATCATCTTTGTGGAGAAAGTTGGTAGTCCCCCTCATGTCGCCGGCACAGTCTCACAAGGCTAAAGAATGTTGGGAGGCTGAAGAGGCATGTTTGTCAGTGGACAATAAGAAGCTGCTCTTTCTCCTGTGCTATTGCTCCCTTGGAGCTGTAGCACCCACCTCTAACCACTGAGGGTCCAGTTAGCTTGGCTACCCCAGGGCTAGTCTCCCCAGGTGGCCCTCCACTTTTCACCTACTGCCACAGGGCTTGCAGTCAGTCTTGGCTCCAGTTGCAAAAGATGGGGGTGAAGACTGTGATATGGAATAGAGAAGCGGGTGGAGGTAGAACTCACCGTTAGCTTTGCGTTGGTGGGTTTTTTGTTCTGAAGGCACATACATACACTCTCCTTCTGTCTCTTTTGGACGGTTCTCAGCCAAGGTATGAATAGCTGGGATGGAAATGTGTGATTTGTTCAGGAAACAAACAAATGCTATTTAAAACAGTAAATTATGTATGTGAGAAACTCTCCAGGTAGTTTCTCCTTGCTACATATCCTCATCAGTGTTTCTCTTAGCTGTCTGGGATCAAGTAATGGAATGATTGTCAGCTGGCCAAATAATGCATTGAACACTAAATAAAGAGCTTAAGTTTGCTGGTGGTGTTGTTTGTAGAAGTGTGGTTTTGCCCCCTTCTCTGGGACTTGACGGGTGAGTGTGATGGTTGTTAACCCCAGTGAGCAGGTCATCGCTCCCTGTGGACTCCGGCAGGGCTATCTCGGTTTGGCCTCGGTGGGTCATCGGGGCTGTACTGTGGGTCATCGGTCGGTGACTGGAGCAGCCTTTAATCCTCTTGCCCTTGGTGTTCGTTGAGGGCTGGATGTAGGAAGGCAGCAGAATCCTTGGCACTAAGAAGAAAAAAGTAATTCTTACATTTCATGCTCTTATCACAGCCACAACACTTGGTAATTATTATATACTATCAAAGCTCAAAAAATGCCTCTAGGCTTTAACGTGTTTATCCCAAAAGGGATATTCAAATATTTAAATTAAATTGTAAACTTTCCCCCCTGCTTTACCACTTTTGTTGCTCTTAATATGATTCACAAAACAAGTATATCTGTGGATTTTTTTTTTCTCCCTAAGTTAGAAGAGCTAGAATAGTTTTTGAACTGAAGCTTCCATTTATGTATAAATATATACTGGATATATAAAGCACTAACTTTTTTTTAATCTATATGCCAAAATATTACATGCAATCCTCTTTGAAACTGTTATCACTGCACATATTACATGACCCATATTTGATGCTGGAAGACTATGGCATTAAAAGCCCACTGTTTCTGCTTAGACGATATGTTTTGGAGTTGACTCTGAGATCTGATATTGGTCAGATGCAAGATTTTGACTACGGCACTTGATCAGCAGATGAAGTAATGGTTTCCTGACAGCTTATTTGATTCACCTTAGCTTTAACCTCCTGGCACATACTCTACAAGATATCAATCAGATTCGCTGGGTAAATAAATCCTCTCGCCACTAACATTTGTGTAAGTGTTTTGAACAGGAAAGTAATTTTTCCCCACTGCAGCAACTGTATATTGGGTGACAGTCCTGCTTATATAGCAAATAAATATGAGAAAGAGGGAAATCATGGAACAAAAAAATGATAAAAACATACATAATGGAGTGGCAATTGGGAAAGTATTTCCCTTCACAGATGGGGATTGCCTAATAAATTGTGTTCACCGCCTCCCCCCACCGACTCCTTGTAGGAAGATTGTCAAGGGTCAGGATGTGGGGAAGTGGGCATCACTCTCTTTTGAAGGGGTCATGGACTCGGCTCCACAGTGGGAGGAAAACCCAAAGGGTTGCCCCCAAGCTCCTTTCATAATAGCTCTACATCCCCCTACCTCCTCAGCTCAGCCCACCTTAGGATTGAAGCTCTTATGATGCATTATCCATCTCTGTGTGTGGTACTTGTGCTGCCATGTGAGTTCCATGTTCCTACTCAGCAACTTCGTGTCCCTGATGATGTAGTCACCACTTTGCTGGGTTTCGGAAGAATCGCACCACAGGTGGCCTGGGGTAACCAGTCACTTGAACTGCACTCCAGATCAAATGCTCTTCTAAAGCTGATTAGGTTTGAGTCTTATGCTCAGAATGACTTGTGTGATGTGTAGAGTGTGGCTGCGAATGTATGTATGTCAAGTAAGTTTGTCTTACGGTTTTTAGAGATGAAAAAGCCTTGTGTAGATTTGCTGTACTCTAGAAACTAGGGGGGCCAAATCCTAGTCTCAAAATTGTCAGGATTACAACTCCTTTGGGACTGTCGATCTATATTGTACATGTCATGTTGGTAACTTGGCAATTTGTGTTACTTCAGGTGAGAAATACTATTATAGGATAAGCTGTGTAGACAAAACACAGCTTGACAAATTCGATTTGCTGATTTGATTTTGAAAGTGTGGAATCAGACCTTTTGGACACCATCTCAATGACAGAAGTGTTCCACATGGAAGGGATTTTTTCAGCAAATGATACAAAATTATTGAGAGGCAGATCTTGGTGAAAATCTATTGATGTCTATGTTTGGTCAGTGTCAGTCTGCTCTGAAAAATTGAAGAGGTCAGAATACTCAAGTTACGGCATGCACAACCTACAATTAGTGCCTTCTGTCTCGTCAGAATGGCCCTACGCTAAGGGACGCTCATCCTCCCCTTTAACTGACTTCAAATTATTTGGCCCCAAAGGGTCACAGATTGGAGTCTTGATTTTTGCCGATACGTTTAAAAAAAAAAAATCCGAACTTTTACACTTTTGTCTATGGTTTGGTATTTTTAAGTGACTGCTGAAACGTCACTGAAGAGGAACTGCAGTTCATACCTGAAGATCGGCAGTAATTGAGACATTATGGTTCATCTGTAGCGTGTTTCTGTAAATTTCATAATTTGCTCTTTGCAATTCCTGTATCACCACCATGACAAGTAAATTATGTAATTTTACAAGGCAGGGCAATAAGTGTTGCATGGTAAAACATAGTTGTTTGATGACATGTGAAAGGTCAAGTGCTAATCATTTTTCAGACTGTGAACCCTGGTGCCCTTTAAATGTTCCACAGTGCATTATGCGTAGAGTTAACATGAAGAGCCATGACATTTTATGCTAACAGAGCAGATGCCTGAACAGTTTGCCCGGAGGGCTTGTCATTCAACCCGGCCGAGTCCCTCTGATGGGTCTGCTTACCATCAGCCTTGACATGGCGAGCAGGTAAACAGCATTACCAGGTAACTAGAGTCTGCAGAACTTTTTTGGAATTCCTACTGCAATGAATGAATTGTCCATCTTGACTGGAATCTGGAAATGGGGAAACAAAGGGCTAAACAGGGAGAAACTTTCAGTTAAATGATTTAATAATGCTAGTTTTAATAAAAATTATGAGCCCCAATGTGCATTTGTCATTCTTCAGAATGATGCCTTGGAAGGGGCAACGATGAGTGCAGAAGGGAAATATTCTCTCATGGCAAAACGTGAAACAGTAATAATTTGCAGTAATTGTTCCTACATGTACTCTCTGTCTGTACAAATTATTTTCTTTTTGGATAAATTACACGGTCCAGCCTGTTTCTTAGAAAGCGTTTAAGTACCCCTGAAATGGTCACTTAAATGTCTAGCCCACCACTTACCTTCACATGGTATGTTGCGAACGGATATCTTCACGAGCCTGGCTCTGTCCTCTTTTTGGTTGAGTTGTCAGTTTTGTGTTATTTTACGGCTCAGATTGCAGACAAAACAGTGCTTAAACAAACCTGAACGACATCTGCTACTAATTCGGGGGGACATTCCTGCAGTCAGTGCTGCTTAATATGCAGGGGGTCTCGAATCGTCGTGTGCTCTGGTTTGGTAGTCCGTAAGTCCGAAAGGGTCCAGAAACAGGGTTAACAAAAACCGATGCGATGAACGGGGTGAGTTATTCCAGCTAATTAACCACCAAAATAATGGCTCCTTTCCTCGTCCCCATGGGACAGAATACACAGAGAACAGGCTCAATGCCGTGCCAAACAGGAAGTTTGTATGATGGTGCCGCAAATCAAAATGTATTTAATCATTAGAGTGGAAAGCTCGAGGGAAGTTATTAAACATGCACAAGAACAAATATAACACAGGAATACTGTGTTTTTAGTGCATTCTATGAAATAATTGATGATTGATAATTTAGAAAAAAAACAACATATTAATTAACAATTAAAATAAAGTCACCAACAAAGGCAGAAATATATATAAAAAAAAAAAAAAAAAAACCCACTCTGGGAAGAAAAATGGCCAGCTATGCGATACAAATAAATTATTCTGATGGGACTGCAGAAGATTACATGGTGTAAACAGAGAAAATTGAACAGTCTTCTGCTGTTACTCATAAATGTGCCCTGTCCTTGACCTATTAAAGGCTTTGGGTGTGAACATGGGAGAGACTGGTAAGTTAAGCAGTATCTGAAAATTTGGCAAAATAGGCCTCCTGCAGGTACTAAGAAGATAAGTGAAAGGCAAGATAACAGAAGGGTAAGAGGGGTAGCAGGTAGTGTAGTTTTAGGGCTACTGCATTGCAATCTGAAGGTCCTTGCTTCAAATCCCACTCCTGCTGCAATAGCCTCGATTTATGTCTTTTACCTGGATTGTTCCAGTAAGAAAACCTTGCTGTATAAAAGAGTAAATAATTGTACAGTTATCTGACAATGTAAGTCACCTTGAAGATCAGCTAAATAATGGTTAATATTAAGTTAAAAGCTCCGGTCACGTAAACAGCTTACAGTTCAGCGCTTCAGACAGCAGAAAAATCTGTTAAAATTGAACTAAGAAATTGAACTAATCTTCTGCATTTGGTGATCTAAACTTGACTTCATTGCGGCAGAAAACTGAGTCTCTTTTATAAACTTAAAAGCAAGGTCTGCTGCAATTACAAAAAAAAACATACAGTACTGTGCAAAAGTCCTTAGGGACTTAGGTGTTTCAGATGGTGATTTAATTAGTCTTCTGCATTACTGTCAACGGAAAAGAGCATATTTTAGATTTCCAAGCAAGTTTCAGATACAATGAAGGGGGTACAAATATGATGAAATGACAGAAGCACATTACTCAAGTAAAAGCACATGGTCAATACATTTTTTTAGCTGTTTTATTTCACTTTAAATTATTCCTGGTACATTTTGTATAACTGGTGTATAAACTCTTTGCATCACGTCCATCTGATTACAACCTAACCATCTGTAATGTGACATAGTACTGCGGTTACTTACTTAGTTGAAACCAAACACTCCTCAATTTCTGTGGTTTTGCTGTCATTTCTCATTTCAGCATTACCCAGGGAAATCCATACACAACTGACATAGTGAAATCGTCAATGACTAGACCTGCTTTACCATGAGGGATGCCGTGCTAAATTACATTTATTATAAAAGACATAGTACTGGCTTCACTAGCTGCCCATTGTGGTTTTTTATAAAGCCTTTAAAAAAAAAAAAAGAATTTACATGAAAAGCAGTTCTATCCAAAACCTTGTATCAAAATAACATACAACTCCATAGTCATTTACTCTCTTGATGGGTCAGCCTTAACAAGAGATTTATTTTTAATTTTAAAGTTGAAAAATGTGCTCATGAGATGGTGCGCATGACTTTTGCTGTATTTTTACCCACTGTGCAATTTTAGCCTTAACATTTAGCCTATACGGTATACCGTATATTTAAAGTCAGAAGTGTTCAGTTTCCCAGAAATCTCAGATTCTTTATTGTACATAAACATATACAAAGCTAGAAACAATTGCTAACTTTTAATTTTTTACTGAAACAATTGTGGTTAAAGTCTTTGCCCAAGAGTTTGACAGTCAGGCCCCTACAAGGACTGCAAAAAGCAACTCTTTGCTTGCTGGTCACAGATCCATTATGCTACTACTCTCTTACCAGATGTCAGCGGTAGAGGCTCCAGCAGTCTGTTTTAGCATCATTTACCCTGATGACCTTCATGTTTTTGCTTTTCAGTGGTGTACTTCCCAAATGTTCTCAATGAATTCATTATTCAGTTCCGAATAAAAATAGAACAGTTATTCAGTGTTACCAAATATTGAGTAACAACACAGAATTAGGAAGGTTCATTTTTGTTCCTTTGTTCTTTCTTATTAAAATCGGAAAGCTTTAGAAAACTGTTCTTGGGCAAAATGGTGAGCATAATTTATTGCTGCTCTCTTCTTTGTTGGGGCATCATGAAAGGTGCAGTAATTGGTAATTAGCCATTACATTTATTTATTAAGCTGCTGCTTTTCTGCAAAGCAGCTTACAATGTTAAGTATTTCTCATTGCGTATGTGGGCTTTTTTTCACCGGGAGCAATTCTGGGTAAGTACCCTGCAAGGCAGCAGGATAAACTATAGGTAGTCAGTGGTGGACAATAGGATGTGCTGGGGTTTCTTCTTCCTCTACCTTGAAGTCTTGAATTTATTCATTGGATAATAATATGTTTATTCTGCTTTTACAGATGAAAATGAATCTTGAACAGAAACAAAATTCTGAACATATTAGATGTGTTGCTATTGATGTCTGGGCTGGTGTGTCGCTGCTTAAGCCGCTGTGCTGTGTGAGAAGAAGGGGCAGCATTGCTCCTGTCATCGGCTGGTCTCCACATGACAGCACAGACGGTGACCAGTGACCCAGAAAGGCCCTTCAGGATGTTGAAGGCATTGTATCGCCAGCCTGCAGGGATCACTGGGCAGCACAACTAACCTGTGGACCAAGTCATCAGGCACTGTGCAGTTGTCCATGTGTGACAAGACAGGGTTTCTTGTGGATTTTCCTTAAGTTGGGGGGTCAGGCGAAGAGGCTGATGACAAATCATCTCACGAGACCCATGTTCATATCATGGCTTGACTCATGGATAACAGCTAAGTTATGGTGCCATTCCTACAGAAGTATATTATTTTAGTTTAAGAAAATGTTTGAGAGTTCGATGGGCTTCAGGGAAACCTTGGATGTCTGGTGGAAATTTGCATTAAGAAAAGCAAGTTATGACTGTAAAATTATGTAAGACTAGATGTATTTGAAAGAGCTCTCATTTTTCCCAACAGCTCCAAACACTATCTTAGTATTTAATTCGCAGCGGTTCTTGGTTTCTTTGTTTACCAGGCTGCAAATGAGGTGAGACAACTGCTGCCTTCATTTCTGCTAGAACGTGGTATTCGATAGGTGTGTTGCACAATTTTTTTTTTTTTTTTTTTAAAAGCCGTTGTTGGCAGGGATTTTAAGTGGTGTTTTTTTGAGCTGAAAGTTGATTTATTTTTTTATCCTTGTGTTTGTATTTCATGTCTTTGGTGTTCTTGAAAAGCTTGCAGAGGGGACCCAGATTGCAGAACAGCACAGTGTACAGTACTGAACTCCCGTTTCCATGACCACAGTGTTGCACGCAAATAATGCTTGGTCCTAGGCAAGGTAATAGGAAGCCAAATAAGAGTCGATTAACAACAATCACAAGTTTCTCCTTCCACGGGGCATTTGATCAATTATTCGAACTTGACATGGTACTAGTGTGGCAACTTTCCCGAATTGCAGACAAGGGTCATTTTGCAGAACTATTCAATGCTGAGTTGAGGTTTGAGCGCTCGTGATGTTGACACACGTACTTGACATTGTAGATCTGGTATCTGAAAGACAACCTCACCTTTCTGCCGGTCTTATCATTCAGTGTGCGCACACCTGTCACGTCCCCAGTATTTGCCTGTGCCGCGATTGGGGGGGATGCGCAGAGCCGTAGAGAGCAACACGCCTCTTTGATGGCCTTGGCTGTCCTGTTTGCCCTCTGCAGGACGAACGGGCCACTGGAACCTCCAAACGCCCACGGCCGGCTTCTCTGTTTACCCTTCTGCTTGGTGTTTTTGAAACTGCGGTCAGGGAGCACACAAAGCCATCAGCAGCGTGTCTTTTCCTAGTGGGAGATAGAGATCGAGCTTGTCCATAGAAGAAACGCGGCTGCATGTTTTAATAAAGAGTTACATGGAAATCACGAACCCCCGAAGCCCAGTGCGGTGCTACGGTGATTCTGAGCCTAAACCCGGAGCGCTCTTTTTTGTACCCAAACACAGATACATGCTTATCATTACCATATGTTGAATTTTTAATACTTTTAAAGGACCTACAGGAGAAAACAAAATGTAGATTTGTCCTTGAGGAAATGTGAGGAACGGGACAATGTTGCGCATTTGCATATCATTGGATTTTCCTGTGAATATGACACAAGAGGCCGCTTCTTGGAAAAAGACCAACGGGAAGGCAGAATCCGGCTGCAGTGTGAAATTAAATTGGTGCCTGTTGGAGGCTGAGAAGAGTGGCAGACAAACAGATTACTACAGTGTTGTTTAGAAATTGTGAAACCACCAGTCTGCAGCGCTTCTGCTACACATTAACAGTATTTATTTTAATAATACATTCAGTACATAGTATAATTGTCTGGGGAGGTTGCATATGTAAGCGGTTCGCATTACATTTCAGTTGTGGCTATCACTTCGTCTCTCTTGAACAGGGAGATGTGGTGAATGCAGTAAACGGGGTTCGAGAGTTTGGTTACTGTGATTATACCCATGCACACAGAGAAGAGCGAGAGAGCCCATAGCGGTAGGGCACAGCCACTGGTGTGGGCCTCGCCAGCGCGTTTTGGCTCACACAGCACACGGAGGCGTTGCTGTTGGGAGAAGACCTCTATTAAGACATCAGAAGATACAGATGGCTTAGAGAGCCGACATCCATGGGAGCTCTTTAGAGATTGGGCACTGATTTAAGAAGTTAGTCTCTCTAATTCTTTAATAGCTTTCATCTTGGCCTAATTCACACTGGCAAAGTAGAGCCGTCTGGGGGCATTCCCGGGGACCGCTACCCCACGTTGCTCATTGCTGTCTCAGTTGGAAACACTTGTGAGTGATAGTCAATGATGGTTCCCCCCCCCTCCCCAAACCCAATCTGAGTAATTTTGGGCACAAGCACTTCACGGTGCACATGAGTGAAGATGTATTTTTACGTTGTTTAGGAATTTCATAAGTTGTGCTTTGTTGCACCAATTTCTGCTGTCCTCTAAGAGAATCTCAGAGTCTTTTTTTCATGGTGATGCCATATGGTCTAATCACTGTTCATGGTGATCTTTTGGGGTATCTGCCACATTCATGTCATTTATGTTGGACTATACATTTTTCATGACTCTTTTGTGAAACTTGAGACTTTCAACAAGAATGCATATATTGCGCAACACGGCTCTTCCTTTGAAAACATGTTTTAAAGAACTTGTGACCGGATTAATTATAAGTTTTCCACACATGCTTTTTGTCCTGCTTCCTCAAATTGCACGTGGTCTCAGCATTGTTGGGATAAGTTCACGAATAATGTGAAACACTTCTCAACTCCTCATTAGATGTGTTGCCTGGTGCGTTGAACATTGGCATGGATGACCCTTCCGTTACACCGAGTCTGCGAACGCTCACATCATTACTAATCAATTGAGCGATATACGGTACATGCTCGTGTAACTGGCTACGCTCTGGCAGGTTCACTTATCCCAAATACTTGAATGACATAAAATAATAATCTCATGTGTTACATATTCCATCGAAAAACTGGCATCAAACCCGGTCCTTCTAGGGAAGTGTCTTTGGGCGTTATTGTTGACTAAATTCATTATTTACTGTAACTCTTGTCTGTTTAGGAATCGTTCTGTACTAAATCCATGGGCTGACCTGAGCTTGTGACCATCTGACAGTGATCATGGGCAATTTGGTGATGGTTCCCATCCTGAGTTTCCGCTGGCCCCCCAGCTGTTGGCCAGTCCCAGAGCCCTGCGTCCATGCTGCCAGCAATTATAGGTCACCGTGTGTGTCACAATCCTAGTCTCACATTTTAATTGCCTTTCTATTCTCTCCTGCCACAGTCTGCTGTTTCCCCTCTATTTTGAGAATATTCTCTGTGGCCTTCAGGTATACAAGCTTGGCCCTTCTGTTCGCTGTCATCTGTGAGCTGTCATTTACATTTATTCATTTAGCTGACGCCTTTTTCCAAAGTGACTTACAGTGTCAAGTTACAATTAATTACCCATTTATACAGCTGGGTCTTTTTTACTAGAGCACTTTAGGGTAAGTACCTTGCTCAAGCTGCACAGCTGAAGGTGGGATTCAAACCTGCAACCTTTGTCTCCAAAGACAAGAGCTTGAGCCTCTGCACTGCCAGTTGCCCCAAGATGGGGTCAGAAGGGGTTTTGATCGTAAACATTATTTTTAGACAGTGTGATTATATATTATATGTATTATATATGTTTTTTCTCAACAGTTCTTTAAGAGTGTGAAGGAAGCCACCCTCACAAAACCCTCAACTCTCCACTCTTATATCCTTTGAAAATGTCTGTACAATAACATTTGATGCCAGGCTATTATCACTTTGCATTGTGTTGCCAACACACTTGGTCTGTGGCTCTCTGGTTCTGTGGCAGCTGAAAAGTGTAACACTCCAGTGTACTCGTACAAAAGACTACATCACCTTTCCCCAGGAGGCCGAAGGGGAGATGCGTTAGCCACTTGAAAGATTAGCAGAATACCATGAGGGTAACAACTTGTGGCACTGCACGTCTGCGGGTTCCTGCTGTTCTCTGCCCGCCTGCAGACCCCGCCGCTTCCTGAGAGCCCCCCCCCCAGCACTTTTGAAATGCAGCCTCTTAACCGCCCTAACAAGATAATAACACCTGAAGGCCGGCTTGATTAGTGCCAAATTGTCCCAGAGAATGTTTTGGGTTTCACCGACATGACCTCGAATGGAATCCATCAGCACTCTTGTCAAGGCCCGGATGCCTCCTAGTCAGCTGTCCAGCGGTAATCTTCCTTTAGAACCGTAGTCATGCCAACCTCACTTATGTGACACCCTGTATTTTCCTCTCTGTGCTTTTTCTAAGGGCTCACAGACACCTCAATGAAGCCTGAATGCTTGTTTCCCTGACTGTCAGTGGCGAACTGACCAAAGTTCACACCTCAGGAGCTGTCACATCCTTGGAGAATTCTACATGTTGTATTAAAGTGCACTTATTTACATTTAATGAGAAAGAGGTGATCTAAGTGCATGTCCACAGAATGAATGAATGAATGAATGAATGAATGAATGAACAACGTTGTCAGCAACTACCTGGCATCAGTATTACACTGCGTTTAGTGTTCTTAACACTTTTTCCACTTTACAAATTCAGTGTGCAAAGCCTTAATGTGGGAAATTGTGTAAAATTAACATACATTCATTAACTATGTAATGGTCTTAGAGTATTGGTGTGATGTAAGGTGTGGTCACAATGTGGATGAACCACAATGGATGCTTTTAACGGATCAAGGAGGGGGATTAGTTTGAAACACACTCGGATTCTTAAAATAAAATGTAAAGTCAAGAGAAGGCGGCTCCATGTTCACCGGGCTTCGTCACCAACAGACTAACGCGCCCCTCCAATACATACCCAGAGCCCCAAGTTCTCCTGGGCTTATCATCATGGCCATTACTGTGATATGTTTCTGCCACGATGCGGTTTGTGTTAACGGAGCTGAGATACATAGATACTGACTGCTGTTTTATCCAAAACCTCTTTGTGAGGCTAAACCTTCTTCTTTTGACCACAATTTTATCATGTATGCATATTTATTGCGCATTCTGGAGGACAAAGTCCTGTGCGACTGGTTTACCTGTGCATTCCCGTAAATCATCCAGTGTTTTATTCACTGGCAAATGAATTTGCTGTCTTGTTGTAGAAGAGCCTGCCAGCTGTATGGATTTTTTTTCTGGTTGTTTTGTCTCTGAGATGTGGCAAGGAGAAGAAAAAGCCGTTTGGCTTCTCCAGAAGGGACAAAGGGTGCTTGACGAAACAGAAGTCCTCCAGCCCTCCGAGATGCACCTCAATCCAGAGTGCTGTATTTGACCTGCGGCCCACCTACAGCAGTCTGGGATCAGCACTTCCGGCACCCTGCTGCACTTTGCGGCAGGAGCTGATTAAAAGCCCATCCAGTTGGGGCATGGACCCTCCAGGGCAATTCAGAAACTCGGGACTGTTTGGTGGCCCGAGGCGGTCCAGATGTTGCTGGCACGGCCTGCACGCTGCAGGGTTTGCAGTAGTCTGGGCACACAGGAAAGGCCCCTCTCACTCTCTCTCGCTGTCAGGAACTGATCGGTTATTAAGAGTGCCGCCTGCGACTCGGCTGTCGGCGATCCGCGGCAGAATGGCTGCCTGCCTCGCTCATCTGCTCGGCGCACGATATTTACAACCAATCTTTCATTTTTATGGTTCGGCAGTTGGTTCCTTTTTTTTTTTTTTTTTTTTTTTTGTTTTGCATTTGCTAAACCATCATATCGATTGTGAGCATGAAGACCAGTGGGCTGCTGCCACCACACACACAAATGTGGAGAGAGTACTGCAGCGAATACAATTTAACTAAGGGTGTAGAAAGCAATTACAGGGGCACAGTTGTCATATTGCAAGAATTTAATTACTGTGCTACGATATTCACGCGATCTCTTAAACAAGACGTGCTTAACTAAGGGACTGATGTGAAATGAAAGTGTGTGTCTTTTATTATCGGCTCTGTCAGAAATATGGCTGCATGCGTTGTTTTGCCGCGTTTTCAGTCTAAGGCGCCAATTAGCAGATGAAGTACTTGTTTCTGGGACCCTGAACCGTTCAAATTATATTTCTTAGCATCTCTCCTCAGTTTATCCTACAACAGCATTGCTTTACCTCGTTGTTACTACAGCCACTTGTCACAGCCTGAGATTCATCAGGAGCTCCATCAGGTGAGTTTTTTTGGGTCGCACCAAGACAGCACACAGGTTGTGCTTCAACGGCCTGTTGTTTCTCTCTTGCTTTATTTCTTGGGTTGTGGGTAGGCAGAGTTCCCAATGGTGATGCTTAACTTCTTTCCTTTTTCGACTTTTCCAGCGTGCTGATCCCCTGTACCACCTTTACGACGTGTGGAACTTGAGATTTCTGCTTTTCCTGAAAGGACCCTGTTCATCACCGTGGCCCCAGGCTCTCTCGTCCCCATCCCTGAGAGGCGGACTGCCGATCCTTGAATTCCAGTAAAAAGCAGTGTGAAATTACTGGGATAATTGAGGAGTAGTTGCAGGGCTGCAGTGTCGCTTCCTTACTGGCCCGCTTGTACTTTCATCTTTCCAACGGAGCAGCAGTTGTAATGTGAACTTCTCAAAGGTATGCAACCAAGGCTAATTGGGTGCACCGTGATTGCTCTTGCTGACGAGTAAAAGTGGAAGAAACTATTTGCTGTTGATGAGTAACGATTGCAACGATTGAGCATGATGTATGTGTATGAAACTGTAGGTGAGGGGAGGAAGGGGCAGGCATGGTGGGTGTTGGTAAGGAGTCTTTGAAGTATGTTTCCTGCACTGTTTTAGAGTTTTTGGTGCTTTTTTCCGTCTCATACACCATCTTCTGGCTGACGCTGAAGGGCATGTTTGTTTTAGGTTTGTTTTAGGTTTGACTGAGGTCCAGCACCTATGCCTTCACCATCTGTGGGATCTGTGGGAACATACTATGAGACCCAGAAGAGCTATTTCCAACACAGCCTGGCTGTTTCCATCAGAAAAACATAACAAACGCACACTCAGGATTCTTAAAATAAGATTTTTAATATTACTTATCATAAAGATATATTTACACACTTTACAGAAATAGAAAATAAAAACACAAAGCTACACATGAAAGGGAAAAAAGTACTTCAAGAGCTAGAGCTTATCTTTTATAAATTAGAAGCCAAAAATTCAAATATGTACACAGTATTTCATCCATTTCTGATACTTTTTTTTTCTTGCTTTTCATTATGATTTTTGTTTTCTTTACACTTTTGCCCAGTTTAACATTGAAACAGAGACCTGGTGCCTAACATGAACATACACCTTTGACATGAAGAATTAGACACCGAGAGGGATCTGCATGACGGCATCCTTGATTCAGTGTGGGACACAGTGACACCTATCAGAAACACTCGGACACATACGCTCCATGGGTCGCTTGTTTCAGCATCAAGGGCTGAATGGAGCGAACTGGACATAAGGACAGGTTGTGTGAATGGGGTGGATGGACCGTTCTCTTCTGGGTTGTCAGTCACATTTAAAAGTGCTGCAGCTAATAACAGATCATTTTTTGACCCTATGATACCCCTGCAAGGTTGACCAAATCTCGATATGCTATCAATGGTCCTTTAAGTTGATTCTTTAAGTCAAAGTCCTTCCAGTGACAGGCTTCATGATCCACTGATAAACCAGGTGTGCTACTCGCTGGGTTCAGCCCTA
Organism: Scleropages formosus; assembly: GCF_900964775.1. Classification (NCBI taxonomy): domain Eukaryota; kingdom Metazoa; phylum Chordata; class Actinopteri; order Osteoglossiformes; family Osteoglossidae; genus Scleropages; species Scleropages formosus. Next base: position 19,425,788 of record NC_041819.1, on the reverse strand, counting down.
GTGTGTGTGGGGAAAAATACAGCATTGACTTTTTTCGCCGTGCAAAAATGAAAACGAACCAGGATGCAATGCTCAAGCCAGATGAAAATTGCACAAGGCAAACCGTGTGTCGCAAATGGTGGAATGACACGGAAGCCTAAATGAATCCATGACGTGTTGCGCTTGCACAGCACCCTTTGCACCCTCACTTAGATTGTGCATCTGACTGTCTGCCACAGTGAATCTAGAACCGTTTTGGACAATCATTTAGATATGAACAGGTCACTGAACGAAGGTCACCGAACGACTGGGACACCATTACATACCAATATTTCTTTAGGATTTATTTTTCCAGCAGCATAATGAAATTGCAGGAATGCAGCCCTGGATTCCCATACGGAGAGGACTTGAGGCAAAGCCAAAGTGTCTTTCAGTGCAGTCGTGCCCTGCTTGTGGTGACTTTACCATCACTGAGGGTAACTGAGCTGGGATTTGATATATTTGATTTTGGTATTGAGTTTCGGAACCAGTGGTCATCGAGCTTCAGTGGCACCAAAGAGGGATGTGCCAGCTCTTATGAGCCCCTTTGATTTGTTCATGCCGTTCTTTGAATTGGTGCCTCGGCTCTCAGGATGGGCAATCGGGCTGCTGCTGATACTTCAGACACATTCATGAAACACAGTGTGAACACAGACACTGCTCAGCACCTCCATGGTCCACTGCATGGACCACAACTGGCAATCAGATCTGACCAAAAGAGGCCTAGTTCCCACACCTGTCCCTCTGTGTGTTTTCCCTCGCGTTAAAACCGGCTTCCTCCTCACCCCTTCACTCCAACTTTTCACTCATTCATACACTGTTTGCCCAGATGAAACCTCATTTCTGGGGAATGTTAATCAAATCTTCATCTCCTCTTTCGAAGGGTAGGGAAAGACTGATAGCGGTAGTGCAATTATTAGCATTCATGGTGCCCTCAGATTTAATACATTTTTAATCAAGGTGAGCGTGGCTGGGTGCGCTTCCACTGAGATTTCGGGCTCCACTTTAATAAGGACAGCATCAGCCAGGGGGCATCAGCAGTAAAGAATGCACACCATTTTTTCTCCCTAAAAAAGGACAAGGACGAGAGATAGTAATGTACAATCCATATTTTGCGTTTTATTTAGTTTTTCGTTTTTTTTTTCTTTTCCCCGAAGGCCAGTTTTCTCTTGGCCACATTTGTCTTCAGGCCTCATATTCTGGGTTTTGCTAACTGTTCTAATTCTCATGAAAACCTACAGCTGTGCACAAATGAAGATTCCCCTCCACCCCTGTTCCCTACCCAGAAAACAGCTTGAATACTGATTGTATGTCAATGCTTGTGCTACAGGTTGCTTCCCTCCCTCCGTCCGTCCCTCCCTATTTCTCCCCCCCCCCCCAGTGGTTGCATCAGCCAACATAGAGAAAGTGGGTGTAGCTCCTCTGCAAGGTGGCCTCATAATGGTCTTGGTTCTGGGAACGCCTATAGGCATGCTTAAAAAGGCAATATGAAAGAGATTAGCCATAGAATTTAATGACTATAATGATCAAAGTCATGACCACCTGTGCTGGGGGGGGCTAATGCTACGAGGCAACTGCAGCCGAGGCACAGCACTGTTTCACACGGACCGCATCTGGACACACAAGCTGGCAGTGCATACATATGTAATGACACAGTATAGATATATATTTATATACATGTATATATGCATGTAACTTGAATAAATGCACGGTAACGGAAACTCCTCCGGCGAACACTTATCACAGCACCCTGAGAACAAATAAAACTCAACAGAACAGGGACATATTCCAGTATGATGTGAAGGCATAGCATTGCATCGGTCAAAGATCTCAGTCCATACTTTGGTGGGGGAACCAGCCTTAGGCAGCTCATCTGGCAAAAGTGCATTGTGGGTAGGCTGAACTTGGTGGCATATTTATAAAGCTGTGTCATGAGTTTTACAATTTTCTGTCGTGTAAAATTTTGGTTAAAAATCTGCAAGCCATCTTTCTCATCACATCTCAGCGAAGCAGGATTGTAACAGGAAAAGTGTAGTTTTGCATGTCTCGTCGTTTTGGGTGTTTGACAGGTAACCGATCTTTCCCAGGCAGCATTGTGGAGTAGGTACAGTCTTTTTGGCACTTGACTAGTAGGTGAGGAGGTCTGCTAGTGCAGCAGATTCCCCCCCAGCCATTTAACAGTCATAGGCAGCCACTGTTCAGGGCTGCAGGGGGTGTGGGTGGAGGGAATGGAGCTGGGGGCGACAGGTGTAAACGGTAGTGGGCTGGGGTCTGAAGTGGGGCGCATGGGGGAAAAAGGGGTTCTGCAATTTTGACTCAGGATCAAAACTTCTAGCAAATGAATGTGCACTCCAGTGCTTTAAGCAGAATGGTACACAACATGCACATGTTCACACTATGCAGTGGGGTCATTGCTAGCTTCTTTAAGACTTAGAGGGTCGCAGAATAAGGCTACAGGATAATTTCTGAACACTGCTGACGTCCAGGCGTTCCTTCTGAATACCTGTCTTCAATGAGCTTTAAACTGCTTTCAGTGCAAAAAAAAGCACTGTATCCATACAGCAAATGGTACAGCCATGCTACCCGTCCTCATCACCCAACAGCCCCCTTAACCCAAATCCACAGATAACCACAAGGCTATGGAAGAACGACTGTCACCTTTGACTGAAGGAAAAGGGAATACCACACTTTCCGAGAAGCGTCTGCTCTAAGACTAAGACTGGTTTGGCCTGGCACCCCCGAGAGTTACAAGTCATGCAAAGTACGCAACGCCAGGGAGATGGCAACGAAAGGGCTCTAGAAAGCAGGTGAGAAAAACACAGAGAGAGAGAGAATCTGACAGCTCAACCTGACCCCCCACCCCCTAACAGCCCCTGCAGAGCTAAGGCTGAATAGCTTTTCCTGTTCTTGGGCAGGTGAAGAATTGCTAGAAGAACCTTGAGGCACAGCGTAGAACATCCCTCTTGAGGCTGGGCCAGCCTAGGTCCCGATCCCGAGGAAGAGCGCAGAATTCGGGACGAGGGGGAGGGCGTTCTCAGCGATGCCTGCAAGACAAATCAAACGAAACAAAAGGAAAAGTTAAATGCGACAGTTGCTTTTTTCTAGGTTTCTCCTAGTAGAATGTGACCCCATGTCCCGAAAGTGCCATTTCAAACTGAGTCAACATCACATAAACTGGGTGAAATTTGGGGAAGTGATTTCCTACCAGTGACATGTTTGAATCTGGAAAGAACAAGAAAGAGACGTATCCAAAATTGCATGGATACGTACGCACGTATGAAGCGCATAGGCTGTGGCTACGTAATGAACGATCACCTCTCTTTGTACTACCTGGAGATAATAAGGGTTCCATTGTGTGAGCTTCAGCTCTTGTACCTGGAAGCCTGTTCAATGCATAGTCATGCTGGCCTTCTGGAAGTTCCAACCTAGGGCTTCCATTACTACAGTTTATTAGTTAGGCTCGTGCCTTGCTTATCTCCCCCCACCCCCTTCAAAAAGCCCCCTGGGCCTGTAGAGAAATTGTCTGAACAACCGTTCCCCTGATTAACACTAATCCTCTTGGCTGTCTTATCTGTGGCAAAAGTATACATCTGCCGGAGCTGATATTTCTCCCATAATCCTGCAGCGCCTCGCCAAGCCTGGAAGTTTATGGAGGGTGAAATTGAGTGAGCAAGCATTCGCAGCTCCTGTCCCAGCGTTGGCTGCAGCACCCCCCCCCTCCCTTTTGGAGCCCTAAGGAGCTGGTGTTTCCTTCATTCTCTGCTGTGTCCTTGTTCTTCAGCGCATTGCCCATCCAATATAAAAGCAGTGGAGCATTTCTGTTCACAATTATACTCTACTGAATATTCATTACTATCAGTATGGTTGACAGAAAAGGGCTGAACTTGTCCTCTTGGTTTTCATCACTACAGGTGGAATGTGTGGAAGGGCTATCGCTGCCGAGCTGCACTTGAGGTAATTAGCATGTGTGAGTAGAAGTGTTCGGTATATCAGCGTTTCGTCATGTAGATCTTTACTCAATAAAGGCCGCCTGGTTTCAGACCTGAATGATGGAGCACAACGTAATGTCTGCTTTGTCTGTTAAACAGCATGCGTTTCATGTTCACTGGAACATTGGCTTGTTTCAGATTTTTTTTCTTCTTTGAGCCAGCACTTATGATCAGAGTAGAAAGAAGAAGAAAGGGAAAGACTATTTAAGCTGGAGATCTCATGTGTTGGAGGGCTTAAGCAGTCTAGTCCTAGTATTGGGATGCTTGCCCTGTTCCAGGCCATTGGAGGAATTAATTCATTCTCAATTATCCAGTTAATTCTGAATCCATCGGATGGACGCAGCCAGGTCCAGCGGGTTTGGCCAGGTCCTGCTGTCTGGTGGGTCCAGGGTTCGAATCCTGCTTGGGGTGCCTTGTGATGGACTGGCATCCTGTCTTGGGTGCCTCCCCTCCCCCTCCAGCCTTGCACCCTATGTTGCCAGGTTAGGCTTTGGTTTGCTGCGACCCTGCTTGGGACAAGCGTTTTCAGTGTGTGCGTGTGTCTGTGTTTTACCATCTCAATTTATGGATCCAGAGGCAGAGCTTGTAAGACACCTTCTTAATGAAAAGCACCGACCTAAACACAAGTCATTAAAATAGCTGCGTTTATTGTTGTGCAGCATTTTGAGGAACACGTTTGAATGAACCTAAATGGTAGAGATTACTAGCTTTAGGAGCTGCCATTGTCTCAGCACGTCTCAGCTGCTGCATGGGCACGACCTGTCTATGGGTCCAATGGAGCTGGTCGTCCTTGCTGCATCGATGGGGGTATTTGATCCAAAGACTGAATGAGTTGAACTATGAACCGATCTGGACCAAAGAGTTGCTTTAGAAGAGAGGCACTGAGCAAATTCTCAGCACTGTGGCCATAGTGGTGGTTTGCTGAACTGTCTGACCTGGTATGTGCAATCCCTTGCGAGTCTCTTTGTCAGCTTCTTGACAATTTAAGATGAAAAGAAAATGCTTTGGTTTTATAACCAAGCTAATGGCAGACTCCTGTTCCTCCTCTAATATATCCTCTGGCTGAGATCATGTTTTCCTCTTACCTTTAAACTCCTACCACAGTATCTTTGAGAATAATGCACTGAGGGAATTGTGTTAATGCCATGGATTTTTCAATAATAAACCGTATGAAATTAATTAGAATGTAAAACTGGAAGTCAGGATAAGAGACCTACTGTCCCTTTGTTTCTTTCATGCCAAGTTCTGAGCTCCTCACTGAGGAACAGCAGTGCCATCCTTCATCACAAAAGTCTTCGCCCCTTGTGGTCTACTTCATGGTGAGGTTCTGCAAGTTGGCATTGTGTGTGTGGCACCTCCTGTGGGGATATTGTGCCCTACAGCATTGCTCCGTCTCCTTCCAGCCCTTGACAATTGATTTTCCATGAGTTCTGAGCTCGGGTAAAGTGAGGCTTTAGGACTGATGAGGGTTCTCTAGGTCCTCAAAAACCAAAGTCAAAGTGAAATTCCTTGCAAGAAAAGTATAAAGATCTGCAACAAAGTGTAGAAAACGGTAATTGAAATCGGCATGAATGTCATATTCAGACCATCCTACTCTTTTTTAATTCACTGTTTTTCCCCAGTAAGATATTTACTTTTTTATGTGTTTAATTTAATTCACAGGGACAGTGAGTTATAAGGAATATCAGATATTTGAAGGTGCCACATTTATATATATATATATATATATATATATATATATATATATATATATATACAGAGAGAAAAATTTACTCAGCAGTTCCTGGACAGGTAGTGAAGAATAGATTTAAGATTTTAAGATCTTTTAAGTAATGTCTTGTTTCGAATTTGATTTAATTACTGGGTGCTTGGGGGACACGGTGGCGCAGTGGGTTGGACCAGGTCCTGCTCTCTGGTGGGTCTGGGGTTCGAGTCCCGCTTGGGGTGCCTTGCGGCGGACTGGCGTCCCGTCCTGGGTATGTCCCCTCCCTCTCCTGCCTTACGCCCTGAGTTGCCGGGTTAGGCTCCGGTTCCCCGCGACCCCGTATGGGGCAAGCGGTTCTGAAAGTGTGTGTGTGTGTGTGTGTGTGTGTGTGTGTACTGGGTGCTATGATACTTTATTCTGGCTTTGTCATCAGAAAGTAAAACATATTATTCTTACCATGGAAGATATAATATCCAGAATATGATCCCAGAAGAAAAGATAAATCTCTTTTTTTCTCTGATGTGAACTATGATTCCAGTTTTTTGATATATATTTTAAATTGAATTTTCTTGAATGAAATAGTATAAGCTGCAATGCAATTCTGACTGCCTTGTACCCTTAAACCATATAGTCAGAGCCACCCAAAGCAACATATCAGCTTTCACTCCCAGTAGATCAAACTACTATTGCAAGTGTACTGGGCTAATGCTGAAATTGAAAGGGGGAGGCTAAATACTAATAATCTCATAAAAATGTGGTTTCCTCTGTGGTCACTCTAGTCTGTCTGTGTGCTGGGAGAGTTGAAATGGGAAGAGAGATGGGTTTGCACTCTGTCTTCATCATGTGCTGCAGTTCCCTTGCAAATCTACAGGATAACGATGGGTTATTCCCAGACAGATACTTTTTAAAACCACGGCTGGAAGCAACATGAAAGCTGTTCTAGATTTGATTTAATAGTTGTGACTGTGGCCACTGAAATGATAACCTGCATTTTCAATACGTTTGCCAAATTCCTTCATAAGACTTTAAAGCTGGGTGCAGTGGTAACTGGGGCAATGCAAATATCCCATACAAGAAAACACACACCAGGATAGAAAAGTTAATGATTTCTAGGTTATTTGCCACATTACTGCAAAAGGAGGAGCTGTACTAGACCTACCTCTTCTAAAAGGGCATGGGGCCCTTGTGAGAGAGACGTGGTCGAGGGCGTCTCCTCCTCCAGCCACCCGGCCTGTGATTCTGGGCAGTCCTGGTGGGGTTCTGCTGCATCGGCTTCCTTGCGGCACCTTCCTCCTCCAGCTCTTTGCCCCTCTCTGTTGTTGCCATGGGGCCTGCAGAAAGAAGCGAGACGGGAGAGATTTTTACTTTCAAACCCCAACACCTCATAGAGATGAACTGCAAGCTTCCTTTTATCATGAATGGAAGTGTAGGGATCTGGATTAGTAGCCTGTCAGGAAATACTAGTTCAGTTTGCTGACCTGAAAAGAACTGTAAAATTTCTCATGTAGTTCTGTTTCTTCAAGAATGATATAAGATAAATTTTTGTTATTTAGCTGGACAGCTGGTAGCAGAGTGGTTAGAGCTACTGCCTTTAGACTCCAAGGTTGTAGGTTTGAGCCTCACCTCTGGCTATAGTACCCTTGAGCAAGGTACTTACCCTAAAAATTGCTCCAGTAAAAAAATTACCTGGTTGTATAAATGGGTCAATAATTGTAACCTCAACACTTAGTTGCTTTGGAGAAAAGCATCAGGTGAATGCTATTGCTCATGTTTACTGCACTACACAAGGAGTTAGCAAAAAAATCAAATATAATGCCAATTAATCATAATCCCCCATTGAAGAATATCTAAGAGAGAATTTGTAAAGGTACATTGTATTTCAATAGGCTCTTGATGAAGAGGCAGTGGAAAACCTGTTGACATTTTACCTATGTAAGAATAAAGAAAAGAGCCTTAAGACATCTGTCAAAGTAATGTACCATCTAGGTGTCTGACACCACGGATTGGACAAACATGGGCCTCTAGCATATTTCAGAAACATCTGCTTTGGTGAGCCATTGTAGGTGCTCACACTCTGCTGCAACTCATGGAAAATGAAGAATTTCTCATGTCCTAAGTTTTGACTTTTGGACCCAGATGGGTCCCGCCAGGATCACCTGAACATTTCTGCTGAGATTTCCGTGAGAACCTCAGAGCCATGGGTTGTAAAATTGCCAGGGCACTGTCTGTTAAGAATTATGGACAAAGCTCTATAAATATTCAGCAGCTCAGCTGATTGAAGCTGATGTTGTACTCCTGAAACACCTGCACAGCCACCACACTGCCATCTCATCGCTAGACATCAGTCTTTTGCCTGGTCTTTAAAGCGGACATGGCATTTCTTGGTATACTGTAATGCGGTTGTAGCGAGCACTAAATTCATGTAGGGAAGCTGTTAAGCCAAGTTAAAAAGATTTCCTTGTAACAATAGTACATTTATGTTTTGTCAAAAGCCTGAGTGACGCGACTCAAGTTGTGCTAATGCGTCAGCTCTTTGGCCTTGTTCTCTCGAGGAAGAAAAGGAAGCAACAAAGAAAAACTAAGTGGTGTCATTTATAGCATCTTACAATATTTCATGCACTCTCATAGCTGGTTATTGTACTGCAGTAACTTAAGGTGTATACCTTGCTTAAGGATATTAGAGCAGTCAGAGCAAAATGTTATGGATACATGGGTATGTCCTTAACATGCACACAAAGATAGATAGATAGATAGATAGATATACTTTATTGATCCCACAAGGGAAATTATTAAAGCTTCCTTCCAACTTTGACTACATGCTGTATAAGAAACAGAAAATTAAAAAGACAGCATTGCTTTGCTCTGGACTACAATGGCCAGAAAGTGCAGATGACAGTAAACAGCCCCATGAAAATCTTTGACCATTTTTGACATTTTCTCATGTAAACAAATAGAAGGATTAATAAGAATTATTATAATATGAAAAATTAGAGCAGCGAGTAGGGCACCCATGTTTGTCAATCTTTTGTAGGCAAGACTGGTAATTATGGCTACACCCTATCACACTTGGGTTTAATCTTTATTCTTATCTTGTGCACACTAAAAGAAAAGATACCTGCATGACCACAAAAGTTGGTGCTGCATAATTTAGAAGAAAAAAAAAACCTTATTGGGTCAAAGGGGTCTTTGAAGTTTTTTCCAATTGATTTTTACCAAATGCCAGACATTGTAAGTTCCATTTAAATCATGTAAATCTTCTTCTGAAGGCAATATTGCTCATTTGTGAAAAACAGAGGGCTAATTCATTCACGTGGGAGAAAGGCTCTGTCACATACTTCAACCTCTCATTGAAAGCAAAGCCCACCTTTCTCATGGGCTCTCTAATCCTTACATTATCCTCTTGTTATTATGCCAGATATAGAATGAATTAAGTTAGTTTACACATTCTTATGCATTCAGCTCATTTTTTTTAGTCTGCTGGGTTTAGTGTGGAAATCCCCCCTCCTCAAGTGTTTAAGGGAGATTTGAGGGATGGACAGAAGATTTCCCTTGGGGGTCCCTTCAAGATCGCTCCCACAGCTGTGCCTTCCCCCATCCGGCACTAGACAACCCAGGGAAGTCTGGGATATCCTGGTGTTGATTTTGACTGCGCTCGCAAGCGATGGCGGGGTTATAAGAATATTTGACTCCTTCTGAGAGAGGTGGTTTCCTGGCATAGTGGGCAGTGATACAATTGCAACCCTGACTTGAGAGGGAGCCTTGGGTCTCTCTTAGGTCCCCCTTGGAAAGACATTGGAATTGCCTTTGTCTGATGCACAGTACTGCTGGTTTCCATGCTTACTCTGCCAAACCCTGTCTTGCACTCAAACAGTGGTGGCTTTCTCAGGAGCGCTTAGCAGACAGTGCTGAACCAAGAAAGAAAGAGACCTTAGAAAATCACAATCTGTGTGGCAAAGAAAAAAGAAGTGCAGCAAGTGCTGTAAAAGTAATTTTTTTTCATGGCTTGCAGCCATTCTTGAGCAATTCACATGTGGATGGTGAGTTATTCCTAAGAGTTTAGAAAGGAAATTCTTCCAAGTTTTGGTTCCAGATACAAGGTGACATGAAATAGTACTTGGTCATCAATGCAAACATTTGATATGAAAGAAACAGCTGCCAGCTATTTTTCAGCAACATTCACCAATATCTGCTTGTCCACTTGCAAACCACAGCACCACGCAGCTCTGAAGTGCTTATCTATCAAATTGTGCCAGTGTCAGTACACGTGAGTCCGTGTCTCCAGCAACCTTTTGCCATGTTGATTTTAGATGGTTGATAAGCAGGGGAGGGTCTGTAATGGAACTTGGTGGGGTGGCATTTCTCATGTGTCCCACATGACAATCTCACAATCTGACCTTGTGGTACTGCTTTGTATTTGCCCCTGAGCAAAAGGGCACCTCAGTTCATAGCGGGTGATTCCCAAAACAAAGTTTAATAAAGCAGAAAATTTAAGGAATTCTCCGGCTTCGGCATCCGAGTTTCAGTGAGGGAAAACGGAAGAATCTCCTGTGTAAAGAGCTAGGGGACTTATTACCAACAAGCAAATGGTTTTGAATGCTGTATCACCTGGGGTGGGATTTGTCATCTCCCCTTTAAGTTGGCATCACTTTCTCTCCTTCTTCTTGAATACCTTGTTTCATAAATTGCCCCCGCTGTTCTACGGCTGGAGGAAGTTTCTTTATTGCCACCTAGACGAGGCAGACAGTGGTAGTAATGATGGAATCTGAGGTGGACTATTGACTAACTAGGACTTGCCCGAGTATATGTCGTGATACCACAGGGCAGATGGGTTCTGCTCACAGCTCCAGCTTAATGAGCAGGATGTGTATTGTAACATTTTGGTTGAAATTCAGGCTTGAACCAGCGAAAGGTAGTGGTCATAAGCTCCATGTTCTTTGATACAAAGGAACAAAATTAAAAAGCCAAGCACTCCTCCACTACGGGGTATCTTTTTCCTCTCCATCCTCTTCCTCAATATCTTTCTTCTCGTTCTTCTCTTCTTTGCTGGCTTCTTCAAATCACCCCTATCTTGGCAAGGCAGATTGTGTCTTGAAAGGCCCTTGATGTGTAAACAAGAAGCTGACAACCAAGTGAAATGAACATATCAACATGGAATGTGGGGCCCCGGTAACTATGGCGAGAGGTGAGGATCTCCTGCCTGCCAAGGGCAGCTTGTCCGCCAAAGTCCATGCTCTTGATGGCCAGACTCACTCAGCCACAACCATACGGGGCAACAGCTGAAGGTATCATTCCATAAATCAGGACCAAGAGATCTGATTTATGATTTTACCTGCTAACAATTAAAGGGCTGTAATGAAAATACAAACAAGAGTGCTTAAATGCTCAAGATCAAGTTTGTCCTTGATTGATTTTGAAGCTCTAGAGAGCCTTGCTATCAGAGGTAATTAATAATTTTCAATGATCAAGTGTAGCTAATGTGCAGCTGTGTATATTATTTGTGCTTGAATTTTCATTTCTAAATCCAATTATCTGCAGGCCCTACATTATGTGTGCCGTCACAGAGCGCACCTCCTCGGTGGAGTGAGCAGCATGATATCTGAACGCTGTGGGAAAGGTCTGAAAACAAGAGGCTCTCCAGCTGGAGATGTGCAGCACAGGGCGGTGTCTCACTGAGAATTAATGTGTGTCTCTGTCTATGTGTTTGCATGTGTGTTCACAACCACCTGGCCTCTCTATCAGCATAACACATCAAGCCATTTCATATTATGCTGTGTGACAAGCTCTTAATTTCTACAGCATAGAGTATTTCTGAAAAATTGAAAAATTGCTTCCTGGCCCCTTTTCAAAGCATGACTGAATATAATTAAGTACAAATTCAGCACAGAACTAAGGATGAATTAAGGATGAAGACAAGATTTTGAGCAGCCTCAGTAGAATTATGCTGAAATGTAGTGAATACAGGAATATATACCAACGAATGTGATTTTTTTTTTTTTTTTTTCTTCCCTATGTGGCTCTTCAGCTCTCAGCACTGTTAAAACAGCCTCGAAAAATGCCATACACATACTGCTATTTGTGATGGAATGAATGGGTGATGTGTTGGCCCCTGTCACTCTGTTTGTGTGCCACACTAACACAATCTAATCTACACAACTGAAGTCAATGCTTTGCATCCACCACTGTCTGCTGCCATCCAAAAGCACCGCATCTACTGAACCATCCAGGACTGCCTAGTATTCTACGGGTCCTGGCAGGAACCGGTACCACTCGCTTGCGGACTTTCAGAGCATGTTGCCATGGCAGCGGCTCTGAAAGGCTCTCAGTTAGGCAATGAAAGGAGCGATGTGGTCGGCTGGGATGGATCGGGTTTCCACACTTGCAAATTTGAGCCAGCAAGCCACGAATCCCCAACAAACAGCCAGGCTGCTTCTGGGCAATGCCTCGAATGAAGCTGTGTGTTGCGACTGCGGCGACAAGTGTATTTTGTTTTAGTCATCTGCCCCGCCCAGCTTTGAGCCTGATGGGAGAATAAGGCTAGTTTTGCTGCTGTGACTCTGCACGTGAAGTCAAACAGGTAACGATGACCACCTCTTTCCCGCTCCACACTTCATCCCACATCCGCTGGTGGATAAGCAGCATCTGCTACCACGCTACAAAATCCTCAGTCAGTCCACTTCATGTGATAGACTGTCTAACCCTTATGCTTCACCTCTACAGAGAGGTTTTCTGCTTTGAAAAACTTTAGGGAGCTCAGGGAGGAGCAATCGCTTTCCCAGCAAATAAAGAACGCTTTACATTTTCAATTGTGGAATCACCTAGTTAAAGTGTAATCTGAATGCTGGATGATTATAACAAAGGAGATGCGAGGCCACTTATAAACCAGGTTGCTAAGTGATTTGCCATAGGTTTGACTGTTGTGGTTGGGGTGAATCCATGGCTAAAGATTACTGCAGGTTGGCCTCCTAGAGTGAGTGTGGCAGAGAAGCAAAGGCTCTGTGGAGCACCTTAACATGTAAAGCACCTTAAATGAGGTTTCTGCTAAATTTGTTTCCTAGGCTGGTGGCCTTCTGTCCCGAAGAGGATTTAGTTACTGAAGACAGCAGCTCCAGTGTTTGAAACTGGGATCTTCAGGACAGCGACAGCAACAGCAGGCTAAAAGACTGCCTGATGGTAATCGCTGGGGAGCTGCAGGCCCCCTCCTGAATCCTTAATCCCCCAGACACCACGGTCAAGTCATGGGACGTTCAGATCGCTTGTTTCCATGGTCACCCTGGTCGAGTCTGAACTGCAGCCCCCTTCCTTTTATGGCTTTCAGTTGAACTCCACCATGCACCTGCATGTCTTCGTCCTCGCCAAGGGGAACATGTCAATGGCTGTCCATGCCTGGAACTCTTTTCTTCTTATAAGCTGAATTAAATGTATGACTGCCCCTGCTTAACCTTAAAAATGCATTATTTACTACCCCAATAAACTGACATATAAAGGGTAACCGAGTGGGAGGTTATCTTCTGCATCTCACCCAGCAGATGTCCAAATTCAGTAAAAATAAGAATCAAAATGCAAACACAATAGAAAGAGAAGCACAAAGCAAAATGCATGTTATTTAAAAACTAAATATTATTCAGTGATAAATGGGACAGTTTCTCTCTATAAGTTCTTCCAAATTTTGTAGTTTAGTGAATTAATTAATTTTCCTTTACTTGTTGGTTTTGGGCTGACGACCTGACAAGGAGTAAAGATCTGAAGGATAAAAGGGCAGAATTTCATAAGGGGTTAAGGCAAGACAGGAAAACCGCAGGAATAGCAAGCCTTAGAAATACACAGTATCGCACCGCATCTTCAGCTCTTTGCTAAGTCGAGTAAGTTCTGAAGCTGTCAATGTTCCCAGGCAAGTGAGGAAGTCGGGAGCGATTCTTGAACTCATTATCTTGGCTTCTTCCTGGAACCCCTGCTGTTTGCAGAGAACGGTGTGCAGCCTCTCTGTCTAGTGCAATTATGGTGGATGGTGACAGATAGCGGGGAGCTCACATGTGTATGTAGGACATCAGCCTGCTGGCAATCACGGCACACTTTCTGGGACCGATGCGTCGGGCGGCGGCACGGGGGAAAAAACAAAAGAAGAAAATGACCTGGAAGGGAGCCACCCACAAGGAAGAGAAATGAAAATGGCTTCGCAGGCTTATTATCAAATTTTTCTCCAGGCACAGCCGAGGAACACCACCGGGGGTTCTGCGAGTTTGCACATTTGCGTCATCAACTGTTTCCGTGGGCTCGATAGTAACACCAGCTCAGAGTTCCTTTGAGATTTTGCTGAAAGAGGAAAAAAAAAAAAAAATACACTGCAGGTGATGAAAAATGAAAGTCTTTTGACCAGGTGGATGGGAAGGGTTCTGAGATCAGAAATATTCCAATGTCGTGTGGTTAGGCATTGCCCAAAGCGCTAAATTTCCGCTGCAGTGCTCATATTGAAGACCTTGACTGCGATTCCAAAAGCCTGTGAAACCAAATCGAGAAGAGGGGTCTCTTTCGAACACACTAAAGAAGTCATGGCCTTCGCTGTTCCTGCTGTACAGAAAACCCCTACAGTCTTTCAGAAGCCACCTGTGCTTTGACTCTCCTCAACAACTGAGTCAAAGCACAGGTGGCAGTCAACAGTCAACGCATATCTGTGATTTAAGCACACGTCTCCCGCAGCCCCTATGTGGAAGATCAGAAGGGTGGTCCTTTTGTCCAGTGTTTTGAATTTGAGAAGCTGGTTGCAGCCTGCCTGATGAATGTTACCTGTTCAGCTTCGGCAGAACAGCTGCTTGTTCCATGTCTTTTAAACGGAGCATGAAAGTACTTCAAGCACATTAATTCAATTACTCCTGCCGTTTATCCTGGTGCCTGCCCTGCTGTTAATAAAACTGTCCACCCTGGCTGGACACGGGCTGAAACGCATCTCCTCATGGGCTCAGAAAGGTGCAATCAATCACTCTGAATACTGGGCCAAGGTGCAAACGGCGAGCTGTTGGAAGTTTCTGGGTTTGATTAGCCTGCCGAGAGTAAAAATGTGGTGACCGGGATCAGGGGACATGTTTCAGTATCGAATAGCCTCTTTGAGGGAGGTTTATTTATTTATTTATTTATTTATTTTTTTTAAATTTTGCAAGTGCAGTGTGCCTATTTCCTTCTCCTCCACCCCACCTGCAAATTAGGGAAGGCAAGAAAGACCACCAGCTGTGAACTTTTACGGGCCTTTTAATATTTCAGTGGCCACAGGCTCCCTCATAAATGAAAACCCACAGGACCCGTGTACCCACAGAGCCCCACCGCTTTCCCCCCCCACACCTTTTTCAACCTGAAGGCCTAGCTGATCTGATTTATTTATTCACAACGCTCCGTGTTGCATTAACACACACCAGCGGCCATATTCGCCGAATTATTCAGCGAGACGAACATTTCCCCTTGTGTATGTGTGTTTTGGTGAGAGAGAGGGTTGTTTTATGTCCCAGTCGGAAAGTGCTTGAGATTTACAACACTTTTCAAAAAGAATTCAAGAACCACTTTATAGGGATCATAAATTCTTTTTTCCATCGTATTACAGTGACATTTCAGTGGCCAGTAATGTAACTAGTGGTTTATTTAAATTGAGGGAAGACAACATGGAGAATGTGTTCTTGAGTTCTTCAAGTAAAAGAAACTTGAAGGTACCAGTTGCCGTTTAACCAGCTCTCAGACCCTTTAGACACAGTGTGTGTAATGTGGTCTGCAGCTGCTGGTTTAAGGACCAGGAATGCAATTTTCTTCTCGTCACTTCACGCAAACAAGCTCGCTTTTTAAACAGCGGGAAAAGAGAACCACGCACACGAGATCTGTTTGTTGCCGAGCGCCCCTTCTCACACCCTCGCACTGACACACCCACCAGTCCCCTGCCCGCTGGATGGCCTGAACATTATTCTAACATTATTCTCCCGTTTGCCGCGTTGTAACAGCTGCCCGATTTTTGGCACTTGCTCTCAACCCCTGGCTGCGTCAGAGATTGCGCGTGAGCTTCCTGCACAGTCTGCCAAGAAGCCCCACCACAAAGTCCCTTCCCCGCCTCAACAGAACCTGTGGAGTGAGCTCACATAATCCCGCCAATGACCCTCAAACAGCATGCCTCCGAGAACACTACTGACCTGGCTCTTGTGTTACGGCAGGACATCTGGAAAAAGTATGGATGTCCCTTTTTTTTCTTTTTACAGCCCCTATAATCACTGCTGTAGAACCAAACACCTTCTTTACATTAAGGGAGCGGGCTCCGTGTGCCGGGGTCATGATTTAATGCTTCCTGAGCACGCTTTCTGTGGGTCTATTGATGTTGTTTGACAAAATATCCTCAATCTCTTTTAAAAGAAACACTGGGAAACCGCAGCCGGTCTTTCCAGCCTCCCATTTATTCCGGAGGTCCCTTTGAGGCTCTTTCTGACCCGGAGTGTGTGGCAGTACATCAGCGTGAGGAGCTGAGAGCGAGGATTTGCTCTTCTTCACACCAGGCGCATCTCATTCTGCGAAAAGCTAACCTGTTACACTGGGGCAGGAGGAATGAGGGATGCAAACACTGCATTTATAGTGATACGTTGGGATCTTATTTCACACACACACACACACACACACATTTTCAGAACCGCTCGTCCCATTAAGACCAAAAACCATCCCAGGATCATTCCAGCAGTGTGATACAGACAGAGCTACATTTTAACCGCAACAAATGCAGGAATCTTTGACCCTAAGGGCTTTTGAAATGACTATAAATTATTTAAAGTCTTTTTTCACATTTTCAATGCTTAGATGGGCAAATTTGTAAATCGGCTGTTTTTGTTTGCATGCGATTACATAAAATGCATGCAACGCCCCCCAAATCCATTCCGATTCCATTCCCCGGGCGTAAAAGCCGACATAACGTCTCCTGCTTTCGCCTGTTGCGCCGCTGCCTCGCTTGCATCTCACCTCCCCTGCTTCTGCTCTGTAGAGGGACTAACATCACCAAAAATTGCTCACAGCTTTTCCAGCAAACTATCACTGAACAAGGATGCCACTTGTCTGGAGATAACAGCCCTCCAGGCCCACTGACCACACGCAGAGCCGCTGTGAACACCTTTCCTCAACAGCATCCTGCATCGAGGAAGAGCCCCATCCTCCCCAACTCCCTTGAGCCTCACTGATCCAAACCGTGCGGCAGCTGAACGGCTCTCACAATCAGCACGAGGCCTCTGTTCCCTGGGGCTTCTAGATCGTGCAAAACTGTCACGCTGAGCCGCAAGCGCAAGCCCGCCCAGCGCGTGCCTCCTGCTCCATTGTGCAAGCGGGAACTCAACGGTGCGGCGTCCGCTTCCTGCTGATGGCATGGCCAGCTCCCGCACGTTACTGCGGGTTGTCAGGAGCACATGGAGCCGGCAATCTTCCGACCAACACACACCCACCCGCTTGGGCGTCAGTCTTTACGAAGGTCCGTCACTGTGACATTAAACTGCCCCCTCCGCTGAAACCATCAGTCCGAGAATCTGCTGAGAACCTGCTGCCTTCCATTAGGCTGTTGCTAATTGCATGTACATCAATGTCTATTTGTCACCTGAGTCACACAATAGCAACTCTGTAGTTATCATATCTGCATGCAAAAAGCCATTGTTATCTTCTAGCGTCTATAAAATCAAGAACTGGTGCCTGACTATTTGCATGCAAAATTAAGTATTCACAAGACGCAACTGTGACAGATATGATGATTATTAACAGCCATGTCAAAGCGAATCTTCGCACCAAGAGTACCAGTGTGGCTGACTGGGATCGTTCAGTACATGGGCTGGGGAAAAAAAGAAAGCTAGCGAGCACATGCTTTGCTGTGAAGCCATCAGATGAAAGCCAATTCCCCGATGGACTACATCTGAGAGCCGAATCAAGTTATAACAATGCAATCAGAGTACTTTACATGCTGAATTACCCAAAGCACTACGATGAGTGGGAAAAAAAAACCACTGCAGTGCAGTGTCTCCCCAGGGCAGGTGCTGGTCACCCCCAGGTTGGAGCCACCAGTGGCTTTACCATGGTGGGAAACGGGCTCCCTGCCTCCCTACCACCCTCTCCTGGCACCTGCCTGACCCCCAGGTTGAGAGGAAATGGAAAAAGCCACCGAGAGGAGGCTGCCCAGCAGCTGGCACTCCATGACTTACCGGCACTGGCGGAGCACAGCAGAGACACCAGCAGCACGATCACCAGAGTCAGGGTCCTCACGTTCATTTCTGCACTCTCCTCCGGCTCTCCAGGAGTCGTTGGCTGAGACAGGGGCGTGCGTGCGTGCGCGTGTGTGTATGGGAGAGAGAGAGAGAGAGGGAGAGAGAGAGAGAGAGAGAGAGGGAGGGAGCGAGCGAGCGAGCAAGGAGGAGCAAAAGAGACAGGGTGGGAGGGAGGAAGGGAGTGTATGCTTCTTTGCAAGTTGGTGTGTGTGCGCGCGTGTGTCTCCGCGTGTGCGCTTCTCTCTGCCTCCGTGCCTATATGAGCGTATTTATACGACGGCGCTGTCTCTCTCGCCAAGTAGGTGTGTTCTCTTCTGTTTCGGGGGGTGTCTGGCGTCAGGTTCGGCCGAGCTCCGAGGAGGCTGAGAGGCGGCTCTCTGCAGGTCCTTGTACGTCCGCTGTTTGCCTTGGATAAGAAACCTGGACGGTCATGTGGCTTAAGTATCATTGACTCCTCGGGTCATGGAAAGGGGCCTCCCCATGCCCGCCCCCCCCGCCCACCTCCGTCCTCTCCCCAAGAGACAGACACCCATTGACCCTCCCACACAGAAGCAGAAGGAGGGGAGTGGGGGGGTGGATGGTCACTGAATGGTCTGCAGGTTCAGAATAGTAACTAAACAAGCAGTTTTGTGCCAGAAAGTCCCTCTCAGTGGTTGCCAGGACATTGTGCCACAATTTAAGGTGACTCCTCCTAGAACTGCTTTGGAGGTCAGAGGGAAAAAGTTTAATGTTTTGAACTCCTTTTGCATCCTCTCCTGCCGTATGGAATAAGCCTCCCTTTGCTGCATTTACCTTGTGCCTCCTTCTTGCCCTGATCCTTTGGGGAAAATGACGAGCTACCATGAAACTCTTATTCTGAGGTTATCACAGCTTCTGTCTCTGACTCCAGGACCAGGAAGAAAGTTATCGGACTGTGTAGCTGATTCGATCGGCCCTGTTCCGCGCTTTCCTGATTCGGTCATTTGTTTTATTTTGCTTGCGGTTTGTATTCTTTCTGGGGACAAAGGTCTCCACTGTTCTGTGCTCCGTGATCGATTCCGCTTTTTAAAAAGTGTTTATCATGAAACAGGAAAGGAGCGCTTTTATTGAGATGAATTGTGAGAAACGTGACAGACACCCAAATGTATAACAACCGCTTGTCTGAGAATTTTTATCATGCAGAGCTGATGGTGGAGAATTTAGTTCTCTCTCTATGCAAACATTTTTTTGGTGCGCTTTCTCTTAAATGTTATGTTTACTATAGCGTTTAAAATTTTGTGCTGCTGATATCTAGTGATACAAATAGGGGGGAAAAAAAATGCCTTCCCAGATGTTTTAGCTGTCAGACTTTGAATGACTTGTTTTCACCCCACCCTTTTCGTAGCTTTTCTTTGCTGGAGAAAAATGGACATAACCAACCCATAGCCGGAAAAGATATCAACAGAGAATAAACAAATGGAACAATAATTTCCTCACAACTTAAACACTTTTGCACTCCAGTGTGTAAACGGTAAGGGAGGTGCTTTACTTGAATTAGCATTGTAATGTTATTTTCAGTATAGCCTTAAACTCTCCTGAATCCCTGAATTTCATTTTTCTCTGTAACACCACCAGTTGTAGCACTAAGCGATCTCAGAATTTTAAGTCTGAATTTTAACAAGTCTGCCAGGTAAAGGTGGGCCTCCTGCAGTGCCAAAGTGAATGATGTCATTACATTCCAGGCATATCACTGCATGTTCATAATTCAGTACAGTTTTTAGTAAAACAAAACTATGACTTTGATTTGTAATGTCAGAAGACCTGCGTTTGAATCCCTGTTCCTTTTGTAATAACTATGAGCAACATATTTAATCTGAACTGACACGGTAAGAATACCGTGCTGTATAAAAGGGAAACTACTATAAGACAAGACAAGAGAGGCTTTATTGTCATTTCGACTATATACAGCTGGTACTGAGGAGTCTGATGGCTTGGGGGAAGGAACTGTTGCGCGGTCTGGCCGTGAGGGGCCGAATGCTTCGGTGCCTTTTGCCAGACGGCAGGAGGGTGAAGAGTTTGTGCGAGGGGTGCGTGGGGTCATCCACAATGCTAGTGGCTTTGTGGATGCAACGTGTGGTGTAAATGTCTGTGATGGGGGGCTGAGTGAGACCCCGATGATCTTCTCAGCTGCCCTCGCTATCTGCTGCAGGATCTTGCGATCCAAAACAGTGCCTTTACCTTATAAAGTCATCTAACACTGTAAGTCGCCTTGGAGAAAGGTGCCAGCTGCATGAACAAATTAATACAGACGAACATGGCAAGTAGCGCTTTTACAGTGAAACAAGCTCAGCTGATCTTGTTGCGCAGAATTTAGCTGAAAATAGCACGACACATCCGTGTAGCTTTGTTTTCCAGAAGGCCAGCGCTCGTGAGCCGTTCACGCTCGGCACACGCTATAGTGCACCATTAGGACTGAGAATCCCCAGGTGGGTGGTTACATCTCCAAACAAGAGCTGTAGTGCATTCCCACTCAGCGCATCCTTGTAAAAGTCATTATGTGTCAAGGGGGGTATGCGTCCACTGTTAGCACCTGTCAATCCAGGTGTTGTTAACCGGGGTTAATGTGTCTTGCAGGCCTCGCGGGCCTGCATCGCACAGCTGAAAGTGAAAAGCGAGACCACCCTCAGCTTGCGCCTCGGTGGGCTCTGACATGATCTTCTCGCCCAAGGATTCAGGGCTCTTGTCTACTGATGTTTATCTGCATTTGCTGAATTAGTCTGGCCTCGATGGACACCACTGAGAAGACCGTGTCTGCGTCTCCTCCAAGTCTCCCCACAGCCGCGTCAGACAAGTCTTCTTTCATATGCATTTGGACACTTTGTGAAGACAGCTTTTGACTGCAGTCTTTTATTTTAATTGAGTTTTCCACATATCCTGCTTTTGTTTGTTGGTGAACTTAAATTACCTGTCCTTTAAAGACCTTAATTCTTTTAAAGCCTTAGCGTAATGTTGTATTCTCTTAGATTGCACTATGTACTCTGTAATTTTAGTAGTGTTTCACATAAACGTGTACCCTGTCTGACAGTTTTACGTTTTTTAATGTGTGTGGCCTTTGCCCAGTCACCCAGAAGCAGCAGACTGTCTATCAACCCACTTACACACTTGTATCCAAGTTCAGACAGCACTCCCATCTTCATCTGTAGCCAGCGGCTCACTTTACAGAAAGGCTCATTAGTGCATTCATGGTTCATTAAGGTTCATCAAAAAATCAATTATGAGCTGTGCAGTAATTCTACAATAAGATTCAATAAAAACCCCACATGAACCTAGGCGCTTTACTTAACTACTTGCAAGAAACGATAATATTAATATCAATGATAATGCACTAAATCTGTAACAAATTACTACTTACGTGCTTAATAAAAGGCAATGAAGATTCGATGAAGGGCTTATTTTTGAAGCATAATATAAAGCGCAAGCCTTCTAATTGTCTCCGTAACTGCCCTAATTCAGTGTTCTCCCCCAGCACTGTGACTTTTCAAAGGAGAGCTGGGAAAATTGCACTCACTGCAGCCTTTTGTGTCTGTGAGTGGTGACCTTTGATATAACGTAGGCCTAAAAAATACAGACTTGTAACCTTAACATGCTTGTTTGAATCCCAGGAGGAGCCCTACCATTGAACACTTGACCAAGGTGAAAATCAGGGTTATTCCATTAAAAAATACCCAGGTATTTATATGGGGCAGCAGGCAACATAGTGATCTGAGCTGTTGCCTCTAGCTTCATAGGGTTCAGGTTTGAATCCAACGTCCTGCTGTAGAATCCTTGAACAATGTACTAATATTAAATTTCTCCAGTAAGGAGCTGCCAAGCTGTACGGATGGGTAAAGAACTGTAACTGGCTGAACATTATAAGCTATTTTGGAAAAAAAAAGTGTTGTCTGATTAAATAAATATGAAGAAATTGGTAGAATTTTGAATAAAGACATTACTGACATGACTGAACTCAACATAAGACAAAGACATTTACACCTAAGACCATTATGCGCAATGCAGGTGTTTCAAATTGGACATTACCTGTCCTGTGTGTTATTGTTTTGGAACGCAGGTGTAAATTCCACATTCCTGAGAGAGATCTCAGTGGATGCCAGCGGAGTGCTGACATGAGTCACACAGGACACAGGCAGAGGGCGCATGCTGTGTTTCCTCGACATCTGCCCTGACACAGGAAGCCCTACCATGTTTACAGGAAATGGCCTGATAGAGGACTTTCAGCAAGGCTTCCGTTGGGGTGCCCAAGTTGATGGTCACAAGTCTTACTATCAATGACAGCCACAGAGGACTTTATTGTTAGCAAGTGAGTAATCCCAGGGGTTTTATTAATAGCATGCACATATATTGCTATGCGGGCCCTTAGTCGATGTTGTCTGTCTTGTCTTACATAGGAAGTTTGAAAGCGTGGTATTTTGTTTATACCAACAGTAAGTTACCTCATGGCTTTGCCCAACAGATGGTCTTGTTTCTTCCTCTCTGAAATGGGCAAACAAACACCTGTGTCAAATACCAGTGGCAATTTAACAAACTTCCGCGGCCTATGTATAGCTCACTCAGTTCTCTCAACCCAGAAATTTTAACTTGGTTTCTCCCCCCAACATCCTTAAATGAAGAAAGGAGAGATCCTTCAACTTTGACAGAGAAGAAATGTTTTCCTTCTCTTCCTGCTATTTACCAAGTGGTGGAACGTGCGAACGGATGGATCTTGGGCATCTTGAGTGATGCGGATGATGCATTACCTTTTTTCCCTCAAACATCTGATGAGATTAAGCATAACAGTGGAGCACGAGTCAGAAAAAGTTCACATGAGGTCAGCACAGACGATACACGATGGGGCTATCTAGATATCTAGACCATATGGTGCTACAAAGGGGCCTCAATGTCCTACATGCTGAAAGATCTGAGGGTCCTATGTTCGAGCCATCGCAGAACAACGGACTCTGAATGGGCCACCTTTGGGCGCTGTTCTTCTTGTCATGAATGCCAAGGGATCAGAAGGCCAGCACACTTGCTTATCTACCTTTAATCATGGCGCTATCGCCAAGCGGGCGGCTCGGCGCAGAGCAGAGAGCTGTCAGCAGTGAGCCTGAACAGTGCCACATGTTTTTCATTTGTCTTTTTGCCCCCCGGGTGTCTGCAGGACTAATCAAAGGCTCTTCACAATAACATTTTATTCAGGCGGTCAGCCTCGATACTTTATATTACCAAGCACTGCTTACTAAGTGCTGCCGACTGGTTGTCTAGATATGATGTTTCAAAGTGAGACGAGGCAGGACTGCTAGGGGTCCCATATATCTTTATGTGATGGACGAGTGTAGACATATAAAAGACCCGCCAATTAGAGGTGACTTTTAGCAGAAGCTGGCCTGGAGAGGTCTGATATGTGGCATTTCAAGAATAACTAATGAGTACATACAGACCCCTATGCCTGCATGTTTGACTAGAGAGTCATGCATTGACCTCCAGAATTTCTGCTTATAGCGGAAGGACAAACCTCACAGTGACACTCAGGACCATTTGGATACCGTAGTATCTCATATGACAGAAACTGAGCGGCACAAAGAAGCTTCTGTTGTTTCGCTGGGGCTCAGAACAAACAAAGATATAATCATTGTGATTTTCTATCTGCAATAAACATCCCTTATCCTGGGTGGCGTATGTTTGTTGAACACTGCAGAACGAACCATCTGAGTCCATGTCAATTGTAAACCACTGCTCTGAGCGGTCCTCGTGGACTTCAGAGACCTGAATTTGGTTTGACTCTGGAGTAAACAGTCAGCTGTGGAAATGTGTGACGGGTGAATGGTAGTTAAATTTACAAAAGGGCATCATCCACAAGGGAGGAGAACGTCTTTTTGGGGGGACCCAGAATTTCCATGTGAACAGGGTAGGTGGTCATATTATCAGCACTGGTATAAAACTTCAAAATATATGACAAAATGCACAAAACATGGGTGAGATGTGAGGGATTAAAGGAATACTTGTTCAAACCTGAATTATAACAGAAGGTCCAAATGCAGGTTGTGGAATAACTAACAATCACAAAATTATAAAACAAATGTAAAAAGTACATCTTTGAAGTATAGCTCTGCATTCAATAAACTTTGAACATTTCACACTGTATGTGGTAGCTTTGAGCTGGGTTAAAAAACGTATAATGAGCGATCAAACCTCACTTGAGCTCCCCAGTGGAGAAGCTGATGAGGATGTTGTATCATGCATAAGTTACAACTAGACCTCGTTTTTCTTACCACTGCTTCGCAGAGCCCAGTCAACTCTCAAAGCTGCCACGACCGTTTAGGCCCACTGACTGTGAGTGCTTGTGTTGCGTGACTTTAGCCACGCTCTACGGAGTGCCTGCTAAAGAAGCGCGGCTCTGACATGTGCAAAATGACAGGTATTGTCAACTCTCAGTTTCAATGGGAGGTAAGTAACCACTGAAACTCTCATTTCTGCATTTTTCACTCGTCCTCTTAGGTGAAATCTGTGCCTAGGCCGTGAGTCCAAAATACATAAAAATAATATATACAGACATTCATGTGTATTATCAAAATCTTAGATTAGATTTACCTTCTTGCACCATGATATTCCAAACAATTCTAGAACTTTGAGGAAACCCCAAGGAAAATAATTCAGTTCAAATGGCCCCTATCGTCACATTCAGTCAGAGATTCTCTGCAGATTTCCTAAAATAATAAACAAAGAAGCACTTTGAGTTCTTTCTCTTTCTTATCTGATGAAACCTGGTGACCACAGCTGGCAGGCGATACAAATCCGGTTGATGTCACCTGTTTCTCTCCATGGTCGCCATGGACATGCGGTTGACAGGAGCGCAAGGGAAATCTCTCTTTAATTCCGCTTCATGTGTAGAACGTACAAAAAGTGGATGGATCTGATCCATCTTTTCACACGCTCCCCTGAACTTCAAAAAGCCTGGATACCCTCCTCCCAGCTGCTTCTCTGCTCACTCTGCCTTTTGTTTTCTTATTTTCCCTCTATTTTAAGTCTTCGATAAAACATGAGTGGCTCACCTGAAGTTCCTTTATAGCCGGAGTTCAAAAGAAGTCAAAACAGCTGTCGAAATGTAACGTCTCGGTCGAGCTGTACGTCGTCACTTGGCCAGTGTTGTGATTATGGCATTTTCCATCGTTTCACCGCACTGCATGTAGACTGGAAATGGCCTGGCTTTGTCCTATAGCTCCTACAGTCAGACACCGGCAGCCTGAGGGCTTTGGGAAGAGCCAGCTCTTCTTTTGCCCCATCCATCCCTGTGGAGATGTGACCCAGGGGGTACGAGACAGAGGTTGTTTCTTCTGAAGGCGGAGACAGGTTTACGGTGAGATGAGTTTATGAATGAGCACAAAGACCATTTCTCCATGGGTTACATAGAGCCCAAGTCACTTCCACCGCTCAACCTTTTTGTTGGATCCCTGCTTTCATCTCTTTCTTCCTTTGGAAAGCAAAGATAATAAATATCTAAAAGAGAAATCCTTTGCACAGCAGTAAATACAAATTCTTGGTATGCAGCTGAAAAGCTGTCATCTTGGAATCTTCCACATTCATGCAAGATGGCAATGCACAGAGTTTAATCCTACTTATCAGTCACATTAAAACTACAAAACGTAACATTTCACTGCTGTGTATTTGTGAGAGTTGGTGGTTCAGGAATTAACAACAGCTTAGGTTCACACTCTTGTTTTTTGGGGAATTTCAGTGCATCATGTTGAAAAATATTAAAATATACTATGTTGTGCTCTAATTAAGGCTTGTGGAAAACTTTTAAAGCAGGATTTCTAAGCTTCTTCCAGGCCATGTAGCCCTTAAGAATGTCATGGAAGCTAAGGACCACCCTACTAGAAAAAAATCCCTTCAAAATTTAGAGAAAGTTTTTTAATAGATTTTTTTATGTATTGTGAATCTATTTTCAGTTTATTGTGCTGCTTCATGCTTCCCATGTAATTCTGTCACGTATATTAATATCATAGTAATATTTTATTTGTATCTTTTTTAGTGTTATTTTCAAAGCTTGTGCTTCCTGGGCCCTCTAAAATCTCTTCCTGGACCCCAGATTAAGGATCTCTGCTATAAGAAGAGAAATAATTTATAAATCAGTTATTTTTACATATGTGATGGTGTTAATGTTTATCTGTGTCTGTGCCCTTCTTAAAGGAACTGCCTCAGTTTCAATGCTGATCCATGTTTCATTCATTTCTTTGGTAGACAAATGACAATTAAATCACTGCAAAACAGTAAGACATCCATTGTACAGTATGTGTACAGAGACAAACAGTAAAAAAAAATGGTGTTGAAAACATTTAAGGTCAAAAGGATCCACGGAGTCTCTTTATGTCCCTCTGAAATTATGGGAAGGAGCATCATCTGCTTCAGTGGAGAAGTAATGGCAGAACAACAGCATCTGAACCCTGCACCGTTTTCCAGCAGTCAGCGATACCGTTCTGTGAATGTTGCCTTTGATGTGCTGCTCTCATTGTTGCTTTTGTCGTTGGAAAATAAGGAAACACTCCACACTTCATTATTTAGTGTTTTTCCTTTCGTAGTGGGAAAACAGACCTAATTCATGTGGAGTCACACATCAAGTTAAAGGCAATAGGTTGTACAATTGTTACATTTTTACCCCATCTGTGGACGATTAACAATCGAAAGAGAAAAGCAATTCAGTTAATGACCCGTAGTGTTTAATGACCAACATAGAGCCACAAATATTAAAACCATAAATCAGTTCTTTTTGTTATTTACTCTCTTGGTCCCCACCTGCCCAGGACAGCAGGGATGGTGGAATTTCTCAGCATGGTGGAGGGACTCCTTAAGATTTCACACGAAAGCCAGGTTCTCCTCCCGCGTTGTCTTTTAAAAAAATAGTTGTGAACCTCAGAAGGTGTGACGCATGGAGAGCAGGTACTTTAGTGATATATGGACACACAAACTTTTAACCTGTACATTGCTAATTTGAGTCCTATTGCCCCTGAAATACCCTTGAGAAAAGAACTCACTCTGAATTGCACCAGTAAAAAACCCAGCTCTGTAATGGGTCAAATACTCTTAGATGCTTTGGATGAAAGTGTCAGCTAAGTAATGCATTCATTAAAATAATCGCAGCAATTGGTGCTTGAAAGTCATGAAATACATTTTTTTTTTTCATCTGTGTGTTTTGGGTACAACAATAAAAAGGAAATCTGTATTTTTCAATCCAGACACCACTCTTTTTAAAATAACAGTCAAACAATCAGACAACGGAAATAAAAATGGTAATGATAACACCAGTTATCACTGATGAGAAATCTGCAAGTGTGATTAACTGCAGCAGCTGGTTGTAAAGTGGTTAAAGCTGCTGCCTTTGGACCCAAAGGTTGCAAGTTCAGCTCTCACTTTCAGCTGTAGTACCCTTGAGCAAGGTACTTACCCTATTCCTCCAGTAAAAATTACCAGGCTGCATAAATGGGTAAAAAATTATAAGTACATTAACTTAGAGAAAAGCATCAGCTAAATGTAAACTGTGTATATATATAGATTTTTAATATACAGTATATATTATCTACTTAACTTTTCTGTTCAGAGAAAAACTTACAGTTTTATTCATTTTATATAGACATTCAAATCTAAACTCTGCCTAGAAGAGCTTATCAACGTTTTTTTTTTTTTTAAATCATTTAATTGTTCTTGCCACATGGCTTCAGAACTGTGACACATTTAAATAAATTTAATAACCATTGGCTAATCAATGATGGACTGGTGTCCCTTCCAGGGTGTACCACCCTCAGTGTTGCACCCAGTGATTCTAGATAGGCTCTAGAACCCCACAACTAGCAGTTAATAAAAATGGATGGATGGATGGATGGATGGATGGATGGATGGATGGATGATCTGTTTACTGAGAGAAAAGAAGTAAGAAATTAGATGAAGAACCAGGTACAGTTGGAATGAGGATTTTAGAACAATTGTGTTGGGGAGAAAAGGGTCAACTTAAAAGGAAACTGGAGCACCTGGAGGAAACCCACATGAGCATTAAGAGAGCCTCAAAAATCCACAGAGAGAGAGTTGGGAGGAAACCTATGCCCAGTGGTGCAACCTAGGAAGTGTGATGCACTCATACCACCCACTACCCTACTGTGCCACCTTTATCTTTCCATGTCCAGACAATATATTAATTATTAGACAATTTAAGGTATGGTTGTTCACAAATACCTATAAAAAGCAATGTCCGACTTTGATGAAATGGAATGTTGCAAAGCAACCTCTTTTGCTTTATAGTTTGTCAAATTTCATCCAACCTTTGCTATTTTCTAAATATTATACATATTGTAAATGAAGAGTGTACAAACTGGGTTACACTCTAATAAAAATTTGTATGGATTGACTTGCAGTATTTCTGTGCATGCAACTGAGCATAAAACACATGAAACTGATCATAAGAAAGGCAACCTTAATACACTTTCTTGGAATTTGTAATCACTCCTCCCTATTTCCTCAGATGCTATGTTTCCACTTCCAATTTTTTCTTATTATTGCATTCTCTTTATTGTCATTGCATAGAGTTTACCCATTGTT
The DNA here is from genome assembly GCF_900964775.1 of Scleropages formosus. Classification (NCBI taxonomy): domain Eukaryota; kingdom Metazoa; phylum Chordata; class Actinopteri; order Osteoglossiformes; family Osteoglossidae; genus Scleropages; species Scleropages formosus. The sequence goes on along the minus strand of NC_041819.1, from coordinate 19,397,247 downwards.
GCATATTATATCTGTTAAACAAATGAATTTCAGATGAAACGTCTGAAATACGAACGGTAAGAAAAATATTCTGTAGATGCTGAAAAAAATAACTTGTCTGAAAACTGCACCAAAAAAATTACAATTTAAAAATTGTACTTTAAAAGACAGACTGTAAAATCAGAGCCCTTCGTGATGGTCCCCCATATGAAGTAATAGAAAGAGTTGCATCCAGCAGGATTAAGGTTACTGTAAGATGTGATGTAAGAGTTGGAACAAGGTGAGATGACCAAGTAAGTGTCCCCTCTATGTGTATTGCTCAATGGTGTGTGTTTAAGTGTGTGTCCCGGGGGCCATGAGGTTGCTCTGTTCTGCCTCAGAGCAATGCTGTGGATCAGCACAGCGAGTCATGTGTCAGGTTTCAGCCTCCGTGGTCACGCCACATTCCGCAAGCGCCAGCCTGCCCCTCGTTTGGGTTCCACCGCCCCGTCACTGTGAGTGACACCCGGTGAAATCCCCTGGCCTGCTCAAGCACGTGGATGACATGCTGCCTCATCGAGGGACGTGGCTGGATCGCACGTAGGTCCTTCCTGCTCCAGCTGGAGAGCAACAGTGGACAGGCGCTCCAGCTTTGGATCGGAAACTGCTCTTCTTAGGTGGGTGGATCCTTCGAGTCTAAATGAGTATAAGATTTTCATAAGAGGTCATTAAAAGTTTCATTGCTTCATTCTCTAGCTGATCCTGGAATTTTAATAGAGTTTTTCTAAAAATTTTCATTTTTCCTAAGACAAAACCTGTGGAGTCAGGAAGAACATATCAACAGATTGAGCCAAAGTTCGGACACAGTTTTATGATGCAAATGGACAGTTGCAGCACGAGCCAGATCCATGCCTTCTCTTTCGTAGTGCCTACATGGTCAGGCTGCTCTGCTCAACTGTGTTTACAGGATTCCAGCGACGAGATCTGGCTGTGCCCAGAAGCACGTTGTCTATGTTCTCTGCCTAGCTACCTGAAACCACTGTGGGTTTTTCTCAAGAATAGAGGCAGCTCCTCTGGGGACTGTTGTAAACCCTAGAATGGAGTGTGTCTGTGTGTGTGGGGGGGGGGCAGCACCATGGAAATACTGATACTCACCACGATCACTGCCAAAATAGCTGAGCTTCCACGCAGCGTTGGCCTCGCAGACTAATGAGGACATGATTAAATTCACCTCTCCTGCTTCTTTTATTTTTCGACCTGGAAAAGATTCGTAATGAAAATCAAAATGAAATATTTCAGTTGCTGAAAAACTGAGGCCAGACATATTGTAAACTGGTACAAGCGCACAACATCAAAATCAAAATTTTCTAAATGCTCATTTGAATGGCTTTCCTTTAGCTGCCTAAAAATAGCCTTTGCTTTCTAAGAATTTGTTCTCAAACTTCTAACCATTCCTTCTTGGTAGCAATAGAAATTCTCATTTGAATTAATTTTTGAGCCCTGAAACAATCAGTCTTGGTGGGTGAATGAGTGAGTGAGTGAGTGAGTGAGTGAGTGAGTTTCTCCTTGAATAAATCACATGATTTGAATACTTTTAAAGGCATTAGATAAATATCCAGAGGAAACTAATTTGCAACAAAATAGTTGTAAACAAATGTTTATTATCAAAATATACACTGTGTGAAATGAATGAATGAATGAATGAATGAATGAATGAATGAAAAGTTGATGAGCAGTTGAAGATGATTTAAATTGAGATGCTTATTTAATGATGAAGCGTGAACCAAGAAAATTTAATGAACAACTGTTTAAGAATAAAAAACCTTACCAGAACTAGAAACCATGGCCCACAGGAATTTCATTAGTATAAGAATGTGCCCTTGCAACATTTGGGGCTTTGAGACTTTACACCACATCTTGCTGAAAATTCCAAACTTCCCAAAGGGTTTACTGAAGTCACTGAAGGGTTTATTGAAAATGCTTTTCAAACCCTGTTTTCATACCTCATCTTTCCTGGCCAACAGCAGCAGAGTCATTTGGTGGTTGGATGAAAGAAGATGAACATGAATGGGAGTACCATAAAGACTCTTCTCTGGGCTGGTAAAAAGGCTGCTGAGCTGGAGGGATCCTAAATGTTCTCCACAGGTTGTCTCTTGGCTGATTTATCTAGGCCAAGAGGCTGATACTCAGATGCAGTAATTATTTATGGAAACAATTGCCACAGCCATTGAGGCAGAAATCCAGGTCAGCGTTGCCATAAACAAGTCACTAAAAAGTCTCCCTAGGTAAAAACGAACCAAGAATACCATGTATAACAACTATATACACACACCTGTTGCTCACATATTGGGGCTCATTTGTTAGATTAATTCATACTGTTAGGCAAATTTCCATTGTAAGGGGGTCAAATCACCATTATTTCTTAAGGAAGAAACTATTGAATCGAACACACAAAACCAAACTAAAAGGTGTTTAGACACGAGAAAGACACCAACATATTTTATAATATTTCTAACAAAAATGATTTCTACCTTGTTTTTATGTTATATTTTTTGTTTAATGTTATATTTTCATTAATCCGCTGTTCTCAGTTAGAACTTGTCCAATGCAAGAGGTCACAAAACATTGAAATCTATCCAGGAAGCTTATGGCGTGACACTGGGTATACCTTAGATGTCGGTATTTTGATAATTTTGCTGATACATATTAAATTTTCAATATTACTGCTACTCTGCAACACTGTGCTGTTTTTGGTGCTGTGTAGCATTACTAACAAATCTGTTATGCTACCTCTTCATTTTCCCATGACTTTAAGGCTTTATTCACTCTAGTGTAATGATGTTAACGTTATAAAAGCGGTTTAAGTCATTGAAATCACTGAATTAATAGTTAAATGCTTATAGCTCATTTCTAGAAGGGCTTAAAGGACACATATTTGAATCCCACCTCCAGCTGTAGTACCCTGGACCAAGGTACTTACGTTGAACTGCACCAGTAAAAATTACCCAGCTGTATAAATGGGTAAATCACTGTAAGTAGCTTAACACTGCAGGTTACTTTGGAGAAAAGCTTCCGCTAAATTAATTAAGAGCAAAAAAGGTACTGAATCTGCTGTTACAGTTGTGATTTATACCTTAATCCGAGGTTGTGACTAGTTGAGATTGTCAGTATGACAGGAAGAATTTTATATAACTGAGTTTCTTCGGGAAGAACTGTAACCATGTTAATAAACAGAACAAAAATATCCAGACACACAAAGGGACTGAAACCCTGTGCTTTAGAGACACCAAGCGTGTACCTCTATTTGATTATGTTTGATGTAGGCAGTTTTAGAGAATAAAACTTGTAAAATGATTGTATGGAACGTAACTGTATTTCTTGAAGAATAAGTCTGTTGTATAAAAAAATTGTATATATTTTCATATGAAAAAGTAGCTCTTGGTTTTACACAACTATAATATTAGGTCTGTGTGTATATATGTATTAGTACAACTAATTAACATCTAATGCACATTGGCACAATGTCTATACTGTCCACACCAGCAACTTGGACCAAATGCAACAAGTTATTTTTTAATGAGGAGCTTTAAATAACTTCAGCAGTATTGTACACTGATAATTATACACAGCTACCTTTACGGCAACACTGCAGTACACAGGTTATTGAGAGTTGTGACTTTATGGTAAAAGTTTTTTGAAGAGCAAAAAAAAATTTTCAGATTGTGAAGTATTCAGCGTTTGGTGGAATTCGAAGTAGAATTCAAAATCCTGTCAATCATATAGATTTGTTGACACAATATGGAAAGGGTTACAAGTGGTCAACAACACATGATGGATGGCCTGTGCTACTTGCTAATAATGTTGACTAGCAATGAAGATATTAACCTCCAAAAAAGGGCTAATGAAGACGGAGTGTCTGTCTGTGCCCCTTACACTGGGGTTCGACTGAATTCTTTCTGCACTAACTTTCCGGTGAACCTTTATTTGCTCCAAAACACTGGGCTTCCCACAGCTGCAGTATTTTTTTAGCCTTTGTAATATCTAGAAATGTCACATAATTTAAATTTAAAGGGCAAAATCATTTTTACACAGGAGGAAATTTTCCTCTGCAAATGGCAGTGGGTTTGACATCAGCAGTCACCATGGTTACTCAGTCTCAGGCAAACTTAATTCCGATTTTATGAAGTTGAAGGTATAACTTTTTTGCTATTTTTTCACAGTGTTTAAAGGCCATTTTATTCACTCTGTTTTTTTTTTTCTCAGATGACATCAAACAACGTTCAATAACTGAAATGACGTTCAAGATAGGTGAGAAAGTGACTGGCACTGTTACCTACTGTAAAACTAGCAAATCTTTAAAAATGGCAATATATTTGTACAGTATATTTTTTTTCTTGGTTTAATTAAATAATCTATAAAAGTTATCAGCTATATTCAGAGATGTCAAGATTAATCTTTTTCCAAACCATCAATCCATACTAAATTTTTTCATCATCTTCATTTTACTGGACTTTGAAAACATACAAGTGATTGACTAACATGTATGAAGAAGAATCTTTTACCTAAATAATCTGATGAAACTTTAAGTGAAACATAAGACAAAAAATGTTAGAGCATGGAAACAGTTTTTTGGTGCGTATGCAACGTTTAAAAAATAATTTTTTATCTTTGCTCACTTTGAATAATTCCCACGGATTCTTCTGATGTGACTGTTCACTCTGCAGAGCAAAGGATAATCACGATAATTTAAATCTGGGTTGTCAAAACCACTGGCATCCAGTTGGAATGACAGAAGTAGACAGATCCCTTTGTTTTTAACAGTCAAATGGAAAAATGTGCAAGGAACTAAGAAACTGTCTTGCCTTTGTGGTCAGCCGTTAGCTTGCCGCAATTTCAGTTATTCCTGTCAGCTCTGCAAAGGATACTTCTGGATTGTGTTGAAGTCATTCAAAAATTGTATGGTAACATTTCTAAAGTAGCTGAAAAGACATTGAAAATTTGTGCTCTCCACCCCACTTGCTCTCCATTTGAAATCCTTTTCATTTCAGACTGTCAAAAATCTGCTTACCTCAAATTACCCATGGGAAAAAATATATATGTATATATATATATATATATATATATATATATATATATATTGCATAAACAGAATCTACAATACAGCAAAACTCCTGTAGTTTTGTTGAAATAAATTCTCTTTGTTTTGCAAATAGAATCCGCATGCAACGCCTTCCAGGCAAGAAAAAAAGGATGCTTAGTGTCTGCCATCTGTGTGCTATTTAGATTGTTCATAGCAGCTATGGCTGCTTAATGCAAAACCTGTCAAGAGGCATCGTTAGGTGTTTCCATTTAAAAGCTTCAGATTTCATTAGCTGCAGGAAGGGCCACATTACCCTTTGGATTAATGTCAAGTTTCTCGGTTTGGTCCGGCAACCGTGTCCTGCATCTGAACGTCTTTGTTGACCCCTGGGTTGAACCGATGGGCCCCTTCTTGTTGGTGATTATGTTGGGCAACGGAGCCCTTATACAGCCTATGAATTATGGATACCCAGGCCATACACAGTAATTTTATATTCTCACACGGGCAAAAAGAACTCAGTGACATTTCTACTCCAGCAGCAGGCTTTCTTGTTTGTTCGCTCGCTTGTGCTCCTTGTTTGAAAACTTGCCTCGTCATTGTCTCTCTGCCGCCACTAATCAGCTGTTGCCCAGCTGGGGTGGGGACCTCTTGTCACCAGGACGATGGCATGCAGCCTTCTGAGTCCCGGGATTGAGGTTCCTCTCTTCTTCCTCTGTTTATCTGCAGGAAGGTGCCAGGACAACGGATGTTGTGTGTTGCGCCCTAAAAGCAATGACTTTTCCAAAAAGAAAGGGTGCTTGTTAAGACACTTGGGTTTTAGTGTGGAAGAGCTGGCTGTCACCAGGCTGTCGTGCTGCCCATTTTCATCCCAGCAGTGATTAGAAACAAAAGCGTGTCGCTTAAAACCAAGGTCTGCAACGATACGGAGCAGTGGGTAAAATGCAACGTAATGCCTAAAAAGTCAAGACCTCAGGAAAGAGGCTCTTTTTTGGGAGGTGGTACAGCAAAGGATATTATTTATGATGCACCTTGATAATTGGGTTGGAGTCTGACTGCTGCAGTGATGTAGTACAATCTTGCGCTTTAATGACTGGCCTAAATTAGCTAGCTACCTCTTCATCTCCATTTCAGCTTCATCAAAGTGACATTTTCCAAGGCCAAAGTGCCCGCAATTAGACTTCTGCTTTTTCATGCAGGGTTTCAATTTTTTTCTATGGGACTAGGTGAGACTGTGTTTCATCACTTTGGAGAGTCAAAGATTACTTCTCACACACCCTTTTTGTCCACTACATGCAAGGAGGACCCAGACAAGCTGAGCTTCAAAGGAGAGATTAGAAAAACACCACCCAGCCCTGATTTAAAGTGCTGTGCAAATTCCTTCATTTTGTTCCTCCCCCCAACAATAGGATGGCGTAAGGTTAAAATATAGACTATTGCTCAGGAGCAGGATTTACGAAACTGAGCTACGTTTTGATTTTGCACTGAATGTCCACATATAATGAATTCATGAGGCTTATTTTTAAAAACTGCTGAAAAAAGTTCATCAATAGGTGTCCTTAAGAACATTGCTAAACCAAAACCCTGTTTGATTCGTATTTGATGTTAAACCCATGAACTTACATGAACTGATGAGATAAAAAAAGCCAACACACTGTGAAGCTGGCAGGAGTTGGCAGTAGAATTATTTTTTCTTAAGCCTTAATTCAATGCACTAATAGGCTCCAGTGTAATCACATAATCCTCAAAGGAAATGGCATATCATTTAAACTCAGCTTAGTCAACTTAACATCTCTAACGGCTTCTGTACATATCAGCCTAACTAGAATACATTTTCAGAAAAACATTTCATTTCTTGTAGCGGTTGAGTTTTAGAGATGTAATTCTGTTCTCCGGTGGGGCAATATTAAAAGATGATCTGTCTTTAAATAATATATGGAGAGCGCCAAGGAAAGACAAATTGGACCAGAAGCAGGCACTTGAGGAACACCCATTACTTATAGTCCCTGAGGGCTGACAACCAGTGCTGCAAAAACTGAGGTTGGAAACGAGTAAATATGTTGATGTTCATAAAAAGCGATGAATACTTTAAACTTGAAGCAGAAAAAAATAAGGGCACTGTTTTGGTACTCTAGCGACAGACCATCTGCTTAACTAGCTCAGAGTAAAAATGGCAGCCACAGTTTTCATTCTACTAGAGTATGTGCTCTTTTATGCAATATAGGACAGCTTGCAAAAGAATTTCTTTTGAAATGGGGATTTTAAGTGTAAATCAATTAAAACAGAATATTTACTTATTTAGACACATTGAAAGGAAGATATATGTACTAATGCCATATTGAAAAATTGAACTAGCTTTCTTCTAAAGCTCATTTCCTTTCAAAAACATTCCAACTCACAAACAGTTTATATTCCAGGTTGTGTTCATATCTAAAGATAATGGATTATAAGTTTTAGTTTTCATGAGGCATTTCTAAAGTCATTCAGGAAGTCCTCCCAAGAAAGGCATGCTTCCCAAGTACAAATAGTATCTGACCTTTACAGACCATGTACAAATGAAATGTGAATCCAATGAATGAAGTACTAAACTCTTTCACTAATGGAAGCTCTATGTGTACAACCCTCAGGTCAAATAAAGTGTAAATCTGTCTTACACTCGTCTTGGTAACAAATTACATATTGTAGACACCTACAGTTCAGAAGCTTTGCACAGTCACGGGCGGTGTGACCCTATCCCAATGTGGAAAAACAGGTGCAGCTTGTCTGTGTTCCACCATGGAAGTCATTAGGGTGGTAGAAGGCAATAGGGGGCTGTTTAACAAAATGAAAAGAGACTCAACTCCAGGGAAACAGCGTGCGATAAATGACATCCAAATTGAGAATTTACAGTGCCCTCTTGGGGTAATGAAGCCTTCCACCAGCAGCATACAACCCATCCATCTCTCCTGGGTGCTCAGCCCAGGATGAGCTTCCGTGCCTACTCCAGATGTGAATCTGCATGTCAATTCAGGGCCTGGTGGTCGGCCAGTCAGCACAATGACAGCACATGCTGCAAAAGCCGAACCCATTCACAGGGCATCTCCATGGAAGACTGGGATTTGTGAGCACTCCCCACAAAAGACAAGACTGCAAACAGCAGGACGGGACTGGTGGGCTATAAACAGCCGAAAACACAAGAACACTCTTAGGTCATGAGTCCAAGAAAAGCACACAAAAGGAGAGACATGGAAAGGATCACAAAGCATATGTTTACAGCAGTGGTCACCTTGACAAACCTGCATCAAGACCACACTTTCGTATGATGTTATATAATTCTTTTCATGTGTTTTGCTTCTAAATAGAACTACTAAACATTACTGTGCCCTTTACAAATTGTTCAGAGCCCCCAAAGTACTAGAAGTAAATAGATTGTGGAGTTTTGAGCCAAATGTTTTTTCAGCACCTATAGCAGGTAATCCTAAAGTACAGTATGTGCATTAATACATTTCTTTCCAAATTACATAGACGGGTGTGGTAGTGCGGCAGGTTCAGTTGGTGCCCGCTCTGTGGCGGGTCTGGGGTTTGAGCCCTGCTTGGGGTGCCTTGTGGCGGACCGGGTGTGTCCCCCTCCCCCTTCGGCCTTGCACCCTGTGTTGCTGGGTAAGGCTCGCTGCAACCTTGCTTGGGACAAGCGGTTGTTGATGCTGGAAGGATGAAAATTACATCACTTTGAAGAAGGTGTCTGCTAAGTGCGTGAATGTATTTGTAGACACAGTCAAAATCTAATTGTCAGAATATCCTCTTCATTGCATTTTTTTTTTTTTTTTTTAAATTTGGCCCCTAGAGGTAATGATGAAAGTGTCACTGGAATGAGCCTCTATACTGTATGTCCTCCTGTGTTTAAGTAAAACAATATCTGGAACAGCTGCCAAATATGAAGGAAGGATCTGATGCAAATTCCATCAAGTAGCTTTTTTTATCCTTTAAAAAAACTATAGGCTATGTAAACTATCTAAAGCACTGACCAGGAGGAATTAGGAGGTTGCAAATACCTGGCAGAAGTACAGTGCTCCTCTGTTCTGCTAGTTCTTCTAATCACTGTGCAGGAACATGCTCATTCTATGGCAATTATGAAGGAAGTCTCTAGTTTTTCATCTCGTGGGTAAAGTTCAGTATTTAGACCTGCTTCAATGAATGGCAGTAAGGTCATTAGAAATATTGTTTTTGAAAGGAACCAAGAAGTAAGAACAAACAATGCATGATCATTGTTTTCATATTTTTTTAAAAATCTTCAATTTACATACTTGAATGAAACAAAATCAACAAAAATTTTGTGAAAGGAGAGGGCATGACACCAATCATCCAGCAATATCTTCTATCCAAGTCTCATTTTGCCTTGATGCAATGTCTGCTATTCCTATTTAACTGCTCTGTGACAGTTGGTGTCACTCCAATCCCTTCCACTTCGAGATTCATCTTCCTTTGTAGAACATTTCGCCAAAATGTTTCATAAACAGCACAAACCTTGTGAATTAGATGAAAAGCAGCAGCTGCTGTGCCGTTAATGAAAGTGACTTTCAGACTGTCTGTCAAAGTAGACACAATAAAATATATGTCTGCATGAAAAGTTTATTTGTCAGTGAAAAGTTTCTTATTTGTAGAAGTTGTCTGTCATACAAATATTGATCGTGACTTGTTGTTATTGTCATTGCTGATGCCATCGAGTCAAACCCGACCCATAGCGACCACCCGTGGCTTAATAAATAATAATATACCGACTGGTATTAGGAGTATTATAGAGAGAAGATCTTGCCAAATACAACTCACACTGCATACCACAACTGCTTCATGGAACATTTCCCACCAGTGAAACCATGCTGTCTTTACTCTTCACAAATAACCTCCTTAAACTGAAACTGATTTTCAAATCATGTCAGTTTTCATAGATCAAACCGCTGTTTTCCCTCTGTGTTAGAGGGTGCTTTGCAAACTTAAAATTAAAGTGTTCAAGCTGTTGACGGCAGTCCTATCAGAATAGAGGAGAGGAGAGCAGAGATGAAGCTATGGCCGACAAGTCTCAGAGGAAGACCCAGGAGAAGACTGGAGAGAGGGCATTCTGTCAGTTCCCATTAATCCTGTCCTGTCCCGTGATTAAGAGAAGCATAAAGTGTACTGTAGGAATGCTGGCACACACTGCGCTCTGTAGGTGTCTGTATCTTTTTTATCATTTCAGCTAGTCTCTCTGGACATCTGTGCTCCGGTCTCACAGTGTGGGTCGTCTCCTGGGTTATAGCTGAGTCCCAGTGCAAATGATGCCTCCTATTGCACTCTCAGGATGATTGTCTTCCTCCTGTTTGCTGAGGTATGCAGTTTTTGTGGCATGTACAGCATGTGAACCAGCTTATAATAACTTGTGTCACTGCCATATGTTGCCCTCAAAGAGGATTTCATGATGCCCTGATCCCTCCTACAAATTTCAAGTCGTATCACGGTTAACACGGCAGATGTCTTCCAATATGGGACTCTTAATCTTGTCTTCATGGGTAAGCGTATTTTCTGTTTCGAGGCTATTATTTGTTTAATATTTTCCTGATTTTGTCTTTGAGCCTAAGCTCATGCAAGGTAACAAAATGTTTGATATACGGCTATTAGGCAGTGAACACATATGTTTGTTGATGAGGTTCAACTCACCAGTCACATTCTTTTCTTTGTCTTTTCACCCTTCCTCATTAATCAGATAAAAAGGGATTTTCCTGAAGACAGACAAAGATTTGACAGGGAAATTCAGAGCCAAGATGTGTACCAATTACATTATTCCATACCATATGGCCCATGGACCACTTGTCTGACCATTATAGTGCAGAATCCACAAGGTAAAGCTGCACAAGACAGTGGCTTGTGGATAAACAATATGTTGTGTTTGCTCAACATTCCCAAATTCTTAATCTTGATTTAACTGTACTACTCATTGAGTCAAAGTGCAAGAGTAGTAACGAACTCGGTCCTCCATCCATCCATCCATCCATCCATCCATCCATCCATCCATCCATAGTCACTGTAGAGAAAGTGGATCACAAGCAATCAGACTCTGAACAAGGCCAAGTTCTGATAACCACTTACAGGCAAAGACAAGCTATAGTATAATACAGTACAACTTCACTTTTTGACATTATGTAGTACTCTGGTTTTTTCAGGAAATTGGTGAAAGATGCTTTCTGGTGAGCACAAAAAAGTCAGATACATAGAACATGTACAGATAAGCTAACATTTTAATGTAGAGGATTACTGCAATGCTGCAATCCTGCTGCACCTCATGAGGAGCTGGCAATATTTCTCTTGCCCAGTTACCTTCAGGAAAAGTGCTTGGGTTGTAAATCACTTTGACAGGCTGGTGTTTCAGACCATGAGACTGTACAGAGCCTTCTCACTTCATCTGGCCCAATAGTGAAGTTCCTCCACTCAGTGACTGCCTGCTGCAGTATGTTGGCCAGAAAGATGGGTTTCAGGTGAAATACATAATAAATTGTAGTGAAATGCAAGAATATACACTGCTAGATAACAGTCTCTGTAGAACCCAGTGTTCCCAGAAAACAAAAGCTTCATTTTTAAAAATGATCACAGAACATCTAAGGCCTAAATCTCAGGGTTGAAAGGATCTCACTAATGGCAGCAATGGGTTAGATCTTTATAAACATTTGTTTTTCTTGCTTACATATCTCAAAAGCACTCTGTGACCAGGTCTAAAAGATCTGAGGAACTTCTGATGTTTACTCTGCAAGGTCAGCTGAGGAAAACCCTGGATTATTTCTTTTGGTGCTCATAGCTTGATGCAATTGCTGTTGGCTGACAACATGGCCCCTTGATGTTGTTCAGATGATGTCCAGCCAGTATGCCTGGTTAAGGAGGTTAACATGAAGAATGAAAATTTGACAGGGAATGTTCCTGGTCACTGTTGGTGCATGCAAAGACACCAGTGATGACGATGAAGCCATGTTTTACTGCATTCACTTTTTCTTGCATTTCAGCACAGCATTTTTCACGCCACTGCCTTTTATGGACAACTTCAGCAACACTCCAGAGATGGTACTCACCTACTGTTGAGTTCTGCTCTATGGTATCTCTCTGTTGCTTTTAATTTAAGTCTGACCTTCCAGAAGTTTATCTCTACCTTGCATTCATTTTCCTGTGCCCATCTCAATCCCTATCACTCTTGGTTACCCTTGTCTATATAGCTTCCTGTTAGGCCAATGAACTTGAGGTTATACAGGAAGCCAAGTGTCCTCTCATCAGCGTGCTATTATCTTTGTAAAATTTTGCATCAGGCCTACTGTTCAAGGCTGTTCATACATCCTTTATATTTTTAGAAATCACATACACACACACACACACATTTTCAGAACCGCTTGTTCCGTACGGGGTCACGGGGAACCGGAGCCTACCCGGCAACACAGGGTGTAAGGCCGGAGGGGGAGGGGACACACCCAGGACGGGACGCCAGTCCGTCGCAAGGCACCCCAAGCAGGACTCAAACCCCAGACCCACCAGAGAGCAGGACCCGGTCCAACCCACTGCGCCACCGCGCCCCCCAGCTAGAAGTAAACAAGCAAAATAAAGAGACGAAAAATGCAGATAACTGAAAGTGATGTGACATATGGAAACCATCACGGGTCTCTGCTCCCATCTGTGTCTGCAGGCACAGGCTGCCAGCACCCAGGAGACCCTGCAACAATGCGGGGGGTGTATCATCTATGAAAGAGGATCCACGGGGTTGTGACTGTGGCACTAATTTCCAATGGGGTGAGAGACATCTGTGGGACAAGCGGATCACCAGTGGTGGCAAGAACAGATGTTGGATGATCTCTGCAGAAAACAGGTGTCTAAAGGCTCAGAAGACTTCAGGATGGTCTCATGAAAAAAGTGTGAAAAAAGAAAGGATTTGTTGGTTGAGCTTCTTTGCCTCTTAATTAGTTTTTTTTTATTTTATTTTCAGTGTTGTGAAAAATTTTCAGTACCCTGTACAAAAATATGAAATGGCAGATGGTGTCAGCAGTTACCTAGTTCATACATCTCTGCTAAAAATAGGTTTACCAATAATTTTCATGCAACATACTTTATGTGAATACTTCATTCCTTTTACCACTTTCACCTATGTTCACTTTTAACAGGCTGTGTAATGAAAATTCTTCCTTCCAGATATTAGATTTAATTCCGCTTTCAATATGAATCAATTTTCCACATTATTTAAAGAATATAATGCAAGTTAGGATATTCAGGTTAAACTGACTGTAATGAGAATTTTGGCTTTCAAATGTTTCTTTTGGACTGTACAGACACATAAGCTGCTAACAAAATGTGACAAATCATAAGATCAAGAGAGGAATAGTACCTTTTTATAGGTTTTAGCATCAAAGTCTATTAATCTCTTCCATGTTTCTTGATTAATAAAAATATGCTCTTAAGTGTGATATTATTTCAAAACACACCTCGCATAATACACCACACAATTTTTAATGGGGCCCCATTGCAGCATACAATTCACACCTTCATTCACCCCACCCCACCCCAAAAAACACATCTGAGGGAACACCTGTTTCCACTAAGTGTGGTGGTCTGCCCCAGCAAGAATTTATGAGTTTTTTTCATAACATGTGGAAAAATCAGGTGCCAAAGTCGAAAAATGGTATGAATGAACAAGTAATGCCGTCAATGAGCCTGTTCCTTTGTCACGAGATTGACCGTTATAGTGGATCAACCTTTCCACAAGAGGTGTTGCTCAGGGGTCAGAGGACAGAGGCTTCTATTTATGTGCAGTTACTTTTTAGCAAGGCTAACGCTTATAAAACCCCAAAATGACAATCTTGCTCTTTATTGACATATTGCACTTTTTTGAAGAATACAAGAACTGTGGAACCATTATTAATTTGGCAAAATTCGGTCTTACCTTAAGCCTTCGAGATAACTTCAGAAATGTCATGATGCATCTTTGTTCAACATGTTAATGCGCGTATTATCTGCTGATGTGTATTCTCAGGACATGTTCAGAACCAGCATGAACCAGTTTTACCGGGCTTGGCTCTTGAACCAGAACAGCGGCTGGCTGACTCTTTGCTGGCCGCATGGGGTAAGCTGTTTCTTATCATCAGGATGTTGTCACATGGAAGATATTTCTCCTTGTTTGTTTTTCAGATGTGTTTGTTTCCTTTATTGTAAACAATTAGAGGATCTCTGCACGAGGAGCCATGGAGTAGGCCTACCACTGGAAATGACCCACAGTTCAATACCAGTGGAACGTGGTAATATATCAAGATCTTATGGGTCCACCTTAAAGCAGCTTGGCAAATAATCAAGAAATAAACAAGATCAACAGTCTAAAGCTGGAATTTGCTAATGAGTTTTGTTGAGGACCCCAATCCACTGATGTTCATTATGTGTGTGCATGTACATGTACATACAGGCTACAGATTGTGTAATGTTTAAGAGATGTATGGCCATTATACTATCATTTAAAATCCTAAAAATGGGATTTACACTTTGTAATTTATTCTGATAAATATGAAACCAAAACTGATAAATTGCAAATTAACAATGATTCATTTTCAAATGGTAATGAAACCTTGCAGATTTATTAAGATAAACTCGGTAGCTGTCGACTTATATTTCTCATCATTCAGAATCTCTAAAATGTAGTTCAGAGTTTAGTTGACTGATAAATAATCTAGATTACAGATGATCTCTTCCAAGAAGACAAAATATCGCGTATTACAGAATACTGGAGTGAGGTCCAGAGAGAGATCCTTGTGGAACTCCATACGTGAAAATTGTGGCACAATGAAATTTTTCTTATTGTATTACTTCCATATGCTCTAAGAGTTAAGAAAGTCTGACAATAAGTAAGGGTAGCAGTCAAGTTTAATAAATGACTTCCTTTTTTTAAAGGGAGATTATCAATGTTGGTGATTTTTCTGGCCTTGTCACTGATTTTCAATCTATTACGAACAGAAACTAATTTTAAAAATCATTTCTGCTATTCAAAAAACAGAACAGCCTATTTATTATTTGACTGGTCAACTTTAAATGTAAAAATGTAAAAAAAAAGACTTTCTAAAGAGGTGTGATGTACACATTTACCAGGAAATCAGGGTGGTGGGTAGGGATGATTTCTTTTTTTAATAGTACATGATTATTTGAATACAGTGTTATTTTAATTTTAAAAAGGAAGACCCTTGAGTTCACTGTCTGTGATGAATCAGAAGTCGAAGACAAAATTGTTTTCAGCCTCGAAGAACACACTATCGGTGCTATCATGCATGGTTGCCCATCTTACACAATTTTTATATGTTTGGATAATGATGATCCGTTAATAGGAATTTTCTTTGCTGCCATTCCTGCTTTTTACATGTGCTCAAGGTTTATTGTTCTGAATGCCCTGCATTTTTTGCATACTAAAAATTTCTTTAAGATCTGATGGAGACAATTATGACCGATTTCTGGCCTTTACACTTAAGCAGTTGTTCAGCAATCCTCAGTACAATTTCTTAATATGATTAAAGATGGGGAGAAACCAAATGAAATCAGAGGAATTTTAGATCTTGGCTGTGTTTTTCAAGAATTGGGGACAAGTTGGAGTAGAAGGTGGTGCAGTGGCTAGAGCATCCACTTTTGGTTTCGAAAGACACAGGCTACAATCTCACCTCCTGCTGTAGTACCCGTAAGCAAGGTATTTTACCCTGAACTTTTCCAAGAAAAATTACCCAGCTGTATACATAGGCAAATCACTCTAAGTATTTCTGGAAAAAAGCATGAGCAGAAGGAGCAAATAGAAATGGATTTTTGCTTATTCAAATATATTTGTATCTGTCTGTCACTTGAGGGGAATACATTTCTTAATGATTTTACTTTGAGCACATGATTTTTTTTTAATTAAGCTGCTGTAACACCAATGAACCAGTTTACATAGATTAATGAATCAGTGTCAGTTTTTCCTATGAAAAACAAAAATATGGGTGTACTCTCAACTGTAATTCAAAGAAACAGCTTTGACTGTTTACTTACAATATCAAATTATAATTAGCTTTTTCACCTGACAACATCAGCAACACAACAGAAGAAGAAAAACGAGAAAAATAAGGAAGTCAGCTCCATCCTGCGCCACAATTCTTTTGGCAGGTAAGTGGTGCTGTGCTGTGGAGGGGCCCTAGGCATGCCATTGCCTTTGTCTTCTGAGCTTCGGGAAGGGCCCTAATGAGCATTCCGTTCATTCCACATCCTTGGAAAGTCCGTCTTGGCCTTGCACCTGCTACCTGGAACTTGAAATCCCTGCAAGTAAGTTGAAAAAAGGAAGCATCAGTTGGAAAATAATGCCTCTGCCAAGGGTTCTCAAGGCTGTGCAGCGTCCGTCGAGGAAATGGCTTGGAATGCCTTCTCAGTCAACGTTTCCCCCGTCCGTTCCAACAGCTAAGTCTTCAGACATTGTTTAGATCCTTATGAAGTTCATTGCGGACATTAAACACCTGTGGACTTAATATACTTGGCTTTAGCTTAATGGATCTGCTTCCCCTTTGCCGCTGCACTTTTCTAGGACATGGTTCAAGCCCAGAGGTGCTTGGCACAGTAGTCAACTATTACAAGCTACAGCAATTAGTTAATGTGCAGAATTTATATGTTATTTAATATGCAACAACCCAACCATTTCTGTCACATAACAGCATTCACCTCCTTTGGATGTAGTGCCACGTTGATGGGTAGAATTTGCATTCATGTATGTTGGGGAGGTGGGCAATTGGCATAAAATGGAACTGCAGAACTGGTGAAAAATGGATCATATTAGGATTAGATAAGGAGAGAGAGTGCCGGGGCAATGAAAAACAGCAGACAAGTGGTTGCTGCTGGCTCTACGTTGGGTACAGAACCTGACCAATTATACATACCCTATTTAATATGTATAAGTAAAGGGTCAGCATTCCATCAACTACAAAATATAAGTGTTGATTGACTGGTACTTGTGCGCATTTCATTTGACCTACTGAGAGAGGTCTTAAAATTTATGTACAAATTTAGCCTTAGCAGGGTGTCAAAAATACAGGGTTCACCGCACTGATTAGCTGTCAACACCAATGTGATATTTCATGCAGTGTCACAGAGGTAATTATACATCTTGTATTCCTCAACGCTTGACCTTGACCTTTAGGTGGGCGTCGCCAACGCGGAGCGTTGTGATTGGCCAACACAGCTACACTATCTTTACGAAGCAGCAGAGTGTTAAAAGCTGTCAAAGAGGTGATGAAAGGAACAATTGGGAAAAGTCCCTAATGACTACAAAGGCCCCAATGGGGGGCTTAGATTCCTGCACTAGATGCAGCCCTCTCCTTTTCCTCCACAAAGACAAACTGCAAAGGCACCCAGCAGAGGCAAGCAGTCCTTTGTCTCATGGGTAGCTGTTAATTATGGATGGTACTTTCACTGCACAGTTTACCTTACCCTGCACCTTCACCTTTGTTAAGCAATAAGTTAACAAATGCATGAGACACCTCTTCACACAAATCCATTCTGACAGCATACGGGGGTCTTTCGAGGCACGTGTGATGTTTTCACTCTGATAGCAGTGGGTTCCAAATGGTGATGTTGGCTAAATATACTTTAGAATTTTATTTTCTAATTAACATCCCTCACCCAGGGGTAATTATCTGAAAATTAACTTGATGGCTCCAGGTCTAGGCAGCTGTTTCTTCTGAAGGAGTTCAGTCATCTTCAATCAGTTTTCCTCATGCTATCCAAGAAAGATGGGAAGGAAAATGCAGCCTCTGTAAACTCCAGGCTTTACTTTGTGTTTGCTGTGCAAGCCCATCACAAGATCCCAAGTCATCAGTCACTATGTTCTAGGAATTTCTGTAAGTACAAGCCAGCTCAGAAGTGCTCTGTCAATGCAATGCTGAAACATTGCAATATGCACCTTGTTGCACCAATCCTTCTGCAACTTAACAATCAGTAGGACACAGACTGTGCACCATCTGCCTGCAGCAACCTGTGGCAATTTGCATAACATGTGGGCCACGCAGGCAGCAAGTGAATGAGCGCAAGCCAGGGAAAATGGAAAATACTGTATAGTATCTCCTTAAAATTAGATGAGGGCGTGATGAAATGTAATAGCTATGGGATAAGGGGTCCCAAGGATATACTGGTATAAAAATAGCAGGAGGGAAAGCCAAGCGTTGTGAGGGATCAGAGTCGATTGGCAGGCAGAGTGTGTGATACACGCGAGGTGGAGTGTGTAACAGTCTAGTTGCCATTTTAACCTATAGTGTTTCACTAGAGTCATCCTTCTGTAGGTACTGCTGTTGAATGCGCATCAGTAGCCTGAATGACCACTAGAATAAAACAAGGAAGGACATGTGACATTTAACTTTTTATTACATATTTTTTCTTTCAAATGCCAGTTGAATTCATGTATTTCGTTCTGTTTTCCTTGTATTTGATGTGCAGCTTCCTTATTTTTGTGTGTGGCACAGTGTGGAGCCCCTTGGAAACTGCACCTGTGAGTAATTAATTACTATTATGATGTCATGGATGCAATGATTATTCATTACTTTTTCAGTGAGCATGCAGCATTGCAGCCATAGCTACTGGTTTGTTTGAAATAAACTTTTTTGGAGTGTAGAATGAGAGCCAGGACAGGCCTTTTTTGCTGCATTCATGGTATGACTATAGAATTATTACAGGTCCTTTTGCTCAGACATTCATTTCCATTGTAATCACTGTTAAATCAGTTCTCTTTTCCAGCACTGTTGTTTTCTGGTCTTCAATTTTCCAGCACACCAGGTGAACTGTGAGTGACTATTGAGTCACATTACATGTAAAGGTCATACCAACTGAAACTGTTACATCTACAGAGTTTTTGTTGTTGTTTCTGATTCCCTCTCAAATTTCCTTCTCTCACTTTAATTTTTCTCTCGGTACCTCTACCTTTCTGCTTTACTCTTAGTTTAGGTGTACATTTGCTACAGTGCTGTAGATATTTTTTTCTTGTAAAATGATTACTAATTCCCATGTGAAACAATTGCTGTGAAATGCAGAAAAAAAAGGCAGAATTAGCCTTTGGCATTAACAGCAGTCCTGTAAGCCTGTATCGCACCTCTAATTCTCTCCACCTGCCACTTGGAAAGTGCATGAAACCTTGGGGGTATTCTAAACCCATGGAAGAGAATGTTCTGGAAAGCGTGCTGAATTCAGCAAGCAGTGTTATGTACTGAAGAATTAAGTAACGGTTGTGCAAAGCTTTCTTACACCAGTAGTGTTCTATCTTACATCTCCAGGAGCTGGATTGTGCTCCACCGTGGTGTAGACAATAGGGCGGCTTGACTGACAAGATGATGCTGGCAGATTTGGGACCCAGTCGCACCATTGTGAAGGGGCCAAGCTGGGTCACCAGTGGCCATGAGCCCTGGTTGTCAGAGGGAAGAAGAATAACTAGCCAGCTTCCTTCAGGCTGCTTTTCTTCAGCTGCTTGTTCACTAAAAGTCAGAGGTCAGCCTGGACTGCATTTAAATCTGAAACAAAAGCTGGTCCTCCGAATGCACAGATGGAGGCAAAGTGAGGCCATGGGTTGAACCAACAGTTTGAAATATTTTACATCTTTTCTTCTTATTTGTGGATTTTCCCTTGTGGATTTTTCAACCCTAAATTTTTCAGATTTTTTTATTATTCATTATATTCATTATAAGTGTATAATTGTTATTTTATCGTTATTATTCATTATAAAATATTTCCTATTTTTCTTTGACTTGCTTGATGGAAGCCAATGTGTTTTGCTCATTTAAATAGCTTACATTTTCGAACAGTTTAGTTTAATATGGGAAATTCCCACCATTAATCGGGTCTGGGGTCCCAACAGCCACCTGAGTTATGTTGCATTGTATGCGATGCAGAGCAAACACATGTGCTTTTGTTTGAACACTTGGCTGTTGATGGTTGCTGGGGATAGAGGCAGAATTCCTCAGTTAGGAGTAACATCCTATAATGTCAAAGAGGAAGCAGTACAGCGACTAATCATGTGGCCCAATAATAGCCATCGGCAGACGCAACACACCAGGCCGCACATGCACAGCCTACAGCCAGGAGACAGGATGCAACAGCAGGTCCGCGGCCAGGCTTGCAAGGGGCGGTGGGGTTGGGGGTCGATACCACAAGGGAATCAGAAATAAAAAGAGGAAATGTAGCTGAGCGATAGGAAGCAACACTGTGAGGACAGAAGTGTGTCCCTCGGTCCCTGAAGCCGCGGCGAACTTGAGCTTCTCTTTCCTCCCTGCACGTTCCTGTTTACTGCATTGTTTGGGGCCTTTTTCTCTCCCTCTCTGCTTCCTAAAGTCAATATCCTCTCAGAACGCCTCGGATGTTTGCGCGGCTTCACCCGCGCCGCTCTGGTTGCCGGACGTCATTAAACGAACGTTACCGTCGGGAAGTCCGATGGGGCGCAGTTTGTCCTACGCTGTCGTGACTCTAGCCCAGCTTGGCCTCTGCTATTTTGGGCACGTCGCTTGTTTCCTACACTTCTGATGAGTTCACCGGCGCAAAGCAGTTATTTTCCACCCACGGCTGCAATTTGAAACAAAACCGTGGCGCTTTCCATGCTCTAATAGATGACTTGTTGAACTCTTGTTTCATTGATTGTATTCATTTGAACTCTCCAACCCACTACCACCTGAAGACTTTTTTAGATGAGGAAAGGAACATAGGACTTAAAGGAGTGTATAAGGAGCACTGGAATCTCTTCTTAAAATTCATCCCCTTTCAAACATTGAATTTGGGGAAGGGAAACCTGACTGATGTAAATCAATCCATATTGTCTTGGTTTTTGACTGAGCTCTACTGGGAGCTTGGGTCACGGAGCAGGTCCCAGTGACTAACCTTCTGCAAACAGGGTCTGACACTGACACTGAGCTCACTGTTCACTTTTCACGGAGCACGGAATGGTAGGTCTCTTTCTAGAGTGTAGCCAACGAAAACAAGCCAGTGGGAAACCGAAACTTGCCGCTCACTTCGTTCCCAACACCTCATCGTCCTTTTGCTCCCACATGAAACTAAAACTAGTTTGCCCTGCAGAACGTTGGAGCCCAGATACACCAAGGTCTCCATGTCACTTGCGAAATGTTTTTTATTCCGGACCCGAGTTCTCTGCTTCTCTGCTAGACGTTTTGCTTTCCTCCAGGTACAGTACCAGTCAAAAGTTTGAGTGCATGTGCTGGAGACTAGTTTTCTCACAAGGCACTTTGTTACTTTGGACTTAAAGGTTGCAGCTTTGGACCTAATGGTTGCAAGTTCGAGTGTTACCTCCAGCTGTAATACCCTTGAGCAAGGTACTTACCCTAAAATTGCTCCAGTTAAATTGCCCAGCTGTATAAATGGGTAAATAATTGTAAGTAGCTTAGTGTTGTAAGGTGGGGTGTGGTAGCTCAGTAGGTTTGGCTGGGTTCTGATCTCTGGTGGGTCTGAGGTTCAAGTCCTGCTTGGGGTGCCTTGTGAGGGACTGGTGTCCTGTCCTGGGTGTGTCCCCTCCCCCTCTGGCCTTGCTCCCTGTGTTGCTGGGTTAGGCTCCAGCTTGCTGTGACCCTGCTTGGGACAAGTGGTATCAGACTGTGTGTGTTAATATTGTAAGTTGCTTTGGAGGAAAGTGTTGGCTAAATGAATAAATGTAACAGGAAATAAACCACCAAGTCTTCCCAGCTCTTCTGGACTGATTTCCTGAGGTGTGTTGCTTTGATTTCTTTCTTCTGTCCAGCTTGTCCCATATAGATTTTTCTCAGGCAACTCAGGTGTACTCAGACTGTTGAATGGTACTGTAGGTCTCTTTATCCAAGTGGATGAAATAAAAAAAGATGATTATGCAGAAAATTTTCTTCATGATGAGTAAATCTGATCAGGGCTGCACATTGCATCATTGCATGTGCAACCCAGTTATGAAGATCATTCACTTCATTCTAATGACTCCGCTTGGGATAAGCGGTTTCAGATGTGTGTGTGTGTGTGTGTGTGTGTGTGTGTGTGTGCACTTGTAATGAAAATACATTTTAAAAATTGACAAACAATGAAGAAATGTAAAATATAGTCAGTCAAGCTGCCCCACAGTTGTTGTATGAGGCATAAACCAATTTGTTGTTTCTGTGCCTGATGTGGTCTGCAGAGGTTAACAGAATAAATACAAGCTTACATCAAGATGATAAAGGCAGCAAGATGACTTTCTTGGCACACCAGTTGAAATAGGGGTTAGCTTAGTGGCAGGTTTGCTATCTCCACACTGAGGCCTGACCCTCTGGCTAACATCATGGCCGAGAGCTACCCCCGAGCTCCCGGTGCTTGCATGCTCCAGATTCACCTTGCCAATAATCTTTTTCGCTGTTTCTCTTTCAGTTCCAGTCTTCTGCTGTGGACTCCCATCCTTCAGCCCCTCAACACCTCTTCCTTTGATCATTGTTAAGGGTGCTGTTTCTCCAGGCACGGTGAGATTTAACTGAACATCCAGCAAGGGACATATGAGTATGATTATTGCCATTATGTGTTCATTCAGCTAATTCCTTTATTCCAAGAGGGTGGATTTCCTGGCTGCAATGCAATCACACTCTGGAGACGACAAGCCTGGTTACATAAAACTCTTCATGACATGCGGGCGAGAAGAGAGCGCGCCATCCATCCAGTCAGTCCTCCACCTCAACCCCCTCGGTCTTCCTTCTACTCTAGTTATTTACACAGTGTCTGTTTCAGGATTGCTTCATGCCCCCGTCTGGGGCAGGGGAGGCATCAAAGCCTTGACTAAGCATCATCAATCAGGCTGGAGAGTGACAGCTGACAGCTCCTGGGATTCCAGAGCACCCGCCACTCACTTGAATCTGTTGGGTCCTCCTGACATTCTGTGAGTGGGAGTCCAGTCCTCCCCTGTGGGGTTGTAGGTCAAAGCTCACTTTTAGGGTCCAATTGATAAAGTGTTCATTGGAAGCTGCAGATATCTTCATTATCTGCTCTCTTAAGTAAAGCTCACTAGAGAAGCACATTTCCAGCCCTTTTGGACCTGGTCAGTTATCTTTAGTGTGTGAGAGGGTATTTTTTTATATTCTAATACAACTGAAAGTGATTTGTCAGTTTAATTTACATGTATTAATGTAGCTCACACTTTCCTCCACAGCAATTTACAGCTTTAAACTACCTGCAACTCTTTAAACATTTATACAGCTGGGTAATACTGGAGTACTAAGGGTAAGTACTTTGCTCAAGGGTACTGCAGTAGTAGGTGAGATCTGAACCAGCAGCCTTCAGATCCGAACCAGCAGCCTTCGGCTCCAAAGACAGCAGTGCTAACCACTGTTCTACCAGCTGTCCCTGAACTGAGTAAAATTATTCCTCAATATGACTAATAGTATATGCAGTATAATACTGTTACCTGGAAGTGTTTGCGATGTCTTGGAAAATATCGATCCGCAGGTCTTTGAAGTGTGTGTCGTGCATTTATCATCAACACAAATCCGCCGCCATCGAGGTTATTGCCCAGTGACAAACTGAGAGCCGCTTCCTTTTCGAAACAGTCTGATTTTGATTTTGATTTTTCACTCTGTAGTCAAAACTAAGAAGAGACGATCATGTTGACGGAAGCGCCAGGGAACCTGCGCTCACACAAACCGTGCTGGGAGTAACAACTGGTGTTTTTTTTCTGTTAATGTAATGAAATCCTATCTGGAACCAGTAATGCCTTCAAGATGTTGGGCTGCTAATGAAAGGAGAGGGGGAGAAGAAAAATTATGTTTATTAGAAGAAAAGAAAAGAGAAATTCTGTTTATGTTTTGGTAGTACAGCAAAGACGGATCTGGATCACGACTTTGGTAAACCAAACCGTAGCGGGAGAGTCGCTGGGGGGTGCATCCAACCTGAACCTAGCAGATTTTGGACATATTAAACTGGTAGAAATGTTCTCGGCAATGCAGTAAAACCAGGGTGTAACTGTAGTTTTTGGAAAATATATTTAAAAATAGCACCACTGTGAAACTAAAGGGAGGGGGGGTCAAGGGAACCTAAGATATTTTTCATGGGGGAGGACAAAATTGCATTTGCCAGTCTTCACACATTGTGGCATCCAGGGTAGCAGGTACTGTAATACTGTGGGCTATCACCTTGTACTCAAAGGACATGGGTTTGTATCCCACCTCCTGTTCTACTGATTTTGACAAAGGTTCTTAAGCTGACTTTATACTGTGAAAATTCCCCAGCTGTAAAATCAACCAACCATTGTCAACAACCATTTGTCCCAAGCGGCGTCGTGGGAAGCCGGAGCCTATCCCGGAGGCGCTGGGTGCGAGGCCAGGGTGCAGGGGGTACACCCTGGATGGGACGCCAGTCCATTGCAGGGCAAGCGTCAAGGGAGGGACAGAGGTGACCAGCCAGGACCCTCCTCCGCATAATGGAAGAGGCAAACGTGAGGAGAAACATAGAGCCACCATACACCCCAGACAGGACTCAAACCCAAAACCCGCCATACAGTAGGCACCGCTCAAACCCACCACCACCTCAGCTCTATAAGTGGATAAATAATTGGAAGTGACTTAGAATGAAGCATGTTTTCAGTTGTTTAAGAGAAAGACATCAACTAAATGAATAAATAATCACACAGCTTGTTCTGCTTTTAGTTTTTCTTTATTTCTCTTCCTGTTGTTTGCTGAGCCTGAAATGTATTCGAGATTCATCACGCAGCGTCTTCCTGGTCTTCATACATATTCACACACTGCCATGGAATATTACTGCCAATAAATGAATGAAGCTCATTTTTCACCCAGTAATTTCAAATGTTTTTGCTTTATTCATCCTGTACATTAAGTACCGCTTCAAGCTGATCTTATTCCACATTTTCTTGGTTTTCTTGCAGACCGAACAAATTAATTATCTGGAGGTTCATCTAGCAGGGAGCCTGTGCTGAATGCACTGCAACGCCTCCACTCTCCCGGTACAGGTGTCATCGTTGGTGTCCTCAGTCTTATGCTCCTGTGCTGTTCCTTCCTCCGTTGAGCACAAGGAGCTGTTGCCAGGGCTACCACATGCTCCCATCTATCTGTAACTTCAAGCACAGATCTCGCTAAAAGAGAAATCCTTGGACATCTTGAGCAAGGAACACTCCACGTTTCACGTCCCTCGACGTGGAGATGAGTGGGTCCAAATGGGTCAAAATCCATGCGCCGATTTGCATTCGGACTCGATAGATTTTCTGACACAGCGCTGGGTTTTCGAAAAGGCAACAAAGGCTGGTGTACTTGTCAGCCCTGATGATTTAGCATGTTCTGCCTACTAGTGCCCCCTCCAGTTTAAATGCAATAACAGGACTGTTTTACGCTTGGAATGCATTTACAGAATTTGTACATATCAATTTGGAATGCAAGGTATATATGATTGTTTTTTTTATGTTAACCTAAATGATCTTGTTTAGTATGCAAAGTGGTCCTGCTAAAACAAAGCTAGGTGACAGCTGGGAAAACACCAACACTCAGCAAAGATCACTTTTTTTATTAAATCAGTGTAATTCATTTCTAAATCACATCTTAACAGCTGTTTTCTGCAGGTGGAGAAGCTGAACAAAAATTCTATATGCATTTAATAAAGACATGGGTCACATCCATACACCATTTATGGTAAATGTACAAGTTCAATGGTCTATATATGTCATTGGCATGAGTAACAATTGCACCCTTTCCCCAGCAGCCCTCTTATTCTGTATAAACGGGTCGCATTGTCGGCTCGAAAGAAGGCAGAGACCTCAGTGACGCTGAAGAAGGATCAATAACTGCTGCGGTAGCCACCTCGATGTGAAGCATTCTTAGCATCACATGAGAAACTCAAAGGAGATGATAGCCGCTGAATATAAAATTAAATGAAACGATGTCTAGTGACATCAAAGACCAAAGCTGGTTGAAACTCATAATGCAAAATAATTTTCCATAGGCGCTGGTCTGGACTGCAGCTTAAGCACGATTCACCAGATTGATAGATACGTCATAGTTTTTACACCGCAACACAACTGGACCATGACACTTGGCAAGGCTTGGGTGTGGGGCCATTGGGGCATGGAGAGTAATCAGTGATTTTCCGTGCAGAGGATGGTTTGGATGAATGAATGAGCTCTGTCACCGTGGTCTTGACGAATGGAAGCGCGTATGTGTGGTGACAGCCGACTCGGCACCCCATGGTGCTGGCTCCCCCTTCATGCCTTTACTGGCCTTTTCTGTCCACATATGATGTTGGAACACTGGAGAACTTGCAGTGGAGTCAGAGCGCCCCCTCTCAGTGAATCGAGGAACTTCATCCCAAGTGCTTCGCAGGCCTCCCTCAGAAAATAGGAGTAATTTGTTCCTGAAAATGCTTGTAAAGCAAACTCTCAGTTGCCTTAAACATCATTTTGCTTCTGGGCCATAAAAAGTTGACCCACTTTTTTCACGAAACACGCAAAATTCCTGAATTTTCTTTGAAGCATGGAAGTCGGCAATATCTGAACCTCTATGACACCCTAAGGTCCTTTGCCGTATATTAAAAATTCCTTATACAGAACACATTTTCATGTTCCCTTCTTTACTCCCTTTCCCTCTCATCATTTATTTTACTCGTATTTTCTCTTTTTATTCTGCTGTTCTGGTGGTGTAGTGGGTTCCTTGCAGCTCCCAGAGTACAAGTTTGAACATGGGTTGAATCCAGCTGAGTCTGTGCACATTTTCAACATTCTACCTGTGTTTGTGTGGGTTTCCTCTAGGTGCTCAGGTTCCCTCCCACAGACCTAAGGGATTTTTTTCTAATGAATTAACTCTAATTGGCCCTTAGCGTGTGACTGAATGAGTGTGCGTGAGATTGCTCTATAATGCTTTTAAAACATCCTCCGGACCCCTGCGACCCTCCACCGGGTAAGACATTATTAATGATGGATGGATGAATTCCCTTCATTTCTTATTTCTGTATTTTTAAGTATTATTACTCGTTATTGTGGGGGGTGCAGTGGTGCAGTGGGTTGGACCACAGTCCTGCTCTCCGGTGGGTCTGGGGTTCGAGTCCCACTTGGGGTGCCTTGTGACGGACTGGCGTCCCATCTTGGGTGTGTCCCCTCCCCCTCCGACCTTGCACCCTGTGTTACCGGGTTGGCTCCGTGACCCTGTATGGGACAAGCAGTTCTGAAAATGTGTGTGTGTACTTGTTATTTTGTTATTATATTCTGTTCCTTTATTGTAATTTTTTAAATCCAGGTATTTATGGTAAATCTGTTTCCTTTAGAGCTGTAAACCAAATACCAAATACAGTATCTATAAGACAGAAACTCAAAGAGGTTGCTAAGGTAGCTTTGAGATGTGACACAAGGTGCCCTGTTGACTCCAAAGGTGCCATGTTACATTCTTGCTGGTAAAAAGTGGGTTTTCACATATGTAGTACATGGCAGAGCAATAAAGCCAAATGTCTGCACAGCATCCCAGTCTCTTAACTGATTTTCCTTCTCCCAGTCTACACTGCCTAGGACACTCTTACATACCGTTCTTCTTTATTATAGCTACTTTTAAAGATGCTATATAAAATAAAGATTATTATTATTATTATCATCTTTAGAACACCACTTAACGATGTAATGAAATTAGTATAATCACTTTTAATCCTCATAACCCATCTGCTGAGCTATTCGTAAAAAAGCAATTCTGATAAATAAATAGTATATGAAATGACACAAAGTTATTCATAACGATACTGTCATTCAACAGAATACATTTTATTACTTTCAGATTTTAAGATGATAGGTATGACTTTCTATTCTACTTCCTTCAGCAACTTTTTTTTAAACTTTAGCACTCTTTATTATGAGGTTTTACACTATGATAAAATGCCACAAGATTTTATTTTTCTGAAATGCTTGAGAGCCAGCAGCTGAGATGTGCAGAAGCCATGCGACGTACAATAGGCACACTGCTCATTGTATCTGGTGTTTGAAATTATCTACATTCATATTTTCAGCGGCTCATTATGTAACTTTTACGACAAAACGTAAATATGCAAAGTCTCATAATATTAGCACATTAATAGCACATTAATGCAAGGAAAGCCTACACTATTTTTACTTCTTACAGGAGATTTAATCTGATGCATATATTGCAAAATTATTTTCACCAGTTCAATTTCAATTTTATTTTAGAATCAGGTACCACAGTTTTATTTGTGTGAGCATTAGGAAAAAATATGATGGAGTAATTTCTAACAAGTTCTCCCTCTGAAACTCACCACCCAAATGAAAAGGTCAGAAGAGAAACCTCTTATTAACATAAGAAGGCTGCTGCTTGTTATGAATGTCATATGTGTATGGAGGGTGTGTGGCCTTTACGGAACTCTAGGTCTTCCTATAAAATGTGTAAGACTTCCTTGGTGCTACTGCAGTTGTGAAGTGCTGAACACGGCCTTTATAGTGCACGATGAGCACTTACCCCAGTACAACTCTATTGCCACACACATGGACTCAAAGCAAAGGGTGGTCCCATCCAGCTTTTGCCTCCCTTCAAGTACGTAAGGAGATGATGCACTGGCCCAACAGGCTGCATTTGCGCTTTGTAAATGCCGTCTCCCTGTGGTGTTCCTTCTGCACTGTGGCTTTGTTTCCTCAGAACACACTTGCAAGCAGCAACTCTTAGCTCACACTCACACAACACTGAAGAAAAATCACTGCTCCATGAATAGTTTCATTTAAGAAAGCAGCCAGATTGCTCTCAAGATTGAACAAAGACATTGCTCACTAAAGCACACCAAATACTTTGCATTTATGAGTATTATGGTACTTTACCCAGTAGCACTGATGAGCCAGACATTTGGTTCAGGAAGAGGGACCTGTTGATGGACATTGATGTACTTTGAGTATAAATGTCCGAGACAAATTGACCACTCCATTAGAAGGAAGGAGCATTTTGACTCACTTGGGAGGTGCTTTTCTTACTCAGGGTTTCAGTGGTATGAGCTTACTGCTAAATTTGACCAGATTCTTATATATTGCCTGTATATGCTGTTTGCATAAATCCATGTATATATAAAGAACCATGCACTGATCAGCCACAACATTAAAACCACCTTTCTAATATTGCGTAGGTCCCCCTCGTGCTGCCAAAACAGCTCTGACCCGTCGAGGCATGAACTCCACAAGACTTCTAAAGGTGTCCTGTGGTATCTGGTACAAGATGTTAGCAGCAGATCCTTTAAGTCCTGTAGGTTGCGAGGTGCAGCCTCCGTGGATCAGACTTGTTTTGCAGCACATCCCACAGATGCTCGATCAGACTGAGATCTGAGGAATTTGGAGGCCAAGTCAACACCTTGAACTCTTTGTCATGGTCCTCAAACCATTCGTGAGCATTTTTTGCAGTGTGGCAGAACCAGTGTCATCAGGGAATACTGTTGCAATGAAGGGGTATACGTGGTCTGCAGCAATCTTTTGGTTGGTGGTACGTGTCAAAGTAACATCCACATGAATGCCAGGACCCAAGGTTTCCCAGCAGAACATTGGCCAGAGCATCACACTGTCTCTACTGGCTTCCCTTCTTCCCATAGTGCATCCTGCTACCATCTCTTCCCCAGGTAAACGATGCACACGCACCCGGCCATCCACATGATCTAAAAGAAAACGTGATTCATCAGACCAGGCCACCTTCTTCCATTGCTCCGTGGTCCAGTTCTGATGCTCACGTACCCATTGTGAGCACTTTCGGCGGTGCGCAGGGGTCAGAACGGGCACTCTGACCAGTCTGCGACTACGTAGCCCCATGCGCAGCAAGCTGTGATGCACTGTGTTCTGACACCTTTCTATCATGGCCAGCATTAAGGATTTCAACAGTAGCTCAAAGACGGTCTAGCCTTCACTCCCCACGTGCATCAGTGAGTCTTGGGCACCCATGACCCTGTCGCCGGTTCACCGATTGTTCTTCCTTGGACCACTTTTGGTAGGTACTAACCACTGCATACTGGGAACACCCCACAAGACCTGCAGTTTCGGAGACGCCCCGTCGATTAGCCATCACAATTTTGCCCTTGTCAGAGTCGCTCAAATCCGTACGCTTGCCCATTTTTCCTGCTTCCAATACATCAAATTCAAGAACTGAGTGTTCACTTGCTGCCTAATATATACCAACCCCTTGACAGGTGCCACTCTAATGGGATAATCAATATTATTCACTTCACCTGTCAGTAGTTTCAATGTTGTGGCAGATCAGTGTAAACTACATTCCAAGAAGGGTTATTTGAATGGGTCAGTTTCTTCTTTTTTAAGAAGAGGGCTTTGACTTATTAAGGGAGCTGAGCACTGTCTTTAATAATTGATGAATTCACCACAAGATGGGCAAGTCTTCTAAAAAAGACTATTTTGACATTTGCAGTCAGCTCCTGCTCTACTGTACAAATTCCCATCCAACTTTCCCCCCTTTTCTCACATAAAGCACACAAAAATAGACACGAATGTTCACTCTCCTAGTCTCCTGGCTGAAAATGGACTGTTTGTCACTCAGCCTTCAACAATGAAATGTAACCTCATGATCATCCTGAACCAGAGATTTCCATCCTTCCGTATGTGTCACAATTTCCATCTCCAGTCTGTTTGCTGGGCCTGAGCCAGATCCTGGAGGTGCAGGGTGCGAGGTGGGGTACACCCATGTGTGGGATACCAGACGTCGCAGGCGTTCTCACACACACAGACACATACACTTGAGTCCACAAATTCACTCATAGATTGACTCGGACAGTTACAGCATGGACACGCTATTGTGGGATGCAAGGGGTGCTGCGTCTTGACAATTTCTATTAATTTCTATAATTTATGTTAAATGAGGGATGACCGTCTTCAATCCTGAAAGAGCTACGCTGCAAACCGGTTTTTGCTTTACCCCAGTGCTTAACTCCTATATTGAAGGAAAAACTGGCGTAGTGCGTCAAATTACCTGTTGTTTAGGATGTAACTCATACACAAATTAAAAAGCGTTCTCTAAAAAGCATTGCTTTCAGGACCAGGACTGGTCACCCTGATTTATATTCCTGTTGTTAAGGTTTTCTTTTTAGTGGACAATTGAGGGGAGGGGTACTTTTTATTTGTCAGCTTTATGGTAATGTTACTGAATACCAGCGATGTCCCTGTAATTTATTATTTGACAGCGCATCTCCGTTTGCATGGTATGCATAAACAGCCATTTTACAGCAATCTGTTATGCAGGAACAGTCCGGAATCAACACATTAATTCGGCGGGAAAGAGCTGAAATCCTGTCCGCGGGTGTCACGCTTAACTTTCTTTCACATTCTTTGCCTGGGTGCGATTGTCCCGAAAAACACTGCTTTCTCGAACTCTAGGATCAGATGTTTGGGAAGATGACAGATCCTCGACCTCAAAGCCCAACGTTGTGTATCAGTTCTGTATCGAGACAAGGGAGCTGTGCATTGTGGGAACCCTTTGTGTGTGTCTGTCCTTTCCAGATCCGAAGCGGAAGCGCGTTCATGCGCAAAGAGCCGGTTCCAGTGGAGATGCTGTCACTAGGCAACGGCTTTTGTCTGATACCCAGAAGGTGTGCAAACATGGCTCCCAGCAGGGCCCCTGTTGCATGCTTCCTTTGATTTTTATCTCTCCCAAGGCTGAACGCCAGTTAATTCCAAAACTCTTGCACCGAACCATAAGGTGTCAACAACTAAAAACTCATTAGGCAAAGGCAATTACCATCGCAAAAAAAGCCGTGTTTACCGTTACCGTTGAATGTCAAACACACATCAGATTTTTTTTCCTTCCCCTGCAAAAGTCTTTTAAATATTCATGACTGACATGAAAATTAACAATGAACTACACATGAAAAAATAAATGTGACACGATTTATGTCAGTGCTCATCTGCGTAAATGTGAAACACTGCAGTGGATGATCTGAACAATGACAGAAGGACTCTGACAAAGAGGATCTGGAGACAAAAAGACAGTTTGATCAGTGAGCTCACCAGATTTTTTAGAATGCGTTTCTCCCTGATTCCTGTTCAACTTTAACCTCTCCTGCTATCTTTGCTGCACTATACAAGTATTTCTGCCACGTATCTAAGTATTTCCACGCACATCACTACATATGAGTTTTCTTTAAGGTCTTAAACAGTTGAAGATTGTCTAAAGACATACTGTATAGACTATGTATAGAAAGGTACAGTATGTGTATATAAATGTGTAGAACATTTATTAATAAAAGTCTAAATGGGGCAACATGGAATGTAATGGTTGAAGCTGCTGCCTTTAGACTCTGAGGTTGCCGGTTTGAATCCTACCTCCTGCGGTATGCTGTATTACCCTTGACCCAAGTAGCCATGAGCATGGTCCTTGCGCTCAATAGTTCTAATGCAAAATACCCAGCTTTATAAATGGGCAAATAACTTCAGGTAGCTTAACTTCAGCTAAGTGAATGTAGGGGCACCTGGTGGCATAGTGATTACAACCATTTTTTTTTCCCACTTGAAGTACGCAGGTCCAACTCCTGTTCTTGCTGTAGTTCTCTTGGTCAAGGTACTTAACCTGAATTACTTAAGTAAAAATTGCAGAGTTGTACGAATGTGTAAATAACTAAGTTCGTCAGGACACCAACCCAACCAGGTAAGTCACCTTGGACAAAGGCATCAGCTAAGTAATGGTCAGAAATGACAAGGACACACACGCTGGCTAGAACTGCTTGTCCCGAGCAGGGTCGCGGCAAACCGGAGCCTAACCCGGCAACACATGGTGCAGAGCTGGAGTGGGAGGGGACACACCCAGGACGGGGCACCAGTCCGCTGCAGGGCACCTAAGCGGGACTCACACCCCAGACCCACCAGAGAGCAGGCCCTGGCCAAACCCACTGCACCACCACAACCCCCAAGTAACAAGGAAGGCATGTATTTTTATATGATTTACTTTGAGCGTCAATTGTCTTCTCTTCTATTTGTCCTATAACACAGACACAAAATTTTAGCACATAAAAAGTCTCATGACTCCATGTCAGCTTCATGAGTTTGCTGTAGTTCTTCTGAAACGTGAAATCCTAAGAGCCACCTACTTAATTTGCATTTAACAACGTGTTTGGAGATGTTAATCAGTAGACCTTATGGCGCACACATAATAAAAGAATAATCGTGTCTAGCTGACTGATTTACAGCGCTACAGTTCTGTTATTCAAACAGTGCGTAGAAACAAGCTGTCAGCTTGAGAAATGCATAGTAAAACCAAAGGTAAAATCAATAACGCAGTAGACTAAAAAGTTAGGAGTTTATACTTCCCTGCACTGGCACATTCAGCTAATGTAAGACATGGAAGTTGGTGCTGATGATGCCCAGGCTGCCCATTAATAAGCTGCATCACATGGACAGCAGTGCCTTGTAAAGCTGCTGCTGGCTTCTCTGAATAGAAGAGTAGCATTTTGCTTGTGGTATTTAGTGCAAAATGCAGACTTGACCCTCTCTTGCCATCCGCAGAGACTGAGACGGCTGATGACAGGCCCTTTCTTCTGCCATAAAAAATCAGACAAGACAATAAGCAGCGCGGCGACTCACGATGCATGTCTTCATCGGGAGTGAGACCAATGTCACGGGCGTGGGATGTCGACATGAAGAGCCTCATAACTGAATCAGAACCATACGTACAGTATCTTGTGCCATAACCCATTCTGTTGTTTGAGGTCAGCTCTGTCAATGGCTCCATCCCGAGTCCCTCGGTCGCTTCCACTCTAAATCTCAGCCTTCGGTGGCTTGCGCAGCGAATGTAAATATGCTGCCGACAAACATATGCTCCCTCTCCAGCTAACAACTTAGTATGTGGCAGCAACACGATGGCTCTCCCGCATCCCCCGTGAAGAGCTGAAAAAAGATATTCACTTAGCGTGGTTCACAAGCTCGCCCACAGATAATTCCAATTAAAAGTAAAGGAGAGGCTGTGTGGTACCAGCTCCCTGTAGAGTCCGTGTGGCCAAGCAAAAAATTGACATTAAACACTTCCATCTACAGTGCTCACATGCGGGACAGTAAAAACACACTGAAATGGTGCGGCCGTGCGAGTAGAAACTCTTCAGTCACACTGCCTTCGTAGACATTTCAGTTCATTTGCATTAATTACTCATAATGGCTCTACATGACATAATAATGGATTTAGGACTAAACAAATCCCCTGTCCTTCTGATAGGGTTAGAATGCAACAGATCCACCCACAGACAGGAAGAATGTCCTTGGGTCAGGTTCTGTGCAGAAGGGTGTGTTCCCATGGTGGTTGTGTAGGTATCCCTCAGGGAGTCCCTCTTGTTTCTATGCTCAACTTCTTCCATGACTCAGTGAAAGAACACACACAGTCTGAAGCCGCTTGTCCCGAGGGGGGGGGCGGTCATGGTGAATCAAAACCAAGGCTGACAATGCAGGGCGCAGGAGGGGATACACCCAGGACAGGATGCCAGTCCATCACAAGGCACCCCAAGGTGGGCTCGAACCCCAGACCCACCAGAGAGCAGGACCCGGCCAACCCACACACAAAGGTTCAAATACACTCTGCAAACAGACAAATGCTGGCTTTCCCTTTTCTTAAGTCAGAGGTTCTCTACCCTTTTTGCCAAGATACTACATTAAGGGTCAACCAGCTGCTCAGGTTCCCTCTAAGTACTGTATATATGCTAAGAAATCCTATTGTTTCAGTGTAAAATTACTTTTTTATGCATCTGTAAACTCTACACAGATCCACTGAAAATTGCTTTATTGTCTGTTGTTATGCATGTACACATGGGACCAATATGCTTGAAAAATGTTCCATTAAAATGATTTCACAATTAGTAGATAAATATTTTATGTTTAGCTGATGTGTTCCTCCAGAGCAACTTACAGTGTTAAGCTACCTATCATTATTTACCCATTTATACAGCTGGGTAGTTTTTACTGGAGTAATTCAGGGTAAGTACCTTGCTCAAGTATACAAGTACTACAGCAGTAGGCAAGATTCAAAACTCTGACCATCACACAACAGCTCTTACGACTATGCTATCAGCTGCCCCAACTATAAAATGCTAAATGAATAAATGTATAATGATCAAATAAAAACAGTTCCCAACTGGATGCAGCCCCTGATGTTCCCCTGCTACACCTCAAGCTGCCCCCAGGGGTTCATGTACCCCCAGGTAAGAACCACTAAGCGAATGTCTCCACTGGCACAGAAGGGTTATGAAATGCAGATGAATATTTCCTGCACTTAATTTTTTTGGGAAATCAAAACAAGACTGAGATCAAAAAAGCAGGTAGACGAGGGGGTGGTCTGCAGTTCGAGCTCGATGGTGGCAGTAACGCTTGCTTTGACCCTGCTCCCAGCTTTGTCTAAAACTTTAACTTACGTAAGGCATGGCTTCATGGTTCCCTTGGAAACTGTGCCCACATTTTCAGTCATTAACCGCATGTCTGTTTTCACGCTTCAGAAACCAGGCTAAGAAATGCATCAAGAGACGTGGAGGACACTAGGGAGATGGGGAATTAATCATTTAAATTAGCCATGATGAGATGGATTGGCCTGGCTCCCAGTTATGTCTCTGATCAGGTAAAGAGAGACAGGCCCGCGACAGTGGATCTGTCGGGAAACACAAAATATACCAGGATCTATTCTTGTCCCCTAAAGGCCCTTGTTTCAAGTCCCAGGAGGGGTCCTGCTGTTGTACTCTTGAACTAGATACCTAACCATAATCTAAAAAAAATAGCTGCATGACACATGTAACCTGGGTGGTGCAGTGGGTAGGACCAGTTCCTTATACTTCAGGGCTGTGGATGCAGATGTGGGTTCAAATTCATTTCCTCATGATGTTTCTGTGGGTTTCCTCCCACAGATGTGTGAACAGGTCAGCTGGGAGCTCTAAATTCTCCCAAGCTGAGAATGACTCTGTGATGAGCTGGTGTCCCATCTAGGGGTGCACCTTGTTTCATGCACTCCTGGAACAGACTCTGGGCCACCACAGCCATGCACTGGACAAGCAATTTAAAAAAAATAAAAAGTATGACAATGAAAAATCATTGAAAAAGATTTAGATAGAAACATCTTCTCAGCATCTGGAATACATATAAATATCACTGTTCATGTTGGGGGGGGCATGGTGGTGGGGCGGGTTTGGCTGAGTCCTGCTCACTGGCAGGTCTGGGGTTGGACTCCTGCTTGGGGTAGATTGTGGCGGACTGGCGTCCTGTCCTAGGTGTGTCCCCTCCCCCCTTGCATCCTGTGTTGCCAGGTTAGGCTCTGGTTTGCTGCAAACCAGCTGAGGATGAGCAGGTGTGTGTGTGTGTGTGTGTGTGTGTGTGTGTGTGTGTGTGTGTGTGTGTGTGTGTGTGTGTGTGTGTGTCATTCTGATTGGTGCAATTAGCATGCAAGGCAGTTCAGTCAACCCAACAGCCTCATTCCAGAACGAAGCTCCCCGTTGAGTTCACACACTCCTGTTGGCTTCCAAAGCACAGATCACGTCAGAAAACTAGATCAGTTTAAGAAAACTCAGCCTCTCCAAACCTCCACCCTCATTCCCTTGTTCTCCTCTAAATGTTGCAGCTAAAACACAACCATCCTCCATTGGTCATTGCTCCTGTTTCCAAAACAGAATTGCAAGGATTTTACACATGTTGCTAATAAGCAATGAACAAGACAAGAACAGCATTTTGTACTGAAGACCAGACTCCAATTAACTTGTGTTTTTCTCTAATTAGGCTCTTCTGTGGGGAAGCATTATTTTTATTAAAATTGTGTGTGCCAAGCATATTTTGGTCAATTTTTCCTTACAAAGATGCTTTGATACTATATCATTGCTACATGTTTATACCCTTGGTTTTTGCTTTACACATCTCACAACAAGACTGCATTACTGGCCTAACCCTGAGGACAAAAGCGTCAGCTTGTCAGCTATTACTCAAGAATGCCGATGGTGGTGAAATGACAATGGTTTCCAGCTGAGCGCAAGCTGAATTGGCTGGAAACTGGAAGAAAACTACATCAAATCGTAGTACTGATCCTTAAAAGCAAATGTTCACCTCTACTTCAACCACATCATGAAAGCGGAGGGTAATCAGAGGAAGCTGAGAGACGGCCACTTTGATAGTGCCGTAGTACGTTGTGAACCTTTTTTAGCTGAGGTGGTGAGAAGGTGAAGCATATGGGGATTCAAGCCTGTCTTCAAGAGCTCGTGAAGCCTTTTAAACTGACAAAGTCAACCCCAACATTCTCATTCCAAATGTGAGTATCAGATGGACATTCAGGACTGGAGAGAGTGAGGAAGACATCATTTGCTTTATTGTGCAGTGCATTCTGGGAGCTGTGGGGAAGGATGAGTGAGGGCCATATGATGTTGCACTGTTGGGTCACAGACTTTGTGATCAGCTGACCACACCTTTCCAGAAACACCCCGATTGTGCCATGGACGATTAACCAGTTATATTGTCTTCCCCTTGATGAACACATGCACCCACCTCCACCACTGTGTGTGCCGTGAGCCACCTGCTTCTTCTCAGGCTGTAGGCTTCCATACATAACAAGCTTCAGGAGAATGCTGCTCGCCTGATTCCACCTACAGCTCTGTAGGCTCATCTGGCCACCAGAGGGGGGGAGCGATCCACAGCCCTTCTCCAAAGCCTCTTCAACAGGCCTTCACTCCTCTTCAGCAGATGGTTGGTGTGGCACAGCAAGGACTGAAACCCACATCCCTGCCATGGAGTGCCCGGCCATCTGCACCCCCAGAAAGACCTTCAGGGTCGCAGAAGTGCCGTCAAAGCCATTTGCTGAGCATAGACATTTCCCTTCACAAGTGAGAAGCTGTAACAGTTTTGGTCATTTAATTTCAAAACCCATATTGGAATCCATCATGAATTCTCAAACTTTCAGGGCAAATATTTTGTAGAAACAGGATAAACACCTGTTGGGATGCATCACTTTTTTTTTTTTTTTTTATCTGTCTACTCTGATGCATGCAGGTATCACACGGCGAAAATGTTAAGAGAAGATATTTTAATCAACACACAATGTATCCTTTGTTTAAAAAAAGAATGGAGAAGTAAAGGAAACAAATACCGTTACAGAGTCACAGTGTTATTACAAAGTGAACAACCGATCACATTCTGTCAGTGGTGCCTGTGTACAGTAGAATGTCGCATTTTCATCAAAGTTACGCTTCAGTAACAGCACAATCCCGCATTTGGCTCGACACAGAAATACTTTTAGTCATTTACAAACCTGGCTTCGTTTGCCCCCGGATCAAAATCTCCTGAGCAGTAGGTGTAACCACAGGTAACGTGGTCCAGTTGACCACAGGTAAATTATAGTTTGACTTTCCTTCCTTTCCCTCCAAAAACATCACGGGTGAATATTCATGGATTAGTTGAAAACTGTTATCCTGAAGCCAAACTATAAAGGGATGATGAGAAAAGGCAGAATCATTAACAACTACAGTTAATTTCAGAAGAACAGCCTTTCTCAAAGACTTCTCGGGTGGAAGTGTCGTTAGCATTTGTCCTTATGTATGTAAGGATGAGAACAGTCCACTGAGACCTGTTGAGAAATTAAAACCCCACAGTCAGTAATAATAATAATAATAATAATCCATCAGACATTATAAGAGTAAAATCCGACCACGGTGGTATAAGCGATGACCTTTTCACATCTGGGGTTTCCATCTACTGTGGCACTGTGTAGTTAGGAATATCAAATTAACAGGCAGACTAGAAGTGAACGACTGATTTTCTTCTAAAGAAACACAGGTGGACTGTTTACATGCCTCTGGAACAAATTCAAAGGAAGGAAATGACTAATACTTCTCAGCAAAAAGACTGTTGCATTGTCTACAGGCCTGCGAAACACCTAGAAGGTCTTGTGGGCAATGACCATGGGCTCAGTTATGGTTCCTGCTGCTGCAGATATCTGATCATTTTTTACTGTATGACAAAACCACATAACAAAACCATATCGCACTGTTACGTCACTTTTCTTGACCGAATTTCCACATACTCTCAACTACTTCGACTATCCTTTTGTAGATTCATAGACGCGCACATGCATCCTATAAATAAAAGTATTTACATGAGTAAAATCAAATTTGAGTCTAATGTTGCTGTCTAAGGTGATTTTTGCAGCAATAAATGAGTGTATAAGCTGATACTCCTCAAACAGAGCAAATCTCACCTCTTTGCAGACCAAACCTGTTACATTTCTGTCAGTTTTACATATTCATGACTGTTTAGGTTTACAGTGGCAAGTAGTGTGGAAATTCTTACTCCTTTTTATTGCCCTTATTCAGTCTTTATGGGCAACTATTCACTGTTTTCTCTGTGAAATATCCTGGAAGAAATATTTCTTTATTTTAAATTTAAATTTTTATAATTGTGCCCTTAAAAAGGGAAAGAGATTGTTGCTTAGAAAAAAAAAAAAATCACTTAACAGTTTGCTGTGTAGAACAGGGATCTCTGCCAATAATTTCCATTATAAAGAAATCAGAACTTTCCTGTACTAAAGGACCTGCAACCTTCACAGTTCCAGAAATGCTGAAGTAGAATACATTTCCAATAATCGTTGTTATAATGGAGGCACTTATTTTTAGTAAATTTACCTTGTCGCAAGAATGGCTTTTGTCCTGCATTCATTATATTTCATTGGTCCTTCCTCTTCCATTACAATGAGGGATCGCACAAATCTAACGGATGTCATTGTCATTAATAAACACTGCGTGACCTCCTGAACTGTTCTGTCATCCGTAGCATCGCAACTTTGTCACCCAGTTTCCAATTAAGTGAGAAGTTAAATGACATTTCAATTATCACATTTATCACATTTTGCAAAAAAAGTCAGAGGGCTTCTGCGTTGACCTACTGTGACAGCCTTGTACTGATGTTTATCTTTTTTATACAAGAAATCAAAACAAAAACATCTGAAAATTTAGAGATTTCCTGGCATCAATGGACACAAACTCTTCAGCACTGAAACCGCATGTCACCACGCTTCGCCTTTCTCTGTCTAACACATTTTTTCTACTTTTGTACTTTCAGAACAATCCCCCACATACATATCAGGAAAATATGTTAGAATAAAAGCCAAACAATCGCTTTTTTCCATTTTGGCTAATTTTTCTATCTCTTTAGTAGAAAAAAAAAAGGGTCACATAGTTTGCTTCAATAACCCACACTTAAGGAACATCAAGAATGTTTTACACCGTCCCACAAGGTACGTCAACGAGACTTCTCTGCAGATGGCCTCAATTACACGTGATAGTGCAGCTCTGAGATAAGGCACAGTTTCTAACGTTCCCTGTTGGAGGCAATAAGGCCTCCAGCCCTCCCTGCAGGGCGAGTACGAGCTTGGCACCCTGTCTGCCACCAGTGCCGGGGTGGCAGGGAGATGCCATTCTCAGGGGAGACCCTCCATGGCCAAAGCCTGGAGGCGCTGATCCGCAAACCCATCTCAGGATCCTGGGCTAAAGGAGGGCTCTCGAAGTGCAACGGAAAAGAAATGAGTACCTGACTGAGAAAAATGCAAAAGAACAAGCGGTTTGGGTGTGGGCACCAAGCAAAGTGTATTTGGCATTGAGATCCAGTTGGTGCTTGAAGAAAATGCCCAGCGCTTGCACATTTTTTACCAAACCACGGCCATCATGAGATTGTGGGGAAAAAAGGTTCTGTTTGACAGGCTGGTTATGAGTTACAGCTTTAATGACAAGTATAAGAGATGGACATATCTTTTTCTTTTCAATTTTAAAATCACGGCTAGTACTGCTGGCTGAGGTTTGCTGAAAATTCCACCCCACTGCTGGCTCTCTCCCTTCTCTGCACCATTCATCACCCACGCTTTCGTGACATTCGTTCTTTGAATTGCATAGGGGCTAAAGGAAACTGGATAGACTGACAACTTTTCAACGGTGTGTTTTAGGAGTTTCGTACATGCCTTGGAGGAATATTGTCAGTGTCATAAGACGGAGGCA
The DNA here is from genome assembly GCF_900964775.1 of Scleropages formosus. Taxonomy (NCBI): domain Eukaryota; kingdom Metazoa; phylum Chordata; class Actinopteri; order Osteoglossiformes; family Osteoglossidae; genus Scleropages; species Scleropages formosus. The sequence continues at coordinate 19,356,269 of NC_041819.1, read as the reverse complement.
CCCGGACCGCTTCTGCACTGTCCATTAACATTGTGAAGACTAAGAAAATGCTGACAAAGACCACTGTAGCGTTAAATCAACATGCCCCATGTTCTTGGAAACAGAGGGGTCCACGGTAATCATCTGCAGTCAAGAATATCACTTTTAAAGTATCCCATAGAGTTTGGGTGGAAGAAACCCACATTCTTCATTGGTCCCATCACTTTACAGTGGAATTCCACTGCCTGAAGAGACAGCAGTACAAGGAGCTGCCAGTTTTGGGGATTGATGGGTACATATTTCCTCTGGAGAGCAAACACTGCCTGATGTGTCCTCATTGGTCTTCTTGGCATTTTGACCACCCTGGCCACTCTGGTTCTGCTAGTGACCTCTTTTTTTCTCTGAAACAGTGTCTGGTGTAGCTCCTTGGGTTGGAAGGGGAGAGTTTCTAGCTAAAGAGCCTTTGTCCTTAAGGGAGGAATTTTTCTCCTTGAGGGTGGCACTCTTATCCTTGGAGGAGGAGCTCCTTTCCTTTGAGGAGGAGTCCTTTTTTCTGGAGTTGGAGATCCTCTCTTTGGAGCTGAGACCCTTCTCCCTGGGTATGGAGTCCTTTTCTTTGAGATTCAAGCTCTGCTCTTTGGAAGTGGTGTTCTTGTCCTTGGAGGTGATGCTCTTCTCCTTGGAAGCTGTGCTCTTCTCCTTGGAAGCTGTGCTCTTCTCCTTTGAGGCAATGCTTCTCTCCTTGGGGGTGGTACTCTTCTCCTTTGAGGTGATGCTCTTCTCCTTGGAGGTGGTGCTCTTCTCCATTGAGGAGGGGCCCTTCTCCTTTACAGTGGAACTACTCTCCTTGGAAGCATCGAGACTGGACTTGGCGCCAACTGAGGTGTCCTTTTTGGAGATATATTGAGCTTTGGTTTTCTGCCAAGTGCATATAAGTATATGGTAAGATCTACCCATCACAGTAAGTTCCAACAAGGATACACGTACTTCTCAGGTTAGGAATATAACTGAGATCAGAAATCTGTTGATCTCATGATTTTTTTATAAATCCAAAGTCATTTTTACTACTAAGTGACAATCAATAAAAGCTTAATAAAAGTTTGCTGTTTTCACATACTCCTATTAAATGCCTGTTATTGTCATCCAATAAACATGTTGCTGATCACCAACTTGTCTATTTAGAAATTGCAGAGCCAGTGAAAAAAAATCAGATGGATGATAACCTTGAAAACAAATGGCAACTGATACTCCTGGGCAGCAGACTTTCTTAGACAGTCTATGCAAACAGACAAAATAGATTAAAGCATGCAAGTATTTACAGACTATTAGTACTCCCTTTTTGTAACTACTTGTTATGGACTTGTCAGTGAGACATCAACAATGAAGAGAGTGTAGTACAAGCCTGCTTACTGAGATCTGCTGCACAGAATCGGTGCTCTTGCTGACGGTTGCGGTGGCAGCAGGCTGAATGCCTTTGATTGCTGAGCTCTCCAGAAGTCCTCTTCTGTCTAGCACACTACAAACAGGAGACAAAGCGTCGCTCATCCGTACCATGATACTGTTACAGCTTGGGGCGTGGGGGGGGCACATCCATAGGATCAACGCTGAGATCAAGACCGGTGACTTTGGGAAGATGGGCAAAAGGCGGTTTGTGCTGACAATATGAAAGCACACCTTGCGTAGGATTGTGGTCTTGCCTAGAAAGGGGAGTTCCAGTCCTACCTGGGGTAGACGGGTCCACAAAGAACCTCACAGCAGTTCTTGAGCACATTCTTGTGACTGTAGGGGTTCTGGACACGATTCTTTCCTGACCATGAACCTTTGATCTGCATGACATAGGCAGAAACTGTTGCAGCTCTGGATGTCTGTACCTCACTGACTGTGGCATTAAGTCCAGTTGTTCAACAAAACATCTAAAACGTACATCGGTAGCCACATATGGCTCATGAGGCATATCTTTGTATGATGAACGCTGCAGTGAAAATCATGACCTTGAAAGTGAGTGATGCTGGTGTAAACGACACTTACATCCTCATTGGTGGTCTGGTTCAGGGAGATCAAGTACGTGTGAAATCCGGTCAGTCCCACCACAGACCACAGGGTGAAGAAGCAGACCACGACCTCCAGGACAGTGATGGCATGTTAAGAAACACAGAACTGAATCCAGAATGGAAACAGGAGAGTTCAAGCATGAAGCATGGAAACCAATTACAGAATATACCAGACTACCAATTTACTACTTATTTACCAAGTTCTCTTTTTGAGCTCTAGAACTGAGATTTTTTTCATTGCTCGAACACATTTTTGCATATTCCCCTCTTAGTTTCCCACATAGATCTGTCATCTTTTCCCCTCTGGATTCAATATTGCCCTTAAACTGGTCAAAGCTCCAAAAATGGCAGTAACAACCAGTGCAAGTTCCCCTCCAATGTAAGGTGAGTGGAGACCTGGGGGAGAGCTCCCATGGTGCAGTTCTGAAAGGATATGTTCCTGGGGTCTCCTTGAGGGCGCTGACAAACCCAGTTTTCATGGAGCCTGTAGGGAAGAGTGGTAGGACTGAGACATGGCCCTGAGACATAGCTCTGTTATTGGGTCCTTTACCTGCACGCTCATTATATCTCAAACACTGGACTAACACACACAGGCAGACACTGTACAGGAAACCTCTTACTCAAATAAAAATACACAATCACTACACAAGAGACACCTAAATGGACCCACCACACTATCCCTCCATTCTCTCCTTTGTACGAAAATACCACACATACATTCTCCTTCCCTGTTTTGTACCCACTAAAGCATGCTCTCTCTCTCACGCACACGCACACGCACACGCACATACTCCTAGTTCTCTCTGGTCACCTGAGAGCTTCTTGCAAAGCCAAAGTGATTTGTGAAGAAAGGACTTGGGGTATAATACAGAGCATCACAGAGCAAACCAAGACTGCATGCCTAGAGCTAATTAACCACTATGAATTTATTCCTGTTCCCAGCACAGATTGCAAGAAAGCAGGTCTCTGTGCAGTCTGGAGAAGGAGGAGGATGGGGTAGGGGAACTGAATTTAACGGAGTGGATCTTAGAGCAATGTCTCTGGTGTGTGAATTTGCTCCCAGGTGAACTTTCTCCTTCACTGAAAAGAATCAATCAGAACTCACCAATTTCTTGCCATTCCATCCTATTCTTATTACCACTTTCATAGCGGCTCTCCAGACGTTTTTTTATAATAATTTCACAACTCATCCCACCTTGCCATCCCCGAACAAACACCCGATTCTCGTTGGTACACTCACGCATCACGATGTGGACAATGTCGAAGGAGAAGATGTAGATGGTGAGGAGGGAGAGCGAGAGGGTGAACAGGTAGAAGTAGCGGTAGTTCCTCTTGCCCACACAATTGCCCACCCAGGGACAGTGATGGTCGAAGCGCTCTGAGAGGAGACAGGAAATGGGGATATAAGGGGTGTCATCTCACACACTCACACCTTCATAAGACACTGCTTTCCCTGTCACACTTCTTTCAATTAAGTCTTTAACATTTAAAAGGTCTGATAGTTAAGTCCATCCATCCATCAAATTTATTTGTCTAATTACTGGTTGTCTATACAGGGTCGCAGTGATCCAGAGCCTATCCTGGAAAAACAAGGTGTGTGCACCCTGGATGTTACATCAGTTCGTTGCAGGGCTGTCAATACACACTCATTCACACACAAAGGGCAATTTAGAGTCGCCAATCCACTCGAAACACCCTCGTCTATTAGTGCAGAACAAAATGCAGATTCCAGTGGAAATGCAAGCGATGTCCACGCAGACTGAACCGGGAGGGACATGTTCTACCTGCTGTGCCACCATGCTGCCCCTGTGATAGTAAAATATAGAAAAAAATTCCACAACATTATGTTCATTGGCAAATGCAGCAGCATGAAGGCACCTGGTTTCATCTCTGCAGGAAACAAACGAATAGAAAAACATAAATTGGAGAACAGAAGATCAGTGAGACATGGAAAGGTACTGAGGCTACGCAAACAGAGCACGTTTCAAAGCGTTCGCTCCGCGGTGCGAAGCGCAGCAGTCATGAGGCTCAAACAAATGTTTCCCATCAAAGCAACGTTGCCCCGGATGCTGAGTCATGCTGCGCCTGAGGGAGGCAGACCAGCTGCAGCTGCGCAGACCCAGCAACTGCTCTGAATGTCTGAGACTGGACTGGAATGCAGGTAGGAAGGAGCTGTGATCTCTAGGACCTCCATTCAAACCTCTCATCGCGGTGTGTGTGAGGGCGGGGTCTTTTACGCTCTCCATCAAAGATGAAGCTACAGGAGCAGAGAGCGAAAGAGTCTGGCTGGCAGTACTTATGAACACCATCAACGGACCAGAGACGAGCAAAGTCATGTCCATTCTAGTCATGAGAGTTTGACTTTTGGAAGCCTTTCTTTAAATACCCCTACTTCAGCTGGTCAGGAATTTCTTTGTATTTACGAGGACCAAATCTGGATTTCATGCACCTCCGTACAGCTGAACAGCGAGACCGTAACGTTTCCATTTATTTGTTTGGTAGATGCTTTTCTCCATAGTGGGGGGCGTGGAGGTGCGGTGGGCTTGGCCGGGTCCCGCTCTGCGACAGCTCTGGGGTTCGAGTCCCTCTTGGGGCGCCTTGTGATGGACTGGTGTCCCATCCTGGATGTGTCCCCTCCCCCTTCAGCCCTACGCCCTGTGTTGCCGGGTTAGGCTCTGGTTCACCACTACCCCACTTGGGACAAGTGGTTTCAGACTGTGTGCGTGTGTGTGTGTGTGTGTGTGTGTGTGTGTTTCTCCACAGCAACATACAATGACTATGAATTATGGTTTTCTCTCATTCAGTGACTGCCAATTCATTTGCATTGTTTTCATTGATTTCTTTTGTCTCTACTGTTCTGTTTTCTTTTTTGCTTTTTTCACTAATTGAGTATGTTGTTTGTGAGCATCTCTCAAGTGTTACGTGTATGTAATAGCTACAAAAGAGCTTAACAGAGGTAAGTACAGCTGGACAGCATTATAGAGTAATTAATAAACCCGCCTTGAAAGATTGTTATGAGAAGTATCATATTTTGGTATGAATCACTGTCAGTTTTAGGGCCCATAAAAATTTTTACCTTTGAAGGTAATGGTAATTATGTCTGATTTATGGGAATTCACCTCACAAAAGGTTTTTCAGGAACACGCTGCCTTCCTTTTCACATCTACCAAAGACTCGGCTCTTTCCAGCATACGGAACTCATGCAGGCGATCCGCACTTTTTACCGTCAATAACAATATAGTCGCCTATCTCAAAATGCGCATTTTCACAACCACTCTCACCCCCCATGTGTAGTTTCCTGCACGCACACCACGTTCACATTCCAAACTTTGATTTTTTTTTTATATGACCAATTTCAAAAGGAAGTAAATGAGATACTATCTGAAGGCAGCACACCAAGCATCAAGGTACAAACACAGTATAAGCAAGGCCACTCTGCCCAATTTAGGTTCTGAGGGTTCACACTGACTAAGCTCTTTGCTTTCTATTAGACAAGTACCATCTTTTACAATACAGCTTGGGTAATAATAATAAAGCTGTCAAATACATCCTTTTCCCTTGGAGACTTACAATGCTGGGTATGCTATACGAAGGTACTTTCAGTGATTTGCCTATTTATATGGCTGGGTAATATGTTTTTCACTGAACCAGTTGAGGGTGAGTGCCATGATTGATTGTGCTACAGTAGGAGTAGGGATTCAGACCCAGGTCATTGAACAGCAAGGTTTACATGTATTCATTTAACAGACATTTTTCTCCACAGTAATTCAGAATGACTACTAACTGGTACTTACATAGTTGACACATTTGTCCAAGGTGACTTACTGCATTATATACACTGCTTTAAACTCCCTACAGCCATTGCCCATTTATACCGTAGAGCAATGTCGCACACTGTAACACACTCCCACTCTTTGCAACGTGGAAGAGTGTTCAGGTTCACCCATAGTGTGTGAGTGACAAAGAGAGTGTGTTCCACTCATGTATGGATGAGTGACTCAGTGTAAGTAGTGTATCTAGCAGTGTAAGTCACCGCGGTGGATAAGGTGTGTGGGCTGATAACTCTACACAGAGTTTTGGAGAAAATCGTCTGCTAAGTAAATCACTCACACACACACACACACACACACACACACACACACACAAATTGACTGAAACCCAATTGACGAATACAGGGAGAAGAAGCAAACTCCACACAGGCCAAGCCAGATTCGAACCCATGTCAAAGTGGAAAGTCCAGGAGCTGTAAGGCAGCAGCGCTACAGTCTCCAGCCACTATGTTACCTTTTGCCATGTCAGCACACAGATGTTCCACGATCTCTAAGGTTAGACTGTAACTGGTGTTTTCCTCTTGGTTAGACCAGAGCAGAAAGATGGCGATTAAGGCTCTGCAGCTCCATCCCACTCCACCAGGCCGCACTCACCTACGCAGTTGTCGCAGATGCTGCAGTGAGATGCGCGGGGCGGACGGAAGATCTTGCAGGTATAGCAGTACTTGAGCTTCACAATCTGGTTGTTGATCTGCACGTTCCGGATACGCGGTGGGGGGCGCTGACCCGCCGGGACGCTGCCATTGGTCGCTTCTGCGGGAGCGGAAAAATGACAGGGGAGTGACACTATCGCTGTGCCACTGCCTTTCTGCTTCTCATAATAGGATTGCAAAGGATTGCTGGATTGTGTGGTTCACCCTGCCATGCTGAACAAGCAATCAATAAAACACACCCTGCATAAGTGAATCTGGAGATACTTGTGAAAATATACACACTTTAGCCCTGCTTACCTGTCTCTCATGCATTTACGTCAATTTAACTATATACAAGCGTACTGGAGTGAGTCATTTTTATCACTATTTATCAAAAGACTTAGGAATATGTAGATCATCAGACTCCAATTTACTTCAATAAGTTTCTTCGATTTTACAAAATCTGTTTTGTAAAATCCAATTTACTTCAATAAGTTTCTTCCAAAAACAACAACAAGAGCTTTGCAAGTTCCCTTGCCAGAAAATCACAGAAAACCTAAAATCAAGATTTAAGTTCGAACCCTAACAGTGTTCAGGTTTGCATGGACAACAGCAATGATCTAGCTGACTGGTATTAAACCTTCACTCAAAGGATGGACTTTCAGCCCCAGTAAAACAGTCATTGCCACGGCAACGTGTATCACAGAGATGGCCAAGTCTGCTTCCTGCTTTGCTGGAAGTGAATTTGAGCACGGAAGTAGAATCCAGCCACCACGTTCACACAAACAGAACAGTCTAACTAAAACATCCTATTAGCACAACAAATTCAAACAAACTAAATCAATCATGAAACGACGTCAACCCTCCTCCTTATCAGAGGCTCTCTGAAAAGAATGTGTATAAAGATCTGCAGTCTGGCATGGCTGCGATACAGATGGCACTTTAATTACACATGGCAACAGCCTTTTCCCTTGGGTTTCGTGGGGTGTGTTTCCTATTTCCATGAGTTATTCCAGGAAGACTCAGCCTCGCATTATTATAGCACCAACAAGCTAATACGTACAGATCTCACCAATGGTGCACCATCACCGAGTGTTACTGCCTAATATTTATATAGTGCTTAAAAAATAAATGGCAAATATATAGAGGGCTCAGTTTCAATATAAGGGAGTATGTTCATGAAATGTACAGAAGCAAAATGATGCAAATTGGTGTATAGTGTAGATTATGTCTTTAATGGTCACGCATCAGAAGGCTGTTTTCAGCTTCACTCCAACATGGTGTTCAAAATCACGTGAACACAAAAATAAATACATGTGCCTGCCCATCTGTTCAACGGTGGACCTGCTGTTTTTTGTTCAGCAATACTAATGCCCTGCAGTATTAACCATTTAACTTCAGCTATTGCTGTTCTTACTGGTTTCCTTCTGGTACGTAGTGAAGAAAGTTTTTCTTTTTCGGAACGTGAAAAGCACAAAATGATGGAATAAACCCATAACCCCATAAACCTAGCATAAAGCCATAAGTGCATGGTAATCTGTTCGAACTATTCCCCTAATGATCTCATTTCGTTGACTGGAATCTTCAGTTTACAGAAGGACGGAGAGAGTCGCAGTGGACGTTATCCCACTGACACACATGGCCAAGCTATTACTACTCTACTCTTACACACTGGGCCTGGAACAGATAGACGGAGATGGCCCGAAGCTTGTTGTGAATCTCTGAAGGAGGAAGCAAGGAGGTAACAAGGTTATAGACATTTGGTATCGGAAGCTCAGTTTCCTACTTTAGGCTCCATCCCACTGGATTGGCCATTAGGTGCATGATAGAACCATGCAAAGGACACTCTGTATGCTCTCCTTCTGACAGTTACACACTTTATTCATGAACTAAAAATGTTTCCCTTTTACCTGAAAATCCCTCCCAAAACTACACACACACTTTCTGAACCGCTTGTCCAATACAGGGTCACGGGGAACCGGAGCCTAACCCGGCAACTCAGGGCATAAGGGCCAAAGAGGGAGGGGACACACCCAGGACAGGACACCAGTCCATCACAAGGCACCCCAAGCGGGACTCAAACCCCAGACCCACCGGAGAGCAGGACCCGGTCCAACCCACTGTGCCACCGCGCCCCCCACCAAAACTACATACTGGCAAAATATCAGGTTCAAACCGAGCATTTCTGTCCTTTGTCATCCGTGTAAACACGTTGGTTTGTCATTTAGGTTTATTCTGTGACGTCCTGTACTTGTGCAGATGGAAAGAATTGACTGAATTAAACCCAATGGACAGCATGCTGAAAGAGCGAGCAAGCAGTGTAAAGAATAGCACTAGGTAAAAATAACACGGTGTTGTCAGGAAGAAAAGAGTGATGGAAGGGGTGCGCAGATGAGCTCAGAGCAAACGGAGGAGATCTTTGATAAACAATAACGTAACAGGCATAAATAAGTGAGCAGAGTGGGGCCATTGCTTCGGCAGTAGGGACACAAACCTGCTGCAGTATTCATAAGCCTAAATGTCTTTTTACCTTGCACAGCCCCATTGTCCACGATAAGAAACCCGCAGCAGCAAAAAAAGATGTCCCCTTTGATTTGCCTACACAGAAAAGACAGAACCATGCGTTCCCATCAAGAGGGTCTCAGGTGGAGTGGGAGGGGGAGGTAGGGTAGGGTAGCGTCGGGTCAGCGAAGGACTCACCAATCTCCATCTCAATGAAGGCAGCCTCGTCCGGGAGGGCTCGTGGCAGAACCCCTGGGTCGCTGAAACTGGTCCTCAGCAACATGGCCAGGACGAACAAGAAGAGCAAGGCCGCAAACACCGGGATGGCAGGGGACAGATGGAGGGCCAGGTATGGGCATCTGCATGAAACAATGGACCAAAAATGAGGAATACACACACATTTTGCATCCCTGTGTGTACATACACTGCCATATTTGTCATTGTTTGGGTCTCAGAGCTTGGGAGTCTAGCAGCAATTGTGTTTTGTTTACAAAATCTTTTGTCTGTGATTCCCTTCAGGTTATTTTTTTATTTAAAATGGCTAGCAAGCAACAAAGTAAGTGTTCTGGTGCTGCTGAAAAGAAAAGGCAAACTTAGAAATGAAAGTGAAAATAATACTGCAACATGACAAAATAATTTTAATAATGCATCATATATTTTAATTCTATATTAGTATTCCTTTAATGTGAATAACGTGTGACAACAGTGAAAAATTACAAGGAAGCCCTATTATACAATGTTGCATTCATGCATGTTACTTGTTTATATATCTTTATGTTCCATATAATATAATGAGATTTTTGATTTATGTCAAAGTCACCTTACGATGGGATCTTCGGATCAGAACCCCATCATAAATCGAGGACCACCTTATATATTCATATGCTGCAGGCAGCAGAGCATTAAGTAAGTCCTTAGGCATTATTATCATTCGGACACCCCTGCAAATGTTCTGATTCACAATGATTATATCAAGGAACTTTCAGCAAAGGTGTGGTTGTGCAAAGAGAGGTTAGTGAAACCAAGACTGAACAAGAAAGTTGGAGATGCTAAATTGTGTACATGATTAATAACAGCCAGGCAGCCGACAGGAGAAAAATATCAAACATTTACTATTTAAAGCAGCTCTCAGAAGAGCAGAAATCACTAAATGTCGCATCTGCGCCTGCTGGCTTGCTGATCATGGCAGTGAATAAACTGCATACAGTGGTAAAATTTACCAAGATAGGGAGCCTGGCACAAGAAGGGCAGGCTACTGTAGAGGATGATGATGATGATGATGATGATGGAATGCTTAAAGGCTGAATGGATTCTGTGACCCTGCAGTACAAGTTTGCAGAATGACATTTTAAAAATACTGCATCCAGCAGCTGCAGGGTACGTCACTGTACCCTGTGAATAGGTGCACCCCCCACCAAAATAAACACGCAGAAAAACCTGGAGTGTCGGTCCTTCTGCCTCCGCAGCCGTGAAGCACCTTGCTCTTGTTACAAACATCCCTGGTAACATGCTCAGTCATTCAGATGAACATGAACATTGGCTCTTCTTAAATCTCCTCTAAGTAATGACCTGTGAAAATGAATTACCTAATGAGGTACTTCGGGATGATGTCCAACAACCTGGTGGTGGAAATGAATATGTTCATATGAGCCAACTGCAATACAAAAGTTCACCGAGGGATGAAACACAGTATACGGATTTGCTCTTGAAACACTCCTATACACACGATTATTTGCTTTACATTTAAAACTCACTATTATAGGATTTTTTTTCTTATGCTGTTTTTTTAGGTAATCAAATGCTAATTTAAAACTTTTCTCTGGTTAGGGCATAGCCTCACAAGATATGTCAGGCTTGTAAGGGAGTAGCTTTGCTTACTTTCTTCGCACGCTAAGAGGAATAGCCCCGTGTTACGGGTCAAGCAGCACAACTGTTTATGCAGAGATTTGAATTTTACAGGAGTCAGCTTGTCTCAAACATATATTTTCTGGGGCGGCAGACAATGACTACCCTGTACAAGCATCATCACCGCAGTCAATTCAGAAGCTCTGCATTTTGGGCTCTACAGATAAGTTCATACTGTCCCGTTAGCCAGTCTCTCACCTTGTACCTGTCAAAGAAGGATCCCTGCCGTGTCCAAATACAAAGTTCAGCTTACTGCCTATTTATGGCGACAGCTGTCATGAAAGCAACAATCCATGAGACCTGAGAATGACTCTTATCTGCACCTGAGCTAACGTTTATTCCCCTTACTGGATTTATTCATGGAACATTACATTTATTGACATATCCTGTTTACTCCAATATCACATTTAACACATTGTAACAGGTTTCAAATAGCTCTTTATAATGCTTTGCAATAGCTCCAGCATGGTTGTATGTTATAAAAATGTCACGAATGCCTGGTTTCTAACCCCAATTAACTTCAATCGCCTCCAGGCATCTGATTTCAATTTCAAATTTTGTAGCAAAAGCTTTTCATGTAAGCTGGAATCGCAAGTGTGGATAATTAAAGCAGCTCCATGACCATTCCTCTCCCTGCTTCATGGAGAAATATCAATGCAGAATTAATGAGCAGTGGGCTTTTTGCACCCCGTCTAGAAGCTCCATCAGTTTTCTACCCCAACCACTGGGCAAAAAGCACATTTCCAACTTTCTCATTTTCTTACATGATAACCTGCAGCTATTTTACGTGGATATCGAAATATATTTTTGAAGTCGAACTCAGTAGCTTTTGCTGGAAACGGTCAACAATCTCAAAAAATTAACATTGTAACAAATAACTATATTTACCCAATCCTTGTATCCTGCAACCTCCCCCTCCCCGAACTGTACATTAAATGTCTTGATATATATAAAAAAATGCACACATATTTTACCACAGTGGTGTTGGTGCCAAAGGAAGTGAAAGCATAGCTGGGAATCTCTGGAGGCCACAAGGGTCGAGTGGTAATTTTTTGTAAGTGAAATGGAACATAAATCTGAAAAAAGTACACAATGTCTTCCAGTTGAGGGCCAAGTGCACCACACTGCTAACAGGGTCATGTTGACTGCCTTTCTTATAGACACTACTGTATGAATGCTCAGCTCCAGTCCTGTTGGACAATTGTTGTCCATCCTTGGACTTGGTGGAGAGAAGTGTAGGCAAGACTCAGATGTCTTTGAGGAGCTACGGCACCCTCGGAGCTGAGAGATGCCTACATTCTAACATCCAGCGAAAGCACCACTCCGAAATGAAGTAAAATCTAGCACCAGTGCCAGCATCCCCTGAATAAGAACCCTTTTGCTTTAGGGCCAAGATCATGCAAGAATTAACAAGCTCATTATATCACCAGTGTTTTGGAGCAATAACAAGGAGCAGACTTCAAACTCAATAACTAATTATCATGAATTATTTACATGTGACCTAAGGTGGAAGAATTGTCATGCACCTTTCAGCTCTTTTTAGCAGGACTTGAGATCTGTGTTCAGCAGCTGCTAAGAATACGGGACCCATAGGCAGTCAGTTCCAGGAGCTAAAAGCTACTGTATACAGTGGTCTCAAGACAAGAACAAATAACTGTGGCATACACTGATGTGACAAATATTTTTGAGGGAACATTTGTTGAAAGGTCTGCAATTACAGTTCCTCACCACAAACTTTTTATTATAATTATGTGAACAGTATGAGATGATGACTGTTGCCACCTTTTTATTTTAAGGATCACAAATAGAGTCCCTGAGAATAAATGTTTCAACAAAATCTGCAGTTACATCGTTGCAGGAAAAATATACAACCATTATTGCCCTTATTACTATAAATCTGTACATAATTTCATTTAAAAAAAAAAAAAAAAAAAAACATTTTACATAGGTAATGGTATTGAAATTAACTTTTTTATTATTATTGAAATAATTCTCCCTATATGTCAATTTGATACTACTGATTTGTCACAGAGCAGAAATTACATTTTGGGCTTTGACAGATTTGACTAAAAAAACTCAGTGCTTTAATTAATATCACGAATATGCATTCAGAACTCAAAGCTTTGCATCTGCAGTTAACAAATGAAGCTTTCTGCTACATGATTGCGATGACTAATACCTCACAGACAGACAGACAACTCCAGCTATCTTAATATAATGCATTCTGCTTGATGTGGTATTTAGTCAACTGCTAACCACCCACTTTCTATTATTGATGGGTACGTCCCTGAGTCTTCACACATCACACAGTTGCATGCATCCATTCTAGGACAGAATATCACTCGATAAATCCAAAGCATTGAATTAGCAGTGGTGACGCACACCGTCAGAAGCTGCTTGTGCCAAGCAAGGTCATGGCAAACCAAAGCCTAACCCAGTGACACAGGGTGCGAGGCTGGAGGGGGAGGGGACACACCCAGGATGGGATGCCAGTCCATCGTAAGGCACCCCAAGTGGGACTAGAACACCAGACCCACCAGAGAGCAGGCCCAAGCCAAACCCAATGCACCATCGCACCCCCCAGCAGTGGTGATTTAGAGAGCAAAAGGGTGTATATCTGCAATCTATTCTAATCACTTTTTCTAATCCTGAACTGGTATGGGAATATGTAGGCATAATTTTCCCCTCTGGCTCCTCCCTGAAGCACAGGGTACAAAGTTAAGTTAGGTACACCCTGGACAGGAGGCCACTCCATTGTAGTCTTTGACTATGGTTTAACACAGAATTTAATTTAGAATTAAATATGACATAGGAGCTGAACAAAATGTGTCCGAAATGCAGGGGATGACACGGCAGATTTTGCAATACCTTTTCAACCAACCTAACTTCGGTTCAATCCCTCCTCCAAACCCCACTCCCTCCATCCTAGTCACCTCGAAACATGCTGATGCATAGACAGACTGCAAACAACCTGCGGTGCTCTCTCCATCCCTCTTCAACACCGATAAAAACATGCTTGCCTCCTTGGGGATGAATAGTAATAAGACGGAGATAATACGACCCAGAAAAGCCATAATTTCTTTCAAGGACTCCTCTTAATCAGGGAACCTGAGAGGAGAGGATGGACCATGAATAACCTCTTTAAAGCCTGCCCGGAATCTGTGAGGATGACTCCCGTGGAAGTAAGTCTAACCTTAACCCTTAACCCCCCAAAAGCCTAATCCATAACCCCTAACCCCAACCCCCTAAATCTAACCCTAACCATTAACCCCCAACCCCCAAACCCCAATCTCTAACCCCAACCCCCTAAATCTAACCCTAACCGTTAACCCCCAACCCCCAATCTCTAACCCCAACCCTCTAAATCTAATCCTTACCCTCTAACCCCTAATCCCTAACCTTTAACTCCTAACCCTAACCCTAACATTAATGAGTCAACAACTAAATGCGAGAAAGTTGCTAAAAATCAGCATTATCTTATTTTCTAAATCAAACTGAATTATCAAAGTTGAGCTTGAGAGCTCCTGTTATCACCGATTCTTGTTCGTGCTAAAAGATGTTGCAAATAGACATGAAACCTGCAAAATGTTCATATCAGCCCATTCTAGATTCTGTGGTATTCCTGAATTTTACATGAAACTCCGACAGCGAATACTCTTTGGCTTCTTTAAATCATCCCAGGAATACCTTACTCATACAAAAGCCCCTGTGTAAAGAATGCAATGGTTGCTTGCATGTCTTGTCCAAATGGAGCAGCCAATGGAGGAACTAAGATGTCTGGGCCAATGACCTATGATGATGGGGGCGGGGGGGGGTGACACTATAATGCAACTGTCTGGGTTTGCACCTCAGATGCACAAAACAAATGCGATCAGCGCGCTGCGATCACTATTTCTATCTCATTGACGCTCCTTGGAGCCTCAGGATCTCCAGCGCTGATATGGTGGAGCCTCCCAAGTTTTTCATGCCCAGTTTAAAAAAGATAAGAGTGCGTGTCGGATCGCCCTCCAGACAGAGACGTCGGACGAGCACGGAGGATCAGTCCCCCGGTGCACACAGGACAGGCTGTCACTTGTAATGCTTTAATCTGTTTGACGTTTGCCACGCCTGAAACAGAATTTATCCTGGTTTTGCTCTGCGTTAATTTGGGGTTGCAAACTAGGCAATCGCAACGCAGGTCTCTAGAGCATAACGCTGCACAAGATAGAAGTTTCCAGAAAAACCAAAGCCATAATCCTCTCCCCTTTTCCTAACATCTTGATCTTTCATGCGCTCGTGGTTCCCTCTTTCACAAACATGATGACCAGCGAGTTAAACAATTAAAATCCTGGACATCTAGTCTCTTCTGGACCAGCTCGAATCTGTTCTGCTTTCTGTCTTTCTGGTTTTTATCCCAACCCTGCAGGTCAATTCAGGCCTCTTTGATTCTTCCTCTGTTCTTCTGTTAGGGTCTACAGCAACAGACATGGGTCCTCAGGCCACAGCACCTTCCCCTTAAGTCAGCAAAGTCTGGTTCTCACATGGAGGTTCTCAAGACTGGTTTTGTCCTTCAGCTCTTTGAATATCATGGTGGGTGATCAACTTCAGCAAACACATACAAACTTGAGAGGAAATGGCACTTAATGTACCGTTTCCATCCATCCATCCATCCATCCATCCATCCAATTTTCATTGATTGTTTTGTCCTGAGCAGGATCACAGTGATCCAGAGCCGGTGGGGAGTACGCCCTGGAGGGCATGCCAGTCCATCACAGGGCAGCCACACACACAGTTACTCACCCCTTCACACACTCCAGGCCATTTGGAGACACCAGTTCACCTGAACGGCATGTCTTTGGACTGTGGGGGAAACCAGAGCACTCAAAAGAAACCAAGGCAGACAGGGTGAGAACATGCAAACTCCACAGAGACTGAGCAGAGATCAAACCCATGTTCTCACTCACCACACAAACACCACAGAGACTGTCAGAAGGCAGCGATACTCGCTGCGCCACCGTGCCACCCATGTACCACACCATTATATCAGTCATTTCACTTTGGACTTGGGACATTTTGAATGCTACGAAACAAGGAGCACTGCAGTGGCGTCCGTGGACTGGAGAGAGAAGGCCAAAGAGGCTGAAAGCCTGCAGGATGTGTGAAGCTTTCACCAGCCCACTGGAGGAGACACCAAGGGAGCACTCATCTCTGCAGAAGGATTACTTCCATCCTCTGGGCACGCATCCAGTCTATATAATGCTAAAGTAATTAAAGGGCTCATTCAATTTGATGGAGCAGTGGTTGAGTGAGTTTGGCTCATTACATTATTGTTTAGCTGGTGGGCCGGCGAAGGTTCTCATGGAAACGACAAGAATTTATATATCAAATAAAGCGCCATCCTCATGTTCCGTTTCATCCGGTTATAAATTAAATATGCAGACCTCTCTCTTTCTTTCTAAGCATAAAATGGCTCTCTAATGTAATGGCATCAAGCAGTACGTCCATAAGCAGGCACGGCTGTCTCAGGGATGGCAATCTATGACCTCTGACCCCACACACCCAAACCACTCCACTGGGGGTATCCAGGACAAGAATTTCTCCTATGACCAAAATCATGCTGCAAGGTAAGGTAAGTGTCCCTGTTGCACCTCCATCATAGGCCACACTCATACCACACCCAGGCTATCCTGCCCCCCCCACTCCACCACAACCACCACCAACCCCACTTCCTCACTGCCCTTAATCTACCACAGCCGATTATTAGTATGCACTCCCAATGCAAGCTTTTCCCCTCCCTGATCTCCCAAGCCAGTAGTTAAATTTATCTCTCTCTCTCGCTCTCTCACACACGTACACACACGCACACACACACACACACACAATGGACCCAGCATGGCCACACAGGACTATTTCTTTCACTCCAATGCCCTTAGATGAACCCTGGGAGTAATAATAACTGTCCAACCCAACAATATATGCCCGATGCTTTAGGGCACCATTTACAATACTCCCCTTTAGAATAGATGACACAGGGAGCACCTTTCCTAATGTTGTTCCTAATGTGTTTTCCAGCACATTTTAACACTAAAAGTGTGCTACCGTTTTCTTCAGAATGGATCTGTCATGCTTTAAAGTGACAGATCTGGCTTTGAACCTTCAAAGCAGTGTTTCCATGGCAGCTCTGGAGGCCTCGTGCAAGGAGAGTTAAAACTCACATTTAGAACACGGTCTGCTGGTGCCCTCTCACATTCAAAAGTAGGTGAAGATAATAATAGAGATGCGGAGGAAAATCTTAGCAGAGATGCTGCTCCACATTTCTCAGGAAGTGCTGACCTCCACCCCGCTGCTGATGACCAGTGATAAATGATGTCTGCCTATTTACTCTTGGACCACGTCCAGAAGATTCCCAGGACACTGCCTCACTGTTCGTCCGTCGCCCTCTTCTCGGACACACGGGCCAAACGCCCAGCAGCAACAACCAAAAAAAGAAGAAACAAACAAAAAAAAAAAAAAAACATCCATCCCATTTCACTAAAGCACTTGTCACCTTGAATTTCACGCGTAACGCAAACCAAATCAATTAAGGAATAAACCGGGATATGAATGTGATTTGCACACGCTAATTCCGCCTAAACCGGTTAGCTGCACGTTTTCCCAAACAGGTCCTATTGTTCAACTCGCAGACAAGCTTTCAAGAGTGGCTCAGTGCCCGCATCTATTAGTACAGCAATGTGCTCAGAGCTGGTTTCCAAGTTCCCCCACAGAGCTGTGTGCACTGGACTGGCTCCTCTGAATTAACGCAAGATTCCGTTCCATATATTTTAAGTAGAATATTCCCAAAGATATGGGTTAAAAACACAGCATTGGGAGCTTTTCCTTCCAAATGCTGCAACATCTTCCCAGTCACCCCAACGACACACAAGACTGCTAACACGCTACCGGGACATCCCTGCATCCATTTGGAGAATATCGTACCTTTGCACTATTAATTGCACTTGGCACTCAGCTAATGATAAAAACAAAGTCCTGTTTAATGTAAACACAAAATGACTTTCCTTTCTACCCATCACACTAACCTTGTAGTAAGGACAGCAAAACTCTCTGAGGAAGGATAATTATAGTCAACTGAACCACAGACGTAGCAGAAAGAACTTTCAGCTATTAACTTCAGTTGGGCTGCATCCCAAAAGTGGACAAAGTCCACTGTTCAGCAGCATTAGTCTGGACCACTGCTTCTTTTCTCCTAAAATAGTTCCGGCATCACAAACAGCTCTCATGCCTGATCAGTAGGACGTGGCCTTGATGACTGGATGGCATTTTGAACCTCTCTGGTCAACAAGACAATCGCACCTTGTGCAGCTCCCACGCCTCCAGGGTCTACAGGGGTTGGAATCAGAGGTGCAGCTTTTACGGTGTGTCAACTCAAAATGGCTTGTTTTTGTTTTGCTTCACTTAACAAAGACAGAGGGTTAGCTGTTTATCTGTGGCTTCCTGCATAATATCTAAGTTCTATGCATTTAGGATTCAGTGACCAAATACAAATAAGTACATAGAAATGTGGAATCAACTGGAAAAAGGTTATTTTTGCCAAACAACTTTATGCAACAAAATCAGTAAAAAAAATCTGCAATACTCATCAAAACCATACTTAGGATCAGGAGTGATGGATAATTCCAAAAATCTACACAGACCTAGTAAAATTCTGTAAATGTGTGATTTGTTATCCATGCATTAAAATCCCAAAATAAATGCAAAATTCTGTGCTATTCATTCATCGGCTGGCCGTGCAAACAATACCTGAGTCTAAAATGACTGTGGAACCTTTCTTATGGATTCTATAATGTGGATTCTCATAAACTAAGATAACCCCCAACCACCACCATCTGAGAACATACTGGAAACACGTTATTTATCAGTCTTCTACAAGCTACCAAACACCTTGAGCTTCAAGGTTTCCCACTATTCATTAATCCTGTAAAACATTTTTATGTGGCATTTTCTGCAAGTGTAGGAAAAATTAATGTGTGGGAGTTTGCTAACATAACTGCTTCAGCATGTGAAAACCGTAAGACCCAAGAAAAAAAAAAAAAAAACTCTCTGATATCACCTGAATTTGTATGTGTGAAGAATTACCCTTTCCCATCTAGAGTGGAACATTTTAACGTGTAAATATATGTGTTAAAAATTGCAGACAAAATTATAATATTACACTTTCATCATCTGCATCTCAGTTCATTGTTTGGCTTGTGAGCCTGGAAAAACCCTTAAGTGGTCAGTAAAGGCCAGCTGAACCAAAAGCTTGTTTGTGAGATTCTGTTTGCTGCCTGCCATCCAGTTCTGAGGTTTATAGTCTAAGGTTGTGCACAATCTCTTAAAAAAAAATGCAGGAATTTCTCAAATAATTTCTCTATTATTTTGATCTATAGTGTAGTCATTAATGCTGGAAGTAATATCCAGCTCCCTTGCAGCTAAGGAAGGCATTTAACTCATTCATACATTGATGTTGGTCAAGCTGGTGAGGGATGAATTCAGTCTTTTTCCACCACGGTACATTTTGGTACCACATTTGTGAAGCACGGCCTAGAAAAGATGGTCATCAGCCCTGATCTTATATGCTGACCAGCTCTCCCAAGCCCTTCTCCAACATTCCCCCAAACATGAGGGCTCCATGGCATCCCACTGAGGCCAACAGTACACAGGGGAAGTACATTCCTAGTGGTTGTCTCCATCACCAAACTGGAAGTCAGGATCACTTTACAAAGGGACTTTGACAGTAGCCTTAGAAAAATTACACCGCATCACAGGTATAACATCTTGGGCACCGATAAGAGCAAAAATGTGAGCAATGCTACTCAGCGGAGTGATGCACAAGTACTGGGGTGGATACCTTTAGGTTGGGGGGGGGGGGGTACAGCAATACACCCCATTTACTTAATAAACAGGCAATGCTTTAAAGAAATTCAAAAATGGAAAAACTGAATCATTTGACTTTCATGCATGCGACAATGTCACAATGTGTGAAACATTTGATATTACCATAATAATTATTTCAATTTATTTTATAGGTTATAACACACTTCTAGAATATTTTTCTAATACTACTTATTTAACCACAGCAGCCTGTCCAGCGTTTATTCACAAAAAAACTGTCTGTCAGTGGTAACTTCCGAAGGGCTTTTCAAGAAGAAGACAGTAGAAAACGGACTTTTAAGTTCTGACTGTCATGCAATGTGTATTTT
This sequence comes from Scleropages formosus, assembly GCF_900964775.1. Lineage (NCBI taxonomy): Eukaryota > Metazoa > Chordata > Actinopteri > Osteoglossiformes > Osteoglossidae > Scleropages > Scleropages formosus. The sequence continues at coordinate 19,336,152 of NC_041819.1, read as the reverse complement.
TTTATAAGGTTACACCCCACGTGTGAATTTTTGAATCGAGAGCCGACATGCAATCAGTTTCTCGCACTAGTAGTTATATTCCCGTTGGGTGTGGTGCGTGTGGGTTTCTCGTCGGCTGTCGGACACTCACTCGAAGGAGAAGAAGAGGCTGCAGGTGCCCACGATGAGGACCAAGGTGAGGTAGAAGACGCCCTTCTGCCGGGCCATCATCACCCGGCCATCGCAGCAGAACGTGTTCCTGCCGGGCAGCTTCTCCCAGCGCCGGACCGCCTTCTTACTCACCATCATCACCGCAGACATCACTCCTGATTCTCGCTATAACGGCTCACTGCAGGCTCCTCCAGCCAAAGGGAATCAATGAATGGCGATATATGAGGGCAGGAGGGCTACACAAACGCACGTCGGATCTCTTTGTGCGCTGAGGGGTCGCGTGCGGAAGCCGGAGGAGCGCTCCGCTCGTCCTTTTCTTTTGTGCTCAATCAATGACTCCCAAATGTCACCGGCGGAGACATGATGATCGTGATGCTTTCCGCGTTCGCCACTTCATATTTTTTGCCTTCCTTTATCGTCTCCCTTCCTTCCCTCCTTCTTCCCTGCATCCCTTTCCCTCACATGGTTCGCCTGGTCACCACTGGAGAAAGAGGCCAGGCAGGCAGGCAGCCGCCGCCGCCGCGCTGATTTGACAGCTCGAACGGGAAGGATTCCGCCGTCGCCCTTTTTTCTAGGCAGCCGCGCGCGCTCCGAACGTGCCTCGTTTATTTATTCTCGGACGTTCACGTTGTTCTGTCTTTTACAGCACCGTCTGTAAACAATCGGTATGCCCCGTTCCGCCGTTCCACTTCTCAGCTGCGCTCTCGGATGTCCGTGTATTTTAAATTAGCAGACAACTGAACCGATGCGCTACTTTTTTGTCCACCACGCACGGTAACGGTTCGGTTGTTGTCAGTTTTACTTCCGAGAGAGGACCAGCCTATTGCATAGCTTTATTTTTATTTTTTTTTTTATGAGGCCACTGCAAAGACATCCACGTACGTATCCCGATCTTTCCAATTTACTAGATCACTTCAAGCACTGTGTAAAAAATATCCATCTTTCAATCCAGGCGCACCAGATCTTCTCGGACCGTGACGTCTTCTTCAGGCCGGAGGGGAGGGGTTCCCCCGCCTTCTTCTTCTTTTCTGCAGGTTTCAGGCGGAACAACTTTGTTTCTATTGTGCCACTGTACTACCGAGCGGACCGTCTGAAAGCTCCGGGAGAATTGCGACAAAGCGCGCGGCGCGCGTGGCTGCTTGCGGCGGGAGCGCGATTTCTCTCTCGCGCTCTCTCTCTCTCCGCAGGGCGCGCGCTCGGCCCGCTGCTCATCAATGGGAGGAGGCCGCCCGAGGTGTAGGGGGGGGGGAGCGGGGGGTCACGTGCCCACATTACAGGATCAGTGTTTTGTCGACATGAGACCGCAAATTGCTATATCCGTAACATAAATGGAAACACACTCGTATCGCTTCCCTTTATTTACCTGCTTCTACAGCTGGGAATTTGTGATTCATTGGGTACAAACGGTATAAGTTGTGAGAAAATTACTTCAGACATCACCCTTCTCCAAAGACCGCTGGTTCCACTGGGGCTCGAACCCAGGACCTTCTGCGTGTAAAGCAGACGTGATAACCGCTACACTATGGAACCTCATTAACCTTCCTCCTACAAAAAGCCTTAAAATATATACAGTCCAATTTATTAAAAGATTTTATATTACAGCAGTAGGGGAGTGTGATGGCACAGTGGGTTGGACCAGGTCCTGCTCTCCAGTGGGTCTGGGGTTCAAGTCCTGCTTGGGTTGCCTTGTGACGGACTGGCGTCCCATCTTGGGTGTGTCCCCTCCCCCTCTGGCCTTACACCCTGTGTTGCCGGGTAGGCTCTGGTTCTCTGTGACCCCGTATGGGACAAGCGGTTCAGAAAGTGTGTGTGTATTACATTGTGTGACTACCACCATCCCCCATGGTACAGTCTTTAGCCACATGGACTGCACAGGATGTTCATAGATGATATGCTATTATTATGGCATCAGATCAACGCCATACCATTGACTCATAAATTTTCTAACCTGATTTATTTAAACCTGAATTTTCAAATGTAAATTTCTCGGTGGCTCTTCTAAATTCAGAGTCTGTTGACGCCGATCTGAGGCCGTACGCTATTGCTGCAGATTTTCCAGATGGCAAATACAATTTTGCACTTTATTTTAGTTCGGTAGCTGCTGGAAGTATAGCACTGACTATTTCAAATAGTCCTCTTCGACCGAGGTCTGCATTTACATCATATCAATAGAAACACACATAACACAACCTTCAGCAAACTTGTATTATTCATTTAAAAAAGAAATGTTATAGCCTGCTTTCTCAGGTTACCAGTATGGATTTCTAATTTTAATACTGAAACATGAACCGTATCATTTGCATACCTCCCTTCAGCCTTGTTCTGCTCTGTTTACCGAACAGAAGCTCAAACCACATCCCTGGAGGAGTATATGTGACAGCCCCATAATAACCATAAACATATTTGCATACACCTCAGTCATTGTCTTTCCGCAGAAGTGAGCAGTGTGCTCAAATACAGTATGAGACTCTCCTACCCATCAAAATCACAAGTCGTTTGCTGGCTGGGTTGTTTCGGTTTGGACCATTTTGCTGCGCCACGTTAGATGGAAGGTAATAAAGAAAATTGTGTGGTGAAAAATGGCATGGAAAAAATATGCCCCGGAAATGTTGGCTGAAATTATGGCCTCTTTGTCAAAGCTCTGCTGTGAACGACAAGATGCTCAAACTGTCCACTTTGCTATTCCTGCCAGAGAGCTGGACATGCCGTGTCCATTGTGCCTTGTTGTCGTACCCTCAATATGTCCTTTGTACCCTAGTTATGTAAGAAATAATTAACCTCCACATTCTTGTCTTTTGTTTTCTGCATTGTGCCCCGTTTTAGATTCTCAGCAAAGGCCAGTTTTGAGAACACAATGCATTTCAACAACAAGCCTGCTGTCACTTATGAAAATGGAAAATATTTTGCGACACTCCCCACTAACCTTCACGCAATTTATGCTGTGTTTTATGCATTATTTCCTGGTTATCGGTTGTCGTTCACACTGACACAGAGCAGTGTTTTTCAGCTCTGGCCCCAGGGAGCTATGGGACGACTGTTTTTAGCCTAGTGCTAATTCAAAAATGTCATTCAATCAAGGGCTCAGTGGTTAAATAAGGGTAGTTAGTGCTGAGCTTCCTCCAAAGTGCAGTCCCTTGGATCCCAAAAATTCAAGCGAAAATCCTTCTGACCACATAGCAGCAGGTAGTGTTTTATTTAGGGATTTCTCTGAAGGTGCTGGATTTATGTCCCACTCCTGCTGTATGATCCTTGAGCAAGGTATTTAATTTGAATTACTCTAGTAAGAGTACAGTGCAGGTCAAAAGTTTGAGGCTACCTCTGCAGCGTGGGCAATAGCTGTATGGGATGAACTGGAAGGAAGTTTGAAAGCAAAGTGTCCTACGTCTCTGGGAAATGCTGCATAAACCTGTTTCCGGTGTACTCAAACTTTTGACTTGTGCTGCTGAGTTTTTAGAAGTTGCTTTGGACCAAGGTTTTGGTTGAAAGAGCTTAATATACTTATATGTATTTGTTTTGCTGACACTTTTCTCCAATGCAACTTACAATGTTAAGGTTACCATTATTCACACAGCTGGGTAATTTTACTGGAGCAATTTAAGGTAATTACCTTGCTCAAGGGTACTACAGCCAGAGGGGGGGATCAAACCTACAACCTTTGGATGCAAAGGCAGGAGCTCTAAGCACTACATTACCAGCTGCCCGTTAAGAATGCAGAATTTGTTGGGAAATTATATAAGTGCACTGCGGTATGTACATTGAGGGTAACAGTTTTTGACCTTGGTTCCTAAATTGTACTTAGATGTTAACCTGGTGAAAAAGGACGTGAGTAAAAATCTAGGTGGGTACAAAGGGTGAAGTCCTTTGCTGGTAGAGCTCCCATGGTATTTGTGAGATGTCAACCTCAAGTATCTACTATGTGTGTGTGTGCAATTCTTTCCTGCTGTTGGAATCTGAGAGACACCATCAGTAGCTGTGAAACACTGATTGCGCCACTTAATAATCTCAAGTTTATTTTATTAGTGCCATTGGATCAATGGTTACTTCTAGTTGTTGGTCTTCAGTTTCATTCATTTTATTTGCATCCTAAAGCTGTGAAATAGTGATCGACTCTTTTTTCAGATTTTTGTTGAGTGTTTTCGAAGAACAAACATTTCGTTAAAAATGTCAGACACTGGGCAACTACATTAAATCACGAGGGCTGTTTCTGTCATTTTGAATGCAGCTGTGGGGCAAAAAAAGCAGCTGTGAATATTCGATTTTGGGAAAGTAGGATCCATGTCTTTCCTTTCATTTTATGCACATTTTATGTTTTCTTCTCTTGAAAAATCTCCAGTCAGAGTTTTTTCATAACACATTTATGAAAGGCAAACTACAAACACTGGGATTTTTTAAATCATTTCTCTGCACATTACTATTCTGTGCTATTTTTTTTCTTTTTTTTCAAAACAAAGGTTTACTGTCAATTAATGAATTCTAGCATTTTTAAAAAGTCTTGTCTTCACCAGACTATCTAGCGTGTTTCCTTGAATTCATTCGTTTTTTGGAATAATACTGGTCATGTGTGGTATTATAAGTAGACTAATTAATACTGAAATTACACACCTTAATCTCTTCTAAATTACATATTTTTTTTTCCTTTTTCTGGCATTCTGAACAATGGGTAAGATTGTTATGAATACAGACTGTGTTGTATTATTAAAGACCCACATAACCATTGACTGTATTTATTGTGACATATTAAACCCAGATCATATTTACAGAGGAAATTAAAGAAACCGTTTATTTGTTATTGCCTCCTAACTGGAAATGCTTGAACTTTACCTTTCCTATATCAGCTGAGAATGTAGGTCACTTTTTCATAATCAGTTAAATACTCTTTTATCCTAACTATTCAGGATATTATAAAAATGAAGGCTTTTTTGCTCAAGATAAAGAAAATTTGTGTTTTTTTTTTTTTTCCTACACCACACTGGATTGTTATAGTGAGAGTCCCAACATTACTATCACATTACAAAAAATCTGAATGCTGGTGCAAGAAGTATAAAAAAAATGATCATATCAAATAGTTCTCAGGCCTCTTCTTCGTCTCCCACCGACACTTAAGGCACATGTCAATGTCTTGTTACGGTGCTACAGGGCTCCGAAGGGTTTAGCCCCCGCTTGTTTAACAGAACTTATTAATATGTACCAATCAAAAGCGATTCTTCAGTCCGTGCAGCCAACAACAACGTGCAATTCATTCAACTTGCCCTGTGACTCTCACAACTCCATGTCGATGATCATGGTTCCGGGAGGGTTAAGGTTCCTCATAATCATTCAAATAAAATGTAAATATAATTTCTAGGTACAGTGACATTGCTGCAATGTCTTGCCTTCCCAAAATGACACAAACACTTATTATAATTTAGCTGCATTAAAAATGAGTTGAGCTGAATGGTTTAGAACGGCTGTTATGGGCTTGCAGGGATGCGGTTCTGAAGTACGTTCTGTAACACAGATGGCTTGTAGAAAACACAGCACCGCTTGGAAATGAAAACAAACGTTGATGCGCCGCAGAGCGTGTATGCCGGACGCAGTGTAATGGAGTGGAATCCAATTAGCGGGAACACAATCCTTTAAAGAGTCCTAAAAGTATTGATTTAGTTTTGTATAATTCGGTTTTAAATTACTATACTGTATATTTTCCAGAAATCTCTGGGGAGATGTAAATCCTAGTAAAACATTGGTCTAAAAGCTGCCTTAATGATGGCCATTATTTCACTGCAGCTGCTCTGGGGTGTAGAGCAAACAGGATTTGTGCTTCTTAAGGTACTTACACATACTGTAGGCCTGGCAGATGAAAGGTCACAGCATGCCCGCAAAATGTACTTTTAAAACAAATTAAGACGTTTTGAACGTGTTTTATTCATAGGGAGTCCGAGCGCCGTCGATAAAAAAGCGATGCTGGAGAAAATACTGCTCGTGCCAAAAATGCAACATGGACATGGCGACTCGTTTTTGCTACAGATTCCAGTTTATTCTGTTCAGCTGCGAATACGTTTTTGTCAAAAAACCAAGTAGCTTTAATCTCCTTCCCAGCTGTGTTCCTGCCTTCAGCGTTAGACTTCATAGTTTTTAAAGTCCCCAGATTGGGGCCGTTTAGAAGCGTCTGCTGTCTGGGACCCACGATAAGGGGGGGGGGGGGGGGGGGTGCTGTGGTCTTCTGAAGTCTGGCATTGGCTTTTCCACTGCAAACTGGCAGTCAGCATCAGCAGCGGGTCAGTGATCGTTGAGGGGGCGTCTAATGGCCGAGCAAAACACGTGAAAGTGTACCGTCTTCGCATGCAAACGGTGCCGGGTTATTGCTGTTATCTATTAATTTAGTCGACACTTTTCTCTAAAGCGTCTCAAAATATTTGGCTTGCACTTTAAGCTGCTTACAATGCTTTTAGACAACTAACCACGTTTTACTGGAGAGTTGTCGGGGGGTGGGGGGGTGGAGTGGGTTTGGTCAGGTCCTGCTCTCTGGTGGGCCTAGGGTTTGAGTCCCACTGGGGGTGCCTTGTGATGGGCTGGTGTCCTGTCCTGGGTGGGTCCCCTCCAGCCTTATGCCGTGTGTTGCTGGGTGAGGACGTGGCTCGCCGCAGCCCCACTTGGGAACAAGCGGTTTCAGACAATGTGTGTGTGTGTGTGTTGTAGGGTAAGCACCCTCACAAGGGGTACTAGAGCAGGAGACAAGATTCGCACCCGTGCCTGTGGATTACAAGGTAACGGCCTTGTAAACCAGTGCGCCACCTGCTGTTGCAGCATGTCGGGATGCTGCAGTCAAGCCAGCCCTCTGTGTGACTGGCCTCATGAGGCACACGCTGTGGGCGCTCAGACATGTGCTCTGTCCATCTGCGCTACATTATTTGTTTTTTTCTCTTAAACCAGCGCTCGGTTTTACTGCCCGATTTCCTATTGCTGAATCAATGCTTTGCAACCATCTTTGGTTGCTTTGATTTGACCATATTGCAACATAATGCATGAAGTTTAACCAAAATCCACATCTAGATAATGATCATTTTGAAAATAATAGAATGTAATTTTACTGTGGTATTGGGGCATTGTTCTGTATATTTCCAGCGCTGGTGGCGGTTGGATCTCCACAGAAGGGTTATAAGCAAGTCATGCTGCTTTTCTGCATAAGCGTATTGTTGCAGAATAATATACAGTGTCATTCTGACTGTATTATTGTGGCTGCTAGTAGTGTAGTGGTTAGGGGTGCTGCCTTTTGACCCAAAGGTTGCACGTTTGAGTCTTATCTATAGGAACCTTGATCAAGGTATTCATCCAGTAAAATTAACCAGCTGTATAAATGGATAAATAATTGTAAGTAGCTTAATACTGTAAGTCACTTTGGAGAAAAGCATCAGGTAAATGTATTGCAGGAAATCCATCTAAGCAAAACGAGACAGCAGTCAATACAGACCAGGGGCTGCTTTTCATTACGGGACCTCCCTGAAAAGCAGCTCGATAAGTCACTGTTTTGGAACCTGGCTGTAACTGCAGAATGAATGGCCAGTAATTATTGCCTCCTGCAGGAAACAATTCTCATATTCAGCACCTTTATACTAGAAATACGTATTCTGGTGTACAGCCTTGAATTAAAATTTAAATTGTTGCAGCTCTTTTCTATTTACTGTTCCTTTACAGGTGGGAGTCAAATAATTGCAAGGCAGCAGCTCTAATCAATATGCTATCTACTGCACAACTATTATATATTTTTATTCTCTCGTTTTCTTTGTGTTTGCATATTCCCTCTGGATGCTCTGGTTTCCTCCCACCATCCAAAGACATGTGTTTCAGGTAGATTGGTGACTCTGTGTTAAGTTAGTGTGACTGCGTGAGTGAAAGAGTGTATGTAACTGCTCTGCGATGGTCTCGTGTCTCATCTGGGGTGTACTCTGACCCACGCCCAATTCCTCCAGCCTACCACAACCCTGACATAGACATGCAATTAACAAAAGTGAATGTGTGAGAGACAATTTCTGTTTTCATTATAAAATCTAAATTACGTCAACATTTACATATTTAGCAGACACTTTCCTCCAAAGCAACTTCCAATGAACTCTATGTAATGTTATGAGCCCACACACCTTATTCACCAAGGTAACTTACACTGCTGGATACACTACTACGCTGGGTCACTCATCCATACATCAGTGGAACACACTCTCTCTGTCACTCACACACCACTGGTGAACCTGAACAGCATGTCTTTGGACTGTGGGAGGAAACCAGAGCACCCGGAGGAAACCCACACAAACATGGGCAGAACATGCAAACTCCAGACAGAGCGGGGCTCGAACCCACGTGCTCCTACATCTCCCAGGAGCTGTTATTAATTAATTTATTAATTGCAAACATTTAAGTACTTGTATGTAAAGAAGCAGAACAGATGTGTTTGTCAGTTTGGAGAGACACATTAGCTGAAGCAAAATTTACACCCTCGGTGGGATGCCAGCCCATCACATGGCAGTCACACACTCATTTACACACACATACAGAGTATTCAGTTTAGAGTCATTACTTCAAGTGAATTTGTGGTTTGGAAAATACTGGCCGAAAACAGTAACATCTGATGATATCATGTGGCTCCAAGGCCAGAGGGACGGAAAATGAACGTGACTGTATGGAAGAGAGCACGATTCCCATAGTGCAACTGCACACAGCCCAGGGTCTGCAGTCGCCAGTGTTAACATCAGTGCCAGAGGTTTGCGGTGGCCTTGTGCCAGACTGCACTCACCAATACGTGATATTCAGTCACTGACACCCAGACAACAAATCCCACAGGAGCCTCTTTTTCAGATCACACTTTGCTGACTTACAGTAGATTACGATACTTAGAGTGATTTATTCATTTTTTGAAGTGTTTTTTTGATCCTGGCCCACTTAAAATAAGAACTTTGCTTAAGGACACTGCAGCAGCAGGTGGGATTTGAACCTGCAACCTTCAGATTTAAAAACATCGACCACCCTTACATCCCCTGCCTCATACCCATTTCTACAATGGACATCAGATGATGACCACCCTACACTGAATAAGAGGTTACTGGATGGATGGATACTCTAAAGGAAGGTACAGCTGGTAGTAGAGGGGTTAAAGCTGCTGCCTTTGGACCCAAAAGTTGCAGGTTTGAATCCACCTTTAGCAGCAGAACCCTTAAGCAACCTATTTGCCCTAAATTGTTTGGGTAAAATTGCCTTCCTGTATAACAAGGAGCTTGCAGCAGTGTGTAACTGTGCTCTCTATCAAAAGCAAATCTTCCCTTGAGGTGCAGCTGAACAACAGTTCATTACTGCTAGTATTACCCCAGGGCTGAGGTCTGGTCTGGTCTGCTCTTCCTTGTCTGGATACAAACCCCTACTATGGACCCAGATAAGCAGATGGATGTCCAGAAAGGAGAAGATAGAGGGACACAATGGAATAGAGAAGTTGTGTTTAAAGGTCAAAGGACTTGTTGGATTCATGCCCTGGAATTGGCCTCTTGCTCTAATGTTTGTCTGTGTGATAAACTGATGAGTCCCAGTGTGGCTTTAGTTTCTCTTTAGACATGTGGGCCTTCTTATCCTGCTGCCTGCTACTTGGAGGGTCTTGAAATCTTTGAGATGCATATTTTGACTGAATTATACTTCTTTAGAGTAATACTGGAAAGTATTTCCAGTTTTTATTTACGAGCGATCAAACTGTCCTGTAATTCAGCTGAATTATGTGCAAAACAGTTATTTGAGATGATTTGTGCCTCCTACACATCAAAATCTTCTACTGAAACGTTACCTCCTGCTTTTTTGCTAGTGAAGAGCAACATGTCTCGAACAGCAAGACTTGACAGGGAACTCCATCTACTATGAGACAGCAGCGACTGATGGGAAAGAATCGGCTGCCTCCGAACTACAGTCTCTATCACATTTTGAAGCCCAACGCAGTTGTTGGTTTACCGCCCATCTAATTTCAGTAACCACTTTGTCTTGATCAGAGTCATGGTGATCTGGAGCCTATCCTGGAAGCACTGAGCACAAGGCGTAGGGGGTTACACCCCGAATGGGACAACAGTCTGTCACAGGGTAGCCACACACACAGACATTCCCATTCACATACTAAGGGCAATCTGGAGAAGAGGGAACATGTAAACTTCACACAGACTAAGCAGGGATGAAATGTCCCCATGTCCTTCCGCACCACCCAGGCGTTGCGAGGAGGCAACGCTCCGCTCTGTGCCACCGTGCCGCAATCATTGTTTTGCTCGGCAGACAAAACAGGAACATGTTCATTAAGAAATCGAGCTGAACTTGACGCTCAAGACTGGCTAACTACTCCATAGTGAAGGCAGCTCCTCCTGGTGCTTGACCCAGGAACAGACGGAGACTTTCATTTGAGAGCCAGGAAGGCAGAACCACACATGCTGATCAAAGGTGCTGGAAACAGACAATGAGGGCAGGAGATGCATCAGGGTCCTTTGACAGAGGATGAGAAAGACAGTCTAGAGGAGAGCTGATTTCACCTGCTGTGACCTTGCTTGTAGAGACACTACACACCACTGTAGTCCCACACCCCAATCCATTTGTATTGACCAAAAGAAGACCTTTTAAGGTGCACCGGAATTCCAGCTATGACCACAATTTGGCGTGCAGCAGATGAGGGCAATAACTGTCTGGACAACCAGGGAAGAGAGGAGCTATGGGAACATCTCCTGGAGGCTCGATCTATCCTTGCAACCATCTAAACTGCACATTTGCAGCCACAGAAATGAGTCTCACACTTGATATGGTCACGGTCTGCAAAACAGGATGAGACCGTGACCTTCTCACACTCATAAATGAACCAAAATTTTTCCAGGAACTGTGAAAGGTGAACAGAGATGATGGGGACGTTGTTAAACAGCAATGAGCGGTTGACTGGATATCCAGTAGCGCTCTGGCACATTCTTGAATTGCAAATGCTAGGCTAACGGGGGGGGGGAAACTTTTTTCCTTAAAAAATAAGACAAGCATAAAGGAATGTGACAAGTCTTTTCATATCTCTATTTAAAACAATATCTGAAGGGTTATGAATTAATATAAATGATTCATAAAAACCATTAATTCAGCATAAAAATTAGTAGTAATGCAAAATATGATGTTATTGATTTGACACCATAATTCAAAGCCTGGTAAATTTGTTTGCTGAGGCTTTCGCTTTTATAGTAGAATTAGTTTCTATGACATGGCTGTCTAAAATTAAGTTGTAATATTTCAGTTTTGTCTCTGTAACTTTTTCCCTCTTTAAGTTCTATATACGTGCAGCTATTAAACCACAGTGTGTCTGTCTCTCTGTGACCTGTGACAGAAAGTAGGACTTTTTAAAGACTGGTTTTTTTGAAATTCTCTATCAAAGTTTTAATGCATTTAAATGACATTTCTCTTTTTCCTGGATTGTCGGGGATTTGAGATTGCACTTTTCTCTTTTTACAAAAAGGTTGTGCAAGCATTTGCATAATAAGGCTCTACATGAAAGCAAATCTCCATGGGACAGACAGATCCTCTGTAAACCTGCTCTAACACTGAGCTCTAAGGCAATCCCTCCACTTTCAAGCCCTACAGAGAATTTTCTGCGGCACAATGCAATCTGCCTAAATCCCTGTTATTGCCAACATTTTCTCCAATTATTTTAAATTCAGCCTAACTGCTGCTGTTAGCTGCTATTCGTGTGCTTTGATTTCGAAATGGAAATTGTCCACTCTTTGCCACGCCCACCCTCGAGGTCATTTTACAGCCGCTGGATGAGCACTTGGGCCCTTGGAAACACACGCTGGCTGTCAGTGAACGTTCGTCATCAACGTCGTCCTGGGATGATGCCTTTCTGCACCTTATCCATTTTATACAGCGCTCTGTGGACCTCGGTTTTCAGCTGGCTGGCATCTGGCTCAGGCAGCCAGCAGCTTACTCGCAGTAGTCCCTCTGCTTTTCCAAACGCTCCCGCTCCTCTTCACTCAGGATGTAGGTGTCAAGGTAGTAGTAGAGCTCATCTGCGGCGGTGGGCGCAATGAAGCGTTCGCGATCGACCCCGTACTCGTCCAACAGCACCAGACTGAAGTAGGACCTGGAGATCCGGAGGACCTGCCTGTAAGCAGCAATGTGACATTTCCGCAACATCAGAGGGGGCAAGAAAGAACAGACGTGGCCATTTAGGCACCAGTGGGTTTCACCAAACCTAAGCTCCTCGATGACATGATCGTCCAGCTGCCGGTCCTTGATGCGGCCCACCTCTCGAGGAGGACTTCCCAGCAGCTCGATCACCGTCACCTGCCGCAGGTCAAGGCCGCAGCTGGCTTTCTGTATAGTAACACAAAGCAAAGTTGTAGTGAAGGCCTTCATCAAGTCCAGCTTTGGCCTTCATCACCAGTAGAACATGTGGCTCATGGTACAACCAGGCGGGATGCACCTACCTGCAGCATAATGTTCTGCAGCTTATAATACTGGTTGGAGTTGTCAGGTGTGGAAACGACGAGTAGCCTCCTCTTCTCATAGAACTGGTCCAGCAGTGCAGCAGCTGTTCGGACGTCTGTGTTTATCTCCATCGCTGCCAAGGTAAGTGTGTCTCTGAGCTGCCTGAGTGCTCTCGTTTCCCATAACATCTCACGATTCAGATTCATTAGACTTCCAAGTAAAACTTGAAGGTTTCTTTTACTAAACTTGGTAAAATAACAAAGACACTGGTTCCTTACCAAATATTTCTTTAGCAAAGGTTTATTAATATCAACAAAGGTCACGTTATCATTAAATCTTAGTAAACCATTAACTAATACATTATTAAGCAATCTTTTTACTGATTTCTATGAAATCTGAAAAAAGGGAAGGATGCAGGCTGTGAAAGGTGACCACAGCTCTTCCTCTGAAAGTTCATTAGTACCAAATCACCCTCTCAGGCCGGATGACTGCAGCCCTTTGATAGCGGGGGCCCTAACGACATGAGGCTGGATCAGCCGGAATGTTCCGCGTCAGCATTAGCAACACGCACTTACTGACGCAAGTCAGAGGAGACCCTGACCAGCTGCGGTTGAACTGGCACACCCGGGTGGCGGGACCCCTCCGCTCATAGCCCCCGTCGCAGAGGTGCTCGCACACGGCCCCGTAGTTGTTCCCGCCTGAGTCACATCTGAGGTACCCGTGGAGCGGCGCCTTAAGGATCGGACACCTCCGAACTGGAAACGGGGGGAGGACGTGAGCATCCATATGCTACGGTTCAAAGGAGGTTAGCTCAGCTTATCTTTTATGCAATGCTGAGCATTGGCACTGGTAATACCTGGACAGTTCTACCACAAGGACACAAGAGAACGTTAACAAGACGAGAAGCAGATTTATAACTGGCTGCCCATATATCATGGCCATAATCCTGTCTTCTTAATACACACTGCATTAAAACAGCTTTTAACAGCACTGCAGGCGTGAGCTTGATATGTTTTCCGTACAGGAATGTTTGATTTGCTTTTTAAATCACCTCCCTTGTCCTTGGCCTACCTTCCACTCGGATGATGAACTTGCAGGTCGCCTTGTTCCTGGCCTGGTCGTACACTTTATAACGGATGACATGGATCCCCTCCTTGAAGTCTGAACCTGGCTCCTGACCCATCAGTGTCACACTACAAAAAGACTGATAATTATCCACATCTCAAAAACTCTTCCCTCAAAAGACTGAATGGAAAAAAATAACCACACTTGTACCCAGTCAGCCTGGTGTCTGCGGTATCCTTGACAACTGGAGGTTCCCAGGTCACTTTGACTGTCAGCTTTCCCGGTGCTGCAATCTTGACTCGGGATCGAGGGCACTTAATCATTGGCGGGTCATGGTCTGCAATCACATGGATTCTTATTTGGTATAGAACTCAACATTTTATTCTTTGGTGAAAGATACAAACTCGGGAAGACATAGACATGTAGTGTTGAGACTTAGTACATCACTCGATCACCAAACTAGAACTGTAGCTTTTTAAATGGTAAGAGAACATCGGGGAGTAAAACTGAACCCAAGACAGTGCTGGAGAGAGAAGGGGACCTTGACGAAACGCTCGGAGGCTGGAACTGCTATATTACAACTATTGGAAAGACTGCGTAATGTTGAGGTAAACGAGCCTGTTCTGGGTCGGAAAAACTTTCAAGGAAATGGCTATGCTACCTTTTTCTGCACTTTTATATGAATATCCTTGTAGCCTGCCGAAGCGGCCCGGGGAGGGGGCGGAGACGGGGGCAAAGCAGCCACAGCTGGAGTTGACTGCACTCCCTATTTCTTCCCCGGTGCCCAGCAGTAGAGAGAAGAGATCGAGGAGGAGAACGAGACAGAGAAGAACCCGAGCTCGAACCCGATCCCAGAGACGACTCTCCCAGCCCCCCTGACCCGCACGAAACCTCATCTTACCTGTTCCCTGGTCCCCCTTTTCCATCCCCTTCCTTCTCCTTGCTCTAAGGGCAATTTAAAGCCCTCATCAACGGGCAACTGCACCTCTTGTCTCCTGCCTCATCTCTTACAATCCTGTACTGACTAAAGTCCACTTTGGAAAAAAACGGACTTTGTGTCTCCTGCTCTCCAAACTTAACCCCTTTGTAAGTAGACATGGAATTTGCTAAAGAAGTTTTTGAACTCCACTGCGAGATAAATATCCAGCATTGCCAAAACATGCTGTTTGAAGTAAATGATGTCGCCAGTTGGGTCTGTTTTTAAACAGGCCTTCTACCTTCACAAGTGGGCTCCGTCCCGCTCCATTTGCCCTCCTCGAGGCAAGTACGTGTGCGGTCCCCCTCTATCTGGTATCCCGGGTCACATGTATAGTCACATCTGGAGTCCACGAGCACACCATCGGTGCAGCTCAGGGTACCGTGGTAGATCGTAGGCAGCACGTGACAGCGAATCTCTTCAAAATCACCAGAGAGTCACAAAAAAGAGAGTTAATCCAAAAGATTTCTGATGCAAGATTTTACTGAGTGTAACATATGCTTGCAGAAATGTTATGAACAAAACCACAAAACAGGGCTGTTCTCTGCATAACTCCAAGGTAGAACCACATGGAGACATACAATAAGTTAGTCAGACTACTCACGACGACAGTAGGGCATGCCAGACCACCGTCGGGTGGGCAAGCACTGCACGGCTGCTGGCCCTACCAACTGGCTCCCGTGGTCACAGGTCAATTTGCAACGTGTTCCCAGGGTGCTACGGTGGTGCCCTCCCAGGGGGGAGTGACAGGTCACCTCCCCGTTCTGCAGACTGAAGGTGTGGCACCAGCGTGGATCTACAGCAGAAACACCCATCAGTAGGGGTTCTATCAGTTCTACCTCTCATTTCACCACCGGCTGCACAGGCAACATTGAATTTTCACATGCCAACATTTAGTACGTTATACTCTTCTAGCCAATTCCACTTTCCAGTGAAACTAACTCAGTTTGGAAGATTACAAAGGTCAACTGTGTAGAGCAAAATCTGCAGCTTCCTATCAACAATGATAGAGCAGTATGGGTTATATAATTTCGAAATGAGGTCGTATGGATTACACATACGCTCCCAGAGTTATACTCTCTGAACATGACCCGTGTTTTTGTACATAGAATTTGCTGAGCTGTTACATGGGAAAATGCTCATGTTCTAGTGTCTTAGTGCTTTTGCCTTTCCTCACTTACTTTTGTAGTCCAGCTTGGGGGTGTAATGGATTTGCACCACTGGTTCGAATTCACTGTAGCCTTCTCCAGAGCCTGAAATAAACCAGACTGTTCTTAACATTCCTTGTTGGACCGAAACATTGTTGTGGGCAAGGGCCCAGACCACACCACACTTTTGTAGAAAAACATGAGTAAACATTCACATTTGTTTTCAAGCCATGCCTTTCATGGATACTTGTGATCTGGAATTAAAATCCAAAACTGACATAGGCCATGTATATACAGGGTTTTCATGCCATTTTGACTTTCATAATTTAGTATAATTGAAATTGTTACAAAACAAATATTGAGATGAAACTCGGCATTATTGTGGGCAACAGTAGCAGCATTCTTAAAAAGTACGAAAATTAGCCATAAAGTATCTGCAACAATGTATTTTCAAATGAATACAGATTATTGCAGATACTTCTTTGAGTTACACTTCTCTAATGCATGAACATAAACGTCAAGTCTACACATCACATAACCTAGGTAGACAGCTCTCTGTTGCCGATGCCTTGTACCCTGAATCATCAAAAATCCCCAGAGAAAAGAATAATATATGCTTAGCTGCCTCTAACAAACACATCAAAACACCTGGGACTCACACAAGCGCCGAGCGCTACAAGGGGTTTAGCTTATTGAAACCTCTGTGGAGGAAAGTGGAAAGATGGAAAGTTAGACTCACTGACATTCATTTTATTCTTTTTTTTTAACAAAACCTAAGTATCCTACTGAGTGACATATCATAGAAACTTCAGTTTTGTTCACAGGCTGCACATCGGGGGGAGAATGAATGAGTTTTATGGCCGGGGGAAAACTAACGGAACATTTGAACCCCTTGCTACTGCTCGTATTGTATACATCTGCGGAAAGCAGCACTATGTGGTCACTGAGCAAAACTTGACATAATACTTTAAGAATTCAGAACTAGCCTCTTTCATGCTAATCACTGTCTGAGCTGTTTTTGTGGTGGAACCGGGAGTCATAGATTTCCCCCACTGGAGCATAATTTGAAAACAAAGTGGTCATGGGGTCAGTTGATCTTTTCTGCCTCCTCATCACTGTTCTGTGATTTTTCTGTTAGGGCTCTGTTATTGTTGCTTATTTTGTTTCACGTTGTGACTGTTCTTCCAAGCTTTAATTTGAATTCTATGGCTCTCCAAAGCTTGCAAAATTAGGTTGTCGGACAAATCGATATTTATTGATATAACCTGATCTAAATGCTGAACACTGAGAGTCCTGATAAATAAGAAATAGGTATACTCCTGCTTTTCACATGTGCACCCATGTAATCTCAGTGGAACCTCCAGAAGATCTAACTGGGTTTCTGGAAATGCTGACAACCTAGCAAGCAACTACGAGTCTCTGGAGACTTTAACATACCAAGGTGGTGACACAATTTGGAGCAGTGAGGTTTGGGGCTTGAAGTTGTATTTGCCATTGAACAGGAGTTTCCGTGTCAGACCTGTGAGTCATGAATGTACTCCATGCGCGGAATGTCCTGTCTGCGTCTCAACATTTGGGTGAAAGAAAAACTTCTGCTTTTCAGCTCTATTTGGGGATTTTACACCACGTGTCAAACCATAAAAACAACTTTGGGGAAGAGGCCATGTCCCGAGTGTTCAAGCAAACCTGAACTTGTTGCAATCAATATCTCCATTGGTATTATGGATATTTCTTGGTCCCTCAATTTCTGATAGATTGTTACACCACTGTTCCCAATCCAGGAAACTAATCACACACACATTTTCAGAACCGCTCGTCCCATACGGGGTCACGGGGAACCGGAGCCTACCCGGCAACACAGGGCGTAAGGCCGGAGGGGGAGGGGACACACCCAGGACAGGACGCCAGTTCATCGCAAGGTACCCCAAGCGGGACTTAAACCCCAGACCCACCAGACAGCAGAACTGTGGCCCAACCCACTGCGCCACCGCACCCCCCAGGAAACTAATCAATCTCTTATTTAATTTATTTTAGTTAGCCAAAATCTTTATAAATTGTTATAAATTGATACATTTGGACATTTTATTGGAGCAACTGATACTAAGTACTGTACTTAGATCAATGCTGGAGCCCCTCCAGAAATTTCACCATTATGCTACTTGCCAACTGACTATTAGTATTATGGACTTTGACACTTGTGCTGATTAGATACTCCACTGGAGTTATTACATTTGGAACTATAATGTACCTCTGTCATTTTAACATGAAAACTTTATTCCTAAGCATTTTTTAAGGCAATAAGTTACTTCAAAAGGCTCCTTATACAGCAGTCTACTAGACCTGATATTGGCAGCCAAAACTGAAAAATGACACATACTTCTAGTTTATTTCATTTATTGGGATTACACAATAAAAATAAATTTCATAATATATATAAAATTACTTGAAAAATAGAGCATCCACTTTACGAACCAGTTTTTATTGACTGTGTCTTCATTCATTTACTTATGCATTCGTTCATTTTCCCACATTCATTTTCTGCATTAAAAAACAGAGAAATAAATATGTAAAAGGAGAAAGATGCAGAAAGACTCTGTTTGGAGATGTGTAATACTTTTGTTGCTCCTGAAATGTTACGTGTTCAGTGGTGGATTAGAGTGCACTGGTGTAATGTACCATATACAAGAGTATTCCCATCACTGTGCTAAGTGGGTCAAATCACAGCTTTCCCACAACAGAGGTATACAAACAGTCATTAGCAGGTGATTAGAGTTACATCTGAGCTCTAATGTCACCTTTCTAAGAATGAACAAGAAGAAGAATATCAAAAGGAAGCCAGAAAGGCAATGAAAAGACACTAACATGTCAGCAATGGCACCTTTTTCACTCACGGCACTCGATAAGTTTCATTTATAAATAAGTTGCTTGGCTGAGGTGCACGAAAGAGGTCATAAATAGCTGAGAATGACTCGATGTCTAGACTAGATGCTTATTCCCAGAAGGTCATTGATTCCACTGCAGTAGAACCAATGCAGTTAAACATGCCACTATTTTACTAAGGAAGCAGGGAATAGTTTGCGTCGTTTGGAAACATAAAGACAACGCCAAACAGCTTCTCTCATGTCTTCCAACTCAGCAGTAACTTACTTGTGTGAATGAAAAATCAATAAAATAAATAGATAGTAGCTAATTTCAGTGTTCCTCACTAATCCTCACTGTCCCATCGCATTCCTCAGTGTTCCTCAACATTCCTCAAAATTGCTGTGTTCCTCAATATTTCTCATTATTCCCGTGTTCCTCCGTTTTCTTCACTGTTTCCCACTGTCCCATGCTATTCCTCACTATTCATCAGTGTTCTTCGCTATTTCACCTTCACTCATCATTATTCCCCAGTGTTCATCACTGTACCACACCATTCTGCTATACCCCTCATTATTCCTCACTGTTCCTCACTATTTCTCATTATTCATCAATTTTCTTCACTACTTCACCTTCACGCATCATCATTCCCCAGTGTTCATCATTACTTTTCACTGTATCACACCATCACTCTATGCCCCTCATTATTCCTCACTATTCCTTGCTGTTCCTCACTATTCCTCATTATTCATCAATTTACTACTTCACCTTCACTCATCATTATTCCCCAGTGTTCATTGTTACTTCTCACTGTACCACACCATTCCTCTATGTCCCTCATTATTCCTCACTATTCCTCGCTGTTCCTCACTATTTATCATTATTCATCAATCAATGTTCTTCACTTCTTCACTATCCATCATTATTCCCCAGTGTTCATCATTACTTCTCACTCATTGTATTCCTCAGTATTCTTCACCGTACCACAGTATTCCCCAGCGGCTCCTCAGTTCCCCACGTTCCACACTGATCTCGGCAGTATTTCCCACGCGTGTGTGATACAGAGTGTTCCTGATCTCTGCGGTATTTCCCTCTTCCTTCTGCACGACAGCCAAAGTAGAACAGCGGCCAGATAGTGAGTCCATCAGCTTTATGCGGAGACAAGTTTTCACCGGTAAATCAATACTTTCGTCTCACTAAACCCCTAGACTAGTTCTCATTTCAGCGACATGAATCATGATGATGGTGATGATCATGTTCCTCGCAGTCCTCACTGTCCCCCCCACTCCGGACCGGGTCACCGGCCACCTGTCCTGTGCAGCGCTCCGTTCGGGGACAAAACGTGGTAAAACAATCCGAGTCCCGCAGTGTCTCATATACCAGTATTTCATTTCTCTTTCGTTTCGTTCCCCTTTTTCTCTTACCTTCATCAAATCCACAGACAGGAGCCACCAGGAAGCCTTGGAGCGCCGGGAAAAGGAGAAGCAGCGCTGACATGATGATGGTGGTGATGATAATGATGATGATGAGGAGGAGGAGGATGTCGCTCCCTCGCCGGCGAACAGCTGCTGCTGGCGAACGAAAGGTGGAGAAGGAGGCGGCGCGGGGCTTTGCGCGCTTTAAATGTCCGTGTTTGCGGGGAACAGAAAGCGTTTCGATGAGAAGGTGAAGTCGTCGTGCCGAGATGAATGTCTTACGGGTGTGTGTCGTGTGGAAGAAGAGCCGCGCTAGTAGCATGGGGGTGTGTGTGTCTCGCTGCTTTACGCGCGCGCACACGCACGCACACACACACAAGTGGCCACTGTGAGCACCTCCTTTAAGTCATTTTTTGCTGATTCATATGTCATATGTCTAGTCTTGCTGTCTAGTCTTGCTGTGATCTTGCCAAAATAAACAATTTAGCGGTAGTTACAAGAGACTCGTGACTGTTTTTTGTTTGCAGTAATCGCTAAACTTCTTTTTTAACAGGAGTATTTTGGACAAAAATGGCAATTCCATAAGGTATATTAGGTTTTAAAACTGCAAGATGTTCACAAAATGTAGATCATTTTGGATAGGATGTTTGGAAGCATGTCATGAATGTGTAAAAAACAGCTCTGAAAGTCTTGTCCCAGCAAACAGCTCACATTCCATGATGTACCTTCATCGGTTCTCTTTCAGTGGAGGCTTTTTAATTTCATGATTACATCATACGCAAATTATGCTTATTTCTGTAAATGGAAACATAGGGGTACTTAACTTGCACTTAAAGTGCTATTTCAACAAGCTGTGACACATTTATTCCTTTATCAGAGACTTTCCTCTAAGTGACTTCCAGTGAACTCATAGTGTTATCAGCTCACACACCTTAGTCACCAAGGTAACTTACACTGCTAGACACACTGCTTACACTGGGTCACTCACCCATACATCAGTTGAACACACACACTTTCTGTCACCCACACACTATGGGAGAACCTGAACAGCCTATCTTTGGACTGTGGGAGGAAACCAGAGCACCCAGAGAAAGCCCACACAGACACAGCAAGAACATGCAAACTCTACACAGATTGAGCAGGGATTGAATCCACATCCTCTCACACCACCCAGGCACCATAAGATAGCAGCACTACTCACTGTGCTACCCTGCCACCGCTGTGTGACAAGTTTCAGAAATTAGTTTTCTGTATATTTGGACATGGATGCGCTGTTTGCTTTGGATCCTGCAGCTGTTTTTCAGCAGCTTGTCTTCATGCTCCAGAGTGAAAGCTGGGATACTGGAATGGTGCTGGCAGCACCTGTTGGCCTGTCTGTACTGCGTTGTTTACTCCAGAAAGTGCTCAAAGCTGCAGTGGCACAGTGTGACATGGGGATCATGAAAAATCGTGCATTTGTTGTTATAATAATGCATAAGACATATCCACATAGAGTGTGAATTAAAAGTGTGAGCAGCACTACAGTGCAACGCTACAGTAGGTCGATACACAGATAAAAATGCTGCATATTTCAGAAACACATTTTGAGTGCCGCAGGTTAAAGATGAAGGTAAAGCACGGCAGTGTCGCTCGGTGGATTACACTGATGCTTTTGAACTCTACACCAACTCCAGGTCTCTGTGAAGGTTGCCGGTTCACCATGTGTCTGTGAGGGTCACAGTGATCTGGAAAGAAAAGGAAAGACAGGCTGCACATGAATATACATGTTTCACTATAAGAAGGCTAACATTTTATGTGACTGGACAAAGGGATCAGGCAAATAAAGAATACTACTACTACTACTAGCCTGCTACTACTAATACCACTACTACTATGGGTGGCATGGGCACAGCAAGTAGTGCTGCTGTCTTACAGCACCTAGGTGGTGCAAGAGGATGTGGGTTTGATTCCCATTCAGTCTGTGTGGAGTTTGCATGTTCTCCCCGTGTCTGTGTGGGTTTCTTCTAGATGCTCTGGTTTCCTACCACAGTTCAAGGACATACATTCAGGTTCATCCATAGGGTGTGAGTGACAGAGAGAGTGTTCCACTGATGAGTGATGTACTAACAGTTTAAGTCACCCTGATGAATAAAGTGTGGGCTGATAGCACTACATAGAGTTTGTTGGCAATTGCTTTGGAGAAAAGTGTCTGCTAAATGAATAAATGTGAATTTACCATAAGGGGAGGTGCGGTAGTGCAGTGGGTTGGACTGGGCTCTGCTCTCCAGTGGTTCTAAGGTTCGAGTCCTGCTTGGGGTGCCTTGTGACAGACTGGCATCCTGTCCTGGGTGTGTTCCCTCCCCCCGAGCCTTATGCCTTGTGTTGCCAGGTTGGGCTCTGGCTCCCCGTGACCCTAACTGGGACAAGCAGTTCAGAAAATGTGTGTGTGAATTTACCATCCATTCTGTAAATGTGTGGGCACAATAAAACAAGCAAATGCAAGGAAATTCTGGATGAAATGCACACAAACATAGGGACAATATTCTATTCATGTTGTGCACAGAGGCCCGATGCCACGTTCAGAAACCTGCAAGTGTGAGGAGACTAGTTGTACCACTACTCCTTTACACAAAACTTAGGGTTGGGCTTGAAAAAAGTTACAGACTTTGACAGGAACACTCCTAAATATATAAACTTGAACGGTTTTGTCCCTTTTGATCATTTTGTCAGCTGATTGGAGAGGTACAATAGGGTAACATCTCCAGGAAGTCTCGACAGAGTTCTGTGCGCTTCTCCGGCCCAAATCCTCCAGGATTCGCCCAGGAAGGAGCCGTTCGGAGTTCAGCGTGTACGGCAGGTGGCGCTGTTTCCCAAGGAATGTGACGTCGCTCCGTTTCTGCAATGACTGGCCTTAGGGGTGTGTGTGTGTGTGTGTGTGTGTGTGTGTGTGTGTGTGTGTGTGTGTGTGTACGTGTACGTGTACCTGCACCTGCCCCTGCCCCTGCCCCTGCCCGACAAGGTCAAATAACACATGGTGGCTTGGAGTAACACGCCATACAACACAACTTGATGGCCTTTAATTTCTAGGCGGTTTGAAACAGCAGCAACAACAAAAATCGATATATTTACAATTTGTTTTGAGGTTTAAATTATCCCATAAATTGAGATACACGGGGAAACTGACCGAATGTCATCGCTGTGCTCGACAGCATTGGAACAACTGATTTATTACAATGTCTTGTATTCAACTGAGATTAGGCGAAAGTTAAATCACCTTCCAGCAAAGTGCAGACATGAAGATGAACAGCTTTCGGCTCCTCTAGCGCAACGACGTCCTTCAATTTATTCTAATTCATTATAACACAATCCATTAATATTTATGAATATTTATGACGTTATGCCCTTTGCCGCCTTGGTCCCGTTTATCTTTACTCGCACGAACACGTTATGTTTCCAATGCACTTTTAATTATCAGAATCAGAACGAGCTTTCCTTATTGCCAAGTATGTTCACACATACAAGGAATTTGTCCTGGTGACAGAAACTTCCACATCACAGACAGGATGACAGTGACAAGACAGATGAGAAGATAGAATATGTGAATGAAGGATAAAAAATATATAAAAATATGAATTACCCAATATACAAAAATAGTCCCTAGACATTCATTGTATGTATGTACAGGTATGTTCTATACAAATGGCATGCAAGGGAGTGTAAGAGATATGATAAATAGCGTTGTGTATTGCTTTTTTTATTATTATTTTGAAACTGCTATTTCATTACAATCTAAATACACACTTTCAGAACCGCTTGTCCTATACGAGGTCACGGGGAACCGGAGCCAACCCGGTAACACAGGGCGTAAGCCCAGAGGGGAGAGGGGACACACTCAGGACGGGACGCCAGGCCGTCGCAAGGCACCCCAAGCGGGACACGAACCCCAGACTCACGGGAGAACAGGACCGCGGTCTAACCCACTGCGCCACCGCGCCACCGCACCCCCCACACTCTAAAGAATATTTTAGAATTGTCGCCTACCAAATTATCAAGACTCATCCATTTTGACCATTTTACAGCAAAAAAAAAAAAAAAAAAAAAAAATGTATTCACGTTACATTACATTTAACTTCAAGAGCTGAGCTGGGGACGCGAACACCCCTTCATTTTCGTCGCCCGACGACAGCGCGGAGACCGGCGGGCCGCGGAGTATGAAAGGCAGACCGGCTTATTTGCATCTCATTTGACTACTTGGCAGTTTCTGCTCTTTGATTGGCTGATGGCGGACGGGATGGCCCCGAGCCAGAGGCGCTCTGCGTCTCGCTCCCTCCGCGAAGGGACTTTGTGGAAGGGCTCCGGCCCATGGGTGCGGCGCGTGGGTGCGGCGCGTGGCTCTCCATCGGCTCCTGTATAAATAGCCGGGATCAGCGGATCCGTTTTCTGTGGGAACGAAGCGTGAGCAGCGCTGCCGGGGTGATCCGACGGCTCCTCCTTTTCTAAAAGCGACACATCAGGGATTACTGTGTAACGGATCAGTGCTTCGTCGCTGCTGCTGCTCAGTTCAGGTCGGTGCCTCTTTTTTTCCTCTGTGGTACTGGAACCAGTGCGTCTGTGCTCTGTCTGTCTGTGATTCTGCTTAAAATAATAAGAGCATTGGACTGGTGAGAAATGAGAAAACCATTTGTGTACAGTTAGAAGCTCAAGTATCAGGAGGTTTGTAGGCTGTGAAATGGTTGGAAAACATAAATGTATTCGAACATGTAAAATGTCATGGGTGATGTGATGGTCACAAGTGGTCACTCTTCTTCTTCTTCTTCTTCTTCTTCTTCTTCTTCTTCTTCTTCTTCTTCTTCTTCTTCTTATTATTATTATTATTATTATTATTATTATTATTATTATTATTATTACTTTGATTCAAACATTTGAACATTTGCAGTGTTGTAGCAATAAATGGTAAAAAAAAAGAATGCTGCGTATCACCCCTTTTATATCGTTTTATGATACCCGTAGGATTTGTGTTCCTGCTCCTCTGTTTCACTGTGAATTTCGTTTGATGTCAACTGGACACTGATATAATAGATGTTTAATTTCCATCTCATTTATTAAGGAAAAAGTTCACTTTATGTCATCCTCCTTTAATTTTATAGACAATTTCTAGACACATTTTCCACAGTTTGTTACTAATTTGTAGTCATTTTGTCTTTGATGAGAACTGAGGCTGACAAAGGGAACTGGGTTTGGGTCTTGGTCGGTATTAGAGCTGTACTGGGGTTGAGACTGGGTCAGTATTAGATTTGTACTGGGAATGGTATTAGATTTGTACTGGAGTTGGGACTGGGTCAGTATTAGATTTGTACTGGAGTTGGGACTGGGTCAGTATTAGATTTGCACTACACTCAGTATTAGAGTCGGTATTAGGGTTGTACTGTGGTTAGTATTGGGTTTACTGCTCCGGTTGGTATTGGGGTAGGTGCTGCGGTTGGTATTAGTTGAATTGGAGTCGGTACTGGGATTATTGCTCGGATTAGCATTGGAGTTGTACTG
This sequence comes from Scleropages formosus, assembly GCF_900964775.1. Lineage (NCBI taxonomy): Eukaryota > Metazoa > Chordata > Actinopteri > Osteoglossiformes > Osteoglossidae > Scleropages > Scleropages formosus. The sequence continues at coordinate 19,310,569 of NC_041819.1, read as the reverse complement.
AAGTCGGCACTGGGTTCGGTACTGGGGTTGTTTCTGGGGTTGATACTGAGGTTGGTATCAGAGTTGTACTGGGTTTGGCACTCTGTTTGGCACTGGTACAGTACCTCATTGTGCTGTGCTGTGCTGTAGCGGTCACAGCCCGGGGGCTGCTGGGAAACTGGGCTTGCCTTTCACACGGCTCTGATGTTTCTGCATTTCTCTGTTCGTAACACAAACTGCAGTTTGGTACTTAAAGACACAGATTCATAAGCTCACAGTTATGTCCCATCGCCGCTGCTGCTGTTACTGCTACTGTTCCATTGAAAATACCATAGTTTATAGAAGGTGTTGATGTATAAAATTGCCTTTGAATAAAAGTGCCACATATTCAGGGAATCAATTGTAGTAATATCTAGTAGTTCTTGCTAGTTTGTAATAATTCCACACATGACAGCCTTTACCTAAATGCACATGGACCTGAAGTGCAGCTCTAACTTATATCCCTGAGTGGCCTTCTGATTCAAGCTAAATTTAGACCCTTAATCATAGGCTTACTTGAGTATTGCCATCTTGAGTGTGACGTTTTTCTATAGGTAGGAGCTTGCACGTTCTCACCATTTCCTCCAGGTGCTCTGGTTTCCTCCCACACTCCAAGGACATGCTGTTCAGGTTCCCCCAGAGTGTGTGAGTGACAGAGAGAGAGTGTGTTCCACTGATGCATGGATGAGTGAGCCACTGTATGTAGTGTATCTAGCAGTGTAAGTCACCACGGTGAATAATGTGTGTGGGCTGGTAACACTACACAGAGTTCACTGGAAGTTGCTTTAGAGGAAAGCGTCTGCTGAATAAATAAATGTAATGTAAGCGTAAATGTAGATAATAATGACAAATGTAAAAGTTTTCTGCAAAGTAAACTTAATTGTGAATGGAATTGTGGAAATGACAGCAACTACGAATTAACAAGACGATGTATCGCTGCTTCCACGCACGAAGGCATTTATGTAAAATTATATGACTGTTTGAATGCTACCTTGTGGAATGCTACAGGTGTGATCTGTGAGGAATGTCGGACACGTGAAGTCTGAAAATGCATGAAATTAATGTTTTTTTTTTTTTTTTTTTTTTTTGACGGAAGAATACAGCAGTAGGAACGCATTTAATCTTTAATTGCTCGATGGCAGAATCTGTATGTCATTTGCATGAAGGTACATAAGATAACACTGTTTTATGGTGCAACATTACCACTCATACTGATACCTTTCAATCTGCAGGTCTCCACCAGTCCGGTTCCCCACCCGTTGGCTTCTTTAGCAAGCGTTTCTCAAGATTCACCATGATGCAAGTCGGTCCCGAGTTTTCCAGCCACAAACACTCTCTCCTCAACGTGATGAACCGCTTCATCGCTGCAACCAACAACATGGATGAAACCATCATGGTGCCCAGTCTGCTGCGGGATGTTCCACTGGAGGAGCAGGAGAACCAGGACCCCGTGGTGGACAGCAGCAGTGACAATGCCGATCCCGCCTCCCCGGGGAAGCGGAGGGACATGTACGAGCACTACCTCTTGCTGAAGTCCATCAAAAACGACATGGAGTGGGGGTTGCTCAAAAGGGAGAGGAGCGGTGGCGCCAGCTTCCTGGAGATGGCTGTCAAACAGGAGGAGCCCGCACCGCCCCTCGAGGCCGAGTCAGCCGCGTACGAAGACAACGCGGACCTGGAGAGTCAGTTCCATTATCACCTGCGGGGGCTTTTCGGGGTCCTTTCTAAGCTCACTGTACAAGCAGACCACCTCACCAATCGGTACAAGAGGGAAATTGGCGGAGGCAACTTCATGAGATAGACACGGTCTCAGGTTGAACTCTTGGTTTCTTGTTCCTTTCCGCCGTCTTGCGTCGGCGAGATGCGCCGCGCGCCGAAGTGGGCCGTTGCGAAGCGTGTCTCGCGTGTCATGTTCACTACACACAAAGGGCCTTGAGCTCAGAAGAGCGACTAACATGCAAGTTGCGTCATGCCAGACTTGCCCAAGCAGGCCCTGCCCAACGATTGTTCCGGACCGTGACATTTCGCATGTCAAGCCTGTAAATCCCTTAGAATAAATATGCAAAGGTTCAGGGTTAAACGAGGACACACCAGGAAGTAACCCACATGAGATTATTCAGGGATCTATATCTCATTGACCTTTATGACTTTATGACCTTATTCCAAAAGTTACAACTGTTAAGAGTTTGAGTGGACTTGAGTGACATATACTAAAGTATGATTTTGCAGGAAGAAATATTTCATTCGAAGCAGATCGTGTTAGGGTAACAGGTATGCAGGTGTGTTCGCTGTGGGCCTGCAAACCCTTTTGTCTCATGGTGGAACATTAATTTGGTGAATTGATTTTTGTTGAAGTCTATGAACGGAGATGTAATTCACTTGCCCCTCTGAAGTGGCTGTAATGCTGCTGTTCACACTGAAAATGTGTAAAACCAGAAATAAAGAAGTATGACATGTTATTTTTATTTCTTTGTCATTACATTTCCTTGATGCTTTTCTCCGAAGTGACTTACAGTGTTAAACTCACATCATCGGAAACCGCTTGTCCCACATAGGGATCACGGGGAGCCGGAGCCTAACCCGGCAACACAAGGTGTAAGGCTGGAGGGGGCAGGGAACACACCCAGGATAGGATGCCAATCCATCGCAAGACACCCCAAGTGGGACTTGAACCCCAGACCCACCAGAGAGCCAAACCTGGTCCAACCCACTGCACCACCACACCTCCCACAACATTAAACTACTTACATTTATTTATCTAGTTTACATAGCTGGGTAATTTTACTACAGCCATTTAACGTAAGTACCTTCCTCAAGGGTACTACAGCCAGAGGTGGGAATTGACCCTCCAACCTTTGGGCCAAAGACAGCAAGTCTAACCACTATGCTCCATTAGTTTCCCCTACAGCCTTAGCCAAACAAATGGTAATAAATTTACTTTGAACGTACGTTTCCCCCCAACGGTAAGATCGGCGTAGGGTTAGTTTTGTGTTCTCGACATAATGCTGGACGGTTCTTGAAGCCACACGGTTGTGTAATGTGTCACATCCTGCCTAGTAACTAAGACAAAGCTCAAGTTGCTTGAATCTGCCATGTTGACGTTAACGTGTAAACTGTAAGACCTTAATTGCTGTGTTTTAAGAGCCTCCCGGTGAAGGCTACTGCACCACGTGACCTCAGCAGGATTTTCTCTTTTGTACATTTCAAAGGTAACGACAGAAGCCATAATTTATGCTGCTGATGGAAAGAGCAATCACAATGAAACAATAACCCCACTTACACACCATTGTCTTCCTACACTTCCTCGCGGCGCTTAGTGAGTAACCGTAAACACGGACGCGGTAAAGGCAAAACTGGGCCCTTCTGTATGGCCAGACTGTCGCACAGCTGCTTTTCCATTCCTTCTGGACTCCGTGTTAAAAATACTCTTTGCTATATTTGATGTTTTTAACATGCAATGTTTTAATAAATCTTGAAACAAGTTCACGTGGTTTTTATTGTCTACTAGCTTGCGTCTCGGGCCGAGACTAAGAGCTCTTCGATTTTTAACTTTCAGCTGATGACAGAAATGGGACAGAAATCCTAAAGACCTAACGAAGGTTTTACAAGAAAACTCTATGTAGCTTGACACAGAGAAGTACACACACACATTTTCAGAACCGCTTGTCCCATATGGGGTCGCGGGGAACCGGAGCCTACCCGGTAACACAGGGCGTAAGGCCGGAGGGGGAGGGGACACACCCAGGACGGGATGCCAGTCCGTCGCAAGGCACCCCAAGCGGGACTCGAACTCCAGACCCACCGGAGAGCAGGACTGTGGTTCGACCCACTGCGCCACCACACCCCCACAGAGAAGTACAAAAATAAAAAATTAAATTTTTTTTTTTTTTTAAAAAAAAAAAAAAAAATCTCAAGAGGCCACCCATCAAGGCAGCCAGCTAGGCACCCCAAGCACTGCCACCACATTAGTTTCCCCATAAGTCACCCTAGTGGTTGAACATCTAAATCACTTTTTACCCAGAATTCAACTATTTACATGTATTTATTCAGCAGATGCTTTTCTCCAAAGCGACTTCCAACGAACTCTATGTAGTGTTTTCAGCCCACACACCTTATTCACCGCAGTGATTTACACTGCTAGATACACTACTTACACTGGGTCAATCATCCATACATCAGTGGAACACTCTCTCTCTCTCTGTCACTCACACACTATGGGGGAACCTGAACAGCGTGTCTTTGGAGTGTGGGAGGAAACCAGAGCACCCAAAGGAAATTCACACAGACTGAGTGGGGATTAAACCCACATCCTCTCACACCACCCAGGTGCTGAGAGACAGCAGTACTACTCAGTGTGCCACCATGCCACCCAATTTTAGCTCTTTACAATAAACAAATCTTCCCACCCAAACACACAGGAATGCCGGTTGTTACGAGACATTTGAAATGTATATGGAATGATGGGAATCAGGAGGACCAAACTTGCATGAGTTTCCAAGAAACTAAAATACGGTCACTTCCAGTGCCTTGAAACGAAGAACAAGAACACTTCATATAAAGATAAAATAAATCGGGTTTTGCTCAAAAGACGTACACTTGCGCTAAGCATTTTGGCAACACAAAGATCACGGCCATCTTCCAGTAATATTCTGATGATAAAAGAAGGCGAAAGTTCAACATGGGTGTAAACTTTAACTTTTGTTTGCAAAGTGACATAGTTTCCTTTATGCAGCTGTAGCTTATTATTTACAGACTAATGTTTCTATCAAAGAAGACAGTAAATGCCTTGGTCAGTGATACGGTCCTCTTACAGCATAAACACTTCTATATTATGCTACTGTTCTTACAAACTTATAAATGCCCAACAATAAATGCTGTGCAAAGATATCTTGGACATGTAATAGAATAGAATAGACAGACACACACACACACACACACACGCTGGATGAAGCTGCTTGCCCCAAGCGGGGTCGCGGCACGCTGGAGCCTAACCCGGCAACACAGGGGCTAAGGGACACACCCAGGATGGGACACCTGGCTGTCACAGGGCACCCCAGGCGGGACTCGAACCCTAGACCCACCGGAGAGCATGACCCGGTCAAACCTGCCGGTCATCACAATAAAGGCGATTGCGAGATAATTTTTCTTTCCATGGAAAAAGGATTGGAGTGGGGGAGGGTGCAAACGTGCTACAGTTGCAGCGCGAAATAGACCAGAACTTAAGCCTGCTCATGCAAACTGGGTCAGTTTCCCAGAGACCCTGAAAGGATTCTCAGTAGTCTGTGGACTGGAAACCGCTTCCAAGGCGACATCATGCGTGATGTGTTCCGTATATTCAGTGCATTTCATTCATGTACAGTGCATGGAATGGTGTACAGTACATATTAAGAACCATATGCTGAATAAAAATATAGAATTATATATATAAAACACAGAAAATTATTTTAAGACACGTCAGATAAAGATCCACACTAAAATTATTCCAACATATTTATATTACATTAATTATATTTGAATAGGGGGGCGCAGTGGGTTGGACCGGGTCCTGCTCTTCAGTGGGTCTGCAGTTCGAGTCCCCCTTGGGGTGCCTTGCGATGGACTGGTGTCCCATCCTGGGTGTGTCCCCTCCCCCTCCGGCCTTACGCCCTGTGTTACCGGGTAGGCTCCGGTTCCCCGTGACCCCGTATGGGACAAGTGGTTCAGAAAAATGTGTGTATATTTGAATATTTACAGAGAAAAGCAGGAAATGCTGATATACATGCGACAGGCACACACACAGCTCTCATACAGAGTCACGGGAAGCCTAACCCAGCAACACAGGGCAAGAGGATACACCCAGGACGGGATGCCAGCTCATTACAAGGCCCACCGGAAAGCAAGACCCAGTCCAACCCACTTCGCCACTGTCCCCTCTTCATAGGACAGGCTTTATTTTATATTTTTAAACACAAAATAAATTTCAAATGCTTCCAAATAAAGTATATACTGTAAAATTTACATTTACTCTTCATAAGATGAGAAACGGTGGTGGTGAGAATTGTTTGCATATCTAATACATTTAGGTCCTCTACTGGTGTGCTTCACAGAGGTTATGAATTTTGGCAGTTTTTTTTTTTTTTAATCCCACTTACTTCACAGACGTCTGCAAATTGATCCCTGAGGACGCCTTGAGCAACAATGGCTGAATTGCCCAGCAACACATCACACCCTTTGGAAGTCTCCCCTCAGAGCTGTGTTGTAAAAGACTGTTGCACCCATCATTTCACACCGAACACCTGATATGTAGGTCACATTGAGCAACAAAAAAAAAAAAAATTGCTGACTTTGTTAGGACTAAATCCCCTCAGACACCCAAGATTAAGAGTTATTAGACCAAAAAAGGGAAATCTCTACATGGGGAAAGCTCTGCCTTACAATAGATGGTCAAGCGATAACATTCCAATCACAGTCCATATCTCAGGTCTGGAGGTTGAGGCTTTATAATTTAGGTTCAAATCAGATCCCGAAGACTGGAACATCTGATCGATGTCTTCAGATAGAAGTGTCAGTGTTACACTTTTACTCTATGTACTCTAGTACAGATGAGGCAGGGTAGGGGTCAACAGTTGTACAGGGTTATGGAGCCAGAAAGATCTAGAATATGAGCGGCCGCTGCAGTTCTGCTCCCTTGCCTCATGCAAATTGAGAGCTGAGGCCATGTGTCCTCAGTGAGACACCATAAAACCTTCTCCTTCCGCAGTGGGATATCTCCCAGACCTCCACAGCTGGACACCTGGTAGACGTCTCTGCCGTCTGCCGCACTTGACCTGTCTGCTGGCCTCAGCACTTGACCTCTCCGCCGATGGCAGTAAATGACCTTTCAACGGCCCACGGAAGGAGACTGGGCAGACGTCTCCCAGGTTTGCGGCAGGGCTGGTGGATGTTTGCTCAACTGCTGGCATGAGTGTGGGCCAAGTCTGCCCAGACTTCTCTCGAATACTGAAACACAGCAATCAGCTGTTGTCAATAAATATTGTCCTACTAAGCAATAAATGTGCAGTATATCTACACTATCACTTCACGTGCAATAAAAAAAATACATAAACTTAACAGTGTGTATTCTGGCCATGAGGCTGTCTTCGATCAGCACCTGGAAAAATGGGTGGATGAAGCGTCCTGAATATGCAAACGAATGCTGAAATTAAAAAGAGCAACACATGACCACTGCTGCTCTATTCTTCCTGCCAAAGTGGAAAAAAATATTCAAAATTATGTCAGAGATGAACATTATGTAAATGATAAATGCAATACTGTATTTTACATATAGCTGATGCTTTTCTCCAAAGCAACTTACAATGTTAAGGTTATAATTATAACAAGCTTACAGTTACTTACCCATTTAGGAGCTTGGTAATTTAACTGGAGCAATTTGGGGGAGGGTACCATGATCAGAGGTGGGAAGAAAACCTGCAACCTATTGTTCCAAGGGCAATTTAACTGGAGCAATTTGGGGGAGGGTACCTTGATCAGAGGTAGGAAGAAAACCTGCAACCTATTGTTCCAAGGGCAGAGGTGCTAACCACTATGCTACCAGCTGCCCCCCCATAAACTCTGAAAGACCTATGATGATTATGATGATTGTAATAGCTTGCTTGGGACACAATTTAATTCATATGCTATAATTTTTTCGGGGGGGGTTTAAAGATATTAAATACATTCTGAACTGAAGGCAGTCAACTAGTACCAAACATCCATCCCTTACTGACCACATGTCCTGAGAAGGGTTATGATGAATCGGACCATATCTTGGAAGTATTGGGTGCAAGGCTGAGGGGGGTAACACTCTGGATACCAGACTATCATAGGATAGGCCCCCCAAACACACACACACACACACACACACACACACACACACAGAGACAAAGCCAGTTTAGCATCACAAGCTTGGCTGGACCATATGTCTTTGGATGGGTGGAAACCAGAGCAACAAGTGGAACCCCACAGAGACATGGGGATAACATGCAAACTTGACTGACTGAGCAAAGATCAAACCCACCCAAAAACCACCCAAGTGCTGTGCCACAGTACTGCCCTGTATTAAACCTGTTAAATAATATAAATTTATACATAAAACAGAAACAATGAGCGCTATGGCCATAAAAGTACCTTACTCTTGAAAATGCATGAATAAGTCATAGAACGATGTGCTCTGAACAATGAACTGGATGATGGTCTTAAAATATATGACTACGACCCTCTGACTCTGATTGTCATACATGCTGTGTGGTTTTAACATACTGTACATGGACTAGACAGCAACAATGATATACTGTGGAGAATCATGCCATTTTTTGCAAATAAAATAAAGGTGACTTCAGAGGGATGGCGGGAGGACAGTCTTCTTTAGTCGAACCTCAACAAAAAATTCAGTAGGGAGTTTATCTTGATAACGCTCCAGATCCATTAGAACGAAAGTATGATTGATAAACCATATCAGCTCAAAACTTCTTGGTGTTATGACCATTTATGCTTGTGTTAACAGTTCACTTAATCATTTTGCAAGCAGTTTTTACCTTTGACTTGCGATTCAGAAAGACTTGCATCTGCCAAGATTCAAGTAAATTGAGAAATGGTTTTATGACAGAAGATAATTTGAGCAATTGACTTATGACCCCATTTTACAAAATCACCCATTCCCTCAGAATTTGGAGGAGGTGTTAAAGGTAGCATGGTGGCACAGTGGCACAGTGAGTAGCACTGCTGTTTCACAGTGTCTGGGTGGTGCAAAAGGATGTGGGTTCAATGCCTGCTCAGTCTGTGTAGAGTTTGCATGTTCTTCCCATGTCTGTGTAGGTTTCCTCTGGGTGCTCTGGTTTCCTCCCACACTCCAAAGACATGCTGGTCAGCTTCACCCATAGTGAGTGTGTTCCACTGATATATGGATGAGTGACCCAGTGTAATTAGTGTATGTAGCAGTGTAAATCACCTTGGTGAACAAGGTGTGTGGGCTGATAATGCTACATAGAGTTTATTGGCAGTTGCTTTGGACAAAAGTGTCTGCTAAATAAACAAATTTAAGATGTCTACCAAACATCATGCTGTTGGAGGACTGTGTCACCAGAAAAACAAAAAAGAAGCTGAATGGAAGGGTGCTTGAGCAAGGCTTCCTCTTACACAACAGATACCCCAAGACAGCTGTGTTCCTTCCTTATGGCTGCACTTTCCCACTGCCGTACTGTAACATCCTTCCTGAACGTGAGGACACGGAACCCTGTCCAAAGGACCAGCCAAGAGCTTCGCTCCCGCGTCTAGCACAGGTCCACAGTACGCAATGTTCTAGACAGACCTCCACAAAAAACTGCCGTAGCGTACAGTGCTGATGACCTTAACCGCTTTGGCCCTAGCTTGGCAAGAGCTGCTCTTCAATACATTTACGTTTATTTATTCTGGGCTTTTCTCCAAAGCGTCGGAGTTTTATGCTACTTACGATGATTTGCCTATTTACACAGATAGGTCATTTTTTTGCAGCAATTCAGGGTAAGTACCTTGATGAAGGGTTCTGCAGCTAGGGATTCCACCCAGGGTCCTTTAAGTGCAAGCTGAGAGCTCTAATCTGCTGCCAAAAAACTGATGTGGCATCAGTGATTTGATTCAGTGCCCAGCAGACATTTATTGCACCCTTTCCCAGCACCTCCTACTCTGCAGGCTATTGCCATATCGTCCCTATGTCCAAGTCCTTGAAGACAGTCATTCCTCCTCTGCTGCAGCTTCTCCGTGCAGGGCTCAGCATGAGGAATGTTCTCTCAAGCAGCAGTTACATAACCAGCGAGTGGGCGTGGAACCTAGCTGGGGCTGCCAGACGCAGCTCTCGCCCGCTCCCAGCCGTGGCCATGCGCGCCCATCCCCCACCGCAGTTCTCCCTTTCGGCGTTCCCAGCCAGCCCACATCCACCCTCTCCCCCCTCCCCTCGTCCTCTTCTCCTCGGGATTCTCCCATTCGTGCTCATGCACACTTTTGTCCGTATTCTTTTTCTGCTGCCCAGTTTATTCTCACCGGCCAGGCTCAATTCAGAGTAACTGTTCTTGTTACAAAAGGGGGTGTGCTGGCATGGTGGCGTAGCGGGTCTGGCCGGGTACCCCTCTCTGGTGGGTCTGGGCTTTGAGTCCTCTGTGGGGTGCCTTGTGATGGACTGGTGTCCTGTTCTGGGTGTGTCCCTTCCCCCTCCAGCCTTGCGCCCTGTGTTGCTGGGTTAGGCTCTGGTTTGCTGTTACCCCACTTGGAATGTGTGTGCGTGTGTGTGTGTGTGTGCTGGTTCTTCTGAGACAGGCAGCTGGTTCATTTTTAAAGGTAATGAAGCGACAGTCTTCTTGGTCAGGTGTGTTACAACAGCACACTCAGTGCCACACCCATGATAGTAGAGTACAGTTTAAAAAGCAAACTCCTCCTTGAGCAACCATTTGCACTGCAGCAGATGTAAAAAAATGAGCTGGGAGTTGCTGAAAGACATACATTACACACACTGACGGAAAGTGCTTATCCAAAGCGGGGTCACAGCAAACCAGAAACCAACCCGGCAACACAGAGCACAAGGGGGAGAGGACACACCCAGGATGGGACACCAGTCCACCACAAGGCACCCCAAGTGGGACTCAAACCCCAGACTCACCAGAGAGCAGGAACGAGCCAAACCTGCTGCACCACCAAGTCCCACAACACACCTTCCGTTTACATTTGTTCATTTATGGACACTTTTCTCCAAAGCGACGTACATCGCAGAGAACAATACACAGAGTACATTACACCGACAGAAGTAGAGATTTGAATGCAGACACGTGATTCTTCAGTACAGTCAATTTGTCACAAACCACTGTACAAACCAGTATAAATTACAATAACTGCATATAGCCTTTTCTATTATTAAACAAATTGTTCTCGAAAATCATAATTTACACATCTGCTCTTGTAGATGACTGAACCAGAGCCACCCCCCGTGTAAGCGAACAAAGCTCTGAAACCTGCAGGTGAACATCGTAATCATTTTCGCATTAATTTCATATTAATATGAAATTCATTTATTGATTGAACATATTGATTGAACAATGATTTTGTGGAGGTGAAGTTGCTGGACATATAGGCAGCATATTATACATGTGTACACTTTATATTATATGATGAGCTCTAAAGAAATGGCTAGTGAATCCAAATGGTTATGAGCATATTCGGTGAATCAAATGTGGTAGTAATTTTCTGAGATTGTTATCTATTATTACATTTTAATTTCACAGGTTTACAATGAAGAATGCTCCTAAATGTATAGCACATTTTAAATCTTAAATTAAAAAAAAAAGCAATAGCTAAAATGGAACTTCGCATGTTTGCAGCCTATGACCGTTCAGAGTTACTTGTTCATCCCACTCTTATTAACTGAACTACCTTACTGGTGCGCTTATAGAAACTCAGCAGAGTCATCAAGCAGTTCTTCATGCTATTTTTAGGACATCTAAGGTCATGTAGAGTAGCCAGCTTGTTAATACTTACAGTAAAGTAAATTTAGACAGCATGGTGATAAAGCTGCATCCCTCATAGCACTCATAGTCCAGCAATAAATTATTTATGCTAGGTGTCAAATAATTTTACACACCTCACTTCATCCTCCAGTCTAAAAAAAAAATTCCGAATTTTACACTAAAATGTTTTCACCGCTGTGATTTAAATATAGATTACGGGCATTGTTTGGTGCTCTAAACAGTAGTGCCTCTGGTACTTTTTTTATTTAATTGGATTGGTTATAGTTGGTGCTTGGAAATCCTGATCAATTAATTAAGTAATGAATCAATCTGTAATCCAATTTCTAAAATTAGTAACAGCACATTTTTTTTAACCTAGGTTGCAGAATAAATTGGCATATTTATTTAATCCTAGTACAGCTCAAATTAGCACATGATCCAAACCATTACTTTAAGAACGAAGAATAACTGAAGGGAGGGCAATCGTCTAGCTGTGGAAAAAGTAACCTGAGTGATGGGATACCGATACCGCAGCCACATGAGAACAGCAGAAACACCACGGCTGAAATGGACGATTACAGGAAGACTGGCGCAAAGGCAACAGCGGTCCTTTCGGGGCTCTTCCGCAAAGCAAGAATGGAGGCTGGATGAATAAGATTTGTCTGAAAAGGAAGTTTCTGGGCTGGAAGAGTGTGGCTGCCAAATGTACAAAGGTTTCCTCAAGTTGAATGAGGAAAAAAGAGGAAAAAAAAAAAAAAAAACCTGTTGCATAACCACGTTGTGCAAAATCCAGTCCCCACGGTCATTAAAAGAGTGACCTGGAAAGGGCCTTAAGAGAAGGACGGTGGAGAAGATCCAAACTCGATTGTCCATTTTAGTCACCTTTTTCTTGCCTTTGGCACTCAAGATGTCTTTGGCCTCAAACCTCCAAGTGTCAGATCGTGAAACGAAGTGAGAAAAATGCACTTTATCCGCAGGGATCAATGCAGGTCATTGTCCCAAGACAGCATTTCTAGACACGCATGTCAGGGTATGTCAGGGTAGAACAGGCTAGGCAATTCTTTATTTTTACATTTATTCTTCGCACAGTAATAAAACAATAAATAAAAGAGTTTATCTGGAGTTGCACACTGTCTGAAAATCTCACTTATCACTCAGTGATGAGGAAACCTGCTAAACAAATCAGAGTAAAAAAAAAAAATGAAAGAAAATTGGACACAAACATTAATAACACGACCCGTGAATGACACAAGCAGGGCTTAGACACATATTTTAATCCATTGTTTATTATACCATTTATTATACTGCTGCTTTTGTTTTACATTTTGCAGCGCTATTATTCTGTATTTGAATTTGTGTACCTCATTACAGTCGCGAAATTGCAGAAACTTAATTTCGTTACACATGTTAGACAAAGGGAATTGGTCCTCTGTATATGAAAATGTATTTCAGACTTTGGCAGTCAGTAGGGACTAGATCCCTTCCAACTTCAGGCCGCTGTCCCTGGAGCGCAAACTTCGTAGGAGACGCAGAGACACGATTGGCTGCCGCGCTCTTCCACTTCGCGGTTCCACCGCGCGGCAACGCGACGGAGACGTGCCCTCATTCTAGACCAATGAGCGCCCGGCAACCCTGAACCTTGAGCCAATAGGCAGCGCGCAGCACCAGGGGCTGGCGCCCGAGCCGGCGGGGTCGATCTGAAACCGGACCTCGACATGATGATGTCATGGAGCTGCTGTTGTAATAAAAGTAAAAGGGGAAGGAAAAAAAAAGAAAAAAAATTCTCCCTGCTTCCCATAAACACTGCTAATCTGTGCACAGCCTTTACAAGGAAACACCTTTAATCTTTTACAATGTGGAAGGAGATTAAAGAACAACAAAAAAAAAGAAAATCACGTCTGTGTGCATGACATTGTAAAGACACTAATTAAAAGAATAAAGTGCAAAACTTATTCTTTCAGTACTTTTTTGCAGTCTCGGACATGCCTTTAACAGAGAGACTGCAGCTTTACGATGATTAAGCAGCACACTTAAAAACAGCCTGGCTCAGCACGGGTATTCACAAGCGTGTAAATCCGGAGGCTCCGCTCCCAGCGCCTTTGACGGGAAGCGAGCCTCAGCATCCAACGATGAACTGCAATAACCTTCAGAGCAGAGGGGAGGGGCATGTGGCACTGGGCTCATGTCCAGCCCAATCGGATTGACCCTTGAGCCTCGTGTTCACTCTGGGAACCAATACGGTTTTTCCTGGCTTGTGTTCTGCACCAATCGTGAGGCGAATTTCTGTGGGCGTGGCGATAGCGTGCAGCGCTCAACCTCTCCTGATCCGCACCGGCTTTTCACTGTTACGGCTCTTCCCGTAATGAACAGCGGGGGCTTGTGTGTCTCGCGGCGCTCACCCGTTTTTAATAAGATAATTGCAAAGATATTTATATTTTATATATAATTAGAGAACACAAAAACCCTTGCCTAAGGCACATATTATCGAGGTCAGCTGGTAGCATAGTGGTTAGCGCTGTTTCCATTGGACCCAAAGGTCCTAGGTTCGAGTCCCACTTCCGGGTATAGTACCCTTGAGTAAGGTACTTACTGTAAAAACACTCTACTAATATTACCGAGCTGTATAAATAGGTAACTAATTGTAGGCAGACTAACATAGCAAGTCACTCTGGAGGAAACATGTCAGCTAAATGAATAAATGCAAGTGTTCAATGAAGAAAATATTGCAAGCCATAATATGAATGAGGAGAGGTTATATATAAATCCTCCAGTTTTAAAAAGATGATTCAATTTATATTTTGTGCTTCAAAAGATTCCATACACCCAGCCACCCATCTGCCATAAAAAACCACTTATCTAATGCACGGTTGCAGTGGCCCTAAGTTGTCAGGCCAAGGCAGAGCAATATCTCACTCTCACTCTCACTCTCACTCTCACACACACCACAGGCAAATGAGACTCCCCTGAAACACGGGTATTTGGACAGTGAGAGTAAACCAGAGCACCTGGAGGAAAGCCCTATGAACATGGGGTGAAAATGTAAACTCAACCAGATCTCAACCCATCTCCAAACTCACAGCACCTGTGGTACCCAATGCACCACTGCAACTCTCACAAATTGTTTCACTTAAGTACTTGTTTATTTTACAATTGTAAAAAAAAAATATATTACAACATATTGACTATTTTCCCTGTGGCTATTCCTCAGCTCACATTCAATTCCATCTCATCCAGTCCTCAACAAAGGCCTTTAACGTGACTGGAATAATGTGATTTATTCAATTAACAACTCAATCAGGAGAGCCTAATTAACAGCTCAGAAGCAGGAGGAACCAATGTTCACAGGGTATCACCAAAAATAACGACAATCCTTCATTCACTCCATCCTGGCTGGTCTATAGCTTTTCAAGCAACTTGATCAACAGAGAAGAACTTTATATTTTTTTTCCATTTGTTGTATAGTTGTATAGACACCAATGAACCACTTTGGCCTGTGTGACAAATCGGTAATTTACAGCAGCTGTTAAGCATGAAGTGCGCTGTGCTGTAACAGTGTGACTGAAGTGTAATGAATTACAACACAATTAAATTTTTGTGTCTTTATTGAGAAATCAAAGTTCTCGAATTTGAATCAAAGGCGCCCCCTGGTGGCCATGAGACACAAATACAGTCTCGGGGGGCAACATCCCTTGGGGGTCTCCGCTATGTGCCTCCAGTAAATACCAGTAAAGCGCTGCGCAAAGCAGAGTCTTCAATGCACCCGAAACATGTCCACTAGGAGTGGGCAGGAAAACTACGAGACCACGGCGAGAATATACAAAAACACGAGAACTGTTTACTATGCAGGAGGCCGCAAACGGGTTTTCTCATTGATGTACCGAAGACATACTGTACAAGATACAGTATATAACTATAACCACATTCCCATATTTTGCAAAGTGAGTGCTGTCCATTTTGAGGGGTTCCTGTTTTCTCTTAATATATTACAGGGGGCAGGCGGTACAGCGGCACAGTGAGTAGCGCAGCTGTCTCACAGCACCAGGGTGGTGCAAGAGGACGTGGGCTCAATCCCCGCTCAGTCTGTGTGGAGCTTGCACATTCTCCCTGTGTCTTCATGGGTTTCCTCCTCCTGAGTAATACTGCTGTCCCTCAGCAGGTGGGTGGTGTGAGAGGATGTGGGTTCAATCCACGCTCGGTCTGTGTGGGTTTCTCTGGGTGCTCTGGTTTCCTCCCACACTCCAAAGACATGCTGTTCAGGTTCACCCATAGTGTGTGAGTGGCAGAGAAAGTGTGTGTGTGTTCCACCGATGTATGGATGAGTGACCTACTGTAAGTAGTGTATTTAGCAGTGTAAGTCACCTTGGTGAATAAGGTGTGTGGGCTGGTAACACTACATAGAGTTCATTGGAAGTTGCTTTGAAGGAAATTGTCTGCTAAATAACTAAAAGTAAAGGGTGTGCTGTCACCTTATGCTACTCATTCCTCTCCCTTGGGTGGGAATAACATGTTGTGATTTGCATACTAGTGCAGTACTTTCTCCAATAAAAACTTTTATTATAAAGCACTTAATACATATTTTTATCTTTTCCAATACCGTGATGGGTCCTGAGGAAAGCATTTGCAGGAACAAAGAGTTTCATAGGAGAGATGGTCATAAATATCCTATGAGCCTTGTGTATTGCATGCATTGGGGTGCAGTATAATAGGGTACATGCAGTTGTGTGTAAACAAAACAAAACAGGAATATTTAATATGAACTTCATTGTGAAGAGTAAGGATTTATAGAAGGCACAAAAAAAAAAAAAAAACAAAAATCATTCCACATTAAAGTGATTTGAGAACTGTGCACAACTTCAGATTCCTGCGTGTGAGGCCACTCCTCCTCCTCCTCCTCGCAATGGTTACAGCTGCTGCCTTTAGACCCCAAGGCTGCAGGTTCGATCTCCAGCTGTAGTGTCCTTAAGCAACGTACTTACCCTATTTTTTTAAAAAAAAAGGGAAAAATTACCCAGCTGCATAAATGGGTAAATAAATGTAAATTGCTTTTGAGAAAAGCAACAGATAAATGTCATGTAAACATCACCACAAAACAGAAAAAAAACTTCCACCTTTACATATCCATTCTGCCTTTTCAAATATTATTTATTGGTTTGAACTTCAAACAAAACTTCATTGATTGTCCAACACAAAATCTAGCACCAGTACAATAAAACTGTACCCTGGCTTATTAAAAAACAAAACAATAACTCTCAAAATATAAATGAATAATTATGCAATACTTCAAACAGAGCACCACCCATTGAAAATAATATTATTAAATAAAGAGTGAAATATGTAAAATATATTAAATTATAGTTTTTTTAATCTAGGCAGGAGCACAAATAAAACACTATAAATAAATCACATAATACTAAAGACCAATTACACTATTAAGAGAGGGTTTCAACCAAAGATTGTGACTCGGCCTCCCTGTGGGTGTCCTGGAGCATCTGCACGTTGCACCTATGGCGTCGATGCAGTATGCATCCGAGAGACAGTCTGCAGCTTTGCAGGAATCCAGACAAACGCTGTCCTTTCACAAAATCAGCTATAAGAGGGCAGAATGCGAGGGTCAACCAACCACGTATGTAAGGTAGGAAGCCGACATTAGGAGACGCAGAACGGACGTGCAGACGGTTTGAGAATGCACCGTCACGCGAAAAAGCTGAACTTAATTGACAGTCTTGACTTTGTTTAAAGGTGGACAGCTTGACTGGGAGACGTGAAATGAAACAGGATGGTTGCTGAAAAAGAAAAAGAAAAATCAGGTTTTCAACTTCAGATTGAATCGGTCAGTAATGGCACGCTGCAGGGGTTACGGGCGAATTTAAGGGTTTTTTTTTTTTTTTTTTTTTAGGAATCCAGCTTTGAAAAGAGAAGCAATACTGAGTGCTATTGGAATGGAAGAGTTAAGAAGTTCTTAACAGAAAATCACAGACACTGACACGCAGACAGACGGACGGACAGACGGACAGACAGACATGTGACAGGTCTCTGCGTGGAACCAGAAGTACTGGGTCTGTGGTGGATGAGGAGTCCGCAGCATCTCAGCGAAAGCACCGAAAGCAGTCGAATCGGAGCTTTCCCCCTAAGCGTACGATCTCCCAACTGTACAGCAGAGTTCATTGACGCAAAAACGTTTCTCAGACCATTTAAAAACATCTCTTGAAACAAAACACCGAGAAAACAAAAGCTCACCCTTCACCTTAATGCAAAAAAGTTCAGTTAGGTAGACCTGAATAAATAGATTCTTATGTGCATATAAAAAAGGCTTAAAACATTTACCAGGCATTGAAATGGTTGAAAAATACAGAGCGAAAGAGATCGCGTGAAACCTGATAGCTGAGTTCTGACTTCCCTCACCCATAGTGTCTACGTGGGCCTTCGAGCGGAGGGCTGCTGCTGTGAATCGTCCCTTCGGGATGGTCACACTGCCCTGTTCGTGCAAGTTACGCCTTCAAAAACACTGTTTATTCCCACTCATTAGTGTCCAGTTTTGTGTACGTGGTTGTCAAGGGTCACCCCTTAACCACAACAACAGGGCATCCAAAACCGCCCTTCCCGTGGCAATAACGAATACAAATTGCTGGTTCTGGTTACGGTGAATCATTCACCATGCTATGAAGCCCAACCATGTTGATGAGGATGCTCATTCTCATTTGATCAAGTCCTGGAGGGATGGTGTCTGCGGGGGACAGGAGGTGCTGTGAGCTATATGTCAGGGAGGCTACCGGCTGCAGGGATCGACCGACAGCTGCTCCCTCTCGAGACAGTGCACCGAGGAGCCCAGCAGCCTCTGCAGGTCCGGGACGCAGCGCACAAGCTGCACCGGGCTGTCGCTGTCGCCGTCGCCCTCCCGCAGGAGCTCCTCCGGCATGGGCGCGATCTGGCTGAGGGACACCTGCTGGCGGAGCCCGACGCGCGGCATGCCCACCACCTCGAAGTGCGGGTACCGGGCCTGGAATATACGCGCCGACGTCTTCAGCCTCCTTAGGACGTCCGACAGGAGGAACCAATTACAGTAGCTGCAAAATTAAAAACCGCATGAGCCGTGCATTCCATCAATGCTCCAGAAACACACTTTTGTAAAAAAAAAAAAAAAAAAAAGTCTTTCTCCGTTCAGAAAGATGCGTGTTCAATCTGTGACACTGGGTTGTTAACATTTCCTGAACTTCCTCCTCGCTGAAAATGCGCTCGTTTCCACGGCAACCCACTCACCCCTGGGAAAGGGACACTTGGACGTGGTAGCAGGGTAAGTGGGGCTCCTCGGAGAATTCAAACGAGAAGCCGTCCTCCGCATCCGTCTCCTCCTCCTCCAGCGCAGCGTCGCCGTCCGGTTCGCTCACCTCCGGCAGAGAAAGCAGAAAGTCCCAGCACTCCTTCTCTTCCGTCTCTGGAAAAGCAGAGATGAAGTTTAATGGCAGGGAGCGCAAACCCAGGGAGAACGATCCCTCTTGGCAGCTGCCGGCATTTTCCTCTCGGTGGCCTCAAGTGGGTTCAGAGCCCCCTCTGTAGGAACCTCTCTTAAGCACAGAAAATGTCACAAGTGCCAGCCAGTGATTTACTGCATTTCTTAGCCTTCATTTACACCTTCAGGTCAACAGACAACTCCATGCTCTTATTTTGACTATCCGGAATGCAAACATTCACACAACGAGTTTAACAAGATGTCCAGATAAGTACCATGTTAAGAGGAGTATCTGGAGCTAATAAGAAAATATTAAATAAAAGGAACAATAAAGGACCATTCACATTACAGTTGCTCCCATCCTTGTAAAATTCAAATCACACAAGAAAGCTTCAGCTGATATGCTGACAGATGGCAATGGCAAACAGTAAGTGCTGCCTTAAGTTTTTCTAAAGAGCAGAGAAGGTGGCAAAGAAGTAAAGATGAAGTAAACAAGATACAAGTGATCCTCTGCCTTCTATACCTACCAATTTGGAGTCATCAGCAGTGAAATGCCACCTTTCTGTTGTCCTCCACTCCCAGATAATACCTCCAGCTGAGTTAATGTGCGGTTGTCTGCTCGCGCGTGCTCACACTCACATACACACAAACTCTGAAGCCGCTGGTCCCAAGTGCGGTTGCAGTGAGCTGGAGCCTAAGTCGGCAGCGCAGGGCTGGGGGGGGGGGGCACCCAAGGTGGGACGTCAGTCCATTGCAAGGCACCCCAAGCAGGACTTGAACCCTAGACCCACCAGAGAGCAGGACCTGGCCGAGCCTGCCGCACCACCCCCACCCAGTTATCTGCTGTTCACGGTAACTAACGTACAACTTTGACTGTTTTTTAAATTTCTTATAAAGACAGTTTACTTATTCTTAGCATCCTCATATTCATGGTGGTAGGACCCCTGGGCAAGGCCCGACCACTAGGGACAAACCACCTGCCCCAGACAGCACGGGGAAAGGCCGGAGGGGGAGGGGACACACCCAGGACGGGACGCCAGTCCATCGCAAGGCACCCCAAGCAGGACTCGAACCCCAGACCCACCAAAGAGCAGGACCCGGACCAACCCACCGCACCACCGCATCCCCATCTAGTATCCTCATACTGGGTATTTTTTATACTACAACTCTTTTTACACAACACAACATTTTACTAGAAGTTAGGAAAAGTATCTGTCAGAGGTGTAACAGGCAAGAAGGACCTTTATGGCACTAATGTGTTCATGAACAGTCAGGGTTCCAAACCACTATGCCACCAACAGTTATTCCATTTTTTTTTTTTTTAAATCACAAACAATTGCTTACCAAGTACCATACTACTATAGAAATCCCACTGCAGGTTGGGATCTTCACAAGGGCGTCCGTCCAGATCTGCACAGTATTCTGAAACGGACAATATTGTGCTGTTAAAACAGCAACTTCAATGAACGAGTATCCAGTTAATTATAATGATCCATTACTGAACATATTTCCATGAATTTGAATTTCTTAACTATATGATTAAACCGGTTATCATACAATACAAACGAACAAGATGACCACTGCAGTATGAGAGTGTGCGTATTGCAGATGCTATGTTGTTACCCATGAGGAAGGTCTTCATGCCGCTGCTCTGGGCCAGTTTAAGCGCGTTCTGTCCGGAGTAGGTGGCCAGCGTTGGATCGGCCCCGTGGCTCAGCAGCATCCACACCACGGTCATATTATCGTTGGCCACAGCATCGTGGATCGGCCTGAAACGCGACACATTGCGTCATAAATGAAAATCAAGTTACACGTAACTGAGATTATCAGTCTCAAAAAGGGGGTTAAGAGAGGCTTCAGCCAGTCCTACCGTGTGCCATCCTGTGCGCTACAGTTGACGTCAGCCCCGTGATCCAGGAGCAACCTCACGATGGCAGCCCAGCCTTGGGCACTGGCCTCGTGGAGGGCCGTGTAACCTGCATTGTCTCGGCGATTCACCTCCCGCACGTCCCTCTCGAGGCAGTATTGAACCACCTCCTGTGGGAGCCAGTGGGTGGGGCCAGTGGAAGGAAGTTAGAACAATGCCCTGAAGTCGCAGTGTTCCACAAAGTTCTACAAAATGCCACTAAAGGTCCACAGCGAGGTCATGTGCAAGTCAGCACAGACCTGACGAACCACTCAGTACGTGGACTGAGGGGACTGACGCTAATACATCAGGGCGGCGGCCTGTTCTGAGACCCACTAGCACTGAGAGCTGGAGAGAACTGCTGGTGGACGGAGAGGTACCTGGTAGCCCAATCTGGCGGCTCTCTGAAGGAGGGTCTCCCCAGCATTCTTATTCACTATTAACCGGCGCACCTCTGGTGGAACAGGCCTGCTGAGAGCGGACTCTGCAGCCCCCCTCCTCCTGGTGATGCCTCTCCGGCAGGCGGTGGCAGAGGGTAGCCCCTTGGGGCTGCTGACAGAACCCGGGGACGAGCGCTTCTTCAGAGGGGTGCTGTTGACGTCAGTGATGAGGGAGCTGGAACGTTTGCCCAAAGGACCACTTTTGTTCTTGAGCTGTAACACAGATCCGAAGGTATACGGGAATGAGAACAGCGTTCCGTTATAACAACCTCATCACAACTCACAAATTCCCTTACGCTGTATTATAAAAACCTTAAGGATACATAAACTATTAACATGCATGAATTCCATGTTGTATAACAGGGCTTTGTTGTATTTTTTTTCACTCAGTTCATATATTATAGTAATATAAAAATGACAATAATAATGTAGTGTGATATAATTATGTTTCCGTGCTGCACTATAGTATCGACTTTCATTTTTAAATCTGCGTTTGAGATTCTTTCCCGCACCAGCAAAATACTCGTGTTTCTGCTTGCTACTCACTGTAAAAAAAAAAGTAACCTGAATCAAATCACAAACGGAAGGTTCTGTAAATGAACAATATTTCTGTAAATAAAGCCCAATCAGTGATAAGACACACTGAAAAAATAAGAAATATGGTGCCTTGTAGCGGCACAACCAGTCAGTGTTGGGGTACAGAAGATGAGGTAGTCAGTGCTAGACTTCACCAAAGTATAATATAATAAGGTTGAAGGGACAGCCGTCATAAGTCGTGCATGTTTGTAAGTCGTGCACGTTCGTAAGTCGAAGGCTACCAGTACAGTGAAAATGCTGAGCCCTGGCAGCAGCCCAGCAAGCGCCAGCCCACCCATCAATGACTCCTCAACGGCACAGTGAAGTCTTACCGTACTTGTTTCTCACTTACTTTCCAACACACTTCTTTCTACTCAAGCTCTTCCACAGTCCCTCAAAATCTCCCTACCTTCTCCTCCTCCTCCTCGTTGCTTAAGTGTTTGCTTTTGAACTTCCTCTTCCCTGAGGGTTTGTCTGCGAGCTCGGCAGCGGTGCTCGGGTCCGAGTGGCGCGAGGACCCAGCATGAGTGAGCAGCACCCCCCTGGAGCAGCTGTCGGGACTGGCAGACCGACCTGGCAGCGTTGTCCGAAGACGTGGGTATATCCCTCCCATCTTC
Source organism: Scleropages formosus (assembly GCF_900964775.1). Classification (NCBI taxonomy): domain Eukaryota; kingdom Metazoa; phylum Chordata; class Actinopteri; order Osteoglossiformes; family Osteoglossidae; genus Scleropages; species Scleropages formosus. The sequence goes on along the minus strand of NC_041819.1, from coordinate 19,288,079 downwards.
TGGACTAGACACAACAAGGAACTGACCTTAGAGACACCTTCATTCTTAAGTATATATCTCATTTAAAATAAAAAAATTAAAATTTGCTGTAGACTGCCACCATTTCCACACGTTAATCAATAAGTCCTAAAAGAGCATCTGGCAGTTTACAACACTGTTACCTCTAGCACAATACCAGCACACCGACCCCTTGCATTATCAAGGTCAAGATTATAGTCTTCAAGGCTATAAATATTTTCCATTGTGATGCAAAAATGCTCATGTTCAGTGCCTATTCCAGAAGCACAGGGTGTTGGGCGATTCAAGGTGCAACCTGGACAGGATGCCAGTTCATTGCAGGGTAGCCACACATTAACCTGAAACACATCTTTGGACTGCAGGAGGAAACCAGAGCACCCAAATGAACCCTATAAAACTCCACACAGACTGAGCTGCTTTCAAAGCTATGCCCATACAACCCAAGCACCATAAAATAGGAGCGCTACCTGCTGCGCCACTGTGCAGCTCTGTTGAGTCATTTTTAATTAGCTTTAATGAAGTTTAAAGATGAAAATATTAGAAGTCTAAAAGAGTTTTTGATTATTAAAGCTAAATCTGACACTAACTAGTAAATAAATCAAGAGCTTTCCGTATTACTGTATTTATAACTGTATTACAAGCTCTTATTGATACTGACTGTGCTACAGGCAAAACTAATTACAGACACACTTCGGTCCCGGCAAACTAATTCGTGGGAGTGTACATTGGGATATTATTAGCGTCTAAAAGTATATCTAGTACAGTAGATGCATAATCAACAAATTCCAAAGTGACACATAATCTTTTGGTAACACAGCATTAATATGACTAATACTGCAGGCTGTTTCATAGTGCTTTTCCAACACTTCCACCCACAACTTTAGCTGTTCGTACACTTCATTATTTTCACAGGAGCTGTCAAATGCCTTTCTCAAGGGTACTACATTAAGGTCACAGCCTTCAGGTAACAAGAAGGTGTCTTGAGCCACTATTACTATGACACCTTTGTCCTATCGGTGACTTACACCGTTAGACGTGTTCTCAGCGATTCAGAGTAGGTACGGTGATCTACGGAACTACAGTAAGAGTGGGAACGAGGGGCCTTCCGTCTACAAGTTAACGGCGACCGTTTATTTCGTGACCGTTCGTACCTGCTTCATCTCGAGCAGCTCGCCGGGTGGTCACGCATTTTCTGTTCGGTTCATCTCTGCTCACGTCCCTCTCCATAACGTACTCCCCATTCTGGTATCTCCTGTTCTTGCAGCGTTTTCTTTTCTTCTCCACCCCTGCGTGTTCCATGCTGCGTCGCCCTGCCGCAACCGGCGTCTGCTGGGCCTCATTAGGCCGGGGGGTCGAGCGCGGCCTGCCTCTTGGCCGCCGGGGCGGCGGGGGCAGGGCGAGAGGGGCGGCTGTGGAAGAACCATGATCGCGCCGCTCAATTTCTTCCGCTCGTCTCCTGCCCCTCTTCGGCTTAGCGGCGCCACCCTCCGAGGACCAGACCTCCGCAGCGGACCCAATGAGTCTTCCGCTCGTACCCCTCAAATTCAAAGGGGTTACGGGGCAACTGTTCCCATCACCTGTGGAGCACAGCGACAGGCTCCTCGTGAGGACCCCTTCCCATAAGAAAGCGCAAAGTTTGGCGAAAAGAGTATAAAATCATCCAGCTGGGTAATTACAAAATTTAACTATTGAGACAGTTACACATCTAACTTACATTTAGAGCATTTAACTACTGAGCGCAAATCAGGCTGCGAGCCATCATACATATCTTTGTCTTCACCCTCGGGTTGTGTTAAAATCAAATCTGACCCATACAACTTCCACCTACCCTAACTATGGTTTCTTCCATCTGACTGCTATAAGACTTCATGACATCCTCCGCACTAGGTATCTGAACACACAGATTTATACCCAGCCTCACTGAATTTTACATGTTCTATTAAAATTTTCCACATCTGTAGTATGTGTGACCAGATTTTGCTGCCACATGAAATGAATGGGTGAGAATGTAATAAAGAGTTTTTAAATCAAATGATAAATTCAGGAGATCACGCACACACACGGGGCGTTATTTGAAGTAAATGAGATGAACAGACCATGAATTCCAAACAGACGTGTAGAACTTGTGATAATGACTATGAATGAAGTTGGTTAAAAGGTGCAACCCAACACTAGGTGGTATTTTATAATTGCTTTAAAAACAGTTATAATGGAACACCTAATTTTGGGCAGGAATATCAAAAACACAAAGCTGTTTCAAACACAACCCAAGCGTTAAACACACAAGCCAAAGTCACCTGCTTTGCTGTAAGAAAGCTCCTCCATAGGTGCGCTGCCCTTCCCCTCAAGAGGCCTCTTTCGCTCCCTGACCCCCGGCTGACTTGGCTCTACAACAGGTCCAAGTCGCACCTTCAGCTGCAATACATATGGCGCCATCAACTGATATTGGATCAAAGTGCCTTCAGAACGTCTGGTTGGCTTCAGTAACATCAGAAATGTTACCAACCTATGAAAACAACTCTTAACCTTTTGAGATATTGTGAATTATTGCAACTAATAATAAAATACAACATTGCTTCATCTTTGAGTTAAAAACTCTGCTCTACATGTGCTGTAAATTACATCATATCATTATAACTTTATTCACTTGCATGCTTCAGCAGGAGATAAAAAGAGACACTGTGAATTGCTCTTACCTTCTTTGCCTGTTGTTGGTTCTTGATCACAGGGACCTCCTTGTGATGTTTTGTGATGGATATTCCCAAAGGATCCTGCAGTGTTTTAACACGCTTACTCTGCCTAGACTTCTTGCACTTGTTGACTATTGCTCTTGATGTGGTACAGCCTTCTTTCACACCACTTGTTCCATTTGTTTCTTCTCCCAGCTGCGTGACAGCTGTACTCTTGCCCGTGAGTATGGAAAACGCAACACCATCAAGTTTCACACGTGGAGAGGTACATGCTGTTAAAGGCCTCTCGTCCTTCGTTGAATCCCCTGCCTCAAAGACTAGCGATGATCTTCTTTTAACCTTGCCCTTGTTCTGACAACAGCCGCCAGGCACCTGGTTGTGGACAGGTCTTGAATTTTGTGGTTCATGTCTTTTTTCTGTGATATCTTCTTGCTTTGCACATTCCTCAACAGCTTTGCCTCCAAGTGCTGCATCATTCCTGGCTATACCACTTGGTGTCCCACTAGGGGAGCTCCTCTTCAACTTTACATCTCTCTTTGTTGGAGGTGAAGAATTTGAAGGCTCCCGCTTCTGCCATGTTGGACTTTCCAGGGGTGAAGGAGGTAATGATGAAACCCTTTCTGGATCTAAAGCTATCGGATTACAGCATGCCTGGCTAGCAGGTCCTGACATTTTTGGGCTTCCTTGCTTTACAGTAGACATAGAACTAGAAAAACACCACTTTGAGATTTCTTGCTTTTCCTCCACCCTCTTGGGTGAGTTCTGAAGAACGGTGTCTTGAGTATTAGTGCTTGTCCACGGTTGTGGTGACCTTTCAGTGGCCTTCTTTTGAACTGAAGCTGTCAGATCAGGGAGAAGAGTCATTTGGTTGACTTTCGGAGAATGTGGAACAACGGCTTTTTTGGCACCGATTTTACAGTGAGACTGCCTATTATAGACCCTAGGAATGACATCTTTGGGTTGACCTGCATCTCCATTTTTCTGTATACTACTTAAATGCTTAGAATGAAATTTCTGTGCATCCCTTTTAACAGGTGATCCTTTCTTCCCTTTTGACACAAGTTGATCCCCTTGATCTATGATTGATATAGTTTCAGGTCTGCCTAAACTCTGAAGGTCTTCTAAAAATGCTGAATTTTTTCCATCTTTGCTGCAAAGTGTGGAAGCTAATACAGGATTAGCAACACCTACATACGTCCCGGGAAGGTTTATAGAGCCATTTACTGAAATTTTGGAATAAGATGTAGATGGTTCCAAGACCTGGTGGTTCAACAAAGTAATACCATTCTTTGGTGGAGCACCATTTCTCATGGTGTCTAGAAGGATTGCATAAGGAACAGTCGGTGCAATGTTAGCCTGCGTCTGATGAATCTTCTTTGAAGCCATGGTATCATTCTGCCCAGATTCCAGGTGAGGATCTGATAGTAATGCTTTCTCAGCTTCAGTTTTCTGTCGCTTTGACTTTGAAGACAAATCAAGGGGCAAGTCTCTTGCTTCACCAATGCACACAGTGGGATGCTCCTCGGTGCTACGCAGTGACTTCAGCCTGGCATACGTCAGCGATGCATTTTCAACACTATGAGGCACATTTGTTGAGGGACATTTCTCCATTTCGTTCAGCATCCTGCTCGGCGCATTAATGCTGGCCTGAGTTGAACAAGTGTGGGAGGAAGGAGAAATCGAGAGCGGGAGCACAGGAACAGAGTCCAGTGTAGACTGTTTTAATGGGAAAGGACCTGCGGGTGACGGCACAGATTCTTGGGTCAAAGTGTGCTCTTTCCTGGCTTTGAAGCTCTTCCTGCTGGACAAAGTGCCACAAGCGGGTTTCCGTGTTGCAGTAGGGAGCTCAGCCTCAGGTGCCAGGGCTCTGCCTATGGAGAGGTGGTAAGAATACGCTCGAAGCTGCGTAGACATAGCGGAACTTGTGCCTTGCATGTGACTATCAGCACTTACAGCAGCAACCTGCCCCAAACTGTGAAGAGCGATTTTTCCCACAGGAGACTCAGAGTTAGAAGGGACAAGAAATGCTATAGGCTGACCCGCTTTAAAATGTGAAGAGCACTGAACACCAGGGGGAAGATTTATTACAGTCTGAGGCTGCGTATGTGTTTTTTTGGTAGGGTCTGTAGGATCCTGGTTCAGAGGAGCCACAAGCTCATCACCGTCAACATTTTTACAGACCTTTGTCTGTTCCTGCAAAGCAGTGGTCTGCAGAGCAGGGCTTAACAAGGCTGTGCTATCATATGAGAAAGTGACGGGGGCTTCGAGACAGTTTTTTACGTGACCGCTCTTTAAAGACACTAGGTTCTTCAGATCTGCTGTGGGGCCTTGCTTCCGGTCAAGTGGAAGATCTGCAGTGAGATCTGGCGGTAATTTTTGAGATGGAAGATTCCCCACCATAATCCTGTGCTCCTTCTTAAGGTCTTTGCTTACTGCCACTCCATCCCCCACATTCATCTGAATGGGGTTCACCTGGTTAACAACAAAAGAACAAAATTCCATGCAGAAATAAATATTCTCAATGTTATGCATTACCAGTTCAGGTAACTCTGTTCCTCAAGATATGCCTGGATATTTTAGATGTGGCCACCTAAAAATGACCAGAGCTCTCCTATTTTCAGACTTGGGTAAAGTTGGTGTTATCTGAATCGTACAGCAGTTTCTGGACTAAAGGTTTGCTTTACTCTAAAAATATTTCACTGTTCATTAGCAGTCATTTTAATTTATGAACATCCTTAAAATTTAAAATATTTTTTGCTTCTTCCAGCGAACGCATACACCAGCATGTCTGACCTACAGAAATCCTAACTGGGAAAAAAAAACACGTTACCTGCATTCAGGAAATGCTAACATAACATTCCTTCTGAGGTGTTGCTAGCAGGTCTTCACCACTGGCCTTTTCTTCAGTATATGAAGCTCCACTGTTGAAGAAAATGTTGTAGAAGCATTTTATTCGGCATGTAATACGTTCACTGGAATATGCGCAGGTGCTAAGAGTATGTAAATGCCAACCGGTAAACTGATATTGAAAATATTTTTGGCACTTTTCTCCCACATTTTCTGTATCAAATTTGTCAAATCACATCTTCCTCCCCGAGATCTCCAGAGCACAGAGGACAGCTGAGGTGTGAACTTCCAGTTCACATTCTTAACTATGCCTTTATTTTCACACAAGTCTAGTTGACCCTCGTGGGAGGGCTAAGCAACACATCGCTCAACACTGGCAACCAGCAGCTTGCAGGTGCCTGACAGATTAGTCGAGGCTGTAATGAGAACCAAGAGGCAGACCTTGATCTATCACCCTCCCCAGTAAAAGGAGGCCAGTTTCGTTCAAAAACAAGATTCTTGGTCACAATCAGAGAACGACATACTCATGACTCTTACCGCAAAGCTCTATTGGTACTAGGCTGGTTGCCACTTTTACTACATTAGGATCCATTCCTTATTACTAATAGCATTTCGTGCTGTGCGAATGAATATGTGTTATGGTCTAAATTAGGGTTCCTAAAATGGTATCATGTGCTAGACAGTACATGGATTTAAAAGTGATCCATAAACCACCAAATTTACTGGAAAATAAGTACGAATTTCTTACAGAACCCGTTCAGTCAGTTCTTGCTAAAGTACAAAGAAGATCCACACATGCACCGGCCTGCGAGAGCATGATCTGAAAAACCTGCGCTAAATTAAATGCTTTTCCAAGCCTGAATATTAAGCAAATGGAAAAAAAAAAGTGCAAGTAAACTGTTTCAAAATATCTGAAAGTAAACCAAACTTTGTGCAAAAGCTGCTGATGTTTCACTAAAACTGAATACCTAGACTTCAAGTGTGATGCCCAGCAGTCCCTTATTTTCAGAGTGCAGACAGTCCAATTAAAGTCACCATTTGACTTCATCATTCATCTCACACAGCATACAGTTTATGACCTAAAACATCAGATTTATGAAGCACCAAAGACTGCTTTCTTTCATTTCAGCTTAAAGTACTCTTAACAGTGCTAAAGATCCCACAGCTAAAAAGAAAAGATTCACCTCAGAAAATATTTTATAAAACACAACACACAATTGCTAAAACAGAGCAAACATAATTACAATTTATACTGGATTGTAGCCACCGATTGGATGTATCAAAGCATTCTGAAATCGACTCTTCAACAGGGTAACAAACTGGCTAAGTAAACCTGCCATTTCCAAAGCCCCGTGCATTTGGAACCCTGTGTTCTCATGATCCCTGTGTGACTCCCTCACTGTTCTTTGCCGAAGTGGTCAACGATAACTGAGGAACATACATTACTGCGCTTGGGGTGCCAAGATTACAGCAGAGAAGGGAGAGCGGGGTAGGACCAGGGTGGGAATGTGGGATGGGTAAGAGAATGGGTCCCTCCTCTCCCTTTCTCAGATTCCTAAGGTGTTTTAACGCAAACACCTTAGGAATCTCAGGAAAAAAGTGACAGCAACACCAGTGATCTATTCAGAATCGGAGGGGGGTGAACCATTATTCCCATAAGCACTTTTAAGATCTAGAACATTAGAGTACTTAAGCTGAGTTTCAGTTTTGTTTTCAGGTTACTCACAAACATGAAAGTGCTCATCATTCAGGCCAGCGCAGATTAAATGTGCATATGAAAAAATTAATTGAAGAAATATCTGCACCAAACTCAAATTGCCAGAACAAAGGAAACGGCACATATCAGCTAACACCGAAGAACTTCCAATAAAAACCAGAGTCAAGATCTAGTTCTCCTGAACGAAACGTCCGCTGAAATCACTGCATCGGTGTCCAAGTAGATGACAGTGTGAGCTCATCATCGCTTCAGAAGGGATAATGAGCTCTGCTTAGAAATGTAAACTCATTATAAAATGGGATGCTCTTCATTCAAAGGTTTCAGCAAGGAAGGTATGCTGTTCTTTTTTTAAACCTTAAATTGAACAATCAATCCACCAGTCTGCTACTGAACTCTTACAAGTTGCTCTCCATTCATCAACCACTGCTCACCATACAGTAAGTACATCATGTTGTGACACATATAGAAAAAACCACATTAATTCTCTATAAAGATTCCTGTCTTCTCCAGAGTTTCCCCAAATCCACATTTCCCTGCCCTGAAGTGAATAAGAAGTAATTAAAAACAGTCTCAGACCTAAAGGATGGGGGGTTAGGAACCATATCTTTTTCTTGTATTATACAAATTCGAAAAAAAAAAGATGCTCCGACTTCTCACTTTGCTCACAATTCGAAGCATTTCGATTCTGAACTGTCACTCAAGAGTCCTAAACTAAAGTAAACTGATTTTTTTAATAAAAAAAAAAAGAAAAAAAAAACGTCCCTCAAGTTGCGTGTCAATTTCTCCACACATGGCAGTATCGATCTTCGAAGTTCATCGACAGATTCCACAAAAGTTCGCGGATTTTCGGCAGACTGGACTCTGGGGTGTTTTTATGAAGAAAATGCTACGGGGAAATTTGAATGAAAAAGAGGGGGCGCGTCATTAAAAAAAAAAAAAAGAAAAAAAAAAAAAAAAGCAGAAGTGTGGCGCACGAAATTGGTTCGGCGAGTTCATCGAGTCTCCGAAGGCTGAGTCGTCATTTCCATAGAGCTCGCGCGGACGTCGCGCGCAGAGCAGCGGGGACAATGTGGCCAACAGCGCCAACACACAACAGCGCAGCTCGCGCAGACTGAGTTCCCACGAGCGCCCAGCCGAACAAATAGACAACGAGCGTTTGCGTGGATCTGCGGGAAATAAGAGAGAGGAGGGGAAACACTTTTGACGCACTCCGTCTTCATTCGGAAACGTTAGGCGGGATGCCTCCTAGTTGGGGCGCTTTAACATTATCGCGAGCCGAACTCGCCGTCCGCCCGCCCGGGGCGTGAGGACACGTGAAGGAGCGCGTTTTCTCACAATGTGATCCGAACAACACAACATCTGAAGAGCCCACCTTGCCCAGACTCTGCCGACATCGCGTGGAATTGTGGAAATATCAGCGTCCGCCTGCGGGGAACCTCTACTATTTCGCCGCTGCGACTCGTCCGTACGACCGCATTAGATTAACATCACTATTGCATTTACTCTGACGCGGAATTAAAAATAAAATGTGGTTAGCAAGCGATGTGACAATTTGTGCATATTAAAATGACAGTTTCATCCGGTGTGCGTGCGTTTAAAAATTACATACAAAAGCCAGCGAATTCTGTGCCGTTCATTGTCGTCCGTCGGAGTTCAATAATCTTCCCCCCGTTTTCGGTTCCGAAAGTCCAGCGGGGTTTTGTCAAGGCAGTCCGTACTGTATTGCTGTCTCCGATGGGAGAGTGGTGGATTGAGAGCTAATTTATTATGGGATTTGTAGTTTTTCGTTAGCAATACTCTGCCAACGACGGAGCTAAGGAAGGGAGGAGCATCAACTACAAATCCCAGCATTCAATGCGATGAGTAGCCGCTCGAGGGGAAAAGGGATCGCAACGGTGCGCTAAACTGAAAAAGCCGTAGTGGTGAAGTGGAAGCAGAAATAAAGGCTAATAAAGAAGACTCAGACTGTCACAAAGCACATGCACAAAAAGAGGGATTTTAAAATTAAACTATGTAGCCGATACTGAATATGTCATCATGAAGTGTTAAAGACAAGGCAGTGGAAAGGTCTCGAGTGGTGCAGGGACATTGAGACCCGCGAACTGTAACGAAATGTTAACTAATAAAAATGATTTTACGTTCCTGGAACTCGCGCAAATTGTGTCGTGTTTTAGTCTGAAAGGAAGGCAGAGTAAAATACCTATCCACTCATAGACAGATTCTTGTCTAACACCTTTTTCCATTCTGACTCAAATGTACCAGGAGAGCACGAGAAACACGCAAAAGTTTGCTTAAATGACTGTAGGATAAAAACCTCTAGACTGAAAACCCCGTTAGTGGAAGAAAAGTACTCGTCTGACTCTACGTATTGAAGAAAAGTACTCGTCTGACTCTACGTATTCACCTCACCGTCTGGCGTTACAGAGCTGCTTTCCAGATCAAGCAAAATTGGGGTTTGTGACAGTATGTATTTATCGATACTTTTGCAAATGTAACTTTTCTTTATTCTAATACAAATACATAAATAAAGTAGCAAATGCACGTGCGATGAAAGTGATATGAAGTGGATTTTAGGCAATGCACTGAAAAAGAACTCAAATAAAAACGCCAGTATTTGGGGGGGAAAAACCCTAGACCCTTGAAACAATACGATCCAGTAAACTTTCCCTTCACTTTCTTTGGGGGAAATCTGAGTAAAATACCAGCCTCAAGTCCCAGTTGCAGTTAATCCCTTTAAAGGGTCCTTTATTCTAAAAGATTATAGGAACAGTGCAGTATTGTGAGGTATACCAAATATTACATAATTAAAATGCGAATATGGAAATATACCGTATATTTCAGCAAGCATTTTAAACCTTTTTTTTCCCCATACTGAATCTCATAACACAAAATTCATTTTAATTCAAAGTAATTGTACAGAATGCTCTTCTCACACTGACACAGAGCGCTGAACAAAGGATCAGAAGACATAATCCAAATAAGAATAATTTTCCTTACAAACCCCATATAGTAACATGGCAGTATCAGTTTTTTTTTTTTTTTAAAAAGGAGAGATCTGCGGGAGACCGTTACTGCATTTGTTCTGTTCCTCAACTACAATCGTTGTCCTACAACTATCAAGAATAGGTACCGATAATCATATCAGATAATCAGTCAATCATTCATTTTGTTCTTTAAATTTCTTTTTTCCCCGTTTGTTTCCTTGATTGATAGTTATAAAGATCTCGTATCCATACAATCCATTTTAATTAGTTTGCTCGGCCCTCATTAAAACAGCTTTTTGTCCTTCAACTCTGACCTTACATGTGAGGCCATGAGCATGACTGCCAATATTTCATTTATTTTAAAAGACAAGCTAATTAGTAATAAGGCAGAATTTACTGCAATTAACTTTGCTTACTAAATGACACCCGCCAAAAGAGCGAAATCTACTTGAAAAGCCTCTTGTTATACTTTTCATTTGGAAACCAACCAGCGAAGAATTGGGTGAACACGGCGGCACAGCGAGTAGCGCTGCTGTTCCACAGCGCCTGGGTGCTGCGAGAGCACGTGGGTTTTTTCCTGCTGTTCGCGTGGACTGGTCACTCTGAAATCACCGTGTGTGTTCCATTGCTGCATGGATGAGTGACCCAGTGTAAGTAGTGTATTTAGCAGTGTAAGTCACCTTGGTGAATAAGGTGCGTGGGCTGATAACACTATGAGTTCATTGGAAGTGACTTTGGAGAAAAGCGTCTGCTAAATGAATAAATGTAAGATGCTTCGAATAGAATATTTCATGTCTTGGAGTTGAAATTATATTTTAAAAAGTCTAAGCAAGCTTTACAAAGAAATTAATGGCGAAAAGCAATGATTATTACCTAACTAAAACTGATTTAGATATCTGGTAATTGGGAGACACGGTGGCGTAGCGAGTACAGCTGCTGCCTTATAGCGCCTCGACTGTTCGGCCGTAGATTCGAGTCCGGGTTTTGATAATGTAGAGTTCGCATGTTCTCTTTCTCCTGGTGTTCCAGTCCCCCCGCCCACCCCAAGTGACCACAGACATGCAGCTTAGGTGGACTGGTGACTTTAAATAGCTCGATGTCTGTGGCTACTCTGACATGAACTGGTCTCCTGTTCGGGATGTAACCCCCGAGCCTTGCACCTGATTCCGGGATAGGCTCATGACCCCCGCGACCCTGCTCACGAGAGACAGTTAATGAAAAAGGATAGATGATATTTGGTAATTGCTATCACGTTCATTCCCATAATCTTTAACGTAAAAAGTGGAAATTAGTGTTTTCTAAATTCTTTTCTATGGAGTCGCAGCAAGCACAGATTGTAAGAGACTAATACCACATGGGTTGCTGCTTCAAGTCCCAGGAGAATATCCTGTTGTACCTTTGGTAAGCACTTTATTTCTTTTTGCGGTGAATATCCAGGTATTTGTCTTAGTAAAAAGTCAAATATGGCAGCATTACTGAAAAGTGTCAAGTATAACGCATCACACATAACTACAAGCATACACATCAATACCGATAAGGGAAGATTCTTTGAAGAAAAATGTTAACTTTCTGCAAGAGAATTAAACAAGTCCTCATTAATGAATAAATGTTTCCACATAATCATCGTATTAAAAAAATCAGAAAAGGGGAAACCACGCAAGGAGAATGTGGAGCCTATAACCCCCCCCCCCGCAAATACTGCAATTTTTCACCCAAAGAGCTGAACACGAAGTCGTTTGGATCAAAGATAATAATCCAAATAATTAATTCTGGAGAATGAAAGATTTCTTCATTATTAGCCTATATTTAAATTTTAACTGATGCGTTTCTCAACAGTACGTTACAACATTACAGAAGCAACATGCGATGCCATGTACATCACCACTTTTACAGTATGAGCCCAGGGTAAGTATTTACATTTATTCATTTAGCAGACGCTTTTCTCCAAAGCGACTTCCAACGAACTCTATGTAGTGTTATCAGCCCACACACCTTATTCACCACGGTGACTTACACTGCTAGATACACTACATACAGTGGCTCACTCATCCATGCATCAGTGGAACACACTCTCTGTTACTCCCACACTATGGGGGAACCTGAAAAGCATGTCTTTGGACGGTGGGAGGAAACCAGAGCACCCAGAGAAAACCCACGCAGACACGGGGAGAACATGCAAACTCCACACAAACTGAGCAGGGATGGAACCCATGTCCTCTCGTACCACCCAGGTACTGTGAGACAGCGGCGCTACTCGCCGTACCACCGTGCCGCCGTAAGCAAGGTACCGTGTGGGGATTGAACCGGAGACCTAATTCCAAGGCTGCAGCGCTAACCACTACGCCACCTACTGCTCTCTTAAGTTCTCTTTCGTGACCCAACCGGCACAAGCAGAACGGACACCAAGGTCACACCTCACTGAGGAGGGGTCGCGTTCAACTGGTCTCCCCTAACTGACACCATTAACTTCGCGTTTTTCAACTGAAGTAACGTGGAACGCAAAATCAGAGACAGGCCCACGCAACAGAATGAATCGCGACAACGCGTTTCATTAGCCCAGTTAGTGACACTGTTGCGGGCAGAGGCTCCAGGGACACTTCAAGACGCCCCGATATTTTCCCCAGACACGGCCCCCGAGCCCAGAGAATTCCACGTGGGGAAGGAGGGTCACACCTGAGGTGGCGCCGATTTACACGCACACGTGGTTCACGCGCGTCTCAGAGTGAAGTAAATATAACGCGATCGCTAATTCCTTCACCGAGGCCTCGGATTGAAGAGCGACGCGAACGACCTCCCCCCCCCACCTCCTCTTCATCCTCCGCCCGGAAACTATCAGCGAAGAGGTGAAGACATCTGCGGGAATGTGCCTTACACGGGCGCGTGGGTTATATAAACACGCAGGCTCCGTACCACCTAAAACGTGTTAATATTCCGACAGTGTGCATGGCTTCGATCATCGAGCATCTGGATGCAGGGCGGCCGAGCGGGGAATGAATTGAGAGAGACGTAATTCCGTAATTAAACACGACGACCGAACGCGGTGGGTGTGTGTGTGTGGACAGCGCCCCGTGGGCTGCGACTCCCACAGTCCGCGTGCCGCAGGAAGGGAGCGGATCGTCCGGAAAAAAAGCCCGCCGGACGCGTACCGGACTGGGAAGGCGTGGCGATTCCGGCCCCGGGTCCGATCGCCTCGTCGAGTTCCGGTCAAAAGCTGCATGAGTGGCTTGTTTTGACCCGAGTGGACCCGGTCCTGACGCGTGATCAAGATTCGCGTGCCGACGTTCACAGCCTCCTGTCAGAAGAGAGCTGCGTGGCCCGTGGAAAGCAAGGGGGCAAAGCACCTTGATTAAGAACATTCCCCAAATAAAAATGCATTATGATTTCTTTATTTAAACCAACACCGCCTTCTGTACTGGTCATTTCATTTATAGTTTTGTTTTTTTTTTTTTTTTTAGGTCCACGCCTGACTCTCTTCTTAAACTCGCATAATGCTTAACTAAAATCCTCCGCTTTACTAAACCCAGCAAGTTTAAGCGAGTGAAGAAAACATTTTTGTAAAAGAAACACGAAGAATTGCTTATTGTTGGCATGGAACCCAGCGGTCATGTTGACGAATGGAAGCTAAACTTATAATCTAAGGAAACGGTGACAATTACAGTCCAGCATAACAAGCGAAGGATATGACCACATTTATTAAGTTGGACTGTTGGGCAGAAGTAAAACTGTTCAAAGCGACCCAGAAATAATAAATAGAACGCAGAAGAGCAAAGAAAGAAGGCAGCACACATGATAGGATACACGGGACGCGACCCCCCAGAAAATATTTTGTAGCAAGCGGTTGCGTTGCATTTCCAGTCCAGGTTTACACGCAGAATTTCACGTTTTCGCACGCTTCTCTGACCTTGTTTCATTTGTTGTACAAAATTAATTTGAAATTCCGCGACAAATTGTCTGAAGTGCAAAATGGGACCGACGTGGTTCAGTCAGTCTCGTGAATGCAGAGTAACAGCCCGATAATAAAAGTCTCATTTTACACGATGAAAAAAAAAAAAAAATACAAGGCGGACAGACCGTGCATGTGTTGTAAGCACCAATTATATTTAGCAAAAATACGTTAAAAAGTTTAAAGACTTAGAGTATTGCCCCATGACGTCGTGTAATGCCCCTAATACCCCTCTTTCGCCAGCAGTGCCTTTGTTATTAATGGAAATTGCTCTCGAGCCGCCTTACCTTAACCACTCAGAGCTGTCCGCCGGCCTTAGCCTGGACTTATTCACGCTGAAGCGTCGGATCACAGCGCCGATCCCTTTCCCGGGGATCTAAAATCGCCTTAAAGTCGAACAAAACGAAGGTAAAATTTGGGCTTCTCCGCACGATCTTCCCTTATTGCCAGTTTCAGTCCGCAGAAGCCGAAGCGAAGCATCGCGCACCCTGGGTCCTAGCGCCGGCGGGTTGGTGTCCACAGGTGAACAGCTCAGGTTGGTTGGTACCCCAGGTTGACGAGAGACGCGAATTAGAGGTGGATGTTGCGTGTACCTGCGTTACATTTATTAGCCTTTATTTAGCAGAGGCTTCCTCCAAAGCTAATCGAAAAGTTAGTTTATCGACGATTTATATTTATTCACTGTTCGATGCCTCGATAACTAAGGTTTCCACAGGAGCAATCATCTGAACCCGCGACTTTCAGGTTGCAAAGCGACGGTGTGTGTTAGTGCAAATTTAGGCTAATAATGACATGCAGAACTTGGTAAGTACTGGTAAATACTTAGGACTGATTACTGGTTACTGATTATTGGTAATCTTAAACTGTACATTGGAATGAATTACAATAAACTGAACTGATAAACGATACAGTGAAACATGTTTTGCCCTTACAAATTCCAATTGCTGTGCTGTGCATAGAATTTCAAACAACTGTACTTCTGTGCAAATGTATAGGCCTTTAGCATATACGGGGGCGTGGTGGTGCAGCAGGCTTGGTTGGGTCCTGCTGTCTGGTGGGCCTGGGGTTCGAGTTCTGCTTGGGGTGCCTTGTGGTGGACTTGCATCCTTCCCTGGATGTGTCCCCTCCCCCTCCAGCTTTGCGCCCTGTGTTGCTGGGTTAGGGTCTGGCTCCCTGCAACCCCGCTCGGGACAAGCGGTTTCAGCCACTGTGTGTGTGTGTGTGTGTGTGTGTGTGTGTGTGTGTGTGTGGGGGGGGTGGAGTGGGCTTGGGTGGGTCCTGCTCTGTGGTAGGTCAAGGGTTTGAGTGCTGCGTGGGGTGCCTTGTGGTGGACTTGCATCCTGTCTTGGGTGTGTCCCCTCCACCTCCAGCCTTGTGCCCTGTGTTGCTGGGCTAGGCTCTGGCTTGCTGTGACCCTGCTAGGAACAAAGGAACAAGTGGCTGTGGACATTGTGTGTATGTGTGTATGTATATATAATATATATATATATATATATATATATATGTATTTACATTTACACACAGCCTGTGATGGACTAGCATCCAGTCCTGGGTATACGACCCTGATCGTGACAAGTGATTCATGGAAATGGAGGTCAAGAGGTAAATGTATGTGTGTGTGTACAAATATTTATATGTGTGTAATATTCTTCAGGATTGCTTATGAGAAAGATCAATTTCAATTCAAAATAATTTAAAATAAATTTGAAAGTTTGAAAATTTGAAAGTTTTGAACCCTTTAGAATTTTCTGTGTTTCAGCATAAATATGAGGTAAAACATGATCAGGTTTTTACAAAAGTCCTAA
This sequence comes from Scleropages formosus, assembly GCF_900964775.1. Taxonomy (NCBI): domain Eukaryota; kingdom Metazoa; phylum Chordata; class Actinopteri; order Osteoglossiformes; family Osteoglossidae; genus Scleropages; species Scleropages formosus. The sequence continues at coordinate 19,272,075 of NC_041819.1, read as the reverse complement.
AACTGGATAAAGAGAACAAATGAGACAAAAACATTAAACTGCTCTAATGAAGAAAATGGTCCAATGATACATATCTGTGTGTGGCAAAAGTATGTGAACCTTTAGGATTAGTTCATCTGAAGGGGAATTTAGAGTCAGCTGTTTAAATCAGTGGAATGCTGTGAGTGGGGGATGCCTTGCCTTATTTGAAGAACAGAAATCTGGGGCTTACCTGTCAAAGTCTGATATTCACAACACAGGTTTGTGGAAGTGTGTCATGGCTTCTACAAATGAGATTTCTGAGGACCTCAAAAAAAGAGTTGTTGATGCTCACCAGGCAAGAAAAGGTTACAAAACTGAGGAACTAAAGGCTTCACTTGCATTGGCTAATGTCAGTGTTCATGAGTCCACCATCAGCACAACACTGAACAACAATTGTGTTCATGGCAGGGTTGCAAGGAGAACGCCACTGCTCTCAAAAAAGAACATTGCAGTTTGCTAAAGACTATGTGGAAAGGCAAGAACTGCATTCCAGCATAAGAAACTTCTGTGAAACATGGTGGTGGCAGTATCATGCTTTGGGCCTGCTTTGCTGCCCCTGGACCAGGACAGTTTGCCATTATTGATGGAACAATGAATTCTGAATTATATCAGCAAATTCGTTAGGAAAATTTCAGGGTATCCGTCCGTGACCTGAAATTTAAGAGAAAGTGGTTGATACAGCAAGACAATGACCCTAAACTCACAGGTCGCTCTACCAAAGAATCGTTAAAACAGAAGAAAGTTAATGTTTTGGAATGTCTGAGTCAAAGTCCTGACCTTAATCCTATACAAATGCTTTGGAAGGACCTGAAGCGGGCAGTTCATGCAAGGAAATCCACCAACATCCCTGAGCTGAAGGTATTCTATAAGGAGGAATGGGCTGAAATTCCTCCAAGCTGATGTGCAGTACTGATCAACAGTTACTGGAAACATTTAGTTGCAGTTATTGCTGCACAAGAGGGTCACACCAGTTTTTGAAAGCAAAGGTTCATACTTTTTGCTGCACACATATGTGACATTGGATCATCTTGCTCAGTAAATAAACAAGTATAATGTTTTTTAATTGAGGTTTTCTTTATCTAGTTTTAGGACTTGTGTGAAAATCTGATCATGTTTTAGGTCATACTTATGCAGAAAAAGAGAAAGTTCTAAAGGGTTCATAAACTTTGAAGCACCACTGTAATAATATTAAACTAAAGTTAATAATGTGGAATATTTTTACCCTCATCCCATAGGTTCAAGTCCCAAGAGTGCTGGTTTTCGTGAGAAACAGACCAAAAATGTCCAGTAAAATATCCACCTGTTTGCATGGTTAAAACTTTTAAAATCATTTTGTGATACCTAAGCAATAAAGGTAGGGGATATGGTGGCACAACGGGTTTGAGCAGCACCTCGCTATTTGGCGGGTATGGGGTTCAAACCGTGCTTGGGGTGTGCAGTGGCTCTATGTTTCTCCCTGTGTGTGCCTCTCCCAACATACAGAAGATGGCACTGGTAACCCCCCTCTGTTCCTCCCTTGGCATGAAAACCCCACAGGTGGTTGCAATGGGTCAGGTTTGACTTGATGGCATCATCAACAATAAAGCTGTATAAAAATATCTGTACTGCATATTTCAATAACAATGGACAGGGTCTGATATTGCTATCTGGTTATATATAGTTACATATTTTTAGTGTTTTTTCGTGCAGTTACAATGTATTTTATTTTGCAGAAATAAAGTAAAATGATACAGGTTATATAAATTATATATACTTTGAAAATGTCAAACATTATTGTATTATATATATTTTATATATAGTAATATTTATGTACATTGGATTGGTGTTATAAGTTGAAACGCATTACTTGTGGAATTTGAAACAAGAGGGTTTCATACCTGTTTAACATGACATTTACAGTAAAACATATGCCATAAATAGACACTTTTCAGTTTTGAAATCTGGAACCAATTCAGTTTTTAGCACGGTTCAGTGTGTCTTAACTGATCCTCAAGTGCTGGAGCTATGACTAAAAGGGTTGTCCTGTTCCCCATAAAACTGACAACTGAGGCTTAAAAGACTCAAAGTGGAGTAGTCAAAGTGCTTTCATGCTCCATGAAAAACATCTAAGACCAAATATTCCTGCAACTGGAACACATTTTGTTTTATTCTACTGTTACTTTGTAGGCTATGCTGCTGTTATTATTGTTGACTATGCACAGCATTTAGGGTTGTATATATAAAATACATAACTCATCTGATCTAAACACTTAAGTTAAAATCCAGATCATGGATAGCATTACTTTTCCTCAGCGATGCAGACTAGTAGAGCAGCTTTTGTGGTCTGGGATGAGATTCTGATGTTTTACACTGCCCTTAGTGGAATTTCCATGTGGCGCTTTTGGTAAATATTTGTACATTTGTTTGGAAAATGTCCGACAAAAAAAAAAAGACTTTAGCTGGACAAAAACCACTCTTTGAGATTAAAGGGCAGTTTTAGCCAGAGCTACATTTAGAATGGCAAACTAAATTAAACATAAATGGACATTTTTACAACAGAAATGTCTTTAGCCATCCTACAGTTTCAAAAATAAGATGAGTTGTGGTGATTTATTGTTTTTTTTTTTTTTATGTATTACAAGCTATTATAAGCTACATCAGATTCAAGAATAAAATTCTGAATTACAGTTTGGGCAGCGGCTAGTTTGATGGTTAGAGTTGCTGTGTCGTGTTTCAATGACACAGGTTTGAATCTCAATTGCTGTTTCAGTCCCAATGAAAAATGCAGTTTTCTTTTGTCTAGCTATATAAATGGGTGTGTTGCTTTGGAGAAAAGCTAAAAGAAGTAAATAATCTATACATTTAAATCATATGCATTTGTGGAAACATTTTCTATTAGGCTTTGGAAGCAAAGTAAGAAAAGAGTGACTATGGAAGTTATGTTTTTCATGATTCATTTATGACATCCAAAGCTGGACTGAAGAAGTGCTACACACCTTGCATCACTACGTTTATTTTGCAACCTTCCTCATGTTTCCAGTCATACGCTTTATTGGCAGGAGCCAGAAAACCTTTTTTTTTTTTTAAAAAAAAAAGAAGTCCTTTCTCAGCAGATGAAGTGTAAGCTGTGGCAAGAGTGAGTTGCACACCAACAGAAAACGGAAACTGATTGCAGCGTTCCTGCCAAGGCTCCCTGGCTGCCACTTTGAAGAAGTCGGCCGTTCCTCGAGTCTTACAGGCCCTCGCCATGATCTTGGTTTGATTTGTGAGGGCCTCCCTCCAATGGCTTTTTGTGCATTTAATTCTCCTTCACCCTGTTGCACAGTTTTTGGTGACCTTCATTTTTAAGTGACCTGCAAATGGAAATAAATGATTAGCCAGTCAGCAAATCCTAAATAAAACAACAATTTTAAAAACTACTTAGACAATTAGACTCATTAAAAAAACAAAAACTTTTATGTATTTGCCCAGTCTTGGCTGATCCTTCGTTACATTTGCTCAATATCTTCAAATAAGCTGCATATTAAAACATTTTTTGAGCCTGCAGTGCTGATTTCTGAGACTGTTGCAATATATGTTCACACCAGTTTAAAATGCACTGCTGGCTCTATTAAATCATTTAAGCCATTATACCTTTTGGGCAGGGTTTCCAGCTGCCTGCTGACAATCCGTAAACAACTGAATGTGTTTCATACGGACTACATCTTACACAAATTATGATGGAATTTATGTCAACGAACTTCAGTCTAATGAACTTCAATCGGATTTATGTAGGCTTGTTATAGTATGTTGGATACATTGAATCCTCCACATTAGTTCTATGCAAATTTTACCTCTAATATGTACCATTGATCCAGTAAGAGGTTATTTTCTTTTACATGGGTCACACAAGTAAAACAACAGGCAAAATTTCAATTTAAGACAAAAAAGAAAACCAGTCTGACACACTAATACTAAAATATTTAAAAGATGCAAAACAAGTGACAGGACTGATGTCACCATCTGACTCAGAATTACAGTATACTAGAAAATATGTGTATACACTGCCCAAACTTTAAACTAAGCTGGAAATTTTGTTACTTTACTGCATCAGTTTACTTTTACCAAATTGTCAAACATGTTTGTGATGTTCACGTCATACTAGAGCAGACACACAATCTGAAACCGCTTGTCCCATACAGGGTCACGGAGAACCGGAGCCTAACCCGGCAACACAGGGCAAAAGGCTGGAGGGGGAGGGAACACACCCAGGACAAGATGCCAGTCCATCGTAAGGCACCCCAAGCAAGACTCAAACCCCAGACCCACTGGCAAGCAGGACCCAGTCCAACCCACTGCGTCATCATACCTCCAGGTCATACTAGAGCATTAAACAGCAAAACTCACACATTTAAGCATGTGACTTTCAAGCATGTTTTAAGCAATAAATAACTCTCATTGAGAAAAGATTTTAATGCGGGAGGTACTTCTTGATAAATACCAAGGTTTTTATATGAATAAATTATGAGGAAATTTAAAATTAAGCAGTTGTTTCCCAGTTTTCAGAAATTGTCCATTGTGGCTTGATAGTGACATTTCTTGAGGTTTTTCAACAAGGATAGCAGTTAAACTGCAGGATCCGCCCTTATCTCACAACACACTACACAGCTCCTAGTCCAGGCCATGGTGATATCCAGCCTAAAGTACTGCAAGTCTCTCCTGTCTTGCCTTCCAGCCTCTGCCATCAGACTGCTCCAGCTGATACAGAACCCCGTTGTACGAGTCGTGTTTGACGGGCCAAAGCATTCTTATGTGTCCTCGCTCCTCATCTCTCTGCACTGGCTTCGTATAGCTTCAAACTGATCAAATTCAACATTCTGGTTATGGCCTACAAAACCATCAATGGATCTTCTATCTTCTATCTACAAGACTTGATCACTGGCTATATCCCAAGCAGACTGCTGCGCTCCTCCACTTCTGCCCGCTTGGTGGTCACATGTACAAGAGGTCCAAAATCAAAAGCACAAAGGTTTTTGGTTCTGGCTACAATGTGGTGGAAGGACCTTCCCCTCTCATTCAGAACTGCTGAATCTCTCTCAGCATTCAAGTAGGGTGTCAAAACTCTGTTCTTTCACACTTACTTGTCCCCTGATCCCCTATATACAGTACTCATAAAGGTGTACTATCTGTTTTTTTTGTGCAATGTCTACAACTGCTTGTCCCAAAGGGGGGTCAGGGCAAGCCAGAGCCTACATAGGGCATCGGGTCAAAGGGGGAGGGGACACACCCTTGGCAGGACACCAGTCCACCAAGGCATCCCAAGCAGGACTCGAACCCCAGACCCCACCACACAGCAGGCACAGGCCAAACCCAGCACACCCCATGCAAATGTCTAGTAATGCTTCAAAGAAGCCAGAGATACCGTGGTATGACACAAACTGTACTCTAGAATCACGCGTCTGCATCCGGATCCCTCCTCTGTAAATGTAATGAACTCTTCGCATTTATTATTCTGAGATGTACTTGCTTTGGAGGAAAAGTGTCTGCGAAATGAGTACATGTAAACGTAAATACAATACACCCTCCAAGGTCAATTAAGGTCACGATAAGGCATCCAGGTTTCATTGGAAGCTAAGACGGTCAAAAATTAAATTAAAATATAAAATTGAAGTACAATATATAAATATACGGTATAAAATTAGGTTTAGATTAGATGGGCGAATGGCAGGTTTGTATGGGTTTCGGAGAAGATGATGGAGCAAAGCAGCAGGACTGCCAACAGCTCAGAGTAAAGCGCGCGCTGCTTCTCGCCGCCGATAGATAGAGCACATCAGTGAACACAGTATTTAACAGTACAGTATTATTATTATGGGGCAATGAGTGGAATTTGCTCCTTCCTTCTCGTCGGAATTGGAAGCGGCTGTTTGCGCTCCGCCCACCGCGGACACGACACGACAGACACGACACGACACGACACGTAACGCACACGGACAAGTTTGCGAAACACTTTCGGTTTCGGTCGTTTCGAGTCGAACGTCGCACATTTCCTACGGATGTATAAAACGCAGAAAAAACCCAAAATAGAAAAAAAAATAAAAGCGGAGCGGCTGATGATCTATAGGTACGGGTTTCGAGGAGCGTAGGACCGGAAGAGGTTCCATAGTGTAGTGGTTATCACGTCTGCTTTACACGCAGAAGGTCCTGGGTTCGAGCCCCAGTGGAACCAAGTGTTTTCTCACCCCTTTTACTCTGCATGTCTGATAAATCAAAACGCAGGCTTCCAGCCACAGAAACGTGCAGGAACCGATGCGATAAACGAAGGATGTGGGAAGTGCGGCTAATTTCAGGGCAGTGAGGATGTAGGACTTTTGGAAAAAAAAAAAAAAGAAAAAGACAGATCAGGCAGAAGTGCTGTGATCTCCTGCAGGACGTGATTCATTTAATCACATCCTTTCATTTAGCCAAAAACACTCCAAACTTCTTGAAGCAGTTCATATTCCAGACCTGAGCAACAAGCTTTCTTGCATAAACAAAGGTCATATATGAAGAGATTTCACCTAATGCAATGGGGTGTTTTGGGTAGGGCATAATGCAAGAAAAATTACATCACAGAGGCATCATGAAGATTGAGATTGATAGAAAAGATGGTGTTTCACAGTTTTTCCCAAATTCAAAAGCCTTTGAACCCTCATCAGGATTTTGCCCTTGGACTTTGCTCCTACTTCTTGAAGGTCAAAGGTCAAGAAGGGATGTGGACATGTGGCTGAACCTGGAACTCCAGAGGGTCTCAAACCAACAATCATTGAGCACCAAGTTATTTCAAATCACCGTCTTACATTAGACACAAGGGAAGGAGGAAAATATCTTGGGAGTGGCAATAAAAACTAACTACATGCTTATTTCAAAGCCACAGAGAAGTTTAGCATTTAAAACCTTGGTCAAGAGCTAGAGCTACACTGGAAAGACAGACAATTAAAGGGATTTATCGGTGTTAAATAACTCTGCAGAAAGGAACAAAGTGCTAACGCATTTGCGTTTATTTTTATTCTGTACAAAAGGAAAAGCCCATGTCTTTAGCCCAGTCAAAATTGGATTCTGTTCTTACCTGCTACTGCTGTACACGTTAAGGAATCAGGATGAGAAACATTCCACGATGGAAGGAAAAAAGAAACAGAAGCACTTCATATTCAGTATTTTACTTTTTTTTGTTGTTTTTAATAAAGACCTTTATGACTATAAGACATTACTTAAGATTTTCAGTTTTGGTGTTAGACAAATGTGCGGTGACTATTTTGTTCTTTTTATTGCTCTTCTTCTTGGGTTACGAAGGTTTCTGGCGTTGTTTTCCCCAGCTTTTCTCCTGCCTTTACGTGGCCCCTGCCCCTCGGCACCAGCTGAGGCCAGCACTATGTCGGGTGCCTTCTTCCCGCGGGTCTGTGCCTTGCTCTTGTCAAGGCTATCCCGGGTGATGGGTTCTATGATGGACCCCAGCTGGGTAACGACCTTCGGGGCAGTGAGCTTCTGCACGGTGCGCTGGGTGTTCCACGTGTGCCCCGTGGGGGTGCGTATGGAGCACTCGAACTGCTCTGGCTTCTCGAAGGAGAACGGCAGCTGGCTCACCTGTGGCGCAAATCAAGTTTAAAAAGTGGTAAGTGAAGAAAAGGAGCCGCCCGTACCACAGCGGTTCACGTAAGTGAGGGACCCAGGTTCGAAAATTCCCTCCTGCTGCAGCAATCCCAAGCAAGGTACTTACCCTGCTGTTATTCACACTTACATTTATTCATTTAGCAGACGCTTTTGTCCAAAGCGACGTACATCTCAGCAAAAGTACAATTTATGCATTAGATTAAGAGAAGGAGACATAGCCGCAGACAAGAAAGTCTCAAGCAAATCTAGTTCGTTACCTACCACTTGCTGCACGGAGGTTCATCGTTCGAGTAGGTGCATAAAACACAGGACAGACAAATCCTGACACCCTCCTACCATTTTTTAAAAATTTTTTTTTTTTTTTTAATATTCTAAGATGCACAAATAAGCAAGTACAATACCGGTGTAGTGGCTGAATAAAGGTTGTATTGAGGATTCTCATAAAGCTACGATGTGTGAACAATTACGCCGTAAATGAGCTGGAGAGATCTTGGGCAAAGTGGATCCGGAAAAAGTGAGTTTCCAGACCCTTCTTGAATATAGACAGAGCTGCCGCAGTTCTGAGTGACAGGGGAAGGTCAGAACTGTTATACAGTACATGGGTAAATAACTAAGTATCTTACTGTACAAACCTAATACCGTTACTGGCTTCGGAGAAAAGCATCAGCCGAGTGAATAAATATAAAACTCCACGTGCACAGAACCCACCTGGTGCATAGCGACGGAGGACTCCCTCGCATCGGAGATGATGACATTGGGAAGATTCCGGTCCTTCCTCGGCGGGGGAGGGGCAACCTTTATCCGAAACCTGAGGGGACAGAGAAAACGATCATAAAAAAAAACTGAAACTGATAAAGTTTAACTCAGAAATGAAACATATTTCACATAAAAAAGGAGTCTCAGCCTATTTGGAGTAGGTAAAAATCGCAAACGGATGTGAAATCTAATAAGAACATTTGTAGTGGAAATACTTTTTTGCTCACCTTCTGCGTTTGTAGCGTGAAGGTTTGAGGCCAACTCCTCCCCATTCTCCCCAGCCAGGTAAAGTGAGGTCTACCACCTTGGGCTTCCCTGCCTCGACCCGTTTCTTCTTGTCCTTCAGGAAGTCAGCAACCACATCGTCTCCAGCAAAGGCCTCCTGAACGAGCATCCTTTGATCCCCTTCACCCTAAAAAAAAAAAAATAAATAAATAAAAAAACCCTCAATGATTAGAAGAGAAGCACGGCAAGAACCTCTACAAAAATGCCATAACGTTTCCTTCATCTCCACGTAGACCAACAAAACTACGGAAGAAGCCGCCTCTCTCCGCTACCTCTTCCTCGCCTATTGCCGTGGGGGCCAGCGGGACACTGATGACCTTCGCATCTCTGGTCAAGACATCATTGAGATCGAGGATTTTCTTCTTTTTTCTTTTGTCAGTCCTCTCATTCTTAGTTTCTTCAGCTGTGGTTGGGATTTTCTCTTTAACTTCCGCAACATCCTCAGCATGTTCCCTTACGAGGCCTTGACCGAGAAGCTCGTCCACGTCCTCCAGGCTCCTGACTCGCGACAGACCTTCGTCAAGCAATGCCGGCTCCTCCGCGTCCGATTCTTTGGCGTCTTGCCCCGTCCCCTTATTTACTGTGCTCTCGTGCCCGTTTGCCAGAAGTTTCTGAAAGAGGCTCTTGAACTCGGAGACCACCTCTCCCTCGTGCTCATCCTCAGAGCTTACACACACAGGCTCCTCTTTCTTCTCACCCTCAGTTTCTTCTGTTTATATGGGGGGAAAAAAGACAAAGTAGTAAGAAATTAAGAAAAAATCCCAGTAAGGCAAACCACTGCTGATTCATATAAAAATTACCAATTTGCTTATAGACACAAAGTGCAATTGTCCACTTACACCTATTTCACTATTTAAATATTTGTTCAAAGCAATAGTGAACACAACAGCATGATATGATCTCGAACGCAAATATTCCACCATTCAATCACAATATGTAGCAAGTAAGGCACATTCTTCTATGAAAATGACCATCCAGACACAATTATGAGCATGTTTTAAAAATATGCAGGTAATCATATCTGTTACTTTTATAACAAGTACAATCTCTACCTGAACATCTGCATGTACTCAAAAAAAAAAAAAAAAAAAAATTAATATACTGGGATTTCAATTTTCAAGAACAAATGGGACCAGAAGTCTGTAACTGGGCGGTACAGTGGCTGTCTCTCAGCACCTGGGAGGTGGGTTCGATCCCCTGTTCAGTCTGTGTGCAGTTTGCATGTTCTCCCCATGTCTGCGTGGGTTTCCTCTGGGTGCTCTGGTTTCCTCCCACACTCCAAAGACATGCTGTTCAGGTTCCCCCAGAGTGTGTGAGTGACAGAGAATGTTCCACTGATGTATGGATGAGTGACCCAGTGTAAGTAGTGCATCTAGCAGTGTAAGTCACTGCAGTGAATAAGGTGTGTGGTCTGATAACACTACACAGAGTTCATTGGAAGTTGCTTTGGAGAAAAGCATCTGCTAAATAAATACACGCAACTGTGAAAAAATAAACCTATACTGGATTTTTAAAATCTATATAACTCCACTGCATTTTTGCCACTGCTTGTCTAGTGCAGGATTATCCCACAGGTACAGAGTACAAGGCAGGGTAAACCCTGCACAGATTACGTTCTTCTTATTCAATAATTGGGGGAGGAATACAAAAATCAAGTCTATGTTAAAAAGTCATCTCCACAACCTCTGGTTAAATGCTTATTGTTGACGGATTCCCCTCATCAGCCGGTCCAATATTCTTTAGCATCTGGCCATTTTCAGTTTTATTATCCACATTATAACAACTGTCACTAAAAACTGAATAAGAGAGATGCACCACAACCGATTGGCCATAGAAGTCTTGTGTATAACTATAATAAATAAAAAAATACACACACACACACACACACACATTAGCAACATTAAAACTAATTTAAAAGGACTAAAAATTGAAATATATCGCCCCTGCTAACTCTGATTCATTGCCAACTGTTGACTGATTTATCCTATAAACATGCGCAACGTTCATCTTCTTATTGGGCCTCGAAAATAAATTTTAGCTTTCACACACTACAGCTGTGCCTCGACGAACACACTTCTCTTCTTGTATTGGACACATCCACATGGGTCCCCTGTCACCACAGTAGAATGCCCAGGAGGGGTGGGCAGCCACTGGTAATTGGACCCCCAGAGAATCTTTTTTTATCCCTTTGTTTGCAGATTTCTTTGTCTTCTTTTCCTCTGTGACCAGATGACTTACTCTCCTATTTAGTGTATCTGTTTTAATTATAATAATGTTTAATTATAATTATGGGTAATTTACAGCAACTTTGCTCAGCAAATTTAAGACGAGCGCTACATAAGAACACGAGACATTAGCTGTAAACGCTGTGGAAAGTGAGGTGATCAATGCAGTCCCATTCTCTGACTTTCTTTGGGGGAATTTCGTTGCCTGGACGCAGAAACGGAGGTGACGTTTTCAACGTAACAAACAAATCTTTGAAAGCAGACAAACGAAAAAAAAAAAAAAATCAAAGAAAAATAAACTTAATGTTTGTATCTTGGAAAATTCACAACTTGAACGCACAAATCTGTAACGCGAGGACTGAACGTACTGTACCAGTTCACGGTCATCGGCTCTTGAAAAGACAAACATCTGTTATTGACCTCACCTTTGTCCACCTGAAATGGAGGAGCTAAAGCGTCATCATCTGGACGGCGCGATTTCCGCTTCTCGTCGAATTCTCGCAAGAGCACGTCCTCCTCGTTTTCCTCTTCCTCGTCACCCTCGGGCTCTCGTTCCTCCTCGTTCTGGGTGTTTTCCACAGCACTCTCCTTATCGTCACCACCGCAGTCCTTCTCCGCGGGCTCCGCACTCAGCTTTCCCATCATCCAGGGGTTGGCTGGGTCTGCCGCGGCCTGAGCGTCGTTGGCGAAGTCCGGCACAACCTCCGTCTCCTCTGGCTCCTGCTCTTCCTCGCTCTCTGGCGGCAACGCCAGCTTCTGCGTCAGCTCCTTGTTCATCTCCAGCTGCTGCTGCATAGCTTTACGGGCCTGAGGGAAAGGGACAAGAGAACATCTGCAGCAGGCATCGACACTGTATAATTTACTGGCGGCAATATAGCAATAACGGGACAGCCGGTAGCGTAGCGCTTAGAGCAGCTGCCTTTGGACCCAAAGGTCGCAGGTTCAATTCCCACCTCCAGCTGTAGCACCTTTGAGCAAGGTATTAACCCTAAAATTACTGAGCTAAATGAATACATGTAAATCCCGGAGCTTCTTACTTCATCGTCATATTTCGCCATGATAGCCTTGGACTTGGCCCACTTGCCACTGTTCTGGTGCTTCAGAGACATCCTTTCCTGTGGAGGAAGAAGACAGTTGTACTCCCATTATTGCACATGGTCTGTCCACAGAGACACTGACCTGCAATTTTGAAGTTTTTTTTAAAAAAAAAAAAAAAAAAAAAAACAAAAAAAAAAAGCGCTCACCTCCATTCTTGCGAGCTCCATCTTCTTCAGTTCCTCCAGAGCAGCAGCTGGGTCTTTATTGCGCATCTCCTCAAACTCTTTCAGAAGCTCTTTCCGCTTTCCTTTCTTTAGCACCTTATGATACCTGTGAGGTAAAGATGTGATGGGTAAATGTGGCGACAAGAAGCAAATTACGCTGCAGAAGCAATATAACGGGCGATGGGCTCCAAAAATTTAGGGATGTGTTACGAGTCTGTTGCGTCACACGCACATAGTTTAATGTAAACGTACCAGCGTTTTGTGACGGACAATTACGTGACCGTTTTCGTAAATTAGTCCCGGTTGATGTATTCGATTACTACAAAGGCGAATAACGACCTCAACAAAAAAAAAAAAAAAAAGAGAAAGTAACGCCAAGAAGCTGATTTGTAGGAAAGTTGTGCTACTTGTTCCATGCGAAAAATCGACAACTTGAAAAGTTCACTGAACGAGAAGAAATCGTGAATCCATTAAACATATGAAAAAGAGGGGGCAGAACTGGGGTCCAACCTCTATCTGCTTTATGCACGACACCTACAGTGAAATGCGGTTCTCAAAAGCTATAGACACGTAAAAATCATGCAACCTACTTTTGTTACCCGAGACACTGATTGTGACAGTAAAGGCTGCAGTTGGCCTTTCAACTAGTTCAACTTTTGCTGAAAAATCAGGACCCCCCCCCCCCCGATGTCCAGGGTCACAGCCAACCTACTGGGAACACGTCAATCTAGCCAAAAAACACACCGCAATAACGTACACAACATATAAACTCAGGGCCTAGAACGTGCGGCGGTTCCAACGTGCATCTCACTTCTTGCTTTTTATCTTCCGCTCGCGCTTCGCTTTAGCTTCGTAGTAGGACTGGAGCGCTCTGATCTTCTGCAGCTCGGCGCGACGGATCTTGGCCTGCGAGGGAACAACGGGACCGTGGAAGGCGACCGCCGCCAGAGCGAAACGCCGCTGCATTTTTACACACGGCACCAGAAAATGTGTGGTCCTACCTCTTCGAGGCTCATGGCTTTCAGGGATGCCTCCTCCATGGGTGTCAGGAGGGGGTCGTTGATCGGTTGCATGTTCTTATGCAGAAGGCTGAAGACCTCCATTTCCAAAGGGGTTCGTGGCTGCAGCACAAAGACGCTCCACATTTGCTCACAGAGAATTCAATACTTTCTACATCACTTCACATCTTGCAAAAAAAAGACGTTCTACCTTCCATCCCACAACCACGTGCTCCACGGGTTTTGGCCCAGAAGGCTCCTGATTCAAAGGGAAAACCAGCTGTTCTGCCCTCTGGTTTTGCTTCACTATACTCTCCCACTGGGAAACATCCTTGGACGTCTTTTCAAAGGCCACTTTCCTCTGGATCTAACGGACGGGAAAGAGCGATCAGCCGGGGTCGATAATGACCTACGACAGGTGACGTGTCACAATAATTTTCATCCTAGCCAGATCTCTCCCACCTTCTCGGTCTCCTGCCGGCTGAGGGGCAGCTCCAGCGTGTCCTTGCAGCTCTCCAGGTTCTGCAGCTGTTTCTTGGTGCTCTTGACAGCGCTGGGAGTCTGGTCCATGGCGCCCAGCAGGTCAGACAAACTAATCTTCTCTCCAGCCCCTGAAAAGGTGTATTATTTAGAGCTCCTCCTAAATCCGTTCGCCAACGAGAACCCGCGACGGCACGGTTACCTTCGGCGCTGACGGCGAACTCAGACACCTGCACGCTCGCTTCCGACCGTTCGGCCAGCTTTCTCCTGGAAGAAAGACGACAAGCTGCAGCGCCGACTCGTTGCGGTTTCAGCATCGTTCACCGTCACTTTACATTAATTCGTTTATTCGACGCTTTTCTCCAAAGCGACTTACAATGTCACCTACCTACTGAATTACCGACCCATTTACACAGCCAGGTAACTTTACTGGAGCAATTTAAGGTAAGTACCTTGCTCAAGGGTACTACAGCTGGAGATGGGGATTGAACCTATGACCTTTCAGTCCAAAGGCAGCAGCTCTAACCACTATGCTACCAGCTGCTTCAGCACTTTATTTTTCAGGCTCGATGATCCAAACCTTTTCTTTCCACCCAGGGCGCTAATGGCCTCCAGCAGCTTGCGGTGCTTCCTCTCGTCATCGCTTCCACCCTGAAAGTTTGTGTTAAAACCGTACAGATCAGTGACAACACACACACACACGGCGAGCATGTCTACTACAGAGACTTTTCCCGTTTCCCAACTGCGTGTGATGTTCCTCAGGAGTGAAATGTAACGTAAGACGCACCTCATCCTCCTCGCTGGCACTGATGACAGCATCATCATCATCCCCCTCCAGAAGTTCATCTTCACCGTCATCATACGTCATCACTTGGGTGCTGTTCTTGGCAGCTTTGCTACGGCGCCAAAAATATAAATAAACAGGCTTAAAAATTCTTCAACGCAGTTGTCAGTTGAGTTTCATTCATTTTTGGAGTGAAAAATCAACTTAAGCGGAAATGTTACGTCAGACTACTGAACACAATCATTGAATGCGGCAGTAACTTAGGCTTTCTCGTCCAGCGCAAGTCATTTCTAAAGTAATTCCGTAAAACGAAAACTAAAAAGGAACAACGTATGTATAGCTTATAGCCCCATAACAGAACAAACCTTGAGCTTTCAGAGCGAACCCTGCTCGCCTTTGCTTTCCTCTTTGCCATGTTGATCCTGGGGTTCCCACGTGCGGTGTCACTGCCGTAAAGCGGCCTCTGCCAGGTTTGGTTGAACTGTCGCAAAGCTTTGTCGAATGATTTAAACCTTTCGTATTTAGTATTTCTCACTGAAATAACGCATTCAGTTTAAGTACACAAACGTGATTAAAATATATAAATAAATAAGTAAATATCTAAGAAAATATTCGTGTATTTTTTAAAAATTGAAGGATGGATCAACGTGCAAGTCGTAATTTTTAAAATTAAACTACACGTCCCTTGAGCAGAAAAAGAGTTGAAGAGATTACTTCCGGTTTTTCTACCGCTGCGGTAATGTGTCGTAATTTGCTGTGCTGCAGTTTCTAAATACCTTCCGTCAGCTGTTGATAGGTTCTGTCGTGTGTTTTCTGTAATTGTTTGTAATTGTTCACATTTCTTGGTCATCTGTTTTTGTACCATAAATTGTGTGTTTTTTTTTAATCTCTGGAATGTTGTTTTTTTTGCTGATTTTGGATATGGGCTTATTTGTTTGCTGATGTTTTGTCTTCACAACTGTATAATTAATTTATAATAACAATATCTTTACTTTTGTTATGCTTTAATGTGCCCTCGCTATCTTTTATTTAATTTATTTAAGGGCTAACTATATTTCTTGCTCAATGTTTAAATGTTTAGCGGTTCCATTTAGAGAACTGTTAGTGTTTGAGTATAAGGATGAATATTGGGGTTTATATTTATTCCAGTGAAATGATTCTATATTGTGGGAAGTGTCAGCATCTATAGGACTTAATGTTTCCAAAATTATGTTTTGTACCCCATCATCACACACACATATTTGCTGTTGTTCAGTGGTACATTTGCCGTATCACTTGAGAAGAAACAGAGATGGGGACCTCCTTGACCGCAGTGCTCGAACCTGCTCGTTCAACTGCTGGGAACCAGCGATCATTCTACTTTTCTGACTTTCCCATCATGATGAACCGAATAGAACCACTGTTGCTTGATCCGTTCAATATCCTCGACTGACCTTATTTGTTAGTGGCCCACAACTGATGGCCTTCCTCTTGCTCTGTTATCAGTACAGTATTATAGAAATAATAATCATGCTGTTGATGAACCGGGTCCAGTTACAAGCTTGTGAAAAAAAAAAAAGAACAAAAAAAACCACTAAAATGTGTATTATCGGGATGGATGGAGGATGAAAGCCATGGACACATCAGTGAAATGATTAATATCTTGCTGGGTGTGAAAGGTTAGTCTTCTCAGTGCCAAGAAGATCTGGAATCTGGATACTGAAACTAGGCAGTTGATATTTTATGTTAACCACAATCTCATTAGTCTCAGGAATTTTTTAATGATCAACTCACACATTTAAAGCACTGAAACTGAAGGCCATGGCTGAGAAATGATCTCTTGGAGGCAGTGGTCACTGTAGGTTCCAGAACTGATCAGCTGTACAATGCCCAGAATGCCTCCATAGCAGATATTTGAACATGAACATGAACGTAGGCTGGAGGTAACGTGCTAATTAAACCTGCTGTTCTTTTCTCTGAATTTCACAGTTTTGAATTCCAAGTACTGCTGTAGTGCCCTTGAACAAGTCTCTCAGCCTAAAAGTGCTCCAGTAAAAAAAAATAAATAAATATCCAGCCATTATAGATAGGTAAACCGCTATAATTTGCTTTGGAGAAGTGCCAACTAAATAAATAAATGTAAACCAGATGAAAACAAGCAGTTCAGTTTTAACAGATTAATCTGTTTATTTGCAAGTGTTTCTAGAGGATCGAGCTGTATGGTGCGGACAGGCAAACCTAATCCCGCTTCCCACACACCTATAATCTCTTATTTGGGCCAGTTACCATGTTCAGTTCTCCAGCTCTCCACAGCTCCATAGTACTACTACCTAGGGAGACCTTCAAGATCTGTAGGATTGTGGTCCACTGGTTCTGCCAACCTCATATGAATGACATGTAATAGTTACATGTAGTACATGGGCAGCTGACAGTGATTAGATGTAAAAAGGTCACCGGTTTGAATCTCACGTACTGTTGTAGTATCTTTGAGGAAGGCACTTACCCTAAATTGCTCTAATAAAAGTACAGAGCTGTATAAACTGATAAATTGAAGGTAGCTTAACTATAGTACACAATCTGGAGAAAAGCATCAACTAAATATAATCACATATAATAGTGGTATATATGGTAAATAATAAATAAATTTTATGGTAAGGGTAGCAGCTGTTAGCGTAGTGATTAGAACCGCTGCCTTTAGACTCAAAGGTCACAGGTTTAATTCCCACCTCCAGCTGTAGTACCATTGAGCAAGTTACTTATCCTAAATTGCGCCAGTAAAATTACCCAGCTGCGTAAATGGGTAAATAATTGTAAGCTTGTAGGTGTAATAATTTTGACCTTAACATTGTTAGTCACTTTGCAGAAAACTGTCAGCTAAATGAATAATTGTAACGTTTTACATAATTCTATTGTGTGGTAATTCAGTAATGGTAGGAATTACACTTGTAAGGATATTATATGTAAATGCCCTGGTAAGGAGGGTGAACACTTGATGTGATGTGTCCTGTAGTGAGGTGAAACTGAAGACAGGAATTGACCCAAGGAGACCTTGTGCACATTTCTAGAGGCTAAAGTCATCCTTTATAGTTCCTTATTCTAAACACAGTAACTGATCGATATCAACTGCCTATTTCTTTCCTTCTTTTTGTAGATGTATTAATAAAAAACACATTTAGATCAAAATATACACATTGGCATAATGAGTTCTTCACTGGATCAGAATGTCTTAGTGTTAAATGTACTTTTTCTGTCTTTTATTGATCCGCTTTTTTTGCTGTGTACCGGGGTTATGTGGATGTGTATATTATGAAGATCAGGAGCTGTGGAGATATTAAAATTTAGTCCTTCCTTATTTTCCCAACACATTTTTAAAGAAGCATTCCAGTTTTATGGCTGAATTCCAGCTGTTTTTAAATAATGTGGTTTCCTATTTATATTTATGTAATCTGGTTTCTTGTGTCACAAACATTCAAGTTACAGATTTTCAAAGGCACAAAGATTTACCTGTTTATTTTAAATTGTGCCTTCCTCCCTGTTCTATATTGTAAAATTTCTGTCTGTTATGTAGACAGAACAACCTGCAGTGGTATGCTTAGGTGCTTGTTGGCAGTAAAATGAATTCAGACTAGTGTCGTTTGGGACCACCTTCATTCAACTCAGTTCCATGGTGTTTACAGTTTGCGCCGGTTGTTCCTTGGTGTCGCTGATCAATAACAATACGAGGAACGGTATACCTGTTTTTGAGTGGTTAAATAGGAATTTGTATAGGGAAGGTATTTTATTTTGAGATGTTTTAGCTTTTTTATGTAACTCAAAGTTAATATTTTTTTCCGAATGAAGTCTTCCAAAGTATTATTTGTCGTAACCGCATTTTTCAGAAAGTTGTCTGAAAATTAAACAAGGGTAATTTTTTAGTATTACAATCTTATTGATGTTTTAGAAGAGCCCTGCGACCTTCGAGGATAGGCTCCACAGCAGTGCAACCCTGCTTTCGGGAGTCGATAGTGAGTAAGTGTGAGAATGTGTCAATGAAAAGAAAACCAAAAGCATCCAGAAGAGGACAAGCACTGCACATGCCAATGACGAATAATTCAGCAATCAGAAGTGAACTGGTGCTTTTGAAAAAGATGTCTTTTAATTTTCAGTCATTTGAATTTTTTAGGAAAATAAATAGGAATAGTATTTGTACACAACCTGAACTGCGGATAATTGGCAGGTTGTCTGAATTATATAGCTTTTTTTACTGATTGTGGCTTAATGGTGAAAGTGACTTCGGTGTTAAAAACAAACTGAGTTATGAACACACTTCTAGATGAGGTAAGGTCAGGTGGGGACGGCTACTGTCTTTGGATCCAAAGATTGCAAGTTCAATCTCCGCCTCTTGCTGTAGTACCCTTGAGCAAGGTACCTGCCCTAAATTGCTCCAGTAAAATTACACAGCATAATAAGCTGGGCGCTACAGCAAGTAGCTCTGCTGTCTCGCAGCCCCTGGGTGGTGCAAGAGGATGTGGGTTCGATTCTGTGTGGAGTTTGTATGTTCTCCCTGTATCTGTGTGGGTTTCCTCTGGGTGCTCTGGTTTCCTCCCACAGTTCAAAGACATGCTGTTCAGGTTCCCCCATAGTGTGTGAGTGACACAGAGAGTGTGTTCAACTGCTGTATAGATGAGTGACCCACTGTAAGTAGTGTATCTAGCAGTGTAAGTCACTGTGGTGAATAAGGGGTGTGGGCTCATAACACTAGATAGAGTTCATTGGAAGTTGCTTTGGAGAAAAGTGTCTGCTAAAGAAAATGTGAAGTGAGGAATCAGAGCTCTTTTATTGTATTTTGCTGCACATTACTAGCACCGAGGGGCGCTCTAAACCCATGTTCACTTTCAAGCCAATATTGCGGATCTGTTGCAATAACTCCATAGCTGTTGTTTATTTCCTTCTTGGACATTAGAATCATGTGAGCTGCATTTTCTACAAAGTGATTTAATAATGAAATGTCATTGCTATCTTTATTATTTTCCATGAACATGAAATATGCTGAGCCTGAACAGTTATGCTTTGCATGTTACTTTCAGGTTTTTCCCTTTCTGTGTCTTGAATGGTTCTCAGTACAGTATTCTTCTTTCCGAAGGGTGGAAGGGTCCTTTATCAAGCAACCACCATATACCAACAGCAGGAACATTAGAGGAGCAGCTGTCTCTCTTGAAGGGCTTCTTTGTAAGCGTTCCAGAAATGCGATTAACATGGACAAGTTGTCACTATAAATATTTGACAGTCAATGAGTTGCGCAGAGATGAGTTTTATTTCTTGTCTTCAGCTCTGTCTGTGCAGTTTCCAAGTTCTCTCCTTCTAATGGGTTTCCTCCCACAGTCCAAAGACATGTGTTTCAAGTGCAGTGGTGACTTCAGATTGCACATAGTGTGTGATTGCCTTCTGATAGAGTGGCGCCCTGCCCAGGGTGTAGCTGATCCTTTGTCCAAAAATGCTCATGTGACAGTACTTTGTGTTGCCTTTTCTTTGTTCATGATACAAGATTCTCGTAAACAGCTATTTCAGTTCCAACTTGAGAAGTTTATCTCTCTTTCATGATGTAACTTCCTGCTTTGTCGAGGGGGGAGGGGGTCTGTGGTAATAGCTGTAACCCAAGTTACCGATTTGTCTTTGGGGAACGTTGTTCTCAAAGTGCTGGATACAATAAAATACAATAAAAGAGTTCTTTGTTGCCTCATTTGCTTTTATGTCAACAGAGCACAAGAAATGAGCTGCCAGATTTTTAAGGAATATTATTGTGAGCTTTTACTTCATAAGAGGTTTTCCTTGAAACTGAAGCTGCTAGTGTAGTGGTTACAGCTACTACCTTAGGACCCAAAGATTGCAGGTTTGAAGCCAACCTTCAGCTGTAGTACCTTTCAACAGAATACTTACCTTAAAAAATCTGCTCCATAAAATGATCCAACTGTATAGATAGGTAAATAGTTGTAGGTACCTTAACATTGTTACTTGCTTTGTACAAAAGTGTCAGCTAAACAAAAAATCTGGTGCTTCCATACCGATTAAGGTACAACCCCAAACGGGATGTAGGGATCGAGACTTGTCAATTTGCCAACAGAGGTGTGAGCAAACAATCCAGCACTTTGAGAACAACGTTCCCCAAAGACAAATCGGTAAGATTTTTAGGTATTTCACTGTCTACAATACAAATATAATTGAAAGATTCAAGGAATCTGGTTAAATCTCGGTGCGTGCAAAACAAGGCCAAAAATCACTTTTGAATGCACATGAGTTCCAAGCCCTCAGACATCACTCTTCTGAAAACTCTCATGTGTCTGTAATGGATATTATGACATGAGCTCAGGAATACTGTGGTAAAGCATTTTTAAAGTAAAGTATGACTTCCTTTGTCAGTCACCACCATTTGAGGAGGCATCCACAGATACAAGTTAAGGCTTTACTATGCAAAGCAGAAGCCGTACATCAACACTGTCCAGAAGCTCCACCGACTTCTCTGGGCTCGGTCTCATCTGACATGGGCAGTAGCACAGCGGAATCCTGTTTTGTGGTCTGACGAGTCAACATTTCAAATAATTTTTGGAAAAAAACAGCCGTCGTGTTCTCTGGGCCAAAGAGGAGAAGGACCATCCAAGCTGTTATCAGCATCAGATCCAAAAGTCAATGTCTGTCATGGTATGGGGGTATGTCAGTGGCCATGACCTGGGTAACTTGCACATCTGTGAGGGAACCATTAATGTAGAAAGATATGTACAAATTTTGGAGCAACATATGCTGCCATCCAGATGCCATCTTTTCCAGGGACCTCCCTGCATTTTCCAGCAGGACAACGTCAAACCACATGCTGCCAGGATTATAAGTGCATGGCTGTGTAAGCAGAGAGTGCGGGTACTAGAGTGATCTGCCTGCAGTCCTGACTTGTCTCCGACTGAGAATGTGTGGCGCATTATGAAGGGCAAAATACGTCAACGAAGGCCCCGTACAATCGCACAGCTGAAGACCTGTATAATGGATGAATGGTGGAAAATTCCGCTTGCTGTACTTAACCAACTGGTGTATTCAGTGGCCAAACGCTTAATAAGTGTTATTGAAAGACATGGTGATGTCACATGGTGGTAAACACTCGCCTGTCCCAACTTTTTTGGAATTGGGGTTGTAAAATTGAAAGGCAGAATTCATTACAATAGTCATGGAAATCAGACATCAGTGGGAGAAATTTAAACACTTCAGTTATGCACATATTTATAGAGACAGCTTCTGGGGTAAATGAATTTCTGTGTCAAAAATGTAAGAGCGGCTAGTCTACGTACAATGCCATCATCAAGAAATGAGTCTGGTTGTTATTTGATATGAGATTAGTTTGGGAAGATAAGTTTTTCTTAAAGGTGTCTTGGGTGTTCCACGAACCCCAGTCCACTACATTGTACCCCATCACATTCCCAGAATAAATGCACCAAAGCGCCTGGAAAGGCTTTGCATTGAAATTACAGCTGAGATGTCCCTGGGAGCATCCTGTGGAGATGTACTGGAGTGAGGTACCTTGTGTGAGTAAACTTTGGGTTTTGACCCTGGAGGTTCTTGGGTCTGTCTACGTAGGAGGACCTGAGTGCAGAGGTTCTGAAGGCTTTAGCTGTAGGTCCAACCAAAAATGGACCATGTGGAGACCAGAGAGCTTACAATGCTATGATTGGATACCATAAATGATATATTATATGACTGGATACTATAAATTATATATTATATACACATATATATTATTCACTCTATATTATATAAAGTAAATAACTGAGGGTACTACAGGAGGAGGCCTTGAACCCGCGTTTGTGGATTGCACTACAGTGCTGGCTGCCTATCATTGCTTCACTTCACCAGTCATTCTGGAAGATTTTTAATACCATTTTTGCATTTTAGTACTTTTGGAAATACTTTCTCAGTGTGCTTCCATACCAGTGTATTTAGTGACACTGGATCACGCCTTAAAAGCCTCAAGTCCAGGAACAGGTTACGTTACTCAGAAACTAGTTTCTTAAGCTGCGAAAAGGCATTCAGGCTTGCAGATGGCTGGTAAAAACTCATTCTGATGCAGAACATTGGTGATAGCGAGAATGTTACATTACGAATTTTATGTCACTTTGGGGAAAAGCTTCTGCTCAATGAATACACACACCATCTGAAACCCCTTGTCCCAAGCAGGGTCATGGCAATCCAGAGCCTAACACAGGGTGCAAGGCTGGAGGGGACACACCCAGGACTGGACACCAGTCCATCGCAAGACACCCCAAGTGGGACTTGAACCCCAGACCCACCAAAGAGCAGGACCCAGCCAAACCTGTTGCACCACCACACCACCACACACTAGTGTCCCCTCCTCAATGAAAAGATGCATGTAGATGCCAGGCACTATTGTTCTCATTTGAAGATTTCATTACTTTGGTTGCCTTGTCAGTGTGAGACTAGTAAAACGTTGCCCTTCAGCCTTTGTATAGAATTTAGCCTTCCATCTGTCTTCCCAGGAAGTCATAGGACTCTGTGACAGCAAAATGACACATGTAGTATGCTTACATTTATTACAACCTGTACAATCTTGGGGTAAGGTAGAAATAAAGGAAAGTAAAAAAAAAAAAAAAAATCCTTAAAATTAAGGTGCTGAAACACAATCATATTGATCTAATTTTTTCTTTTAGTAATAAGCACTTTTAAAGAAAAAACTTTCTAATGTATTTATGCAGAGCTAGTTTCTAACTGCACAAGTTACAGTAATGGAGCCTACAATTTCACAACCACAGAATGCTTATAATGATGACGGACATCTTGGGTCACAAATTCATCAACACACAACGTGTAACTGTATTCAGATATAAATAACAAAACCAGGTTTCTCCTTAGAAGTTCTCCTTGTTGAAGTAAAAATTCGTCTTTCTAGGATCCACATCCGAGTACTTCACACATTTCTTCTCCAGAGTCTTGGCCAGGGTCTCTGGACCACACAAGAACACGCCAACCCCTGACCTGCAAGGGCAAATGACGACCAGAAAAAAGTTTGTGGCCGGATCACATGTAAACATATACTAGGACCACAAAGGAGATCATCACGTGCTCCTTGAAACAGGCATAAAAAAAAACTTACGTGGGATTCTCTTTGCGGATCTCCTGAAATTCCTTGTCCCAGATCGGCCTGCCGTAGTAGGTCTTCTGTTTGAGACCCGTGACGACGTCAGTGTCTTTGTCAAAGTGAACCGTCACATGGGCAGTCTGTAGGGGCAAAAACGAAGGAAATCTGTCTTTCGAGGGAACAAAAAAAATCAGAAGAAACTTAGTGTGCCAACCTATTGTGGTAAGTTGCTTTAGCGAGAAGCATCAGCTACATGAATGAATGAATGAATGAACGAACGAAATGTAGATAACTTGATACTACTGGCAACTTGGCTTCGGTTGAGCCCTGGTGAGCCTGTAGGTACGTACGTGATTCTCGTCCCATCCTGTGAGGTACAGATTGTATGTGAGGAAGTCTTCCATACCCCTTCCTGCCATCTCCTTCTCGAGCACCTGCAGGAGGTCTGCAAACCACTCGAAGGCATGCGTTTCCCTGCATAACCAGTAGAAGTAGATCTAAACCAGGAAAAAATGACACAAAACAAGAATGAAACCGTTTAAAAACTCAACAGCATGAAGCCAGAGAATACAGAAGAATCAGGGGTATTATTTCTGATGGAATGATTCTTTGTGATGAATGACTTAGATTACAAAATGACTCTTTTGTCCTGTAGATGTGAATCAGACATTGAGCAGGTCAGACCAGTTGTTATCATAACATAGAGACAGAAGTTGAACCCGGACATTACTACAAAGGTACCTTTTTTGTCCGCAGCTTGGGGCTCGACTGCTTGAACTTGTACCAGATGGATTTCAGGATGGACGCGAAGGGCGTCACGCCAATCCCACAGCCAACCAGCACGCTGACTTCATAGTCAAACACGTCCTCGCTGGCCGTGCCGAATGGTCCATCCACAGCCATTCTGAAGAAACCAGATGTCAGACCACAGGTAGAGAAATCTAACTTTGTCGGAAACCTTAGTGTTTTCAGCCCAAAGGCAAATTGTACTGCTTAAGAGGCTGAAAAGGGAAAAGGCCTTACTTTGGTCCCTGAGCCCCCTCCGGGAGCTGTTCTAGCATTTTGATGAGTTTCTCAGTCCAGTCCCCAACAGAGCGGATGTGCACGCTGAAGAAATCCTCCTCGGGGGCGGATGTCATAGTGAACGGGTGCCATTCCAACTGGGAGATGGCAGGGCAGTTCATGAAGATATACTGGCCCACCTCCATCTTGAAACCCCGCTTGACCAGCTGCAGCTCTAGCACGTTGGACGGACGCATAATGATCTGGACGTGGAATGAGAGAAATACATTGTACAATGAAGCAGACATCGAGACCGACACCAGCGGAGGTGGTCTTCACTCTCTGGTCCAGGATGATCACTCACCTTCCTGTAGGTCACAGACTGCAAGTAGCGGATGAAGCGTAGCAGTCGCTCGCAGAGGTACAGGAACATCGGGCCAATCACCCACATCCAGGTCTGTGGGGTCAGAAAGACCATCAAAGAGCTACCATCATTGTACTAGTTGCTATCAGCATTAGCAGGTATATGCGGGAAATGTGAAGCTCTAGTCTCCTACCTGTGGAAAACCTCCTGCAAACTGTGGAATGGGGCACTCCGGGACCTTCCCCCACTCCAGTGGCTGATCTTTGCAGACGGTAAAGTTGTGTGGCGGGTTGGTAGGAGTCTGACTACGCACCATGCGCCTGGAAGAAGGACGGAGAAGACAGTAGAGTCCTTGGACCTCCTGCAAGTGAAAGCTCCCCAGATCAGTTCCTCGTACATTGTCTTACCCAGCACCGTGGATGACCAGGCCAGCAAAGAAGATGATGAACAGGTGGTGGATGTACCAGAACACCTCAAAGTAGCTGCGACGGATGACCTCCATAGACGAGGTGATCATGAGGATGAGCGCCAGGGTGATGATGACTCCCGTGAGCCCACCGATGGTGGTGAATGCCACGTAGGTTGGAGTCTGGGACGCATGAAGAACGTTAAACGCCGTATATCTCTGTACTGTATATCTTGCTATCATGTCATTGGATCCTGCTTACAGCATTGGGGTCGCGAACTGGGTTCAGGTACGTTTCATTTTCTAATTCGCCAAGCCTGGACAGGGTAGTGCTGAGAATGTCGAACCCTCCCTGTCGGCTTCGGGTGAACCACTCAACGTTGAACAAATGGGCGATAGTGTGTACAGCTAGCAAACATACAAAAAAGACACAAATAACTGCAAAGTATCACTAAGACACCTGCATGACAAATTTTCTAAACCGTTTTGTTCTTGCTACTGTAAATAAGAATTTAAAATGACATTTTTATTAATAAATTACAAGATTTCTTCAATACATGAAATGTGGTTCTACTATACATTTACTCACTTAGCAGACACTTTTCTCCAAGGTGACTTACAATGGATACTATGTAGTGTTACTAGCCCACTCACCTTATTCACCACAGTGACTTACACTGCTAGATACACTACTTATACTGGGTCACTCATCCATACATCACTTACACACTATGGGGGAACCTGAACAGCATGTCTTTGGACTGTGGGAGGAAACCAGAGCACCCAGAGGAAACCCACACAGACATGGGGAGAACATGCAAACTCCACACAGACTGAGCAGGGATCAAACCCAAATTCTTTCACACCACCCAGGTGCTGTGAGACAACAGCGCTACTCGCTGTGCCACCGTGCCACCCGCTGTAATCATGCAATGTTCACTTGGAACCAGTTTTAAATGAAAAATCTGTACCAAAACTAATTTTTCATATTTCTATATAATTCATTCCACCATAGATAGTGGTCCAGTAACTTGCGTTTAGTTTTTACAATTTTTTAAAAATTTCTAATGCACTCATGTGTCATGATACAGTGACAACAGACATTTGTGCATTAAAAAACAAACCAAGAGACAAACCGTTTCGATTACTTCATTTGTAGCTCCTACTCTCAGTTAATTCTTAGAAAGCAGAATAGTAAATACGAAAGTCATACCTGTCATTAATCCAATCATATAGCCCACTAGCTTGTGGAAAGTGAGATTTTTGTCCAGTTGTTTTCTCAGAGATCTTCCACAACACTGAATAAAATAACAAGGAGATGACATTGAGAATGGGATTTCTTTGAATGCACCCAAGCCACGGTGTAATAATATCTCAGGTATTGGGAACCAAAAAAAATTAGCATTGATACTCAATAGAGTTATGCACAGGCTTGCTTGACAGGTCTCCTGGCCCTTTGTCACAGCTGAACTCCCAACTATACAGAATAAATGATTTAGCAGAAGTGATTTAAACAGATTGTGTATTTACTGGAAAAAAAAACAGTGAAATGTAGACATTGAAGGGGATCTTTAACTTTGGCTCTTGATGGCGTTTTCCCTTATGAAGAGGAGAGGTATTATGGGTGTGATTTCTGCATATGTAATTTATTTCAGTTCATTTTTTTAGAGCGTTCTTCCCAGCACGGTGAAGCCTTTATCCAAGGAAATGTACTGTACAACGATGCAAATGCAGAGCTTTGCAGTGAGCGCTCAGTGAATAATAACCTAATGAGAATTTACAGTAGTTTCTCATTTTTATTATAATAGAGGAGTTTCCTTTGACAAAAATACAGTTTTGCAGTTTTTCGATTTCTGCAGATTTTGGGATGCTGCCTAGGATGAGAGGTTATCAATAGTGATTACGTGAATGAATGAATGATCTTTCGCTGGTCTGAGATAAAACAAAATCCTTAATAGGCTGACAGGTCTTGGCACCACTGATCACTCGCGTCATTAGTCACGTCCAGGGGGAAAAAGCAGTTTTTACTTTCTGGCCAGTGGAGAGAAGCCCCACATCTGTGCACCTTTCTGTCACACACAGTCCTAGATGTATAGTACCAGTCAAAAGTTTGAGTACACAAAACAAGAATTTTGTTCACGTGGCATTTAGTTAACATGTTTGATGGGGGGGTGCGGTGGCGCAGCGGGTTTGACCAGGTCCTGCTCTCCGGTGGGTCTGCGGCTCGAGTCCCGCTTGGGGTGCCTTACGACGGACTGGCGTCCCATCCTGGGTGCGTCCCCTCCCCCTCCAGCCTTGCACCCTGCGTTGCTGGGTTAGCCTCCGGTTCACCGCGACCCCATTCGGGACGAACGGTTTCATACGGAGTTTGTGTGTGTGATGAGGAACTGAGCCCACATTGTCTTCCCAGCTCCTCTGCACTGTGGGTTGCTTCACTTTTACACGCCTGTCCAATTTCTCCCATGTACGTGCTGTAGTGCTCAGGTGCACTCAAACTTTTGACTGGAGCTGCAGTTACACATGCCATAGAAGTACAGATGAGACGGCTGCACATCCGTCCTCTAAACTTCCTCCCCGCAGCAGCAGCGACTCACCACGAAGGACCCCCGCAGCAGGGACAGCAAGTTGCGGCAAACGGGCAGCAGGACAAGCAGGCAGTTGAAGTTGAGCACGGCGGCCGGAGCTCGGGCCCAGGACAGCGCCGACTGGAAGGTCATACGCAAAGACGCGATGCAGAGCAGGACCGAGCATCGAACTTGTCCACTAACGGGGTCGATGGATGACACTCACCCCTATGATGTGGCGCGTGTAGAAGAAGCGATCCCCTCGGTCATAGAACAGGTAGAAATACACAAAGAGGAACGTGTTGATGCCCGTCCACACAAGCTGTCGAGAAAAACGGCGCAAACGGGTAATCGGTTACAGCTGATCAACGCTCTTTCAGTGCTACCCAGCACTGATGTCGGTACAATTTTTTCCTTACCAGTATGAGCGCCGACGGCCCGTGGTCGATGATCCAGTTGCCCATGCTTTCACTTGGGCACCAGGTCACAAGGAGTTCACTCAAGGTTTGCAGGCGGAAGGCGGAGTGTGTTCTTATACAGCACGTTGCTTGAAACCACGCCTGTACGTGCACACACTCTTGGACACATTGAGGCATTCAGGAAATTCAATTGCAGATGGCAGAAGACAATATTTCCTTGTAGCAACGGCATACCTTGTTAATTAAACATTGCTAAAATATTTCTGACACCATACAAAGAAGGATATTCAGAGAGACACAAGGAAGGAACAAATATTCTCCTTTTCTCACTCGAAGATTATCTTGAAACCGGTAGAAAGAATTATATAATGTCAGTTTATCCTCATAACGTAAATAAACCCTGCTGCGTTACTTTTCGAAAACACCGGACCGTGTTCGTTACTTCCATGTGGAATAGTTTAAGATTTCTTCGTTCATTTACTGGTGCACTTCCATTGTTTGTCATTCAAGTCAATCATAAATGCGGTTTGACATCTGCAGAAATGGATGAAAAACGAAACCTCGCAAAGTATGGTGTTTCCATAGAAAATGTTTATTGCACTCGCTGGAAAAGTCACTTCACAAGGAAAATCGTATTGTGTTCTTAGAGGCCGTCTCCCAATGAATGTCTTCATTGTTAGCTTAGAAAAAAAAAAAGGCACTGAAGACAATGAGTCAGATGTACTGTAAACCATTTCTGGTTCAGTACTGAGGAAAAAAAAAGTGTAAATATTGTGCTCGTTCACACACATTACTGTCCCGTTGGCATATATAGAGGTCTGCATATAACCATGTTTGTACAATGTACTGCTCTATTGCTTTTCAAAACTAAATTGGTAACTACTCTCTTTGAAGACTGAAATTTGTTGTTGGGCTTTTATATTTATTTATTCAGCTGACACTTTTCTCCAAAGCAACTCGCAGTGTTAAGCTACTTACAATTATTTACCCATTTATACAGCTGGGTAGTTTTATTAGAGCAATTTTTCCTTATTCAAGGATGTTAGAGGTAGTGGTGGGATTCGAACCTGTGACCCTTGGGCACAAAGGCAGCAGCTCTTACCACTACACTATTAATCACCCATTTTTGGACTGGTACATGCAAAAAAAAAAAAAAATGAACAATCTTCAGAAAACTAATTGACATCAGTATAAAAAGTTAGGAGAACATTGATCAAAAACAATCTGTTGCTTAGCTTACATTTTCAGCCAAAGTGACATACAGTATTTGACCCATGTACACTGCTTGGTGTTTACACCGGAGTCATTCAGGGTAAGCACCGTGTTCAAGGGTTTTGAGGGGCTGGCAGCTTTGTGGCTGCAACTCCATGTTGTTCGTCTGTATTCTACCTGCTGCCCCATTGGCACAAAACACTAGGAGGTCATGGGTGTCTAAATGCAAACATAAGGACCAAACCGGACCTGAGAAAACCATTTCCGAAAGAGCGCATAGCCACCAGTGCATAATTTCACCCGAAAAACATCCATAGTCGCAAAACGGGACCCGATCAATCCGTGTGCATGATGTACGACGGTTGGTCAAAAAGCATCCGCAGTAAATTTTTTTTATACTGTTCGCCGTCCTGGCAGTTGCTCGAATGTGTGTGTAAGCTTGGTGTGTCGAAGTTGCTCTGACACGGTCCCACACCGGTCTGCTCAACTCTTGGCGCGTTATGTCAATGTTAACGTGGTTCCTCCCGTCTTCATGCACCAAAGAAGAGCAGCATAGCATTTTCCATTTTTTGTGGGCCAAAGGTGTACCTGGAGCACGGATCCGTTACCAACTTTCAGCACTGAAGTTTGAGGTTTGAGACCATCCTCCGTAGAGTCCAAACCTCGATCCTTCGGACGACCGACCGTTGACCTAAGAGGTCGGCCATTCCCCATCGACCAGGCGATGAAGGAAGTTGTGTATGCCTGGCTCATTGCTCAGCTAAAATTAATTTTTTTTGAGGGCATACAGATGCCAGTCCAGCTTTGCACTGTGCTAACAACCTAGGAGACCAAGTCGGAAAATTCTGCTCAAGCGAACTCTGTATTCTTTCTCTATTCATTCCGATAAATACGGTGCGGATGCTTTTTGACTTGCCCTCGTAACAGAAAACGGCAGTGTCAACAGTCAGCAGAGCGAGTGCCGAGGCTGGGGGAAGGTTTCGGCGTCGAACGTTGCGAAGCGGCATCTTTCCTGCAGCAGTCGCAGCGAAAACAGTCGGCCACGTTGTGCCTGAACAGGTGACGACACGGGTGGCAGTACTGGTAGAAGATCATCATGAAGGCCACGGCCATTCCGTAGCCAGTGACCAGCTGCAGCACCAGCAGAGGTGCGCACACGTACTCGTAGAAGTCGGACCTGAAGAAGTACCACATGACCACGAGGAAAGTGTTCTCCAGAAAGCGGAAAGCGTAGTACGCTGCCATCTGGGACCAGCTAAGGTGCTTATCAATGAGGTCCCAGCTGGCCAGGTTCAGCTGGATGGTGGAGTAGCAGAAGGTGTTGATACAGGCGTACAGGAAGGTGACCAGGCACAGCGCCACCAGGGTTCCCGCTTTGCTCAAGCTTTTCTCTACCGAATCCGGAAGCGGGGCCTTCTTCCTCCAGAGCAACAGCCAGGGCAGGGCAAAGAAGAGCGCCAGGTTGCCCAGCCCCACGGGTATCACCCAGTATGTCAGCGCCGTGCTGAAGAGCACCAGGGCGGCGGTGCGAGTGGCGATCTCCAGCCCCCGCCACAGCACCATGCACAGGTAGGCCGCCGGCCGTAGGCGCACCTTAAACTCATCGTACTTGATCTGGATGGCGAGCACGCTGCAGACCAGGGCGCCATAGGTGATGGAGAGGAGGGTGATGACAATCAGGGCGACTGCGAGACACGAGAGAGAAGGAGACTCGTCACGGGCTCTCAGCTGCAACGTCTGGCGTTCGCTTTGGCCCCCAGCGCACGGGGGCTAGCAGGAGGACTGACCTCTGGCAGGCAGCATGTACTTCTCCTGGATGGTGATGTACAGTTGCAACGTTAGCTGCGGCGCGGAGCCCAGGAAAGCCTGGATGACGGCGGCACGCTTGAAGGCGTTGCGGTGGGCGGCCAGCTTGTGCGCCGAGTGGCCGATCTCCCTCTCCGTGGGGGTGCCTTGGCTTCCCTTCAGCTTGACCTTCCTGGAAATGGTGAAGTAGGGCTCCTCCTTTTTCCCCGCCTGGAAGTATATCACTAAGGCCTCTATGCACCTGCACAAAGGGAGAGGTAAATTAATGAAATTACTCTGGTTATGAAAGAGCTGTTTCCGATTGCTCAACTCTTTGGCAGCGGTGGTGATGGGGAGGTGCAGAGGCACCGCGGCCACGCAAGGGAACCGTTTGAACAAGGACCAAGGCTAATCATGTTCGGCAAACTGCTTCTCAAACCACGACCCGTGGAGAAGAAGCTTAATTCATCTGTTTCATTTTGACATTCATGTATAGAGTACCAGTCAAAAGTTTGAGTACACACGCAGGAAACTAGTGTTTTCCGTGAGGGATTTTGCTGATCCTTTTCTTCAGGAAAGGAAGTGCCGGGTCTTCCCAGCTCTTCTGCAGCACACCTCAGAGGTGTAGGACACTTGTGGGCTACTTTTCTTTCACTCTTCTGCTCTGTTCAGTTTATCCCATACAAGTATTGGCCAGGCTGACTTTTGACTGGTTCTGTACACATAAACACTAAATACACATTTACATTTATTTATTTAGCAGATGTTTTTCTCCAAAGCAACTTCCAACGAACTCTATGTAGTGTTATGAGCCCACACACCTTATTCACCGTGGTGACTTACACTGCTAGATACGCTATTTACAACGGGTCACTCATCCATACATCAGTGGAACACACTCTCACATTACACACACACTACACGCATACAGCATAGATGCAGGGGGGGTGCAGTGGTGCAGCGGGATTGGCCGGGATCTGCTCTCCGGTGGGTCTGGGGGTCAAGTCCCGCTTGGGGTGCCTTGTGACGGACTGGTGTCCCGTCCTGGGTGTGTCCCCTCCCCCTCCAGCCTTGCGCCCTGTGTTGCCGGGTTAGGATCCGGTTCACCGCGATCCCGCTTGGGACGAGCAGTTTCAGTTAATGTGTGTGTGTGTGTGAGTGTGTGTGAGAGTATACATGTGTATACAACAGTGCTGAGAGGGAAGACAATAATTTAAATGTTTCCTTTGCACTGCAGGAATATCTTGTCACGCTTATTAAAGGCACTACTGCTGTATACAATATAACCAAGAGAGAAAAAAACACTACAACTTGTAAAAGGTATCAGTCATCATATTTTATAATTATACTGTATCCATAAACCACAATGAAAAGTGACTACTGAAGCCGACTTGAAGATGTGCAGCTGCCACACTCACTCCAGGAGGAAGAAAGCAGATGAATAGTTCGGAAGATCAAGAGGGCGACCCGTTTTAATACACGTACACCGGGTTCCTTTCGCGAGATAAACCACGATGGGAGAAGGGTGTAAAATTCCCCATGTGCCAAACGTGACAGTAAGCGCAGTGTAGTAACAAACTGAAACTCACAGGGTAAATAGTGGTGAAATAAACTGGTGTAAACAGCTCCAAGGCGGGACGACTCAATCAAGGCAACGGTGATGCACATGCAGGACAGTTACACACGTACAACACCTTTCCGAAAAGTGCTCAAGGCAATTTACACTAAAATTCCAGCCGCGCACTCGGTACCGTAACAAATCTGATCACACCCACGGCTCCTTATTGCTATAAAAGTCACCTGCATGAGTCACAGCTTAACTTTTGAATCACGTGCTTTTCTTTTTCCAAGAAGCAAAAGCTCAGCATGTTAGTGCACAATAAAAGGCCATTACATGGATGTACTGTGGAAATAGGGAAAATCTCCGCTTCTGTCTTACCTATACGACCTCTAGTGTCAATAGCGGAATTCTTCACAGTTAATTCTTGGACAAAAGATTTTGAAATCCTACATTTCCGGAGCACATTGTACAAATATGCAGTAGGATGTATATCTGGCCCATAGGGCAAGGAACAAGCAGCCTATCATTCTCTCTCTAAGAGGGAGTACAGTACTGTATTTGTACTACACTTATTGCTACATCCCTTCACCTTTAGTTACCCCCTTAACAATAAATGTCTGCTTCTGAGTTCTGCATGTCTGGACCTGGTCCACTTGTCAGGGAACGTAAAATTAATTCAACAAGAAAATGAATGAATGAATGAATGGAGTGTATTATGATATGCAGCAAATTTTGGAAAGCAGATGGCATAAAGTGAGTGTCCCATAACCTAGATGGAGTACCGTACACTTAACCAGCAACAACAGCGGTAACAGCAGAATCCTTACCGGTGTGTTTACTTTGGTCTGAAGTCCACTTCACAAATAAGTAAACTAAGCAAATCAGAACAAAGGCGGCTCTGTCTTGCGTGCTCATTGCGCCAAGCTGCACGAGATTAAGTTCAGTGCCAAGAGTTATGTGGTATTTAAAAAAAAATATTTTAGAATGCTAATCGAAATAACTACTCTTTAGTGACGGGAAGAAGCATGACTTTGGTGCAGACCACACACACACAGCGGCTGAAGCTGCTTGTCCCAAACGAGGTCATGGCGAGCCGGAGCCTAACCCGGTAACGCAGAGCACAAGGCTGGAAGGGGAGGAGACACACCCAGGATGGGACGCCAGTCCACCGCAAGCAGGAATCGAACCCCAGTTCGACCAGAGAGCAGGACCCGGTCAAACCCGCTGCACCACCGTGCCCCCCTGCAGACTACCAGATAACACATACGGTTCGGTGGTTCCTGCTCAAAACTGGACGACTGTTACGGTCCCAGTGTGCGATAACCTATAAGGGTGTTTCACGAATAAACAACCACAGAAAACATCGGCAGAGACTAAAAATGTCAGTTATTTGTGCATTGCACAGAACATTTATAATTTTGTCACTCTGAATGTAAAACAGAGTTGGCAAATTAAACTAGCGTTAACATGTTTGCCTATTAAGAGGGTGATCATCAAAAGTTTGAGTACACTAGATAATATTTGTATGGGAGGGACTGGAAAGAAGAGTGAAAGGAAAACAACCATGTTGACTCACTTCCTGATCAAACCTGCTAACTGAAAATGCTGCCAAAAAAAAAAAAAACACAGGATGACTTTTTTTTCTTCCTTTTTTTTTTTTTTTACAGACCAACCTTAAGCATATGCACTTGGACTAGAAAGCATGTCAGATGATTCTCTCATGGTACATTACACCCCCTTACCAAAAATTATACTCATATAGGCTGTTAAATTAGGAAACAAGATATTTCCTTGTGTATGACATCATATAGGTTTTCCAAAATCAGTAAAATCAAGAATCTAAGGCATTAAAGAATACAATCAAAGATTTTTGTATTACGCCTGTAAATTTAATTTTACAGGCTGCCTGCATTAACATTACTAAGTCATTCCACGGCTTCTCCTGGTATTGATCTTGGGCTCTGCACTCTTTCAAAACCAAGGATCGTGAGATCGAAGCAGCACGTTTCACAGCGAGTCGGCCTCAGTTTCTCACAGGAAGTTCAGAGAAGAGCAGCCTTGTAATGATGAAGCGATAAGAGGATCAGAGAAATAGAACCTGTCGAACTGTGAAGAGCACAAGATGTCACAAAGTTGCAATTTATACATTTTTTTTCATTCAAATGATGCGTTTCTCCAAAGCAATTTGCAATGTTAATCTGCTTAGTTACTGACCCATTTGTACAGCTGGGTCATTTTAATGGAGTGATTTAAGGTAAGTACCCTGCTCAAGGGGGTGATTTGAACCTGTGACCGCTGGGTCCAAAGACAGCAGCACTAACCACTACAATCCCAGTTGCCCCCCCCAAGTAGAAGGGGCCGATCATCTGTGCATCATTACAGTCTTGTCAGCACTGATTTTGAATAAGCCTGCCTGCTTTTTTGCATGGTCACTTTTTTTGAGAAAGATTCACTGCCCCATGTGAGGATCGAACTCACAACCTCCCGATTACGATATTGACACGCTATCTGCAGAGACCTGCTATTTTTTTTTTTTTTTTTTTTTACAGCACAGCCTTTTTTAAAAACTCTTTACAGAAGCTATTGTTTGCCCCCAAATAGAGTCAGGTGGTCAAACATGTCTTCATAGAGGTTATACTACACAGTAGTTTTATGTTTATTTCTTTAGCAGACACTTTTCTCCAAAGCAACTTCAAATGAACTCTAACCCTAATCCTTTTCACCGAGGTGACTTACACTGCTAGATACACTACTTACAATGGGTCACTCATCCATACATCAGTGGAACCCACACACTTTCTCTCTCACTTGCACACTATGGGTGAACCTGAACAGCGTGTCCTTGGACTGTGGGAGGAAACCAGAGCACCCGGAGGAACTCCCCGCGGACATGGGGAGAACATGCAAATGCACAGGCCGAGCGGGCACCGAACCCATGTCCTCTCGCACCACACAGGCGGCGTGCCACCGTGCCGCGCAAGTTTTGTAAGAAATCTTGAGAAATTGTTTTTGTTTCAGTGAGTAATTAGAATGGGCCTTTCGCCATGTCAAAAAGTTCAACTTTTGTCATTAATGTACATTGAGAGTATGGACAGTATTTCAGTGTAGTGGCTAAATAACTGACAGTTACAGATACAGATGAAACGGACTTGTGTGGAGAGGCTTCCGAAAAAAATGACTGTATGAGTTATAACAAAATGTACAGTTACATGTCACCTCACTTTGGAGAAAACTGCCCTAAAATGACCCCGATGGAGAAGACTTAAGAAAAAGTGTCTCCTAATGAAACTTGTCCCCAATAAAATGTGTCCCATAAGAAATGTGTGCTGTAATGACAGCTGTCCCCTCATACAAAGTGTCCCTTAATGAAACCTGTGCCTCAATAAAATGTGTCCCATAAGTGTCCCCCAATGAAACTTGTCCTCAGTAAAACCTGTCCCATAAGTGTCCTCCTGTGTCCCATAAGAAAAATGTCCCCACTAAAATGTGTCCCATAGGAAAAGTGTGCTGTAATGAAAGCTGTCCCCAGATACAACGTGTCCCCTAATGGAACCTGCCTCTCAATAAAACTTGTCCATAAGGAAAGTGTCCCCCAATGAAACTTGTCCTCAATAAAACCTGTCCCCCCAGTGTCCCCCTGGGCCCCAATACAATGTGTCCCATAAGAAAAATGTCCCCACTAATGTGTCCCATAGGAAAAGTGTGCTGTAATGAAAGCTGTCCCCTAATGAAACCTGCCCCTCAATAAAACTTGTCCATAAGGAAAGTGTCCCCCAATGAAACTTTTCCCCAGTAATGTGTCCCTTTCTTTCACAGTCCCCTCTCTGGTCCATGGACAAACGATGCGAAAGGAGAAGAGCGCTCAGGAACCGAACTCCCGCCAGACGCGTTGCTGCAGGTGCATTTGTCATGATTTGATTTGTGGGTCGAAGCCTCATTTCGATGGCAGCGCGACACACCCACTGGGACTGGGGAGCGACACCCACGCGTAAACACTGAGCAGTGCTCCGCGTCCTCGTGCGCGGCGCCGTATCGCGAACACGAACGGAGTGGGACTCGTCGAGCGTCCCGCGGCCGTGCGCGGCACTCGAACCCTGATCTGAGCGCGGACGCGCAGCGCTCACCTGACGACAGGTCCCAGCAGCAGAAGGTGCAGGAAGAGCACGAAGGGCCGGTCCCTGCCCAGGTCCCGGTGGATGAAGGTGAGCGCCAGCTGGGTCAGGAAGGCGTGCACGAGCGCGAACGTGAGCGTGGCCGCCATCCAGAGCCGGTCCAGGCTCTCGCTGTACTCGCTGCAGAGCACGACCGCGCACACGAACTCGGCGCAGTAGAGCGCCGTCGAGAGCAGGACGCTGAACGGCGCGTGAACGCGCCCGCGGACCACGGGCACGCTGGGGGAGTCGCGCGCCCCCCGCGCCCCGTCCGCGGGCGAAGCGCTCCCGATCGCCTCAAGCATGGACTCCCCCCCACCCTACCTGCACAGAGCCCCTTCGCTTCACCTCGGCGAGAAATGCCGCGCGCAATTGAACATTTACAGCCAGGCGCGCCGCGGACGTTTCCGTGTTGAGCTGAAGCGGATCGACAGCCGCGGGGGGGGGATCGACGCGCTGAAGACGCTACGTGCTTAGAGACGGAGAGGTTCAGGTTGCCCGTCCGGTGTCCAGAATGTTCCGAGAGAGGGGAACGACCTCGTGCCGACCGGATCGCTCGATCCCACCGACTCGGCGCGCTCCCGGAGGACACAGAGACTCCGCCCACTAAACTGAGTCACACACCCGTCCAGTCACCAGTGTGTGTCGGGTGTGAAACACACAGCGGGGGACACCTGTTTCCTGCGCTCGCCATGTGGTCGCTCCGATAGGGACGGGCTGGTCCTCCTACACTGGCGAGACAAAACTGCCTTAGTCTGTGTCCTCGCTTAGGATTTATTTCTCATGATGGATTATGCAAATTAATAAACATTTCATTGTCTGCTGTTTCCCAACCCCACCTACTAGCTGCTAGTTCCAGCCACACATATTATCATGTTCAAATATTTACTAATGCAAACACTGGCTTTTTCACCTTGAGTTACCTGATGGGGCACCCAAGGTGACTTACACCATTAGACAAACAATTTACATTTATGTATTTAGCAGAAACTTTACTCCAAAGCAACTTCCAATGAGCTATATGTAGTGTTATCAGCCCACACACCTTATTCACCCAGGTGACTTACACTGGGTCACTCATCCATACATCAGTGGAACACTCTCTCCCTGTCACTCACACAGTAGGAGTGAACCTGAACAGCATGTCTTTGGACTGTGGGAGGAAACCAGAGCACCTGGAGGAAACCCAGACAGATATGGGGAGAACATGCAAACTCACACAGACTGAGCAGGAATCAAACCCACATCCTCTTGCACCACCCAGGCACCATGAGACAGCAGCACTGCTCACCATGCCACTGTGGCTCTGCTTAACTTTGCATTCATCCATTCTCAACAACCACTCATCCCAAGCAGGGTCGCATCGAGCCAGAGTGCGCAAGGTCGAAGGGGGAAGGGACACACCCAGGACGGGACACCAGTCCGTCGCAAGGCTCCCCAAACAGGGCTGTGCCACCACACCCCCCTGCAACTCTACATGGTTTGCCTAATGGTTAGCAGGGTATTTGTCCTGGAGCAGTTTGCTACAGCGGGAGTAGGGTTCGAACCTGTCAGATTGCTAAGTAACAGCTCTAACCACTATGCCACCCTCTGGCCAAAAAAAGGACACAGTGGTTATGCACCTGCAAGGACAGACTGCTGATTAACACTGGACACCTTTGTCCAAAGAAACACACCACTGTCGATGACACGACTTTACGCAGAGCGAAGTTTATGCGCATCACTTACCCATTTACACCGTAAGGTACTCTTACTGTAGCCCTTAGTTCATGCGGGCACCCACAAATAAGGTGACGGTCCTAACTAGTGCGCCACCGACTGTCCTGTCCATGTTTCCGGAAGGTTAGCGGACAAGACCCGTTCAGCGTCTCATCATCTCTAGTGATTTGTTCAAAATGCACGACCATTTTTAATGATCACAAGATTTCTAGACTTTCTTCTCACGCATCAACATATCCTGTCCACTGCATTTGGTCATGTAATGATTATGGTGATTTTTGATTATGGCTGATTTATTTTGCTACATTGTGCTACATATTTGTCAGTCACTATTAGTATTTCCCGACTTCTTGCTGGAGGTGCTGGGATTTGCCAGCATCAGTTACATGGGATCACAGCAGTTACATGTCCTGCGAGAACAATCTTCCCAACAGCAGTCAGTACTGCTGCCAGTAACTGCTCGCATGGTTCAAAGACACGTGTTTCAGATGAGCTCATGACTCTAAATTGCCAGCAGTGTTTAAATAAGTGAGTGTGTGTGGACTGATGTCTCGTCCAGGGTGTACCCTGCCTCACGCCCTGTGCTTCCAGGACAAGTTCTGTACTGCAATGACCTGGAACTGGAAAAGGGGTTAATGAAAATGAATGAATGAATGAATGAATGAATGAATGAATGAATATGGAGTCTCCTTGACACTGTAATTGCTAAGCTTTAGTTCAGAGCTTCAGAGTTGTTTGGAATTATTTGCGCCGTTCTGTTTCGAGGAACTTGTGTTTCAGGAGCTTCTCCGCACAATCTGAATGAGCGCAAGGTGGAATGCTCAGCCTACAGACTGCTGCGCCGAATTTGGATGAACTATAAACTTGATGATAAACACCCCGTGGACTTAAGATCATGCACGTTTGGAGTTGCTTTGCCCTTATAAAGTGCAATCTGAGAGCTGGTCTGCCTTCAAATGTCTTTTCCTTCCAGGAGAGCGATGAGAGGACTGGATTCTGGATTCCAAGCATGCTGTGTCCTTTTTTAGGCTCTTGGGTTGCTCAGC
This sequence comes from Scleropages formosus, assembly GCF_900964775.1. Lineage (NCBI taxonomy): Eukaryota > Metazoa > Chordata > Actinopteri > Osteoglossiformes > Osteoglossidae > Scleropages > Scleropages formosus. The sequence goes on along the minus strand of NC_041819.1, from coordinate 19,232,339 downwards.
CTTGGAATAGCTTGTGTGGAATTTGGCATTGAGCGGTAAGAGCGAACAAGCTGGGACTAAGGCTCGCTGCTGTGCTCCCCCCCCACGCACACTGTTTGATTGCTGCTCTTTGGACTTTTATCTCAGGCTTCCTTGGAAGGCAGACTTAAGATTACAAGCCGCACCAAAATTCTCATGTCCCACAGAAAGTTGAAACAAATGCCACGCACTCATTCTACACACATGCTGGCTGAGGCCGCTTGTCCCGAGCAGGGTTGTGGCAAGCTGGAGCCTCACCTAGCAACATATGGTGCAAGGCTGGAGGAGGATGGGACACACCCAGGACAGGACACCAGTCCATCACAAGGCACCCCAAGCGGGACTCAAACCGCAGACCCACCAGACAGCAGGACCCAGCCAAACCCACTGCACCACTGCACTTGTTCCCTATGATCATTATTTGTATTATGCAATTGATCATACCTAAAACTACAATGACAATTTCTGAATAGCCAGAATGTTATTTAAAGTAATTTTGCATGATGAACAACTTCAGCTTGAAGGTCTTCAGCATGATGAACAACTGTCATTGTAGCTGTAGATGATCATCCGCCAAGATCTTATTTAATGCATAATGGATCTGTAAGTAAGGTACCGTATGCAGAAACTGATGTAAATATATATCGGTGATACAATCTGATGATTCTATGCAGTTTCTGAAAAGAGCATTAATTATAAACCTGCTTTAGTTGCTTAGAAATTTCTCCCCTTGCATTGCTCCAATTTATGTAGACATTTAGCTGGTCCTTTTCTCCAAAGCAACTGACAATGGTAAGATACCTACAATTATTTGCCCATTTATACAGCTGGGTAATTTTACTGGAACATTTCGGGTTAAGCACCTTTCTCAAGGGTGTCCCAGGCAGAGATGGGGTTCACTTTGGGTCCAAGGGCAGCAGCTCTAACCTCTTCACTATAGTGAAGGCACAGCATTAGAATAAAGAAAATCAAGTTTTCATAGTTTGGATATGACTGATACTATGTACTTTTTCTGGGTAAAAAGCAATTAAATAATATAATAATACGTATAATCAAATACTCACTTAAATATATTGATCAAAGTTGCATCAGTTATTATGCTCATACAATCAAGAACTCATAATAAAATTCTAGAATATGTACAGGCCTTTTTTGTGACCTAGAGCTATAACACAGGAAGTAAGATAAGTTTTTTCACTGTCGCACTGGTATGTGTTTGCTCTTTTTTTTCTGTTAAGATGCTTCTGGATGGTTCTCCACTATGAGGGAGAAAACACAGGTCAGGGCCTAGGCTACGTCCGCTTTGCAACTACGTATGATATCACGATTACTGAGTACCACTGTGTTACACCTGTCATCGGTTTCCCATGACGCAGTGCCACTTCTCCAACTTTTAATCCGATAAATAATCACCTGATGTCACAAAGAACCAACCATATGGCGCAACAACATTAGAGAGACGGTGTGAAACAATTGCCTTTGCGCAGAAGCAGTGAGTAGCTCAGCAAATGATCCGCTGGGGACTGTAGTCCTCTCTGTCGAGGGGATACCTGACTGACCGGTCATCCCGAACAGCACTTCCCAAGGTGCACCACCTGTATGAAGTGACTCAAGGATTAGGGGAATAATTCAAACCTGATTAGACTTTAGCTGGCGACTGCAAAATGCCACACAACAAGCAAACCCATACAACTGCATGGATACCGAATTCCTACTGTAAGTACATTGAGCATTTAATTTTTTTCAGTTCAATGTCGCACAGTTTATCAAATTTTTCCTGGCAAGTTCTAGTCTAGTATTCAGATGGCCTGTAGTTAATTCTGTATGTGCCATTAAGATTATAGTGCCAAAAGAGATTTTTCTTCATTTATTTAGCTGGCTCCTTTCTTCTAGATGGCATACAATGTAGGATTTGTACAGTAGGCTATTTATGATAAATTATAATTGGGTAATTTTTACAGTATCAATTCAGAGTAAACACCTGAATCAAGGATTCTACAGCAGGACTGAGATTCGAACCCTTCCTGTACAATAGCTCTACCAATCCAATTACCAGCAGATATAGTGCGGTATTTGGAGATGTAACACAGTTTGTGTCTGAACATGATTTAGGATGCAGCAGGTACATAAAATCATTTATTTATTCTATTTCTCTGTAATGTTTAAACCAGTACACACACACACACACACACACACAGACACACACACACACACACACACACACTTTCTGAACCGGTTGTCCCATATGGGGTCGCGGGGAACCGGAGCCTAAGCCGGCAACTCAGGGCGTAAGGCTGGAGGGGGAGGGGACACCAGTACAGTCTTCTATAAATAGAGCAGCCCTTCTGTTTACACAACATTAAGCGTCGATCTGCCCAATTACATGTATTTTTGTACAGATCAAATCTATAACTTCTTAGCCAGTTTTTCCTTGATAATGACCTGCAGAAGGGGGGTCAGCTTGCTGAAAGCTGAAAAACCCACAGAAATACAGTAGGCTGCACTTTAGGAGCTTAAGCACGGTGAGCAGATGTGCAGGGTGGATGGCTCAGACTTGTTCTATCTGCAGAGGAGCAATCCTGTCCTGCTGACTGCTCCCATATGGTCATCAGCAGCAGGTCTCTTGGAGTAGGGCACAAATGTTTGGGGCTCATGAAATCTCATCCACCCTAAGGCACAACCATAAAAGTATTACCGATAATTTGCTAGTGTTCATATGCACTAACTCCCTGTAATTTTTCGGACGATTAACCTTATCTGTAATTTTGAGACTTGAGAAAGCATGCCTATCTGAAACACGCAAAACGTGTACTCCACATAATGTGCAAGTTTGACATTTTGAAAATTTATTTATGTACTTATTTGTAGAGTTTACTTTTTTTAATGCACTGCTAGAAAGTTTAACGGCCACTTTACGACAGTTCATATAAGCAAGGGAAGTGGGACAATTGTGGAATCATTAAGCAGATGGCCTTTGGACCCTTAGATTTAAATGCCTTGGAGGTACACTTGGAGAGTTATGCAGTGGAAATGTCCAGAGAGATTCAAACTATTCTGGCACTAAGTGCTGAAAAGTGAGTCATCTGTTTACAGCTCTTTAAGGGCAGGGCATTAAAAGGAGTTCTATAGTGCAGTGGTTACCATGTCTGCCTTACATGCAGAAGGTGCTGAGTTCAAGCACTAGTGGAACAACATATCCTTTTGAAAGTGGTTTATGTAAATTTATATTTATTTGGGGGGCGTGGTGGTGCAGGGGCACAGTGGGTTGGACCGGGTCCTGCTCTCCAGTGGGTCTGGGGTTCAAGTCCTGCTTGGGGTGCCTTGCAACGGACCGGTGTCCCCTCCCCCTCCGGCCTTACGCCCTGTGTTGCCGGGTAGGCTCCGGTTCCCCATGACCCCGTATGGGACAAGCGGTTCCAAAAATGTGTGTGTGTGTATATATTTATTTGTTTAGCAAATACTTTTCTCCAAAGTGACTTCCAGCAAACTCTATGTAGTGTTATCAGCCCACACACCTTATTCACCATGGTGACTTACACTGCTAGATACACTACTTACAATGAGTCACTCATCTATACATCAGTGGAACACACTCTCTCTGTCACTCACACACTATGGGGGAACCTGTGCAATGTGTCTTTGGACTGTGAGAAGAAACCAGAGCACCCAGAGGAAACCCACACAGACATAGGGAGAACATGCAAACTCCATGCAGATTGAGTGGGGATCAAACTCATGTCCTCTTGCATCAGCCAGGCCATGTGAGACAACAGTTCTATTCTCTGTGCCACCATGCCACCCAATCTAGTGTTATAGGACACATTGGAGGAAAATGTGTCAGCTCAGTACTACAGAGTGCTCATCGAAAGTTGCTTTGGATACATGGGTCTGCTAAATGAATAAATGCAATAACTCTGAAAATGTCGCAGACACAATGTATAGTATATAGTACACAAGAAATAAATGCAAAAAATTATTTGCTTGACATAAGGCATCATCTAGGAAAATTTAGATGGTTGTTTTATGTATAGCCTATTTCAGAAGCCTGTGGTAAAAATGGTTACAGATCTCTGGTGTACCACATTGTAGACTGTAATCAGTGCTGTGTAGCTCACAACAAGGTAAACTGAAGAGTCAGGCTTCCCCCCAGGTACGAGCTAAAGAGAAGATGGTGGCCGCTGTGCACTCCCCAGGTCAACATGTTTAACCTGATGAGCAACTGCTGCAGCTGGGTCTCCAATTTCCAGCAACCAATGAGGTGAGATGTTAATGTGTCCACCTGTGTTTGCTGGGTCAGAAATAGACATCTGATACATACTAGTGAATATCTGTGGATCCCTAAATTCAGCTGAAAATAGTAGAACACCTTCGGTTTAGATGTTTCCCTGGCCATAACCATGTTTTACATGACTATGACATGGGTGGTCTTCTAGTAGATTGTATTTAAATTTCCATATTTATAAAAACAAACAGAATAAAACACACCACAGTCACCAAGCTGAACACTAGTTTATTATTTTAAAAAAGAGCCCACAGAGTTAACTCTATTACTTAAAATTCATAAACACTTTCACTCCTAATCTGACCAACCACGGGTGGGTGTAGGTCTGCTGGTGACCCGCATGGTCTTTTCCACAGAAAAGTCACGGTGCTGATGGTCGGCCTTGACAATGCAGGCAAAACATCCATTCTTCGAAGCATCTTGAAAGGTACGGCCGGGGAACCGACAAGGACAACACAATGATAACAAGTGTCAACATGTTTAGAGTCTTGTGGAATTCGGAGTCGTTTTTTAAATAATCTTGACTTCTTTGTTGCCCTGTCAGTGCCCCCGAAGGAACTGGGCCCCACCCAAGGGTGCGTGCGCACGGAGCTGAGAGTTGACAACTTTATAGTCATGGTGTTGGATATGGGTGGGAGCCCGGAGGACCGCAGGTGCTGGAGGGACTACTACGGGGAAGCCCATGGGATTATCTTTGTGGTGGATTCCAGCGATGAGCAGCGGCTCCCAGAGGCCAAGGAGTTACTGGTGGACATGTTAAAGCAGCCCAGGGTAGCTCGAAAGCCCCTTTTGGTGTAAGGCTCCTTTTGTTACTACAGTAAAGAAAGACCAAAAGATGAAATAAAACATTGGTAGTATACTAATTATTAATGTTAATATCATTATAATAATTAAATGTTGCTTTGAGGTTAACCAAAACTTGTGCCATTAATTTGAAACAATGACAAATCCATAACATTAGCAAAAATAATTTTTGGATGTCCGACAATTACCAGCGTTTTACTGTGTTATTGTCATGAGCCCATATGGTCTGTTATTAATGACTTTTGGTATTTTTTAGGCTGGCTAACAAGCAGGACAGGATGGATGCTCTCCTGATCAGTGAGCTCATTGAGGGACTGTCTCTGGAGAAGCTGGTCAATCAAAGCCGATCTCTCTGTCACATTGTGAGTTACACATAAAATTGTACGCTTATGCCACTGTTTTCTTTAACTGTAATGTTGAATCCTTAAAAATGACACAGTACCCTTATCCCCATTATCTGGTTCTAATTTTTTCCCCCAAACAACACCAAATGCCAAAAGATCACATAACTAAATTAATTATTGCATTATCTCTTAAAGGGAAAAAGTCCAGCTAGTTCCAAGATCATCCTAAATTCACCCCAAAGTCACCTTAAATGATGCCTAATATCACAAGGAAAAAGCTGTGTAATACATCAAAATAGAATAACAAATAATGACAGTATTATATAAAAAATACATTAAAACATTTCATAAAATAACCAGTGTGACGGTGTGTGGACTGGCTTGAGGAAGAAAAAGCTATATGTCACATTTAATAAATAAATAATTAGAAACTTAAAGCAAAATGGTGCAAAACCATTTGTGAGACCATAGAATAGCAGAATGCAACTGAGAGGATGGGTACCATGTTCCCATAATGCAGTGCATCTCGCAGTCTTTCACACTGCCTCTTGGTGTGATATTCAAAAGCAGTCTCAGTTTATTGCACTGGATCAAATGCCATGGGCCTGAAACGAATATCGCAAGAAAAATGAATCAGATCAGTGGTATTAATAATTACTGATTAAATAAATGAAAAACCTGATATCATGAGACTGAATAACAGAGATTTTCATACCATAATTAGGCATATTCTCAGAAACAAAAGTGAAAAGGTATATTAATCTTTGGACATAATATCTAATGTTTTTCTTAACTGTAATGCAAAATGCTGTTGATTTCAAACGCATTAATTTCACAAAGATGCTACAGTGAGAAGCAAAGCCCCGTTTTTGAGCAGTTTTTTGTCCACCTCCAGGAACCCTGTTCAGCTCTGGTGGATCTGCGCAAGTGGTCCGACAGGAAGACACTGAGGGGTCTGCGCTGGCTGCTGCGTGCCGTCTGCATGGACTACTCAGACCTGTGCTCTCGAGTGGCCAGGGACAGCAAGCACCCTGTGACCCGGGAAGACAAGGAGCGGCGGGGGAAGCCCGAGAAGACACGGGGAAAGCCCAAAAACGAGAAGTGAGAATCCATTTCTCATTAGCACTTGTCCACCTTCTCCAGCCCCATCCCTGTTGCAAAGGTAAATGAAAATGCTGTCAGCTTTTGTCACAAGCACACATCTCTGGGCAGGATTCGCACCAGTAAAACGGACCTACGCCACAGGCAAGACCCTAAGAAAAGGAGAATACACCCGAGAACAGCCCAGAGGGGAAGCTACAGCCCATTCGAAAAATTCTCCAAAAGGTTAATTTATCTACATATTGCTATATTTGCATATGCGTTAAATGTGTTTGCATTTTCCTGAGTTCCCATTTAGGGGAAAGTTAATAATACAAAAACAGGGTGAAATGGATCCTAAGGGCTCATAATTTTCTATGAACTGTATGAAACTATGGTTGAAGTGTTTGCTGGAAAACTGTAGCCAGTATAGATAGATAGATAGATAGACTGGCTGCTGTTGACCAGACATGTGTTCTTACACTGTAGGAAAGCACGCTGAAGAAGAAGCTTAAGATGAAGAAAAAACAGGTGAAAATCAAGGACACAATGGACAGCACAATCCCAGCAACAGGGGAGGAGGATGGAGAGGAACAGGAGGAGGGGCAGGAGACGGGACAGAGGCAAGACAGGTCCAACGGGACCCTATTGCCCAAGAACCGTGGCAAGACAGGGCGTAAATCCAGAAAGGGCAATAAAGAGGGAACTGAACCCCTGGAACTTCGTAAAAATGCAGACTCAGAACCAAAGACAGGTACAATGTGCTGTCATGACAACAGTGCGAAATCACATACGCTGAAATTCGTCTTATTTGTTTTACGTTCTACGATACACACCATTAAATGGTTAAAATAACTGTTAATCAAAAGTTAGAATTTTAATCAAATTTTATTGTATTGCTAAGAATTCTGCCTTGTATTCTTTTGAAATACAGGAAACGTAGAAAAGAAAAAGAAGAAGAAGAAAGTTGTGAAAGTGAAGAAAAAGAACAAAATTAATTCTGAAGGGATACCTGCTGCCTATTCACAGCCAGTAGACCTCTCTGCAACATTTGGTGAGCCTCCTTTAATTGTTTAATAGAAGTTAAAATTAAAAAAAAACCTAACTGTGCAGAATCTCAAATTTCACCACATATTATGTCAGTCATTCATAGTGTAATTTTATTTTTTGATATTTGCACTGACATGATTGTGAATTTTTCCTGTGCTAGACCTCTACAGGAAAGCAATCTTGTCTCTGAAGACGCGGCAGGAGCAGCAGAACTAGAGCAGATGCTTGTCTGCAGTCACAGGGATGCTTCCTTCTGAATCTGCTGCAGCACCTCAGTGACACGTGAAATGTTGTCATCACAGGCCCTACGAAATCATTCATTCATTCATTCATTCAATCATTATCGATAACTGTCCTTTCTAATGCAGGGTCACAGTGGACAAGAGTCTATCCCAGAAATATAGGGTGGGTAGCAAGATTCATCCTAGTCAGGTTGTCAGTCCATCGCAGGGAGTCACATGCACATTCATACGCTGATTCACTCACACACACGACAATTTAGAATCACCAATTCACTTGAAACATGTGTCTCTGGAGTGTGGGAGGAAACCAGAGCACATCGAGTAAGCTCATACATACACAGGGAGAATACGCAAACACCCTCTCCACTTCTTCCTAAATTCCTACCGTGGTCCTTCATGGTACAGTGATGCAGAAGTGCCAGAAGGGACCTTTTCACACAATCCCCTTTTTTTTTTACTTTCCCTTCAGCAACTTCAGTGTCATCTTGTGGTGCTCAGTGGAATGTCCTGCAGCCAAAATCACATTTTTCCACTTATTAAAAAAAGCAGAAATTCCTGTTGAAATGTCCTCAAACAAAATTAGAACGGATGATGCCCTAACCACCAAGGTTGATTTCTATGCGAGGACATGCAAAAGGTGATGCATGCTGGCATGTGTGTTTCTTTTAGTTTTCTCTGTTACTTTATCAATCAATACTTTTATATGAGTTTGTATACGGTTTATTACTTTCTACTGTAAATGCCCATGCTTTTTATTTTTTTTTATCTCTCAAAAAAGTTTCACCTTTGTGTTATGGTTTAGTCATGATGTATCTATATTTTATACTTGTGTGTGACGTAAACAGCAGAAGTTAAAACATATTTATTAAATATATTTTATTGTGATATGGGTAAAATGATTGGCGGGTGTGCTTTACAAGGGTAGTGAGCATAAAGATTAAAACGAGGGATCTTCTTTGTTTCCTGATGTTAATGCCAACTGTTTACTCCTTGTTATCTTTAATATTAACTCTGATTTATGTTTCTTCGTTGCCTGCAGAGAAGGTGACAGTGTAGAAGTATTTGTACTTTACAAGAAAATATACAGAAATCATCAGTGTAAAAATTACATTGTAAAAACAATTTTTAAAATATTAAAGTTGTCCTTCAGAACTGGTGTTGCTTTTCTGTTTTTTCGACCAAGTTAGGTTTGGGATTTTGAGATTCTGCTTCATCTATGACCAGAATAGTGGTAAGAATTAGCTGGGCTTTACATTATTCTAGAAAGTTCCAAGAGGGGCTAATTCAGTTCTTTTGGACCATGTTTGTAAGTTTTAACCAGATGCTACACATTGACTTGTCATGATTTATATAAGATATTTTCAGTCAATGGTATATATCCCGTGTAAAGTTGGTCACTCGCTGATATCCTTGGAAAACAGAGAAAAATTCAAAAATTTTGTTTCAAATATATTTGGATTTCCTTGCATGCATGTCAGTGTTTACAAACACAAACAGCTGAGTAGTTTTGATTTATGACTTCAGAGAGGTTTTATTGCAGTTTTTGAACACGTGACTGAGCTATTTTATATTTCTATAAATAATAGTTTACTGTACACCATGTTTACCATATTTATGGGGGATTTGAAAAAAACAGTTACATAGCGCCTCCAGCTGGGTACAACTGTGTGTCAGGGAATTCATTTTTGTTTTAGAGAAGTGTATACTCATGCACAGCGGAGTGCAGTACGGACAGATAAAATCTTACATTCTACGACATTTCGCAACTACAACCAATACGCGGAAAAACCCGGTACAGTATAAAGACACTCAATTTGGGAAACGCCTCCCTGCATTCATTGGTCTTTTAACCTGTCAATCAAACCATATTATGTCCTCATTCGCCGACACGCCATCGCTCACGCCTCTGGCCCCAGTCTCTTATACTACCCGACGCGTAAGATGGAACTGGCGGGGTGTACGGCAATAAAGCGTCCGTGTTTGACCTTGAACCCCGAAAATAGTGAATGAAGAGTTTCACCCATCTATTAAATGCCCCGCTTTCAACAAACATAAACGCGAAGGTTCTAAAGAAATCGTTTTGAAACACCTCATGGCAAGAACCTTAAGATAATTAGCTAAGTGTTAGCTGCTCCCAGCTGGTCAGTAGTAACAGCCACCACACACACAGTTCGCGAGTAGTGGACTAGTAATACTAAGTGAGGTAGCTATATATTAATTGATTACATCCTGTGCCCCGACACAGGAATATGAATTGTATCACTTGAGAAAATGTAGTGAGGGGGAGGATTATTGATCCGCTGTATGAGTAGTTTATCTCTCCCTAAGCGGATACCTCACGCACAAACACACAGACGTGGGTGTCTTTTGGCAAACTGAGCCGCTGGCTGGGAGTGAAAAAGAAAATAGTGAATGTTTGTGTATTGGTTTGGACAGCAGTGGCAAGTGTACTATAGTAAACCAGCTGAAACTTGAAAGTGTCCAGTGTAAGCTTGCCACGGAGCTTAGTTAGTTAGTTGGTTAGCTAGTTAGCTAGTCAGTGGTCCACGTAGGTCCACCGAGCTGAAGTCTAGCTACTGCAAACTGTTTGGCATTTTCAGTGGCCTTCGTTTGCCGTCCTATATTCCGAATAAGCGCACGTGTAAAAGCAGAAGATCCATTTCCGCCACTTTGCTTGAATTCCCTAGTTCTTTATGATTTCTGGTAAGAAATATGAAGGTATTGCCTCCCCATTTCTCCAGGCCTAATCCCAAGACATTGCCCTCACAATTGGGTTCAGTGTCGAGAGAATTAGCACTGCCAGGTAACCACGCGCATCATCTGAAGCCACTTGTCCCATACGGGGTTGCGGGGAGCCAGAGCCTAACCCAGCAACACAGGATAAAAGGCTGGAGGGGGAGGGGACACACCCAGGATGGGACACCAGTCCATTGCAAGACACCCCAAGCAGGACTCGAACCTCAGACCCACCGGACAGCAGGCCCCAGTCCAACCCATTGCACCACCCTGCCCCCCACCGGGGGACCTCTCCCAAGTAAAACCTCAAAGTAACACTGATAAAAGGGTTGCTTTTAATATTAATAATGAGAAGTATTTTTTTAATATAGCCATGCAGTTTTGGCATTGTTTTTTTTTTTGTGTGTTCATTCATGTGGAAAAAAAAGGTTCACATGAATGCACACATGTACTGTTTACATTTACATTTTTTCATTTAGCAGATGCTTTTCTCCAAAGCGACAGACGTCTCATAAAAAATATAATTTGTGCGTTACGTTAGGAGAAAGAGACATTGTTGCAGACGCGTGATTCTTAAATACAGTTAGTTTGTTTTTTTTCCGCCATGTGCACCAATGTTCGTCACACGAGCAGCTGCATGAAGTTTATTAAGATATACATTGTCAGTCAGGATTCTTAATGGAAAATACCTCTTTCTCTGTGTCTGGGAAACCAGCCCTATGTGTGCTGAAAAGGTATTATTTAGACACTCACAAATTTTCGAACATTTACAATTATATTTACTGTCCTCCAAGTCTGTCTTTCACAGTGTTTGACATATCTGGACATTTACCGCCCCGACAAAAAGTTCAAACCTTAATTCCTTTGTGATACTAAAAGTAATCGAGCTTTCATTCTGGCATATTACTGCTGCGAACCTGTTCTATTAGGGATGCCCAAGCCATAATATTTGTGGTAGACAGTTCAGACAAGCTGCGTATTGGTGGCAAAAGAGGAACTGCATGCCCTCATCAATCACTCAGGTATTGATTGGGTTTGGAGTAATTTTTCTCCTTTGGATACAGTAGAAATGAATGCATGCATGAGATAAAAGGTATCGGCAAAAAGGCAGTGGCCGGAAACACATCAAAACCCAATAGAACTGTGGTTCATGGGCATTAGTAAAGATTTAGTAAAGCTAAACAAAGCACAAGCTCCAGAAATGTGGAAGATGCTCATTGTTAAACATTTATGAGTCAGTATTATAATACAAAAAGGGTGGATTATGTAGCTGTCGAAACAACACGGTAATGCTATTCATGAACATTCAATACATACACTACTGGTGTGATATAGTTTGACGAGTAATCGTGTTTCTTGACGTATGAATGTGTTTGTTTATGGTATCAGGATGAAGACTCATATGCTGTAGTTACCTTCACCATGTGTTTTAATACAGCAGTGTCCCAATTCATTACGTGCTGGTTGTAAATAGGTCTTTTGAGGAGCCCGAAGGTGCAATATACATTGTTCACATCACCTGAAGAAAAAAAATCCACTCAAAAAAAGTCACCCACAGTGTGTGAGTGAGAGAGAGAGTGTGTATGGATGGTTACATAAGGGAAAATAAAGTCTGTTATTACAATATTAGAAAGGATGGGGGAAAAAGTTCATACCCGTTGTATATAGTGTATCTAGCAGTGTAAGTCACCTTGGTGAATAAGGTGTGGGCTGATAACACTATGTAGAGTTCATTGGAAGTCGCTTTGGAGAAAAGCGTCTGCTAACATAAACTTGAAATTATTAACACCCAGTCTATATAAAAACTACATTTAATTCCAGTATTACTGAACCCCATATTTAGAAAGGTTTCTTTCCATAATAACATCACATAAAGCAATATTTTTGCAGTTGTGTTACAATGATCCAACTGCCAAATGAATAACATTTTATTGTTTTTCTGTTTTCCACTTATTGTATGCTATTTATGAACTTTAAATCATTGTTAGTTACATCTTATTAGATAACCATAAATGTTCTTTTCATACTATTTGCTTACATATAGTGTGAATGTTGTCACTCAAGAGGAAAAATTACTAAGTTATTGTAATGTCTATCATTGAAATAACCCAGTCGTGTAGTTGGCAACAGGTACACGCCGGTCCCAAGCCCAGATAAATGGGGAGGCGTGGAGAAAGCAATGGCAAACTACTCCACTATCTTCGTCAAAATAATTTATGGATCACAACCAAACGTCCTCAAACATGGTGCTGGAAGGTGGGACCTCTGGTCGGGAAAGCACCCTACGAGCGACCAGGGAAGAGCAGGAGGGCAAAATCACCAAGCAGCGGCTCTCATACTTAGATCATATCATGCAAACTAATTCCTTGGAAACAACATTAATGCTCGGCATAGTCAGTGGGATGAGAAGAAGAGGATGTCAAAGAACACGCTGGCTGGACATAATCAAGGCCGACACGAACATGCCCACGAAGGAATTGGAAGAAGCGGTCACAGATTGTAAAGCGCAGAGAACGATGATCCATAAAGTGACCGAAAGCTGGCCTCGACCGAACGGTTAAATCATCATCATTGTAATAAAGTTCCTGATACCACTACCAGAAAATAAACAAAATAGGAATTCATGTTTTTGCAGAGGTGAAAAACAAAAGGATTCCTTTTCTCTTCTTTGCGAGCAAGATGGACCTTCTCGAGTACCTGTCTTTGGCCTAAGTGTCCCACACGATGGGCCTGGATAATATCAAAAGCAAACCCTGGCATATCTGGTAGTTTCCTAAATAAACTCAGAAGCTTGAATGCATTATGAAGTTCCCGAGGACAGAAAAGAACCCATTTGTTCCTTGTGTTTCTGCAGTGCCAGCAATGCTTTGACAGGAGAGGGGCTGCAGGAATGGGTGCATTGGCTCTAGGGTATGTTAATCTACCACTGTTCTTGACCTATCTTTGCGGTTATACTTTTTCAACTTTTATATGCATATATTCAGCCAGACACGGTGAGGACAGATGTCCGAAGCCAACAACTGCTTGCCCTTTCTATGCCTGTGCTCGTTCATGTAAGACCTCTCATGAATTCATAGGTCAGTCTCACTTTTTCTCATGATCAACCTTCAGAAAACATGTGATGCTGAATTTAATGTACCTTGAATCTATCTTAGCACATCTTTATTTTTTATTATATTGCATATGTTTGTGATTTTTAAGATCATTTTGCATTGTCATACATTGCTTGATGCACTAAAGATCAGATTATGAAGTGAGTAGTTGAAGTCCATCGATTCATTATTTTTGTTGTTTTACATTAAATTTAAATTTATTCATTTAGCAGACACTCTTCTCCAAAGCAATGCATATCTCAGAGAATACAGTTTGTGGATCACCTCAGGAGAAAGAGAGACATAGTTGCAGATGTGTGATTCTTAAATTGTTTGTTTCATTCCACCATATTCGCCAATGTTCATCACACGAGTAGCTGTTTTGATTGTGATTATGTTACTGTGCTGTAATCCAGAGATGATGTGTCTTCACCCCAAAGGCCAACATGTTTCCGACCTTCTTTTAACTCTCATTGATATTGAATGATATATTTTTGGATTATTTGGTTCTGACTAAATAAAAGTCCTAGAATCTAATGACTAATCTTGCAGCCATGCAGTGTGTTAAGAATTAAAGTACTATCTTTTTATGTGTCATTACTTTCATATTAATTTTTTTTGTTTTTATGATATGTATATTATTGTGTATTGTATACTGACTTACTCCTTCTAGTGTTGTTTGGTGGTAAAAATGTCCATGTAATATCTATATTTTCTTTCTCTTCTAGACCATGTCCAGTCCAGGAAAATGTCTGATCCTGCTGGAAGCTATGAATTTATAAGTACATTTTTACCTGAACTGCAGGGTGCTACTCTTCCGCACTGGAGGCACCTAGTGATTTGTGCTGCAAAATTTTTATTATTATATAGGTACCTGTGCAAAGAGAAGAAAACTAAATCTTTGTGCAGGAGAAATATCTGTGGCATATTTCAGACATTTATGTTTAGTTTTTGACTTTTCAATGTCCCCTACTTCACAGTAAAATATTAAATATACACAAATAATTAATTGTTGAGTGCTTTTCATGCTTCTTTGGTAAAGTGATTTACAATGAAATGATAAAAATAGAAAATAATAACATAAATGACATAAAAAGAAAAAACTCCTCATAAATGAAGACTAGCTCTTTGTGTAGTGGTTAGAGCTGCTGCTTTTGGGCCTACGGTTTGCAGGTTTGAATCCCACCTTCAGGTGTAATATATCCTTAAGCAACGTTCTTACTCTAAAATTGCTCCAGTGAAATTACCCAGCTGTATAAATGGGTAAAAAACATTGTAAATTGCTTTAGAGAAAAGCATGACCTAAATAAATGACTAAACAGCTATAAAAGAGGAAGGCATTTGATTTTGAAATTTTCAATTCAGCTCTGGGTACAACTAGGAAGGCTATAAGCGAATACTTTTGATATCTTTCCATGACACCAGTTTCTTGATAAAGATTCATCAAAGAATGTGGTGTGAAATGAGTCCACATGATTGTGGGCAGACAGCTTCTAAAAGTATGTGATGTGTGGTGTGTGTTTTATCTTGAGTACCTTCCCAGCACTGGGCAAACAGGCTGTATGCAGCCTCTTAACTATTTTTAAATAGCACAGATAAGGCACAGTCCTCTCTGACACAGAGTACCACTGACCACCCACTATGTTGTACCTTGTTTAGTTCCTTGGTTACATAAGTAAAAATAAAAGTCTGTTATTACAATATTAGAAAGGATGGGGGGGAAAAGCTCATGGAAGCACTTTAAAGTGTACTTTCTGAAATTCTGTGCCAGGTATGAAACAAATAATGCTTCCTGAACACATTTATCCACCGTGAACAGGTTTATGTTCCTCACATTGCTGACCTACATGTTATATGTTTCAAATGTAGTTTTATTTTTGCACATTTTGACTTAAGTTCAAGTTCAAGTTGTTTATATTGTCATTCCTCTATAGCTTGTACAGTGGAATGAGATGTCATTTCTGTGGAGACCATGGTGCAACACAGAGCAGGAGTACAAGGCAGTAAATAAATGCACAGGACAGGAGGTGGACTTAGAGTATGCATTAAGGTTATTTTTACATTTAGTCTGTTATACATGTTTGATTTGACACATTTTGCGTATGTATGTGCTCAACATAGTACGCTAAATACAGTCACCCCTCTACTTACGTAAATTCGACTACGTAAAAAATTTCCGGGATACGCATTATTTACCGATAACGCTTACGCAAAATATCTGACATATGTCGGCGTAGCCACACAAGGCAGAAAGCTGCATCTTCCCAGTTCCTGCGTGTTTTGAGCCGTGAACGCATCACCTGATTTGCGGCAAACTCGGGTATAAAAAAAATTACAACAGAAATTAAATTACACTATACAATTGTGTAGTAAATGTCAGACATATTAAATACCGTAATAAGACATAGGCCTAGTCAATGAAATAATTTCTGTAAAGCATAAATTTTCATGGACAGGATATCAAGGCGCAGTCGAGGTCAGGAGGGCATTTTATGTGGGAGTCGGAAGGTGACGTCTCTGCTTTTTGTGGCTGATGTTGTCCTTTTGGCACCGTCACATAGTTGCCTCCAATGTGCACTGGAACGGTTTGCAGCCAAGTGCGAAGCGGTGGGGATGAGGATCAGCACCTCAAAGTCTGAGTCCATGGTTCTCTCACGGAAAAGGATGGTATGCCCCCTCCAGGTAAGGGGAGAGTTTTTGCCCCAGGTGGAGGAGTTCAAGTATCTTGGGGTCTTGTTCACGAGTGAGGGGAGAAGGGAACGTGAGATCGGCCGCAGACTGGGAGCAGCGGCAGCAGTAATGCGGTCGCTGTACCGGACTGTAGTGGAGAAGGGGGAACTGAGTCATAAGGTGAAGCTCTCTATTTACTGGTCGGTCTCCGTCCCTATCCTCACCTATGGTCATGAACTCTGGGTAATGACCGAAAGAGTAAGATTGCGGATACAAGCGGCCGAAATGAGTTTTATCCGCAGGGGGTTCGGACTCGCTCTCCGTGACAGGGTGAGGAGCTCAGACATCCGGGAGGAACTCGGAGTAGAGCCGCTACTCCTTCACATTGAAAGAAGCCAGTTGAGGTGGTTCGGGCATCTGATAAGGATGCCCCCTGGGAGCCTCCCTTTGGAGGTATACCAGGCACAGCCAACTGGGATGAGGCCCCGAGGTCGGCCAGGACCCGCTGGAGGGATTATATCTCACAGTTGGCCTAGGAATGGCTGGGGATCTCCCAGGCTGAGCTGGAGGAAGTTGCCGGGGACAGGGGCGGCTCTCTGCTCAGAGCCTCTCTGCTCTCCCTGTTGCCACCGTGACCCTAACAGGACAAGCGGGAAAGAAAATGGATGGATGGATGGATAGATGGATGGATAAAGCATGAATTTAATGAAAAAATAGATGACTGCATATGGTATGCGTACAGTACGTGTAGCATTCCTACACTATTTACATCAGTCGATACAGCTAAACCTGCCTGGTCCCTGATAATCTTTGTCCACATTCATACTTCTTCATTACTTTCAATTTCATCTCCAAATTGATTGCAGTACGCTTGCATTGTGAATAATCAAATAGGTTAAAAATATGCAAAAAAACCCCCACTACATTAACGCAAAGGAAATGGGAAGGCTTGGATCTGTAACGGAGGACAGGGGGGATCCGACATAAGTAAATTTTCACTTACGTATGGGTTGCAGAACGGTCTTTCTGCGTAAGTCGAGGGGTGTCTGTATGTCTCATGTAGGGTTTTCCATGTATTTTATTTCTAGCGTATGCATTTCATTACTCTTATCTAGATACGCATTTTGAATTTCCTGTCGCATAATCAAATGTTTAACAAAAAAATAGATATTATTACTTAATCACTGATAACAGTAGTCTGCTGAAGCCGGAGATTGTCTACACTACAGTCGGTGCAAAATTTCCTTTAATCTCGTTTATAACAATACTGCATCTTTGAAAGTTACTACAAGTAAATATGCGGTGCACTTTGCCGTAGGAGCGCGCAACTGGGGCGCTTCCTGATGCGCAGCACCGGCACAGCGCTTCGGGCGCTAGGACCCTGAGGCGGCCGCCGACCCGGGCGGGATACCGAGCTCGTTCTCGCTTGGCGCCGCTGCGGTTCGCCGGGGCCGAGCGCTTCGCGTGCCGCTTCGGGAGCGCAGACGCGCGGGGATCCCGAGCACGAAGAAGATGGCCTCTCCGCGCACAATAACCATTGTCACTCTCTCCTTCGCACTCGGGCTCTTCTTCGTCTTCATGGGCACCATTAAACTCACACCGAGGTTAAGTAAAGACGCGTACAACGAGATGGTAAGTGGCACATTATTATTATTATTGTTATTATTATTATTATTTATTATTTATTGTGCGGTTGTACTCTGAGCGTGAACGATTAGTTTATCTGACATGATGTGTCCTCGTTCACAGAGCGGAAAATACATGAGCAAATAGAAATAATACACTTAATTTATTAAGTTAATATATATGAACACCGCTTTTCCCCACAATAATAATCCCTAAGTTCCAATGTCAGCTTTCGCACCTTTCTTAAAAAACAGCTGTAAATATTAACCTTAGGGAAAGAACACTGCTGCTGTTGCCTTTAATTCGTATAGAAATTAATTATTTACGATACACGATTATTTAGGTTATTTCATTATTTCCTGTTCAAAATGACAAAAATGGTTCATTTTCCTCTTCCTGGGTTACTGTGCTGCTGTACTGTGGTAAAAAGAGGGTCGTTTTGGGACGGGAGTTGAGCGCATCTCTCGGGCAGTGGCGCTTTTTTCTAGTAAATTCTACAGCGCTGCTCATGTTGGAGCTCCAGGGCATCCCAGCTGCACACGATCATGTAGGGTCAGCAGTACTCGCATACATGGTATATTATATATATCATATATAATAATGCAGTCTTTTATACACTGGGCCATTGGGTAGTGCACTCTTACAGCTGGAAGGTTGTGGGTTCGAATCCCAGCCCCTGCGATAGTTTCCTTCATGGATACAGTAATGTGCTATGTAAATAAATTGTAAAATTCATCATATAACCCTTTGGTCAAATGTAGCAGCTAAATTTACATTTATCTGATGCTTTTCTGCAGAGCACCTCACGGGGGTAGTGCAGCAGAAGGCAGGATTCGAACCTGAGACCTTTCTCTGTCAGACCCCCCCCCCCCCCCCCCCCCCCCTTATTATTTCTAATAAATAATATAGCAACCAGCCTTTACTGATTTCATAAGCCACTGTGGTTTTAAACAAGGGGTTCTTAAAAACTTTTATTAATTCATGCTTTTTCTCCAGAGCAACATCATTTTTGCAATATATGAATACCAAACTACTTGTAATGATTTACCATTTTATACAGCTGGGTAATTTTAACTATTCCAGTTCAAAGTAAATGCCTTGATCAAGGGTGGTACAGCAAGAGTGGGATTCAAACTATTCGGCTGTGAATGCTTTAACCACTCTGCTACCTGCTACCCTGGTACATCTGTTACATTACAGTAGCACCAGAGGTACAATACAGTCTGTCTGAACAGTCCGTTTAGCTCAAATACAACCAAGTAGCTCTAGCTGCTTTAACTGCTATGCTATCTACAGTTCATTGTTGTTATAATAATAATAATAATAATAATAATAATAATAAGCAGAAGAAAAATTATTATTATTATTATTATTATTATTATAAAACTATGGCAACAATATGACCCTATATTTACCTTTATCTGAGGTCTTTATCCAAGGCGATGAAGCAGAAGTTTGAACAAGGTCACAAGATAACACTGTGGTTATCTGATTATTTCCAGGATGGAATATACCGTGTTATTGCATCTGATCCAAGTTCAACGTAGCACTTGACTGGACCTAGTAATTTAACCACCAGGTGAAGTGAAGCTGTTGCTGTCAATCAAGGGTTAAGAATGCAGTGAAAAACTGTGGGACAGAAGCAGCGGGTGGAAGATACTCTTCAAAAATATGCAGCAGAAAAAAACAGTAAAGAACCAACTGTTATTATTTTTTCATATGTCATAGAGCTGTTTACCAGACAGAGCGAACTGCTGAAATCAATTCAGTTTACTTTTATAGAGCTCTTTTGTCACACAGTGACACATAGCGCTGAGCAAAAGCTTAAGACAAATAGACAAATAGATAGTTGGTTATATATTAAATTACTACGGTGTCCATGCAGTTATTAAAACTATAAGTATGCCTACATGCCACGGAGGAAAGGAACAGAAAACTCCTAACTGAAAGGCAAGAGAGAGAAAAAAAAAACCTCTGGGGGTCCAAGTTCCAGTGGCTGCCCAGCTCTCCTGGGCATTCTAGAGTAAAAAAGACTTTAAAATCAATTTACAGCTAATAATAACACTGTAGATGAGTGTTAACTTGATGTCCCAGTTCACAAAGGTACGTCTCGTCCGTCGTGGCAGTTGGTCACCAGTTTCGGTCACCATGGGGTGGCGGTATCCCATCTTGCCGGCCTCAGGGTGCAGGGTTCGAGGGGGGACACACACACCCCAGGCAGGACTCGAACCCCAGACCCCCCAGAGAGCAGGTCCCTGCCCAAACCCGCTGCACCCCCCCCACACCATCTCAATAAAACCTAAAAAAAAAGCAAAAATTTAAAGTCATTGTTTTTGGGAAGAAATGGTGTTGCAAGAAGGGAAACACAAACGGTAGTGACTGCTAGTTGCGTGTTGTTTCCAGTTTCTTGTTTTCCTCCTAGTCAGTTAAGCAGCATTAGCCATCTAGTTTCCTACTTTAAATTTACTGACTAATGCTCTGCTTTTCCAAACTGCGCATTAGAAAGTGCTCTTTTAATGTTCATGCCCTTCCAAGCAAATAGCCACTGATAAGTGACACTGATAGTGTGTCCAGCTGAAGGGTGATCGGGATCACCCTTTATTTTTCTCGCCTTTCCTCTGCTTCCATGTCCTTTGTTACCTTTTCGTTCGACCGTTAACGGTCGGCATGAGCCGACAAAGATGAATTCTTTCAACTTTTGCTGGTCTTTCTTGTTAACATCTGGCATCTGCAGCTGTGGCTCTTAACTCTTTACCGCGGGATTCTTTTGAAAATAATGGCAGCTGTTCTGCTTGTGCCGCTGCACTCTTTCTGTGACGGCAGCTCCTTGCAGCTGGGCGATCTGTCGCTGCGCAGTGCAGCGATCATCTGGGTTCTGTGATGAGGTCTTCCCGCCTCCCGGGGTGCCTCTGCTCCTGCACCGAAAGGCTCAGGTCACAGGGTGTGATGTTGTCAGTAGCTGGACTCATGTAGGACAGTTGGGTGTGAGCTCTACAGCAACATGTCCATCCTTCCTTAGACTGCTGTAAACTGGAGCAGAGTCGTGCTGGATTCCAGTGCAGAAATTCAAAACCTCCTGAATTCCTCCTGCTTTACAGCTGCACTGCGCTGCATGCACACCAGTGGCCCAACATACACACACACATTGGCTGAAACTGCTTGTCCCAAGGTGAACCCGAGCCTAACCCGGCAACACAGGGCGTAAGGCTGGAGGGGGAGGGGACACACCCAGGACGGGATGCCAGTCCCTCGCAAGGCACCCCAAGCGGGACTGGAACCCCAGACCCACTGGAAAGCAGGACCCGGTCCAACCCACTGCACCAATGCGCCCCCGTTCAACACAGACCAATGACATTATAATAAATGTAAAACCAGTCTTGTGAGGCAGTCTTCCTAAGAATGTGTTTTATTATATTTATATATTTTTTTTGAATGCCTAGTTTTACCACACCAAGCTGACTTAAGTGTAAAGCACAATAACAAATTGATTGAACACAAAAATGTTCCAGACTCCTGACGCCGGTGAAAAGAGCTCTAGCTGTTTTGACATATAGAATAATACAGAGTAAATAAGCGAGAGCTGTTTATAATCCCCTTCCTTGGGGGATTTTGATTTGTTCAAAGTGCTCAGTGATTCGCTGTCCTGTTTTCTTTCCCCTCTAATGTAGTTATTTTTCTACCTATCTAATAAAACATGCAGGCTTTTTAATTGAATTTGCATTAACTCATTCAGCTGATTCTTTTCTCCAAAGCAGCTTTACAATTTTCAGCTACTTACAACTGTTTGTCCAGTTTTTACAGTTGGATAATTTCCACTGGAACATTTATGGTAAGTCCCTTGCTCAGGGGTACTACAGCTGGAGAGGGGATTCAATCCTGCAACTTTTGGGTCCAAAGGCGCATCTTGAACCACTACATGACCTCTCTTTGAATCTGGACTTGACCTTTTCTTTGGCCTTTCAACAACCTGACACAGTTTAGTATTTAGTCTGATTTATAGGTTAGATAAAGATGAGGAATGAAATTACGTGGGACGCTTTATTCATTACAAGCCAAAATTGAACATAGCTTTGTACACAATGATGTTATTGAGTATGGGGGTTAATTATTAACACGTGGCTCCAAGAGAAGAGGTTCTGTTGAGCAAGTTCGGTACACTGTGGAGGTGCGTGAAGTTAAAAACATGTACAGTGGATGTTTGGAATACTGACTGCTAATATGCATAGATTAATAATGTCAGTTTTTGGAAAGAAATGCGATTTAAGATGAACTGTTCCAATGCATTCAGTTTACTGCTCCAAGGAGAACCCTGCCATGGAATATTGAATACAACTGTTGACTAACAGCAAGGCTGCCAGAAGGAAAAAATGAGCAGCGCTCATGACGAGTTGAGTTTGTTGTTTGGGGCCAGTCGAGCGTTTGTTTTATTTTCAACGAGCGAACCAATCTGTTCTCGTTTCCTAATAAGCCCATTTAGATGCAGGCAAAGAAATACGGGGTTGTGCGGAACAAGCGACTGACATAAGAGAGAGGTCTGCTCAGTGGAGTGCCTTCAGTCAGATTGAGCTCCATCGCTGTCCACGTTGTTTTTCAGAAACAGGCGTACAAAAGCTACGCCAAAGCGTTGCCCGCCTTGAAGAAGATGGGCATCAGCTCAGTGCTGCTGCGAAAGATCATCGGGTCTCTGGAACTGGGCTGCGGCATTGTGATGACCCTCGTGCCCGGGCGCCCCAAGGACGTGGCCAACTTTCTGCTTCTGCTCGTCATGCTGGCGGTGCTCTTCTTCCACCAGCTGGTGGGCGACCCGCTGAAGCGCTACGCTCATGCCTTGGTCTTCGGCATCCTGCTCACCTGCCGCCTACTCATTGCTCGGCAAGGCGAAGAGCGTCCCGAGCGGGAGGAACTCCGGGAAGAGCGGGTCAGCCTGCAGGAGAAGAACAAGGTCAAAGTTTCGTAGTTGTGCGGCCGTCTTGGCCGGAGCGGCAAGGACATCGCTCCGGATAACGAAAACGGATGAGAAAGACAGCCGCCTTTGCGATCGTGGCATGATGGCTGCAGCCCTACCCCCATCTCCACCCCCTCCTCCACCTCCACCTCCACCTCCACCTCTACCTCCGCCCCCACCCCGCACTGGCCGATTGGTGGCCTTCCCTTGCTCCCTGCCCAAGGGCAGCCCCACTAGCCCAGCCATGGTACAAATCATTCTTGGGGCAACTGTTTTGAGTTTATAATTGTTGTGGAATTTACATTTATTTTGAGAAGCCTATTGAGAACTGAGAAACCCATTACTTTTTCCCTCTTCTGTTCTAAACAGTTTTCAGTTAATTGAATTTTAGTCGTACACCTCAGTCAAGCTTCCTTTCACAGTACAGTTTTTCTGAGAATTTCATCTTTGTGAAAGTTGATGCGTCTTTTCTCATCAGCTCACATGGAACTGTCTAAATGTTAGTGCTTGTAAAGTCAGTATCCTATGTAATACCACTTCAGAAAACACTTTGTATGTGCCATGTTAATAAAAACAGGAAATGTTACATTAACAGTATTATTTTTCTTGCGGTCCACTATTTCGGTCATTTATTTTTGCTGCGCGGGCAAAACGATGTCTGTTTCTAGGTGCATTTTTAAGCTCGTTGTGGAAATGCGTGTGTTTGTTTCCGTCTAACTTTTTATTTCTGGGTTTCTTTTCTTATTCTGTTGGTTACCGAGTTAATTAAAATGGTAAACTGCACAACTGTCCTTACCGCTGACATTTTGTTTAATGCGAAGGGGTGCAATTAACGCGTTAATTCAGAATTAATTTGTGATCCGAAGAGCTCTATTTGTTTATTTGTCTGTATATCAGTTTGTTGGAGCCGAACACCTGACACCGAACGGGGAAAACACAGAACCATACGGTACATACAATGTCTAAGATAAATGCGGTGCCCTAAATGCAATTGTAAACCGAGTCAACGGAAGAGGATATTCTGTCCTAGTGTGGATGCAAACTGATGTGAGAATGCTGGACGTGAATACTGTGAAACAAAGGAGTGAAGTAAAGACAATTCATGAAGTATAAAAGTGTTTTTTTGTGATTCACTGATTCTCTGTTGAGTTTATTTCAGTCTCTAGTTTGAAAACTATTAGTACAGGTTTCTCTTGTGTAACGAAGGCTTCTTTGGTGAGAGTTTGGGTGTACGAGCAAAGGTAATTTGTATCGTAAATTTTATCCGCTCGCACTTACGAGAGATGCCGTGTGAGAGCAGACATTTCAATGCAAAATATGAGGCTTGAGGACGTCAAGCGCCGCTCAAGGTGAGCAGCTGCCTCGCCACCCCGTGTGCGGAGTGGCGTCTGAACATCTGAGAGCTGCATAAAGACACGGAGAGTATCGGCTTAACGCTTGAATCGATTAATTACTTAGATTGTCATTCTATTATATATACTTACTGTATAATTGTACATCAAATGCATCAATTTAACTATATCATTGTAAATGGCGTTGTGTCCTTTGATTTACTATTAATCACAAATGATAGTTGACTGCTTGGCAGAAAAGGATTATGCTCTTATGAGTGATTACTCTAATTATGAGAATTTTCTTGAATAATTTCATTTTATGCAGTGCATTTACATTACGTTATTTCACTTAGCAGATGCTTTCCTCCCAAGCGGCTTACAATGGATGCCATGCAGTTTTATGAGCCCACACACCTTATTCACCACGGTGACTTACACTGCTAGATACACTACTTACACTGGGTCACTCATCCATACGTCAGTGAAACACACTCTCTCTGTGTCATTCACACAGTATGGGGCAACCTGAACAGCATGTCTTTGGACTGCGGGAGGAAACCAGAGCTCCCAGAGGAAGCCCACGCAGACATGCGGAGAACATCCAAACTCCAAACAGACTGAACGGGCATCGAACTCATGCCCTCTTGCACCACCCAGGCGCTGTGAGACAGGGGCAATACTCGCTGTCTCAAAGTGCTTTACAGTAAAGGAGAAGAATGTGTTACAACTCTGAAGCAATTTACACTAGACATCACTCATTGTTGTTACCGCTTGCTCTTGTAAGGGCCACAGCAGTTCAGAGCCTATCCCAGAATCACTAAGTCAGGAGGGATACACACTGGACAGAACATCAGTCCATTGCCAGGCAGCCACACACACTGTGGGATAAGTAGCGGCATTGCCAGTTCACCTAAACACGTGTTTGGTACGTGGCTGGAAACACACAGACACATGCAAACACACAGACTCTACACGCTGAGCTGGCTTTGGATCCACGCCCAAACAGCCAAGGCGCTGCGAGGTGGCAGCGCCATCCACGGCACCATCGTGCCACACGCAAAAAATAGCAGCATTAAAAAAAAAAAAAAACCAAAAGCCGAACAACAACAGAATAACACTCCACCAAAAAAACTTAAAAAAAAATTCAAAATTAAAAGAGAAACTGACTCCGTCCTTTATTTACAGCATCTGGTTTCTGTCCCAGAAGCGCAGGGTGCGCCACGGAACGGGTCCCGGTCCATCAAAACCCTACGGACAGTTTAATGCCACCAGTGAAGCTGAAATACAAAAAGGAACAAAGAAGGAATCTGGTACAGGTCAAATATGTGCTGTGTGGGAAAGGTGGGTCCTGAGCCTGGATTTCAAGAGCTCCAGACTAGTTCTGATACGTTACACTATTTTTACACTCCTGAATTAATTGAATGGAATTTTCTCTCTATTTAAAACATCGGGAAGGAATTTGGCATGTTTTCCGGAAATGGCCTGAACCATTTATGATAAAGACATTCGATTCAACTGCAATGAATGAGTTTTTTTTTTTTTTTTTTTTTTTTTGAGGTCCATGTGGCGAAAGCCTGTGTGGAGACACATTTCCACCAGATGGCATCATCTGAATTTGAAATTATTATAGCTCACTTTATAGACTCCGATGCAGAGATTTCCCGGTTCTTTATGGGAATTTTTAGTGTCCATTCCGAATTCACTTACGTTTATGGCATGTACAGGAGTAATTCCTCACTTGCTCTTAAACTGTGATCTTCGATTCCCCTCGAGAAGAATTCCAAGAGCCCAGCACCGAATGAATAGGAATGAACTGGAATGAAGGAACGTAATACACATTCCATAGCATGTAGGGATGCTGCACAAATTAACTCAAACTTCGAATGTAAAATCATCCTTCCACCCTCTTAGGTTTTCACTCAGAAACACCACGACCGAGAGAAATAATTTGTTCGCTTGTCCCACATTATATTACAGAAAACAAAAAAGGACTGAGTGGTATTTTTATTTATTTCTTTATTTTTTTAAATTTCATTCCCATGTAAAGTTTTGCACTAGACAGAACCATCGCTTCTCAGGTTATGGTTGCTTTGGCACAACCAGGGTACACAGGACACACACCCATGGCAACACACCCACACACACTACGAGTGCTGAGTTTTGGGAATTTACAGCGAGGAACAGACACGGCGGTGACTGAACGCTCAGAGTGAACACGAGGAACACAAGCAAACACAGAACCGGCTCTGAATTCCACCCCAGAAACTCAAGGTGTCAATCCGCTGAGCCGTATCCCGCACAGGTTCTTCATTAATTGAAGGAAAAACAACTTCAATATTAAGGCCCTATATAAATATGACATATCAATGATTGAAGAGCTGCACCGTAAGCGTGCCTGTAAGTGCTGCGAATATCACGGGGGAATTAGTATGAGTAATTAATTAAAGATGTAGCAGTCTGGCAGAGCGGTTAGTTGATGATGCCGCTCCCTGACTGGCTACCCTGTTATAAGAAATGCAGGTTAGCGCTTGCTGTCATATCGGATCTCGGAGTTTTCAAAAGCATTCAAAAATTCTGTGTGAAGTTCGGAGAAGAATGAAAGCCACAACCTCCTGATGGAAAATATGTGCATGCAATTATCTTCCATCTAACAAATATTCGTTCTGCACTGTATTGTGTGTTTAGGGCCAAGGCTGGGCTTTGATCAATTATTCAGGAGGTTTGTAGCTGCTGGAATAAATCTGTGCTGCTGGAGTTTCTTAAAATGACGACATCAGCCGCACACGCTGTTTCAACATAGGCTGGGAGGAGTTAACAGGACAATGTAAATGATGCATGACAGACACACAAGTATATACGGTACATGACACACACACACACACACACACACACACACACACACACACACACACTGTCTGAACCGCTTGTCCCATACGGGGTCGCGGGGAGTCGGAGCCTAACCCGGCAACACAGGGCATGAGGGGACACACCCAGGATGGGACGCCAGTCCATCGCAAAGTACTCCAAGCGGGACTCAAACCCCAGACCTACCCGAGAGCAGAACCTGGTCCAACCCACTGCGCCACCGCACCCCCCTTCAGTACATGACAAAGTGAGTAAATGTGATTGTAAAGCCAAGTTTTCTATTTAAATTTGAGCTCTCTTTTTGGTTTCTAATATGATTTCTGTCAATATCAGGGCTGGTCAACCAAATGCTCCTGCTTCCTTTGAGTGATTAATTTAATCTGAGCTGCATTTTTTTCCTGCATAGCAACATTCATGTTACTGCATTTAGCGGATGCTTTTCTCCAAAGCGACTTCCAATGAACTCTATGTAGTGTTACCAACCCACACACCTTATTCACCGCGGTGACTTACACTGCTAGATACACTACTTACAATGGGTCTCTCTCCATACATCAGTGGAACACTCTTTCTGTCACTCACACACTATTGGGGAACAGCACGTCTTTGGACTGTGGGAGGAAACCAGAGCACCCAGAGGAAACCCTCACAGACACAGGGAGAACATGCAGACTCCACACAAACTGAGCAGGAATCGAACCCACATCCTCTCGCTCCACCCAGGTGCCACAGTGCCGCCCAGCTGCTTCTGACGTAAAGCTGCTTCTGTCAAACATCTCGTTTTTAGACAGACTGCATTTTCTCTTTCACCTACGAAAATTATCTTAAAGAAGTGCTTTCAGCCTATTCTTGTCTCCCCAAATCTTTTGGCACCCAGCACTCCTACGCAAGAAAAATATAGTGCAGACAATGACAAATCAACTCCTGAAAATCTCTGAAAATGAAGTACATTACTCATCGGATGCCCTGTGCTTTGTAAACAAATAAATTTAAAATAATGCAGTGCTCTAGTCAGACCGGGACTTTATTAATGCATCCATCATTTGTAGCTGGAGCTCTCTTAATTTCTAACTGGGTAAACGTGGATGCTGTCAGAGCCCCTCACAGCAGTGCTTCCACCAGAGGGCAGCACCCCCCTGCTGTTCAGCTTGGGAGGCATCGACTGCTGCAATTCGAGGTACCCCAGGGTACCATCCTTGGGCAAAAAAAAAGCACAGCAAAAAACACTGTAGACAAGAAACCCAAGTACTCTGGAAATGTATTGTGTACCGGCCACTCAAGACTTATTTCACACACACACACACACACACACACACTGTCTGAAGCCCCATGTGGGGTTACAGCAAGCCGGAGCCTAACCCAACAACAGAGGGCGCAGGGCTGGAGGAGGAGGGGACACACCCAGAACAGGGCACTAGTCTGTCACAAGGCACCCCAAGTGGGACTCAAACCCCAGTCCCACCAGAGAGCAGGCACAGGCCAAACCCACTGCACCACCATGCCCCCATGGGCTTATTTCTGAACTCCTACTTAACTCCTCTTACAATGTTTAATATTTGTATGCAAAATCTGAATATCTGACATAATGTTACCAAATCAAAATTTCGAACTATAACAAATTGATGTACATTTTTGATTATAGGGACCCATGTCTCAGCAAAGAAAGGCAAAAAATTTAGAAAAAAACTGAGCAATTATTTTCGCAAGTACCGAGATGAGCAGTTGTGTATGTTGAAGTCCAGTCGATACACTCCAGCCGAAGTGTACCTACAACACATCATCACCGCTCGGGAGTGTGAGCTGGATGCAAGGGCACGCGTGAGGTCCGCCAGCAGCTCACAAGCTGACAGGAAGTCACGGGATTTTTTGACATGTGCGCTGCTGTACACATTGCCATGCGGTGACTGGGGGCAGTCGCAGACCACAGCATCCAAGCGTAATAAATGCCTGCACATTGGGTGGGTCCACAGAGTGGTGGATAATAACTTTTTCTGACCTCTCTGTTACTGGGGCACAAAACACTTTATGTATGTACAGCAAGTAGTGGCAGGAGCTGCTGCCTTTGGATGCAAAGGTCACAGTTTCGATCCCAATCTCTGGCTGTAGTACCCTTAAGAGAGGTACCCAGTTGTAGAAATGGGTAAATAAATGTAACTTTAACACTGTAAGTTGCGTTGGAGAAAAGTGTCAGCTAAATGAATAAATGTAAATATACTGCCAGAGAATTAACATTAACATTAATTGAAAAATCTTACTGTTACTGTGGTGCAGCGGGTTGGCCCGGGTCCTGCTTTCCAGTGGGTCTGGGGTTCGAGTCCTGCTTGGGTGCCTTGCGACAGACTGGCGCCCCGTCCTGGGTGTGTCCCCTCCTCCTCCGGCCTTACGCCCTGTGTTGCCGGGTTAGGCTCCGGCTCCCCGCGACCCCGGATGGGACAAGAGGATTTAGAGGATGTGTATTGCCACTGTATTGTTTGCTGTCTACAACACATCACTCCTTTTGTTTAACATCATTTAAATTTTTTAAAGCCATAGCACAGCATTATCTACGCAGTAAAATAATATTCGGACCTCGCAAGTTGCCATAAACAAATGACACGACTATGACTTATTACGGTACATCAGTCAGATGGGCAGTTTCACAAAAGGCATATATTTTGGTGTTAATATAAATAATAGTTACTTTCTGCTAAAAAGCATAGCCTTTTAAAATATCTGAAATTATTCATGAGTGAGCACTTAAGCATTCTTCCTCTACAACGTGGGAGCACAGCGGCACAGAGAGTAGCGCTGCTGCCTCACAGCGCCTGGGTGGTGTGAGAAACGTAGGTTTGATCCATGCTCAGTTTGTGTGGAGTTTGCATGTTCTCCCTGTATTTGCGTGGGTTTCCTCTGGGTGCTCTGGTTTCCTCCCACAGTCCAAAAACATGCTGTTCAGGTTCACCCATAGTGTGTGAGTGACAGAGAGAGAGAGAGTGTGTTCCACTGATGTATGGATGAGTGACCCAGCGTAAGTAGTTGATCTAGCAGTGTAAGTCACCATGGTGAATAAGGTGTGTGGGCTCATAACACAAGAGTTCATTGGAAGTCACTTTGGAGAGAAGTGTCTGATAAATAAATGCAATGTAACTTCTTTATTGTTACTGGCAGTTGGCTGTTTGGGTGTAGGTTCAAATCCGACTCAGTCTGTGTGGAGTTTGCATGTTCTTTCTCTGTCTGCCCGGGTTTCCTCTAGGTGCTCTGGTTTCCTGAGGTACAATTCAGGTTCAGGTGAACTGGCGATGCTAAACTGCTGGAAATGATTGAGTCATTGTGTGTGGCTACCCTGCAATAGACAAACATCCCGTTCGTGGTGTACTCCCATTGGTCTTGCACCAATAAGTCTGGGATAGGCTCCAGACCCCCATGACCCTAACAACAACAACAATAATAATAATGTCCAAGATGACTTACAGCAATAGGTTTACAGTATATACTGCCAAAAAAGAGAACTTCATCAAATTCTTTGAAGTTTTTCAAAATGTTTCCATATTTGTACTGTAAAACTGAGGTAAATCATGGTCAGCTCTTCGGCTACTTGTTTCTCCATTGCAGCACTGGCCAAGTTGGACTTGATCCTGGCCTCATCTTGACACCAGCTGTCTGTTTCCCGAACGCTGCCTTTTCTGATGAGGAGGGTTTCCTCAGGTGAGCCGTGCCGGGCGTGCCGCGCCTCCCATCCCACAGAAGTGAGCTGCCAGTCCTCGTTCGCTTCCTTCTCAAGCACACCCGACCTGACAGCCATAAAATCACCTCCCCGTGCCGAGTTCTGGTGCAGCCGGATTCTCCTCTCTCCCAGCTGGTAAATGACGCAAAGGCGGCAGGTCGGTGCTGCGTTCCACCTGCGCGCGCACGTTCTCTGGGCCGGGGGACTCCGTGCCGCTCGCGTCCTACGTGTCAGCGCGTCCAGCTGGCGTCGGTCCTGGCTCTGAGCGCTGACCCCATTTTTTCTGCAAAGTCGCTGTCAGACATCAGTAGAGATGCTCCTGGGCCTGCCAAAAATAAAAAGCATCACGAAAAACATCCTACTTCTGTTTATAAAAGCAACATGTTCTTTGCATCTTCTTGCAACATTTGATTTATCCATCTATCAAATCTTTCAAAGCCCTTTGTCAGGTTTCATTTATTTATCCATCCATCCAATTTCAACAACCACTTGTCCAGAGGAGGGTCATGGTGGACTGGAGCCTATCCCGGAAGCGCTGGGTGGAAGGTTGTGGGTGGTACACCCTGGATGGGATGCCAGTCCCTCATGGGGTGGCCACACATGTACACACTCACTCACCTATTCACACATTAAGGGCAATTATAGTCAGAAAAACATCTGAACTGCATGTCTTTGAACTGTGGGAGGCAACCAGAGTACCTATCTATCTATCTATCTATCTATCTATCTATCTATCTATCTATCTATCTATCTATCTATCTGTCTATCTATCTATCTATCTATCTATCCAAGGATGAGTTATTTAGGGAGTGGATACAAATAAGACGTGTTTCATGTTATGCTCCTCTCTGTGAGGTACCGAGAATGAGTGCAGCTACAAGCATGAATTCAAAACTGATGTTGGGTGACTGAACCTCTTCCCTTCACAGCTCAGTGGTGTTCAGTGTTTGATCAACATGTTATTGAAATGTCTTTCCTGACAGTTTCCACAGTTCATACGCTTTGGAGGAACAGCTGGCGCTGTCCACATTGTGCTCGTGTTTCCTTTATTCTTTAAATCTGCATTTTAAAGACGTGTCATTCTAGACATGTATGTTTTCGCTCGATATTCTCGTAGAAAACAATCATTTCAGAAATGGACATATGCATCTGCTTAGCCTGTTTTCTACATATTAAGTGTTCGTGGGAAAGAACGATGTCAGCTTTCTCGTGCTCTTGTGTAATGTTGTTGCTGTTTAGAGTTAATGGCCTTAGCGTGCTTTGTATTTTAACACGAATTCCTATGAGGTTTGCTGACGGAGAAACAGAAATAATAAAAAATTCATCTAGGGACGAAAATAAAATATTGATCTAGGGTCTCTCCATTTCCTATTCATCATGTGGATTTATGTAGTGCTGTGATTAACAGAATGGACAAAGATGAGTGGAAAGGCACTTCCACGCTGATTCTGACCGCACCGC
This sequence comes from Scleropages formosus, assembly GCF_900964775.1. Taxonomy (NCBI): domain Eukaryota; kingdom Metazoa; phylum Chordata; class Actinopteri; order Osteoglossiformes; family Osteoglossidae; genus Scleropages; species Scleropages formosus. The sequence goes on along the minus strand of NC_041819.1, from coordinate 19,200,087 downwards.
AGACGCTCATGTGGGTAGAAGTAGCTCCGTCATCTGTTGTATCTAAAAATGCGACTCTCTCTGGACTCAGGACTAATGTGGCCTTCAGTGAAATGACTTGCCTTTTTTGGCTGCGATTTCACCGTAGGGTTACACTGGGAGCGATTTCGCATCACGCATTTCGATTTGCTCTGAGGTTTTAAGAAACTCTAACAGACGACGCACTGAAATCGGCGAAAACACTTCTCTTTCTTCTCTGAAAAAACATATCTTTTATCTTTACTATTATTGTCGTAATTAACAAAATAACTTTCCGTGACACTGGGTGCTGTGGATCATACCGCATTTTTAATAGAAGTGTTCCGTAGTAAAAACGATATTATCAGTTATTTGCTTAGCTGGTCCACTGCCAAAGTATTTGTCCCATTCGTACAAATAAGTATTTTTGCAGTACTTTAAGTACAACGGGGAGGCAAAACCAGCAGATTGGAATAGGGTTCGAGCCAACCTTCAGGCTGAAAGTCTTTTTCCTTGACTGCAACGCTACTTGCCCCCGGCTTCCTGGTACCCCGTGAGTCTGCTCTTGAATGGGACCCCTCACTAGTATGTTGTGTTCACCCTTCTTATACCTAGTGCATTCTGGGACATGCTCAAGGTCACTGCACCCCACCAAGGTTGGAGGAAGTGAGTGGGAAGGTGGAACTTGTACTGTCTCAGCAGAGCTCAGGAGAACAGAGAGCTTTATTTGGAACCCATGTCTATACCTGTAATGTTGGACTTAGCGCCACGTGTCCCTCAGAACAACTGATCAACAAAATACTTGCCAAAGGACTCTGAGCAAACCCAAAGTAAATGTGAGTCCTGGAGGCAAATTGACACACTGAAAATTAGACTTTTTTTTTTAACGTTTATTCATTTAGCATACACTTTCTCCAAAGCGACGCACATCTCGGAGAACAACGCAACAGTGCATTATATCAGCAGAAGAATAGATCCAGATGCAGAAACACCACTCTTGTGTAGATCTGAACTGAGCACATAGGAGATCAAATGAGTCCAAATGAGGTAAGTTTTGAGACCCTCCTTGAATGCTGAGAGATTCAGCAGTCCTGAATGAGAGAGGGAGGTCATTCCACCCTAATGGAGCCAGAGCTAAAAACCTTTTTGCCTTTTGATTTTGGACCTTTGGTGCATGGGACCACCAAGTGGACAGAGGTGGAAAAGTGTAGCGGTCTGGTTGGAGTGTTGCAAGTAATCAGGTCTTGCAGGATTCAAGGAGCAGTTCAGATGATGATCTTGTAAACCATTACCAGAGCTGTGAACTTGTGGGCAGCTGCAAGAAGCCAGTGGAGAGAGACGAGGTGAGAATTATCCTTGTTCAACAGTACATGTAGACTGTTTGTGGCTCTTTATGGGGTGGTTGTGGCCCTGTAAGAAGACAAAGCAGGATGACAACAAGAGTTTCACACAAAACCAGGCTACTATCAAGTCTGCAACACATGAGTAACAGGTAGCACAGTGTTCAGAGCTGCTGCCTTTGTACTTGACCAGCCCAGATTCAACTCCCACTCCTGCTTTTGTACCCTTGAGCAAGGGACTTTGCCTGAATTGATAGAGTAAAAATGATCCAGCTGTGTTGAAGGGTATTTAACTGTAAGTTGCTCAGAAGAGAAGCATTAGCTTAATGAATCAACAAAATCTATATATACAAAAATGCTGCCAGAACAGCATTTTTAAAGCAGAACACTAAACAGCATGGGATGAAAAGTACTAACGGACACCATGTTTTACTGTGCCAGGGAACTCATCTCACAGATCCCACAGGGCTCCACTTGCCTTCAGACCATCTGCCTTATAACCTATCCTAGCAGCAGCTTGTCTTCATGTTTTGGAAGCTGTCTCCCATTCGCTCCCTTATGACTCCCGTGTACTAGGGTACAACTGAAATACTGAAACTGAACAATATCTTTCTTGAAGACTATATTTAAATTCTTGTTAACTTTTCCAGAATGTGGTATATGGTTTTCTGTGGGTATAGTTTACTTTAAGAAACAGTACAGAATTAAAATAATGAAAAACAAAAGCCGGGTTTTCTTCGGCTTCCTTTGCTAGAACTGAATGGCCTGGGAATTGATGCTCTGAAACCGTTACTTACCAGCTTCTTAAACAGCAGAAGAAATGGGTCCTAATTCATAGATCCATCTAGATGTGAATTAGGACTTTGGCTCTAAATGCAGTGAGTATTGTTAAAATCCCAAAAGCCCAACAAGCTCTGAAATTTCCGAATGTCAGCCTGGAAAGCAGATGGCCAAATTGTAGTGTTCACTTGTCTTCATTTAGATGGTAATTACAGTACATTGAGAAGTGTCCTGTGTTGCATTTTTTTTACATTTTCATAGCGTTTAATTGGTATTGCTTATATGATAGCCTGGTTTCTCTTCAAAAAAATACTGCAAAACACAGTGACTGCATCCAACCAAGGGAAGGACATGCAAAATGAAATGAACAAACACAGGACGACCAATTACCTTATTTTTGTTAAAATTCCACATGATAGATATTTTAACATCATAAGGTAGGAGATATTAGAGGTTACCTTGTAAGAGTTTACTAATTCAAGAATTCTATACATTTGTGATGAGATTGCCTATAGCACTGGAGCTGGCATACAGTGGGGATGGTTGCTATCCCAGGATGCTTTGTGGTGGTTGATTACTCTGCATTTTCACAGTATTATTTACTTAAGCATGAACACGATTTTTAGGCACAATGACCTTGTATGTAACTTGCTGTTCTGAAGTCTAGCTTTGTAATTTAAATGCTTTACCTGTGCTTAAGTAGTAACCGTATTCGGAACTCCTTGTAGAATGATGGGGTCAGGAAGCCAGCGGTAATTTCACAATCCACATTAATTCTCATAATATTTTTGTCTTAATGATTCAGTGTTATTATGATGAATCATGACCTCAAAGTAAAATAATAAGATCAGTGTAGAAGTCTGTGTTGTTGTGCCTATGTCTGCTCTTTTTTCTAGCCCCCCACCAACCTTACATTGATTCATTTAGCAGAGGCTTTTCTCCAAAGCGACTTACAATGTTCATGTTAACAATTATTTACCCATTTATACAGTTGGGTAATTTCTTAATGGGGCAATTTAGGGTAAGTACCTTGCTCAAGGCTACCTGAGTCAGAAGGGAGGATGGATAATGCAACTCTTGGATGCAAAGGCAGCAACTGTAAGCACCACACTATGAAATGTCTTATAATGCTTACTTGCTTTTCAGATTTATTTATCCACTTGTTACACTGTTCTTATTTAAATTCCTAACCCTATATCACTAAACTATACTGTATTAACATAAGTGTTTTATGGGTGCACCTACCCAGCTTTGCACCCAATAATTCCAGGATAGGTTCCGGATCACCCCGACCCTGCTCAGAATATGCGGTTATTGAAACTGGATGGATGTTACCTGCGTCTGGTTTTACACCTGCTGTTAATTGAATGACCCCCCCCACGCCACCCTCACCGCCTCGTCTCGTCTTTCTTTGTGACGTTTGCTGTCAGTCAAGTGTATTTCCGCAGCACGGCCCGGGAGGAACCGTATTTCATTTTCTCTTGAACCTTGAACCCGAGTGCACAGAGACAGAGCGCAGAATTAGAGGAGCGGACGTGCGGATCCGTACAAGTGTGGCAAAACACAGAACACTGTATTTGTTTGGAGTTGATGATCTCGCTCTCTCTCTCTCTCTCTCTCTTTCTCTCTCACACACACACACACACACACACACACACACACACACAGTACAGGCGCGCGCATACACATCAGCGGAGCGCCAGTCATTACTCCGAAGGCAGAGACCGCTGGTGGTCGGTTAAAGGCGTTAGACGCACATCTGCGCATTCGGACAACTTTGCCTCTCGCGAAGCCGCGCTGCTCGCCAGTCCTTCCCCTGCAGGGAGGGGAGGGGAGGGGAGGGGAGGGGAGGGGGCGATCGGCGCCTCTTCTTCCACGAGTCGAGGTGGGAGATCCGCCTTCAGCGGTGCTCTCTCTGCCTCTCTCTTCTCTTCTCGTCTCCTGTCCGAGGACCGATGTCAGTCTGCGCCCTGGACCCCTTCTCCACCACCTTCTCCTCTGCACCTCCTCACCTCAGCGCTCCCGCGGAACTGCGAGGCTCACGGATGAGTCTCCCCGGCAGACACCCCTGCCTGAGCGCACTTTTCAACAGTAACAATAATAATCAATAATCAATAATCAGTAATCAATAATCATCAATAATAACCACAAACCGGACAGAATCGACGCGGCGAGGCGAGCCGGTCGGACCCTGGCTGGTGACTCGGAGGGGGACACAGTGACAGTCCTCGGAAGGTAAGGTGTCCGTCACCGACTTGGTAACGTCTCCGCGACTAGTGTCCCTTGCGCGTCAGCCAGGTAGTAGTCTAAGACTAAGGTGTCCCTCAGGTGTCACTTAGGTGACAGGAAGGTGGCGTGTCGGCTCTTTTAACAGGACAGTCAGTGACTCGTGCTGTATTTGCGGATTTACTCTGCGTGGTTTTACCATGAACGGAGTTTTTAAGAGGGAATGTGAAAACTGTCCGTGTCTGTAGCGACCTTTTTCGCTGCGTCCTGCGCGGGTCCCTCCGTCGCTTAACTTCATGACATAATAAGCGACGGCGCTTAATCCATTTCTTTTTTTTTTAATTATCTGATCTCTTTCAGTCTGTCTTCCAGTTTTTTTTTAATTTATTTGTTTATTTATTTATTTCTATTCATGTCTTGTCATTTTTAACATATTTTCTCCCCTTTCTTTTCCGCGCCTTCGTCCAACGTGCGCACACGAACGCAGGTGACGAGCGCGCGCTCGGCTTCCTAAGGCGCGTGACACGAAAATGCGAGCACGCGTTCCGTCTCAGTTTCCAGTTCTGAAATTCATTTTTATTGATTAATTATTATTTAGTGCGTAAGGTTCCGTTAACCACTCAATGATGCACCGTGCACATCGATACACACATTACTGCCCTGAACCCGACAGTTAATTACTGAGTCTAAAAAATACTATATAGCTTAAACAGTAATTTTAAAAACATCGTTTCTCTAGAACTTAAGCACTGCACAGATACTGTGAAAGGTGGTACTGTTAAAAATACTGTAATTCCATATGCTACTCACCTTCACATAAAGAAGCTGTTATGTGTTTCAATATTTCCATCTTCTACATATTCTTTACATTCTAGCTGCAGTTAGGTCTTGATCAAAAATAATAATTCTTTATAAGTTCACCGGAAAATGTGTAATAGCACAAATGCGAACGACACAATTCCCCTCCTATATGTCGGATACAGATCCGATTCATCCAGAAGGTTGTTTGCTAGTGTAATCTCTGTTCTGGGCCAAATTATTAAAACCAAAGCTGTGCCAACAGCCCCCCCCCCCTCCATCACCTGTCAAACATACTAGTATCTGCCATGCTCCTCTCCAGCACTGTTAATAAAATCAGCGAGTCATGGCATTTTCATCAGCAGCACAGCAATTAAGTAATTGACTATGATGTGTGTTTTGCCGTTGCCTGGTTTTCCTCCTCATTCCTTCTGGGTGCACCTCAGCCCTTCTCCCTCCAGGCAGGTACCCATTCTTCTGTTGCCTCGTTCATGTCTGAGAGTAAAGAGTAAAACAGCTGGGGAACTGTTATGGAAACGCCTTGGCTTCAGAAGGAAGGGTTCTATTATTTCAGATGAAAGATCAGTGTGCTTAATTCAAATTCGGGTGCAGGATACCGGAGACCTGAAATGCTATGCTATAAAATTGATCGTTGCATCCAAGAAAGTCTTGCCAATACATTTGACCATCTGTTTTTCATCTTTCATATTGACTATGTATTTTTTCTGTAGCGTGTCATGGCGTGCTGTCGCGGTCCGGAAAATGTGTTCAAGGCTTTTTTCATTATTTTTCAACAAAATGGGAACTGCCATATACTTTTTCCTTCAGTATTCCAGCAAGCTGTGGCTTTAAGTGTACTAAAAATAGCTTTGAGATAGCTTTGCAGAGATGAAAAGTTGTTAAGGCACGAAGAACCTATATCAAATGACAGAGTTATTGTCTAGACTGCTCAGTGGGTCCTTAATGGCACCGATAATTAAGGTTTCATGTGCTACAAAAGGTTCATATCCCAGATGAAACGCTCATGGTTGTCACCATGGCTGTAAACCTCACTTGCTTTGTAAATATCCACCTTCACTCAAGTACAATGTGCGAAATGCAAGATATACAGTTTGCCTTGGGTCAGAAATAATATATTGAAAAGAAATTCCAAGCTAAAAATTTGCTCATTTTGGTAGACAGTTCCTTTTGTTTTCCTCGTTCTCATTCATAATTCCCCACGCTGCATGTAATACTTAAATTTATAGTTTACATCTGCAAGAAACCTGCGAAAATGCATGGTTACAACCATGCAAAACCACTCAGTTTGCCTGTATAATTTTATCAGCATCACCCTGATGTTGAATTTTAAGCTCAAGTCCCCTCCTTGCAGCACATTCAATATTTAAGGCAAATATCACGTTCTGTCCAAATCCCCCGGAGGTTAGGTGCAGAGTAATTTGTCCGTTGCAATCAACATCAGTGTGACAACCATTGGGAGCACGACCAGATTCTTTCAGTGTGTGTTTCAAGTTGGATAAAATGTGCTGGTGAGTAATAGTAACTAACAGCTACATTTACAGAATGCCAACAGGGGGAGGTACAGCTTTATTGATTAATACATCAAGCAGCCATAAGTACCCAAGTGGAAAGTGTTTCTTTTTTCCACATGCGGAAAAATAAAGGGAGGAAAAAATCAATCGTCAAATATTGCGTGACGCACAATTAACTGGTTATTTCTGTCGTATGGATGATTTGATCCTCATGGGTCCCCACCTTTGTGTCATACGCAACCAATACCACCTTGGTTCACTCTCCTGATTGTGCCTACTGCTGTATATGATCTCACTCATTTCTGATATGACACAAGGTTCAGAATCTTTAGGCATTTCATCATACGTGGGACCTTTCGAAGTGCTCAACAGGGACGGGGAAGAGGGGGCAGGAGCTGGGGTGTTATTTGCTCCTTGTAACCCCTTCATTGTGTAAAACAATGGCTCAGCTCCACCCCCTTCCGCCGTAATGGGCTGGTGATGGGTATAAAGTGGTGACCGATGTGTTCTCATTAACGCCCTATAGACTCACCCATGTGATCGCTTTGTTAAATAGGATCGTGTGCCTTATTGAGCTTCTGGATCTGAGGTCCTTCGTCTGGGAGCTCTTGAGAGCCGGATTAAAGAGCAGAAGAGGCAACAAAGAGGAGTGCAAAAACAAAAATTTCAGCAAAATTGCCGACGTAACCCCTGCCCACACCCACGTGCCCATCGTAGAACAGGTATAAAACCTGCCCAAATCTTCATTCTTGTGGCGTTTCCAGCAACCCACCACCACCCCATTCGTGCATCTCCCCTGTCCCAAACGGAGGGTTCAACAGCCTCGCTCAGCAGCAGGTGCGAGCCCTCCAGCAGACTCTGAGTTTGGAAGTACTCCAAGTATTTACTCAAATGCTCTACCACAATCCAGTACTTAAAAATACAGTTCTTTACAACTGAAAAGTCATTGCCCAGTTGGGGTTTGGGGACATGTACACATTTCACTATCAAATACTATTAGTATATCTGTGGGTTGGTGGGACCCTTCCCATCATCCCTTCCTACGTAGTGTGTATGTGTCATTTTAATTATGTTTTAGTAGGTTTTTTGGAGTATTGTGTTGTCTCCCTTCTGGAAATTGTGGTTTAATTACTGGGAGAGGATGTTTGACTGCTCACCGTCAGTATGTATCATGCTGCATGTCATACGAGTCTTGAAAGGTGGACGATTGTAGTTCCTTTGACAAAAGTGCGGTTCAGCGCAGTTCTTACTGTCTAAACCGGTGAAAGTGTAAGTTTTGGTGTATAAAAGCATCAACAACACACAAACATATAAGTAATGTACATCCAAATGGCAGTGGGTGCGTGAGCAGCAAAGCTCCAGAGGCTGGAGATGGACGTGTGAAGTGGATGTGTGTTTGATGGCTCATTCTGACCCGCATCAGATTAATCTTGTTGTCTTTTTCGTCGTGTCCATCAAGCACTCAGGTGGGACACCACAGGGCCGCTGGAGCCGTGGCGTTTCGGAGGGTGGGGGTGGGGGGGAGATCGCTTGTCATGCATGAAAGAACCCCTGCTGTACCTGCTGTATCTGGAGCTCTTCCATAGCTTTTAATCAAAGTGATCCTGCACCGTGTTAGCGCACATGTTTCTGGCCTCAGCCTTGCCAGCGTGCTGTGGGCGGCGAACTGTGCTTGGCCTCCGGAGATGAATATTTATTCAGTTTTGGACTATAAAAATCATGCTAAATAGAGTCTAAATTAGAGAAACAACATAACAATTAGGTCAATGCACAAGCCTAATCTTTGTTCTTTTGCAAGGCAAATGACAGGACAACAGCATATTTTGATGCCCTTCAAGGCTAAAATTACTCGGAAGGTGGCTGTTCATATTGTATTGTGATTTATTGATTTTTTTAAAATTGTTTTAAAGCATGTTAGAAATCTGAAAAAAGAACATAAGGAAAATTAATACATGTTTATGCATTTTTTTGCCTATGCCAACTTAAATGTAGCGTGTATTTTGTTATGGGACATGGGGACGGAGACTTGATCAGTGGAGAATAAAGTTGTTCAGAGTGACACTGCTGTGTGTGTGTGGCTGCCCTCTAATGGAATAGCATCCTGCCCAGAGTATACCCTGTCTAGCCTAGTGCCTTACACCTCTGGAATAGGCTCTGGACCACCCCAACCCTGGCTTGTAGTAAGCGATTGTCAACAGTGAGTTAATGAGTGTGTGTAACTCTGCTACACAAGTTAATGACAGTGAAAACGGTTAGTTGGGCTCAAGTAGATAACCTCCTTGTTTAGTTGTCTTAATTACCCTTTTGGTAGCCCATTACTATTGCGTTGTCTTCTTCGTCTACAGACACAAATTAATATTTATACTTATGATTCTTGGCGCTGTTGAATTTGTATGTTGTCTGTGTAAATCTGGTTTAGATATTTTTAGGATGTAATATATTCAAAACCGTGCATGGAGATATGCTTCCTCCGGGTGCCAATTTTTAAAAGAGGCCCAGAAAATGTGTCTGAAAGATTTCTGGAGCTATTGTGCAGTTACACTTTTTGCAAAATTGTACCGCTTTTCCCGTCAGTAGTGGATAATGGGCAGGGTGCAATTTGGAAAATCTCTGGTATTTATTTTATTGTAGTCACAGCAGAAAGGTGCTACAGATTCTGTTCTGTTTTTTGTTCGAGTTTTGCTTCACGCTAGATAGCCGTCATCAGGAAGGAGCACCATTTCTGCACGGATGAAACACGCTTCTCCCAAAGGCTCCCTGCGCACCTCTGCAATGTGAAAGAAACTGCCCAAGATGTTCCACAAAGTGGGCAGGACGTGGAGTGAATAAAGGGCCGTCACGCGCGGGGTCGATCCTACCGGCCACGTGAATCTGTAGGTCAGGTCTGTCAAAAGTCCAGTTACAGATGAGGGATCGCTCGTACTGCATCACGGGTTCGTAAACGGATGACTCCTAACAATTTGTGAATAAGAGGTGACTTCATCTGCCAGAGAGGGAGTGAGTTTGAACATGCAGATATTTTGTTGTACAGATGGGTAAGGAGAGGCTGATCTGGACATTCAAATCAAGCCACCACCACTGTTGTTGTACTTCAGCACATGTAACCAATAAAAATACACACACACACATTTTCTGAACCGCTTGTCCTATACGGGGTCGCGGGGAGCCGGAGCCTAACCCGGTAACACAGGGCATAAGGCCGGAGGGGGAGGGTAGACACCCAGGACGGGACGCCAGTCCATCGCGAGGCACCCCAAGCGGGATTCGAACCCCAGACCCGCCGGAGAGCAGGACCCGGTCCAACCCACTGCGTCACTGCGCCCCCCCCCCCAATAAAAATATAGATGGTAATAAACATTTCAGCAAGAGATGTGCTGGGATAATCTTGCAGCATGTCTTGAGCCATCCAAACCCAATGGATGGAAGCAGTTCTGCGTGTTTTTCTTTAAGTATAAGGACATTAGACAAAATACCATATCACAGTTTGTTGACACTGGAGGAGAGTGGAGGACCATGATAAAAATCAGACTCACAGAGTCATCATTTTTTTACGGTAATTTTTACCCCAGTATGAATGTGCTGGATGGGCGGGAGGTACGGCGGTGCAGCGGGTTTGGCTGGGTCTCTGGTAGGTCTGGGGTTCGAGTCCCGCTTGGGGGGGCCTTGCAATAGACTGGCGTCCCATCCTGGGTGCGTCCCCTCCCCCTCCAGCCTTGCACCCTGTGTTGCTGGATTTTGCTCCGGTTCGCCGCAACCCCGCTTGGAACAAGCGGCTTCAGCCAATGTGTGTGTGTGTGTGAATGTGCTGGATATAATTTTACAGGTGAAAACTACAGTAACAGTCTTTCATGGTGTGTGGCCCAGTGGAGATGTACCGTCTCTGTCGGTGGGAACAGCTGCGTGTAACTTTGACAGCTCGTCCGAGATCGGTGGAAGCGCCGCACATCAGGTGCTTGTTCTGAAAGCATCACGCTGCTCATAAGGACTCATTATGAGATCCCTCAATCGACTGTACAGGAATTCTAAACGTCCACCTGCACTGCTATCCACCTGACTCACACGGAGACATTCATAGTTTGCATATAACCTGCCTATTGCAATGGCTATAGAGTTTAAACACTGTTTTTACAGATAAACAGTGAACGACACTTAAAATTAATGGAGTGTTCAAAGTCAGGACTTCTCGGTGTTATGGAAAAAAGTTAATGCAATCTGATGTTTTTTTTTCATGATCGCAACCACATCTCCCAAAGGGCGGACAAATTCTAATGCCCCCAAACCACCTGTGTCCCGAATGAAAACCACTTTCCCCTAAAGTGCCCATCTCGAATGTTCGCTCTGCTGATGTTGCGCATCATACGTAATAAAATTTTTTTAAACGGGAAACTCATGCTCTTCTTGACATCAGCTTTTCTGCTGTTGTTTTCATTTAAAAGACACATAACTTGCAGATGTAAATGTTTCCATCAGTCAGAATATTAGAAAGCTTAAACGCTGCCAGTTATTTCAGTCTTCACTGCACTGGAAACATCGGTGCTTTCAAATCCCGACTCTGGCTTCTAACAGTCCACCGTCCCCGTTAAGTGTTCGTTAATAGTGGGGGAATAGTGGCTCCTTTCACAAAAAAAAGAAAAAAAAAGACTCATCACCTGCACTTTCAAGCAAGGGACATGTAGGTACAAGTAGAGGGAGACAGTGACCCGAAGGCTCGTTTCCCACCCCCTTCTCTGTATTCACATGGTTCACATAGTTTATTTTTGTACGCTCCAGAGATCAATACAGCAGAGTATTAACAAATGACTGCAGTCTGCACACACAGGAGGTGATTAATTAATTTGTGCTGAGCCTCTGAGATTGTGGATTTGCTATGGTTTCTTTTAATTAGGTGGCAAGTTTGGGTTAGTTTTATATCAAAAGTATCTCACAGAAACAGTGCTCACAAAATTTCACACCGCTGGCAATTCTTTACGGCATTATGTCTTTCATTGATCCAATATCCACAGTAAATCTCATCAGCAGAACTGTGAATGGTCTTTTTAAAATCTGTATGGACTGAATGTGGCAGATTTATATGAACAATTTCAATTTAAAGATCTTGTTCCGTGCCTGTGACCTTATGCATAGAACTTAAAATGATGTAATTAAGAATACATCATCCTGTAACTTTGCAGGAGCTGTGATTCATTTTGTGATGCTCCCACTTCTCTGATTTACGTTCTAATGTTTGTATGTTCCGTAAGTACCCTAACAATGCAAGTACGTTGGAGAGCATTTGGTGACAAATGAGTTATAATGAACTATAGAATCTGCTGTGGAAAACACACACACACACACACACACACACACACACACAGTCTGTAACCACTTATCCTAAGCGGGGTCACGGCAAGCCAAAGCCTAACCAGGCAACACAGGGCGCGAGGCTGAAGAGGGACGGGACACACCCAGGACAGGACGCCAGTCCATTGCAAGGCACCCCAAGCAGGACTCGAACTCCAGAGCGGCCAGGGGGCGGGACCCGGCCAAACCCGCTGCGCCACCTTGTAGAAAACAGCTTGTAAGAAAATAACTTGTTCTAGAAAGTGGAGGTGGAGATGAACACCCCTTTCGAGTGTTTTGGGTGTAGGCTATGCCACAGTTACCCTCTGATGAGCTGGCATCCCTTTCCAAGGTGTACCCTGCTTTGCCCAACACCCTGTTCTTCTGGGACAACCTTTGGATCACAGCCATCTTGAACTGGACAAGTACTCGGTAACGATCAAGTGCGTGAGCCATGCCACATCATTTTCTCATGGAAAGCTGTGAATGAACAGCACCTTTGATTTGCTGTATTTTAAATGGAGTTTTCCATTTTAAAATATTTCTGTTGACTGCCTTACGTTAAATTTCTACAATTTCTTGCACAGCATTGATTTTATGCATTAACTTGTTTCAAATCCTGTATTGATTGTCCGCAACCCCCCCTTGCTTTATGTGAAGCTGAGGGCAGCTGATTCACGGGCTGCTGAACTCTGTCTTCGTTTCCATGCCCTCACTTTACAAAGTACTGTGTGGGAGAGCTAAGTGCTGACTGGAGAACGCAATCACTGCCACTGAAAACGACCAATTCGTGGCCTTTTGACAGACCAGAGTGGAGGGTTTGTTCCAGCTGACATTCCAAAGGCAATGGAAACCATTCTTTAATTTGTGAAGCGATGCAAGTTTATTCAACTTCCGCTCATCGGGGCAGCTGGGAGCACAGAGGGCAGAGCAGCTGCTTTTGGATCCAGAAGTTGCAAGTTTGAACCCCCATACAGCTGCAGTGTTTTTCAGTGAGGTACTTACCTTCGATTGCTCCTGTAAAAATTAGCCAGCTGTATAATTGGGTAAATAATTGTAGGTAGATTTGGAATATAAGTCACTCTGGAGAAAAGCCTCACCTGAATGATGCAATGCAAGATGTACTGCTGTAGGACCTTGTTTGAAGGAGACAGCAGAGATTCCACCTGTGCTGTAGGTGGTGTGCTCGGCTGAGCGCTTTACACGCCTCTGGTAGCTTTAAGTTCAAAGAAAACTATCATGACTAATGGGCGGCACAGTGGTGCAGTGGGTAGTGCCGGTGCCTCGCAACTTCTGGGATGTGGGTTTAAATTTGGCTCAGTCTGTGTGAAGTTTACACGTTCTCACTGTGTTCATTTGGGCGTTTGGGCTCCTTCCCGGTGCTATGATTTCCTCCCACGGTCCAAAGACATGTTTCAGGTAAATTAATGACTGTAAATTGCCATTAATGGGTGTGTGTGAGTGAATGAGGGGTTGAGATCTGCTCTGCCGCATCCCTGCATTGGACAAGCTATTCACGATCGTGGATGGTATCATGACCCTCTATCGCGTGTATGTTCAGGGTGACAAAATGACATTGTCATTAGGTCAAGAAAGGATCGGACAGTTAGAGATGTGAGCGATGAACTATGTTCTGTTTGTTTCGGTGAATGTGTGTGGCACTCATTTGATCTATAGTGCAAAGACTGGTGTAGAGGCTCATATTATCTTATGGGATCTATATCTTATGGGATGGACATCTTACATCTTATGGGATTCTACCCTGTTCCTCATTGGCAGCCTGGACAAGTCAAGGTTGACAAGGTTGCCAACGAGGAACAGGGTAGAATCCCATAAGACAGCATCTGTAATCAGGTGCAAAAAAGCTCCCTGAAACGTAACGTGTGACCTTGCCGCATCCACACCCTGACCATCGTTAGTGCCGCTGTCACAAACTAGGTTCTCGCTAGTTTCTGTGTCCAGCAAGAGTCACAAGGAGTCACCAGATTCTACAAGTCTGAAGGCGATCCACAAGAGATTCCTTCAGCCCACAGTCGTGCCACCGCAGGTTCAAGTCCTGGAATCATAGCGGATGTGGAGGGGGAGTTGTACCGCAGTTCATTTGCGGGTAAACTAAAACGGATTTGTACAAATGAGCTCCTGCGTGGTTCTCGCGTGGCCCTGGAGAAACACCTTTCGCACCTTGTGAAACAAACCAGACTCGAGGTATAAATGACTTCTGATCCAAAGCGTCCCTGCAGTCGCACGACTTGTGGAAGATGCCTTCGCGATTTCACTCTAGGACTCTTCAAAATTGCACATGCACACCTACACACATAGAGAGGAAGGATGGTTTAAGGCCGTACTGCAGTTTTGTGCTGGCTGCTGAGGGATGGCTTAATTGAGTGTCGGGGGACACTGTGTGACTGATTTGTTTGGCAGAGGAAACGGAGGGAAGAAATTTTCCCCGCGTTGCTTTGTCAGTGACACGCGGCTGACACTGGCAGCGGTGCTCTCCGGAACCGCGGCTCCGGTGCCGCGGCCCGTCTGCAGCGCGGCGACAGTCTCCTCTGAATGCGCATCATCGGTCTCCAGAGCTCAGGCTCTCCCCACAACTTTGCGATTTATCAAAAAAGGCAAAGGTCTCACTGCCTTTCGGCAATCAATTTCATCCAGCTGCCTGCTTTCTGGTTGGCACCGTTCTCATTATGAACTCTTTTCATTACGTTTCTTCTTCTTTGAGGTGGGAGAATATTGGGGGGGCGGGCTGGGTTCCGTTTGGATCGCGCTGCACTGTTATTAATCCCTGGGGGTGCTCGGTGTCTCCTTGAAAGCGGTGGCGGTTGTCAGTCACTCGGGGGCAGGAAACGGAACACGGGTCAGAGGTCCCGCGAAAAGCCGCCTCGGCAAGTTCGGAATCGGGACGCACGTGAAAACCTGTGCGACAGAGAAGACGTGCCCCGAATTCTCGATGAAAGTCGGCGGGGGGGGGGGGGGGGGGGGGTGGATGTTGTTTTATTGGCGGACCTCCCAGGGATAGGCGTTAATGAATTTTGGATGTGTTTTGACTAAATCTGCCAGCTGGCTCCACCGCCTCGCAGCGGAGAATCCCGGCGCTGGTGGACAAAGCTGAAAGCCGAATCCCGGTTATAGAAGTTGGAGGATATTAATTGCCTCATTAATATCCGACTTCTTAAAAACCGATTTGCGCGCGTAGAGGCGGCCCCTGTTTTCCTTGAGCCGTCGGTCGTCATCGAAGAAGTGAGCTTTACTGCACGTGGGTTGGCCGGCATGTGTGAAGCCATGGTTTATATAGGCATTTCTGCTCATATGGATGCTAAAGCAGAGAGCTGTAGAATTTGTGATTCCCTTTGCATGAAGGTTAGTCATTTTGCCCGGCAGTTCTGCATTGATAGTATTCAGCAGCGTATTAGGTTGAATCTCCTCGCTTTAAATATTTCTTAGTCCCTTACTCAGCTGGAAAACAAATGAGATCATCGTCATTTTTATTTTTGTATTATGTAATTATTACACCATTCTTACTGTTTCTATTTAGTATTTCGTTTCCCTCCATGGATTCGCCTTTTTAGTTCTGAATATGTATGCAAAGTAGCCCGTTTAGTCTCCGTGCTTCGCATTTAACCTGGAAGCTGTGCAAGGCATCAACTATAAGTAATCAGCTTGTGTCAGAGAAGCCAAGCTTGGAGTTTTAATGCCAGGATGATTTATACTCTTCATGCGTGAGGAATCTTCTCAGCTGACCTCTGGACAGACTTGTATGCACGGGTTTTTAAATGGATCTGATATTAAACTTTCGGCCTAATGAATGTTTTTACACGAAGGATTCCATTATTAACCGTCAGTGCCATAGATTGTATGGGAAAAGGTTAATTTAGCGGCATATTTTATTTAAAAATCGGGTTCCCGTCAGTTAGCTCCTTCGGTTAGCGCTGCCTCTAAGGACGAGGGGAGGTGAGCCGTAGCGAATGGAGCCTAGCGGTCAACGCTGCTGTTTGTAACCAGGAACGTTCCCGCTAAAAGGCTTACCTTCAATTTAGCCGGACTTGGTGGCGTCTCCGAAGTGCCTCCGGCTCACGTTTCCGTGGCGTTAAACACGTTAAGGAAACCAGGTCGGCATTCCCCCGCTACTCCCTGTGGGTCACCCAGGGACGTCTTTTTGCGTTCCCCTCAATCCCATTTGCTCCTGCCGCCATCGTGGTCATGAAGGCGAAGAGAGCAGCGCAAAGGAGGGAACGTGTAGAGATCTATGTCACACTGAATAATTTGCATACTCTAGTCAGGCCTGATTTTTTTGTGGCAACACACCTGTCTAGCTGTGGGTGATCTTGCTGTTTAGCACAGTTGATGGTTATGCTTCTTAATGAGAATTATATTAATGGCCTGCAGTCACCTGCAGGGCAGAAACAAATTGATTTTAAAATCTATCTGAGAGGTGTGTGTGTCTGTGTGTGGTGCTATTGTCAGATGCACATTTAAAGCGTTAAAGTGTAAAACTAAAATTATATATATACACAAAATCAATGAAACAACCACTTTTCACTGCCTTCGCATGATTTATACAGCAAATTTATTATACGTACATGTCGTTATAAAAGATGGTTAAGTATGTATTCTGTTGCCAGGCAACAGACCACCTATAAAGTTATACAAAGGCAGCTATTGTACTTGCTAAATTAGTAACATGCTAAATTATTAACATTCTAAATTAGCAGCAGGTTACTTCTCATAAGCAGATGCAGACAGACTTCAAAGATGAACGTGCAGGCCAAGTGACATCCTCAGACATGCTTCTCTGTCTCCCTGTAAATGGTACCTGCCCAAAAAAAGTGAGAATTCACAGCAATCATCTCATTTTAAGTTCACTTACTGTAATTTCAGGCTGAAAATGCAATGCTGCACCAAATTGTTAGGTATTGGAGGTGAAAAATAAGAGCAGTATTATTCAAAGGAGTTATACACATGTGTTCAGGGACACATTAGACTTACTGTAATCCCTCAACCCACCTTGACGTAAAATGTCTTTTGACTCCCTATAATCTACATGTATAAATTGTTTACAGATAATGGGAAAACACTTTTTAACGTAACACTCAAGAGCTTAAATCTTTCGGTATGACAGTATCACTACCTTGTGTCACTCATTTTAATTATGAGACGAGTACAACTGAAAAAATAGCAGAGGTTTTGCTTTTTGCCTTTTATTCTGCAGTTCCTTCCATTTACTTTGAATGAACACTCAAGAAAATGAACTGACTTTAGCTCATCACATTTTTGTGGAGTGCAGAATTTTTTGGTTAAAAGCCTTCCTAATGCTAATGTATGCGTATACTTATTACTACATATTTATTAGCCTCATGGTAATAAGAGATTATAATAAGAGAGGTGATGTCTACATTGAAATATTTTTCCAGTAGTAAATATTTAACCCTTTTGATATTAGTATACTAAAGAAAAATTCTGACATACTTTTCTAGATGTTTACATGATTTCAATTATTAAAAAATTTCACAGAGACAACTTTAGATAATACAAAGTACTAAATGACTGTCCGTCTTCTGTAGAAAACTGCACTGAAATGTATTCCTCTGGGAAGTGCAGACTTCTCGGAATCTCAGGGCTCCTTTTTATTTCTGAAAGTTCTGTGTCCTTGTCATGGAGCTAAACTGCTGATGTCGTGGCACATCGCCGCCGGTTCCCCTTTACCGACTTGGGAACCAGAGTGTCACAAAACAGTGAGAAATTCCACCTTTCTGCACTCCTCTCCAGTCAAGCTGACAGTGCAGCGTTGGAAGGTCGTGTCTATACCTGCGCTTGACAGCACAATGCAGTAGATAGTATAGCCTTTAAGAGCTAGAACCTTTATCTGAAAATGAGGGGTCCTGCTTTTTCTGCCCTTCACACATGTACTTAGTACTTAACTGGAGTTGCTTCAGCAGCAATACGCAGCTGGAAAAGTGGCTGTAATTGTAAGATGTGTGGAAACGCCAGCTGAACAGTGGTAATTTTACCGTCAGTCGCATTAACAGTAATAATGTGTAGCTTGTCTGTGATGGGGGGGGGGGGTGCGGTGGTGCAGTGGGTTTGGCCTGTGCCTGCTCTCTGCTGGGTCTGGGGTTCAAGTCCCCCTTGGGGATGCCTTGTGATGGACTGGCGTCCCATCCTGGGTGTGTCCCCTCCCCCTCCAGCCCTGCGCCCTGTGCTGCCGGGTTGGGCTCTGGCTTGCCGCAACCCTGCTCAGGACCAGCGGCTTTAGATGATGTATGTGTGCTGTCTGTGAAAATGGGGTTTAGTTTCTCCAGCACCTGTTGTTGCTTTACCCTCTCTCATAGTTAGATGTGGGGGAAATGAACAAACTGCTCACTGTATCAGTGAATGAGCTAAAGTGGAAGTGATTCAAGAGGGTGGTGTAGTGGTGCAGTGGGTTGGACCGGGTCCTGCTCTTCAGGGGGGTCTGGGGTTTGAGTCCCGCTTGGAGTGCCTTGCGACAGACTGGTGTCCTGTCTTGGGTGTGTCCCCTCCCCCTCCAGCCTTATGCCCTGTGTTGCCAGGTTAGGCTCTGGCTCCCCACCACCCTGTATGGGACAAGCAGTTTAGACAGTCTGTGTGGGAAGTGATTCAGGGCTATATTGCAGTAGCCTTAACAGGGAACTTGTACTTTTTCTAGGACCTGTTAAAACGTTTTAGAGACCATAGAAACGGCTACATGGAAACAAGTGGGTAGCACCTTAAGCCTTGCCAAATTGAGCTAAAATTTGGTTATTGAAGCTTTAGGATATTTTTTTTTTTATGTAGTGCAGTCATTTTTTCTCTTTTCTGTATTAAGTTTTGCAAATCAGTGAAGTTTACGTTCATAATAAATATTACAGGTGGTCTCCGATTTACGACGGGGTTACGTTCAGCGAAACCTGTCGGAAGTCGAAATGCATTTAATACACCTAATACACACCTCCGTGTGACAGACTGGGAGGTGCGGATCGCTGCCGCTGCCCAGCATCACGAGAGAGTATCACACCGAAAAATGCTTGCCCGGGATAAAATCAAACTTCAAAGTTCGGTTTCTACTGAATGTCTATCGCCAGCTCACCATCCTAAAGTTGAATAAAGCATAAGTCGGACCATCGTAAAGCAGGGACCACCTGTATACTCTTGTCATTTTTGTAATTGAAAGTACATCTTTGTTTCTCAATACCACATTTCAAATGTTACCCTGCAATGTTTGCGACAGGCTTCTTTTACCTCCAAGTACTGGGGTGCCTTGGAGCAGGAGTGATTTGCTATTAAGGCTGCCAATCACTGGTATGTGAAGCTGGAAGGAGATCAGGGCAGCTCTGCGCTGAAAGAATCAGGGTATTCCGCTGTGTTTCGCCTTTTGTGGGCTCTAGCTGCCCGGGGACTTGGAAAAAACCTCAGTTCTACGGCTCCAGACCGAGCTCAAAATCACAGAAAATCCGGGAAGTTAAAACCCATCCCGAGAGCTTTTCTGAGGATTGTTGGAGGTCGAGGAAGCTCCAGGATTGTACTTTTTGGCCTGGTGTGGACCAGGCAGAATGGAAGAAAACAAAACTGCCCTTTAAATGAATAAAACTATCTTATGTTCCTTGATAATGCTGAGCTCTGCTTTCCTAAATATACCCGCTCACACACACAAACACACCCTCTGATTGAAACACAAATACAAACATGTTTGTTTACATATCATTAGGAGAGATTTCATAATGACAATCAGTGATTCCAAATCCCACTTCACTTTTTTTGCACTTTTTAATGCTTAATAATTCTTTTATTTTTTTTAATTTTTTTTTTTTTTTTTTTGTGGGGATGTACCCCAGGGTGTGTTATTTAGTGTGTCAACAGGGGAGCTCCAGCAGTGTGTGGTTTACAAATTAATCACTGCGCACATAAGGAATTGCTGTCGACATACTGGATCCACACCGTTTTTACGCAGAGCCCAAACTTACACCTTCTGCCAGGCTGCTCACGTTACAGTTTTTCCCCATGTGGTGTAGCCTAAAATTCCCCGAAAAGGCATCCGATGTTCTCAGCAGAAGGATGAGTGCTTGGACGTTTGGGTGTCACGTCATACGGTTGCGTCCGGCGAAGGGCAGCTGGACCCCCAGGGCAGTGGACAGAGTGGGGCGTGTCACAGAGGTGATGGACCTATCCACAGCAGTTGCAGGGAGCGTGGCAGAGAGGAGCAGGAGGACTGAGTGCTGATCTTCCTGGAGAGAAGCATTTAATCCAGGCGACTCGTCGCTCCACCTCTGTTCACCTGACACAGAACCTGTTCTGAACTTCTGTTGAAGGCAATAAAAAATACAAAAATTTCAAAGCACTGCCACCCTGAGAATAACTCCAGGCGTTATATATTTATTACTAATCCCGTGGGATCATCTGGGATTGACTGATAGATCTGGGCCATGAACAGAATCCTACAGGAAAACACCCGTAATGAGCATCAGTGGTGAGATGTAACACGTGGAGTGGTTTGAAATACACATTAAGGATGTTTATCAGTTTACATGGAATTCTTCAGATATTAAGGTATCATCATTTATTCTTGTTACCCAACGGGTTCGCGAGGCAGCGTGAGGACGGACTTTGTGTATTGTTGACATGGCGTAATTGTGTGGTTTGCTTCATGGATGTCGTGGTTTCCTTCTGGGGTGGAAGCGTCGGACCCAAGTGCGGTGCACAGGTTGGTTTTTCTCAGGGGAAATCCGAAGACGTAGTCAATAGAACACGCAAAGGGTCACCGATGTGCAGACTTAGTACCGAGGAGAATCCAAAGACGTTTTCCGAGAGGCGAGTCGTAGGTCAAAGATACCGGAGAGACTAAGAGACGAAGGAGGACGGGAATGAGAGTGAAGGGCGAGGAACAAGGAGCAAGGAACAAGGAGCAAGGACCAGAGGATACGGGAGAGCAGATGCTAACACTGAGAACTGGTACGCTGAACTAAGGTTCCGCATCTGGTTGTGTTGGGAGCTCGCTTTTATCCTTGCGTCGGCTGATGGGTTGCAGATGTCCCTCGTTGGTCGGAGGTGGAGGGCGTGACAATGGAGAAAAAGTAAAAAGTGCATCTGCAACCAAAGGTAGCATTTTGATCAGTGCTGAGCTGCACAAATTTTGATTTTGTATATGTCATGACACGAATAAAATGTTTTTGGATAAAAATCTATGCTAAGCAATAGACGGGGGCGTGGTGATGCAGCGGGCTTGGCCGGTTCCTGCTCGCTGGCGGGTCTGGGGTTCGAGTCCCGCTCGGGGTGCCCTGTGACGGACTGGCATCCCATCCTGGGTGCGTCCCCTCCTGCTCCAGCCTTGTGCCCTGTGTTGACGGGTTAGGCTCTGGCTCCCCGCGACCCCGTATGGGACAAGTGGTTTCAGACGACGTGTGATGCGTGTGCTGAGCAATAGTGTGTGTAAGGCCTGGTGGAAAACACATCTTGTGATCAATATGAATTTGCACAATATCAGTCTAGCTTCAGTTATTCAAATCTTCATTACAACGATACCTGGTGAAATCAGTACATGCTATAAGGACTATTACTGCCTGGCACTAACTCCGGCATCCATCTCCTTCTGATGTAACATTAAATTTTAAAAGCGGCAGTATTGCCAGCCATCTCTTTTTATTTGTTGTAAAGGAGGCTGTGAGCTGTGGGAAAATGAAAAGGCGCCGAACCCAGAGCAGCGCTTTTGGTGGAAAGTGTCCTCTTCCATTTAAAGCTATTACCTCAGCTGCGCTACAGTTCTTCAACACGCGTGACACAAAAAAATGCAGAATGAATGCTTTGAGAAAGTAACAGCCCCCAAACTCTTGAAAAAAAGCTACGCTGTGGGCTTTATTGGGATTTCACACTGTATAATTAAAAGACAGTAAAAAATGAAAGGCTCTGTATAAATAAGCATTTTTTTTTTCTTAGATGCCCAGTGTAAGATGTGAAATTTCACGCCGTGTTTTTTGATCATATTGAAAAGGTTTCTTGATGTGGATTTCACTGCGGTGATCCCGGCCTGAAAGGTTTATAGGCTCAGCGTGGATTGCCTCCTGCAGATACAAAGAAATATGGGAGCCAGGCTACAATGAATTCTCACTTACATGGGGCGAAGTAAGAGGAGGCCCTTATAGGTTAGAAGTGCTCGTACGGGTGGAGGTGGGAGGCAGCAGGTTGAAAACATGCAAAGCACTTTATTAGTCTGAAAAAATCCTTGGGGAAAAAAAAAAAATCAACATGACACTTGGTTCCTCAGTGGGTAACATTGGTGCTTCAAAGTTCATGAGATGGGGGGCATGGTGGTGCAGCGGGTTTGGCTGGGTCCTGCTCTCTGGTGGGTCTGGGGTTCGAGTCCTGCTTGGGGTGCCCCGCGATGAACTGGTATCCCGTCCGGGGTGCGTCCCTCCAGCCTTGTGCATTCAGACAGTGTGTGTGACTTCATGGGATGAGGGTTCAGATGTGAGTTAGAATCTGACTGAGTCTGTGTGGATTTTGTATGTTCGTCCAGGTTTCCTCAAACAGAAAATGAGTGCATACGGTGGAAAGAAGCAACTTTACTTAAGAATCACACAAGTGCAGCTATGGCTCTCTTTCTCCTAATGTAGTGCACACGTTGTGCGCGGTGTTTGAAACGAAGGTGCACCATTCTTTGGAGGTTTTGCTGAAACAAAGCACTGGGACACTCGGAGTGCACAAAGAAGAGAGTTTATTAAGAACAGCAACTCGTGTCACGGTCTCACGTCTCACCCTGGCAACTCTCTGCTCCCGCGTGAAAAAGCCAGCGTTATAGTGCGGCCTATAACAATTCCCGCTTCAATTAAGAAATCACACACACACACCAAATGACAATTATCCTTTGTCAACTTACACCCTACAGGCTGGCAGGAACCTTTCTTTTACAAAACTCTCAATGATTCGTTCTTGGTGTAAAACGCCGCGTTGTGTTTCTCTGAGATGTACGTCCCTTTGGAGAAAAGTGTCTGCTAAATACACAAATGTAAATTTAAACAGTCCACGGGCAGGTGAATTGGTGACTCTGAATTGACCGCGGTGTGTGTCTGTGTGTGTACTTGCCCTGCGACAGACTGGCATCCTGCCCATGGTGTACCTCACACCTTACGCTTTCACAGTAGCCTCCGAACCACCGGAACCCTGCCGTCACGTCCACGCCCACAACACAAGCAACAACACCTGACTCCGCACTAGCTCACGAGTGATCGCTCACCCTATAAAGACCCTCTTCAACTCCCGTACCGTTGCGGAATCTCGTTTGGGGCAACCGCCCTTCCTCGTGTTACTACACTCTCGCTCTGTCCACAGTCTCAGTTTTTTTTGACTCCTTGCTCCGTTCTCCGACCACGTCCACGGATCCTCGTTCCTGTCCCGTTCGCCGATCGACCGACCCTTCGCCCGTCCCTGGTTTTGAGACCTTGCCTCTTCTCTCAACGTCTAACGGACAACGCTGCGCTTGGGTTCGGCCGTCTCGGCTCCCTGCGTTCCGTGTGACACCTGCATCGAGAAATTGATTACTGAGAATGAAAGAATGAATTAATTAAAAGCACAGAGAAAGCAGAAATTAATAAAGGTATAAAAAACAAAAGACACCAAATGCCTGTCCCCAAAACATGCTTGGACAGTGATTCTGGTCATTCCTGTTTTCCATTTCCCCAGTTACCCAACTCCCTGGGTCTTCAGATCACCTGCCATTACCCAGGTCCACATTGGTCCCTCGGCGAAAGACTGCTTGTCTTCATTACCCAGGACAATGGCACCGGATTCGTACCGGGACACCTCGGCTTTGTTCAGACCCTCATTCAGCCCCCCATCATTCCAGCCCCCATCGGCTCAAAGTTACAATATCTGCCAGAAATACTTTTATCCGAAGCACATTACAGTACAATTCTTTTTGTCAGAACACACATAAAAGACAGATTGAAGAAAGACTTTGTACGTCCGTAATCCACTGAACGGATGTACAGTAGTTTGCTCCTGAGAATCTGCCTGTTAAGTTAATTTACATTAAACAAAGGATCTGCTCTGTTTAATTTAAATGAGAAAAAGTACAAGGCATCAGAGGCTCACCAAAGCACCTAAATATTCAAACAAAAATGCAATATGACATGAAGATTGACACCATTTGTGTGTGTTGCTAACGCCAGTGATTACGTCATTGCCCGTCACTGTAAGAATCGGTGAAGAAAATGGTAAAGGTGATGAAAAGACGATGATGAAGGGTCACATTTAAGCGAGCAAATATGTGCAAAGTGCATATGCGCTTTTAAATGTAGACGTTCCGAAAGATATTATAATGTTTCTTTTCTCTCTGTGTTGTTCTGTTGGGATATGTGAATAGTGCGTTATAACCAACCCAGCCGCATTTCATTTAAACACTCTTACCCTAGATTAAAACCAGCGGTGGATTTCCCAAGGATATTGTGTGTATGAAGAGAATGTCAAGTGCTTCATTCCTAAGATGGATGTTAGAAGGTTTAAGAGGTATAAGGGAAAGGGAAAATCTTTAAAAGTATGCAAATTTATTCCCTTTTATTCTTTAATATCTGAAAAAATCAAGCTGCGCAAAAGCTTGGGACTGACAAGATCTGACAAGATCTCAAAAGTCATAAAAACTGTTTACTAGCGTATATATGAAATGTGAAATGAGTTAAAAATTTTTTGATTTTTTTTTTTTTCTTCCATGATGGTACCTTTTGAAAAATGTCTCCACTGTTAAACAAGCTAGGATTTCATCTCTCCTGGTGCGTTTTTGCAAGGGGGGCTGGTTGTCTTCCACCAGAGACACAAGTACAGGGAAACCAGAGAGAAACCAGAAGGAAACTGGAACTGAAACTGGCGTCTCTCTCTCTCCTGTTCGAAACTCACTTTTCTGTGTTTGATGAATTCCCCTCTCTGCTGTATAGTGGTGTGTGGCTACTTTTATTTATGGTCTACTCAGGATTCTTGGCTCTGGGAGACTGTTTTCCTTTCTCTCGCACAATCAATGCCCTCACTGCATTTATTTCCTGTAACCCTGAGCAGTTTTATGGCTGAAATTAAATTTCATACTGATGTGATCATTTCGGAAGTGGTGTGGCGGTGGGTTGGGGTTGGTGGTGGTGGCTTGGAGTCTTTTGTCCCAGGTGCGGAAAGGAGGCTATCAAGAACTAGGGGCACAGTTAAACCCTCCACCCATTTCATCACCGTGAATTAATTTCAGCCATCATGCGCGCGTCAAGTCAGATCGAATCAGACCCTTAGATTTACAAAAAATAAAACAATGACATTTGCTGCATGACATGTACAGCATAATGATGCTTTCAGGCTGCATTGCTTTGCTGCCTGTTTCAAACAGGATTTGCAGTGTTTAGTTGAGATACTGAGAAATTTCTTTGCATGGCTGTGAAGAGATCCTGCGAAGCTCTATTACGACAGAAAACAGGTGACCTTAGCTACTGGATTTATCACGAGAAGGTATCAGGATCAAGTTTGCATGATTGCACTGATCAGCATACTACTGTTCAATTTTTGTCCATATTTATAAATAGATAAGTATACAGTACCATTCAGTCTAATGTGATTTGTTTTGATTCGATTCAGTTTGATTTAATTGATTTTTACAGAGCATTCTTCTTACACAGCAACAGAGCAATGACCAAAAGATTAGGAGGCAATGACTGTAATAGGTATTACAACTATAATTAAGGCAACTGGCCACAGAGGAAATGAAAACAAAAAACTCCCAACCGAAAGGAGAAGAATAAACCTCTGGGAGTCCATGTGCCAGTGGCTGCCCATCCATCCTGGAAGTTCTAGCTCGAAAAGTATAGATCTACCATAGAAAAGAGTCACTGATTCACGTCAGGTAGTCATGACTTGACTGTGGAATGAATCTGATGCAAACCTGTCAAGCTGCCACTTTCTGCCATCTATCAAAACCATAAGGACAGCATCTAATTGGCTTGATAATGAAATTTATTCAGATGGGAATTGTTTTGGCTCTCAAATAAACTTGAGCAATGAATCTATTTACAAGATGTTGATAACCACCTTGTATGAATGATGACCAAATTTCACTTCTGTTTCAAGTGGTAAAATGGAGTGAAAACTGGGGGTGAAAATTACAGCTCTCCTCAGTCTCGGTTCCTTATTGCACATGTGCTGCAGCTAACAGCCGCAGGATCGCAGGTCACTTACAGGACATTTCTTTAGAACTCATCTGCTGGTCTCAACATGGGAGACCTAACACGGAGTTATGAAAATGCATGATTTCCAGTCATGCACAATGGAGCACAATAACAGCAAGATCTCATTGTAAAATGAACATCTTCACTCGAGGGTTTGAATGCAAAAATTATGTTAGCTACATTTTGATATTTTTCTTGTTACTGAGACTGGGTGATCAATGGTTCTCCTTGTTTTATTTCTTGTGTAACACTTGTGAAAAGACCATACCCGTAAATACTCATCACCTCATTTGGGTAAAGTGGTAATAAATACAGGACATGTGTGCTTCACGTAAAAGTGACTGCTGTAAGTTAGTAAGTACATTGAAGTGAATAAACGTCCAAGGCAAGGCTGAGCATATTTTTTGCTGACTCATTATATTAACTATAAAGCAGAACCTTTTAAGGCAGCTCATGCTAGATTTTATGGGTGGAAAAAAAAGGATGTCAGCATAAATGGCAAAAGTGCCTCCAACCATGCTGGCGAGAGTTGCAGCTTCCGGGTTGTTGGGTGTGGGAATGCTTTGTTTTATCACTTTGCAAACTGCTTTTCTTTGGAGTGTTGCAGACATCAAAACCCCCATACGTACTGCAGGGGTGCATGCTGGAGAGTTCAGTTTCGTGGAGTCCTGGAGATGTTGGGCTTTGCATGTATCTCTAGGGTTGAGCGGGACTCAAGAGGGTCTCTCAAGGAGTGCCAGATGTTCTATGAATATGGCCTGGAAGAATCCCTGGGATGAGATCTTATGGATTTAAAGCAATTTCTCTGTATTGAACAAGTAGCATTAGTATGCTCATAATCTACAGTTTCCAGATCTGGGATTTGCTTAGTTTCTGTGGTTTTTTTTCCTTTTGCGTTTATTTGTTACATTGCACGTAACCGCCTGAACTCGATTACTCCATTTTGTTAGCCATCGGCTCCTTTGACTTTCTGCAGTCCAGAGTTGTTGTGTAGATTTACCTCAACGGGTACACTGGTCGCACACATTTCGCTACCTGGGAAGAAATTGTTGCAAGTAGCTATGGCTACCAGGCAGCGAGAAAAAAAAAGGAAATACCAAAATAAGTTGCTTTGGTTGCTGCTGGCATGGGGTCAACATAGAACTCCAAACTGTAGAGTTGCAAAATATGAAACTGACAAAATGTTTCAGTATGTGTTTGACAGAGGTTAAAAACATCATTGGTATTACTCCAGTAAGTCCCAAAAAAATTTCCACTGCTTTTCATTTGCCAGTTATAGCAGTTTCTTGAGAACACTGTCACCCTGCTTGGGCAGCTTGTCTGCAGCGCAACAGCTGTGGCTTCTAAAAGGATGCTCCTGTTGCCCATGTGTTTTCAAAACTCTTGACTGCTAGTGTAGTCCATCTACTAATGTTTGTGTGCTCTACCCTTCAAACCGACCAAATATCTATGTTCTGAGGCACTGAAAAAATTTCAGTTTATATTAATGTCTTCCCAGAAGCCCTTCATCATGTCAGTTGTCTATCGATCTCAGTAATGTAGGGTACACTCTTTAACATTTATTTCTAGAACAATATCCAGAAGAATGTAACATGATATCTGCGGCATCCTTTGTGTTTATGCATCTTTCGGCAGTGGGGCTTTGCATGCAAGCATCTGCCCCTGCTCCTGCCTCAAGTCCTATCTTCCTTGGCACCATGCCGCTGAAATCTCTCCTCCGTTTATGCAACACAAGTAAGATCTGCCATTTAAGACCTTAGTTTAAGGGACCTTGGGCAATGAATTGCATTGCCATTTCTTGTATCCGTGACTGAGGCACCTAATCTGGCCTTGACGATTCTGATCCATGTCCCTTGGGGAGATGCTGTTGGGTTAATTGTACATTCATTGGATCAATGATTATTTAAATGTAGCCACAGGGCTACCATATGGGCTAAATGAAATACCCAGCAAATATTTGCACATGCTTTCTGCTGTCTCTATATGATGTTTATCAGTTGTGAATGGGGCCAAATGAAACATGAGCTTACTTAACATAATTTATCCAGTGATGTGGTTCTCAAAAAGCATTAATTGGGATCCATAAAATGCACATATTTTTAAAAATTGATATGTAGTATGCCTTGTTCACTTTCTTCTGCAGCTGAGATCAACGTACAACCAAGCACAAGGGATGTTATAACCATCATTCCTGAGACAATGCCACATTACAGTGAATGACCACTTTATAAAGCATTCCTAATTAAGTGTTCACCAAAACAAAGACATGTTCAAGGGGCCATGCTTTTAAAAATGACCAATATTAAACCTGATTCACTGAGTTTGACTGAGTTTGCAAAAATAACAGATTCATCAGTGTCTCAAAGAGCAATTTATCATTGTTTGTTCTGCAGAAAGTTAATTTGCATTATTTTTAGCCAAGTTTAATTTAATTGTGCATATTTGTTCAATTTTCCATTTGGTTTTTCATTCTCAGTTGGATCTATAGTGTTATGAAGGATTTAAAAATTGATTGAAATTAACTTTGTACTGATAACAGGATTGTTATAAATAGAAAAAAAGTACTATATTTCCATTATTTTTTCCCTGATAAAACTCCGTGCAAATTATAAATAATTGTCACAGCTCTTGAAATAGTTTTCCCTCATTATTCTGGGCGTCATATGAATACAGAAATGTTATTGCCCTGTTTTGAACTCTGAGGGATGAATTCAGTTTAGCTCAGCTCTGCATTTTTCTCCTTAGTTTTCCAAGGAGGTGATTATGTTCTGCACACCTACACACCTTTTCTGTTTCCACCTCCCCACACACTGCCTCACCTCCACCTCCTCATCACTGGAGGAATCTTCTGGAAGCTGGACAATAGAAATATTTCCTGGAGATACAAGAGTGAAGTGAGAGCACAGTCATCCAGGTGGAATGTTGACCCTTGGGCTTTTGGCTCCCTTCGGCACAGTATGAAATTGGCGATAAATGTGTGAAAAATATTATTTTTTGTGAAGGAAGGTTTGCTAATGATTTTCATAACAATGACTTCCTACATGATTTCCACAACAGGCTCAATTTCTGAACTAATCAATAGACCTTGCATTCACCGATAAACTACTTTTCCAAACATAATCTGTGCAGACCAGCTCCTTTAAGATGGATTATGGTGATAAAATGTAAATAGCCACTATAGTTAGCTTTGTGTATTGAGAAATTCTTTGTGGCAGAGAACACGCTGAGCCACAGAAGCCCATGGCGCCTTGGATGAAAATGTTCCTTGAACTTCTAAGGGTTGGGATCCTCAGTGTGTTTCCCAAAAGCAAGACTAAGCTCAAACAAAAGCTGCATGGAAATCCATTCAGGTAGGATAAACCTGCCCACCACTGTCCCGGGTTACCTGTGGTCGGCTCCCTCCGCTCATCGCTGCCAGCTTCAGTCGCTCTTGGATGGATGCCTCTCCCCACTTCCTCAGATGTCAGGCCTTGTCAGCCACGTCAATGGGCGGCCCATAGCTGCATCTCTAGCACAGTTCCACCAGCCTTGACGTTTTCTGAACTCCCTCGCGTCATGTTTTTTTCAGAGTAAGGGGCTTAGAGGGATGAAAGGGGGATTTTGGTGGCTAGAAGCCTTTGCCATATGCCTTCCATGCACTGCATATTTGTTTTGTGCCATGAATTCTGACAAATGGCAGTGCTGCTGCACCGCCAGTGCGATTTAAAGTCACCTGCTGGGGACAGGATGTCCTGAGATGTGACATTTCACATCTCACATGTAGGAAATTTCAAGACAGCTGTGCTACACCACACCCTGTTCACACACTTAACTTGGAGCGTGCCAGGTGTCGGACTGTCAACGACAAAATTATTTGAACGATGCGAGATCGGTGCATGTGCAAAGTTTTCAAAAAATGCTGGAGGATGAAGACGCTGGGCACTTTGCATGTTAGTTGGCAAAGCTGCAAGGCCACAGAAACTCATGTCATGCTTTGAATAGATTGCTGGAAAAAAAGTTGTAGCCTCCTGAGTTTGTTCTAATGCTTCTTAGGATCTTTTCCCTAATCAAGCCTCCCTGGAGATGTTATAATGCTTCTGTTAATGCCAAACTTGGAGCTTGTCTTTAAACAAGCATTTCTGTTTGGTGTTGTTACTTTTGGGTAAATCGCCCAGCAAAATATTGTTTTTTCTTCTTGTCTAGAATGTTGGCTGTAGTATTAAACATCTACCTTCTGCCAAAAACTGCAGTGATAATCATCTTAATGGCTTCCGCCACTAAAATTTAATCCCGCTGGGAATGTGCTTATTTTATTACATGGATATGGTAACATTTAATGCCTTTCTAATGTATCAGAAAGAAAGTGCGCTGAAGGCATGGGAGAATGTAATAATTGTACCATACTCACTTACCTCAGTCCTTACCGTTATCCTGACTTTGCAGAACCACTTCAGTATAATTACTCTTGTAATTCATGGCGCTTGAACCTCCTGTCTGGGGAAATGCCCACATGGGCATTCCTCGCTGACAAGCAGGCAATCAGTCTCTGGATTTGGTCCATGGGGGGGAAGACTTCTTACAGAAGAAACATCCATGGTAATCTTGGGGCCCCTAAACTCTCCCCTGTAAAGTAACAAAATGCCAGTCATATTCCACTCCTGTGACGTCCCAGTTCCATAAAGACCTTTTTTAATATGGACCTGGAGGACTAGGCAGCATAGCAGCTAGTGCTGCTGCCCTTGGACTTGAGAGACTCACATTCATGTCAAATTTTCTGCTGTAGTACCTGTGAGAAAGGTATTTACCCTGAGTTTCTCCAGTAAGGCTTACTGTACTATATACATGGGTAAATAAGTGTAAGTTGCTTTGGAGAGAAGTATCAGCTAAATGAATAGGTGTCAGTGGGTGTATCTAGTGTTTTTTTACGCTTGAACACAAATTATTTTATATGCTTCTTAGAAATCCTTCACATTTACTTAAGGCTTTTTTCTAAAGTGACTTATACTGCTAAGTGACTTACAAGTATTTATCCATTTTACACAGCTGGGTAATGTTTTATTGGGGCCTTCTAGGGTAAGTACCTTCCTGAAGGGTACTACAATCAGAGATAGGATTTGAACCTGCAACCTTCCTAGAACCCTCTACAAAGCTCTAAAAGCAGCAGCTCAAACCACTAAACTACCATCTGTCCTTGTTGCTGAATTCATTACTTTTTGTTCCAACACCGCCTTTAGAGCCCTAAAGAATAAGAGGCAACCACTTTTGTTTCCTGTCATCCATTGCAAAATTGCAGAGAAATACGTTCCCTTTGAGCTTTCACTGTGGTAATTGACTTACCGAAGCCAATTCATACATGGCCTATCCTGCTGAAATAGACTCAGCGCAGTCCAACTTCAGGTGAGTACGTCAAGCTGATTGTTTGTGATTTGTTTCAGGCTGACACAGTTTGTGGGTTAACAAGTACCAGCAAGCGTTCCAAGCCATGAGTTGGCAGGAAAAGGTGCGTTGAGCCTGTCATGTCACATCCAGTTTTTGAGTCTTCGGGATATTGCATTTTTGTGGTGACTGCAGTTAAAGACCTCTAGACTCAGAAGTGCTATAAATTTAACAATTCAGAGGGAGGTTGCATTATAACATTCCTTGCATTACACTCAGCTTTGCACTTTTTTAGGTCGGTCTTACTCCTGTAATGAGGATTCTGATTGTTTGTGAGTGATGTTGGAAGCCAGGGGAAGGCAAGCTTTTGTGATACTTTATTGTCAGGTGGTTTGTTATGTAGAGTTCAGAGTGTGAGCAAATTTCAGTACAGACTTTGAAATTCATGCCTCAGAGATAAACAGAACAGAGTTTACAGTATCCAGATCAACTGAATCAATATGAAACTCAATATGAAACTAAAAGGTGTCTCATGTATAGGTCCCATAAGGGATAGTCGGTTATTATTCATTCCTTTAGCTGATGCTTTTCACCAAAGGAACTTACTGCTTTAGGTCTTTATTCTGAGCTACTTAAAATTAACCAGCCATTTATTGAGCTGGGTAAATTTTTGCCGCAGCAACTCAATGCAACTGGTCCTAGAGTAGGAACTAGGATTTGGACCCAGGTCTTTTCAACACAAGTTGATGGCTCTGACCCCTATAATTACGATTATGGTTATTGATTATGGATGAATAGAGGTATACATCTGATAGAAATTAGAGCATCAAAAGCTCTTGCACGTGAATAAAATTGTAACAGATATAAAACCCAAATGATGTAAATCTGTGTGGACACTTTTTCAGCAGTCTTTGTAGGTGAGGTGTTAGGTAACGTGAATAGTTATGCAGCCTAGCTGAATCTTGAAGGACAGTGCCTTCACACCTGTTCCTCCAGCAAAAATAATGGCGGTGATAATTTGATGCCTTTAAAATGCCTTGCTCACATAGGCCTGAACTCACGGGCAGCCACTGAGATGATTTTCCAGAGATTATGAGAACAGCCCACCCCACGTTTTGGCCTCCTTTCATCTTCCTCAGTGTCTGCTTCTGAAGACACTCAAGGTCTTTGTGCATGTGGTCTCCTCAAGAGGGCTAGCGGGGAAGGGCGAGGATGAGGTTGAGTGAATGTGGCAGCCCCTAACCCCCATCCCCATCCCCCCCGGAGGGGCCTTCCCTTCTTTGCGCTTCCCTTCCCCCAGCTCAGTCACCCGCTTCTGGTAGAACAGCAGGTCGGAGGTGAACATGACCAGGAAGGATGTTGTCTTTTTCTGGAACCTGCTCTTTGTTTGGTGTGTGATTGAGCTTATGGTAAGAGTTGTCTATTTGGATGTGCCCGGTATGGATAAACATGCTATTGTATGTGCTCGCGCGTGTGTGTCTGAGCTTGGAAATGTTTAAGCATGTATGAAATTAAATCCAAGCCTGCAAGAGGGCACTCTGATAAGATTAACAAGATATGACATCTCCTTGGCTGGGGACAGATGCCTGAACCAGTTTTCTCTGAGTATTTCTCTCATTTTATTTTCCAAATTCTTCTTGATTCAGATTTCATTACAACCAGGGTAACATAAAATACATGAATAAAACCCAAGAGTGCCCTCTGAAAATGCAAAACCTGAAACACATGTAGAGCTTTCTATTGAAACAGCATCCCTCTTTATGTTGAAGAACAGTACTATGGTAGTCCTCTACCAGATAGATTTAAATCAGCTGTAGCAATCCCAAACTCTTTCATTCATCGTCAGAATGGAATCACTGCCGTCTGACAGGAAGTCCAAAAGCACTTTCAACACTGATATTGGGAGTGCCACATGTAGTCTACAGATTGTTGGTTCTTGCATTATGAATTTTCCATCACAGGGGGTGGGGAGGGCATGGGGGCATGGCAGGCTTGGCCAGGTCCCGCTCTCTGGTGGGTCTGGGGTTCGAGTCCTGCTTGGGGTGCCTTGCGATGGACTGGCGTCCTGTCCTGGGTGTGTCCCTCTGCGCCCTGTGTTGCCGGGTTAGGCTCCGGTTTGCCGCAATTCTGCTTGGGATGGGCGCTTTCAGACAGTGTGTGTGTGTGAGTGAGTGATCACAGGAGGCTGAGCAAGTTGTGATTTTAAAAACTTTTGTTGGGGGAGCAGGTAGGGTGATGGTCAGTGCTGTTGTCTTTTAGCTGAATGATCTGCGTTTGAATCGTGCTTCTAATGTACAACTTTTCTTTTTTTAGATGATGTATTTCTCCATGGTACGTTACAGAGATAGATTTATATGAGACAAAATTGTTACAAGCTTGTAACACAACCAGATTATTATAGTCTAAGGTGAAACCGACACGATCAACATTTCATCGAATCGCACCCAAGTAAGCCATCTGGCAACTGAGGAAAGGAAAATAATAAATTTCCAGGCAAAAGAAATGGGAGGAGAAATAATCCTCTGGGGATCCGAGCAGCAAAGGCTGTCCACCCCTTTTTCTTGTTCTAGTTACCATGTGCTTATGTCACTGAGACTGAGGCATACGTGTTGATCAGCTGATGCTGAATTTACAGCACTGTAGCCAGGATCGATAATGTAATGGTGTCATGCCGGAGCAAGGGAAGCTGGAGTGAAGGTGAGTGGGACCCAATCACAGGTTCTGTTTAATGAGCAACAATTCCAAAGCACGAGACAAGCGCGGTAGTCGGGGACAGGCGTGGGTCGGGCGATGTGCGTTCGGGGTTTCGGGGACAGGCATGGAACGTAGGCGATGAAACGAAGCAAGGTCAGAAGCCAGGAGAGCAGGATGTAGAACGGATGGGAATTGCTGGAGAGACTGAAGTCGCGGTTGCTCATGAGAGGTTCCGCAATCAGGCGTGGACTCCCGCTCCTTTTAATCCCTGCCGCCTTGATGAGAGGCAGGTGCGGGCTGGATGCATGTGACAAATGGTCTCAGGGGTGAGAATTAAATTTACATTTACATTTATTAATTTAGCAAATGCTTTTTTCCAAAGTGACGTGCATCTCGGAGAACAATACAAACAGTGCAGTACTTTCACAGAATGAGAGATTTGGATGCAGACGTGTCATCCTTGCGTGCAGTGAATTTGTCAGATATCACCATATAAATCAATATACGTTACACATACATCTACATAGAGGCTTTTCATTTCTTTTCAATTCGATTTTCACTTCTCCAGTACTCTGTACTGTGTGGGGCGCAAAATGCAAACTTTAGTTCTCTGAGTCTTTTGATATTACAGTATAGTACATCAAACATTGAAAGGCACCTGGGAAAAGGTATCTGCCTAAAGAATAAGTATAAATATCCTATAAATGTGTGAATTTGATCATCAGGACAAAGTTCCTGAGTAATAATGTTTGAGGATAATCATCGATTGTTTAATTATGACAGGTGAGCATCCTCTTTTTGTGTTACTTTCAAAAAGACCTAATAAGTAATATGTGACTTAACTTTCAAAGAAGTCTCCAAGAGGGATGTTTTAACTACTTTAAGTCAAAGGACTGGACCTTTACAAAAGGTTACAGTGTATGGGCTCTGCATCCATGCGACTGTCTTTCCAGGGTCAGGGAATTCAGTCCCTGCCAGCAGTGTCTTGGAAGGAGAATGATTTTATACCACGTTCCAGATCAGTGGATCTGTGCACATGTTGTGCAGGTGTTGTGCAGATGTTGTTTCTGACATGTGTTGCAGTTGCCTGATATGAGCCTGCAGTCTCCTACAGGAGTGTTTTGTTTGTTTAGTGCTTATGAATGTCTTCTGGGGCTAAGTTGCATGATTAATGTGGTTATCTGCTTGATTGAGCAGATGAGGAAAGTTTCTTCTTTGCTCTTCGCCTTTGTGTGGTTGATTTATTTATGAAAAGATCTTGATGGAACAGGTCAGTGCCATAAATCATCAGGCGATCCAAGATACTCCTGTCATATTGGTGGAGATATTAGGCAGGTTTTGGACAAAGGCAGTCTAAGCCTGGCTCGGGGGCACTATACTGTACTGAAGACTACAGTTGACATAATACGACCTAGAAGTTGGATGCTCATTGAATCGAAAAATAATTACAGACGGCTTAACCGCCCTGCAGGATTGTGAGGAGCTCTAAATCCCTCGCCATCCGTTGGGAAAATGAGTCACGAGCTCACAGATGGGCCATGTGGCTGGAAATAGGACGTGGAATGGGGAGGCTTCCCTGAGCTTCATGCAGGCATTTTTATGGGCAATAATTTTACTCTCATGCCCTTCTCTGACCCAAGAGGTCCTTAAGGATACAGTGGGATGACACTTTTAAGTAGTATAGTAAGTGTGTGTGGCATCCATCAGTTAGTGAAAGGGGAATGGCAGAAGGGTCTACATCCTGGTATGAGGAATGGTGAGAGGGCTTCTTGGCATTAGGAAGGACACAAAGGCTTATTTTCTGGCATACATCTTGGAATGAAGAACAGTGGACGGCCTTACTTCCAGGAATACAACCTAACATAAGGAACGGTTGGGGGATCTTACTTCCTGGCATTTTTCCTGCTACAAGGAATTGTAGGAGGTCTTAGTTCCTGGCTTGCTTGCAGGCATGAAGAATAATGAAAGGGTTTACTTCTTGGCATACTTCCAGTTATGAGGAATGGAAGGAAGGCTTACATGCTGGAATTAAGAACAGCCTAGTGGACTGAGCAGTAGTTTTTGACTGATGGAATTCACATGTGCATTTCTCTCCCCTTGAAGATGAGAGATGTGACCAGAGTCATGCGGCTGCCTGAAATCAAACAAAAAAGTTAATTCCTTCCCAGGGTGATTTTTCACAGCACAGCCAGCCTGCGTGGCCAATTTCAACTCAATAGCAGTCCTCTTCTTATTGTTCAGAAAGTCACAGTTGGCCCATAAAGGCAGCATCTTTCCTCTCTGTGCATTTCTTGGTTACGGGAAGTCCTTAACATACAACAGGGTTCTGTTCTGACAAGCTTGTCATGTCGACTTTGTTATAAGTAGCAAATCCCTTTGTGCTGTATTGTATACAATATATAGACAATTAACATGCATGAATGTTACATAGTACAATAAAGCTTTGACATATATTTTCAATACTTTAATGTGTTCATGTTTAAATCAAATCAAATCAAGCTTTATTGTCACATCATCGTCAACATAACATGTAGAGAAGAGTGAAAATCTTTAGTGCAGCTCCAGAAAATGCAATATTAGAGTATAATACAGTAATATAGAATAACAGAAAAGTAGAAACGTATAGAAAAATACGGTAATAAAAAATAGAGCAATATGAATAATATGTTAGCATTAATATTTTGGACAAGTATTTCCCAGTTAGATCTGTATTCTCCTTTTTCCTTTCTGTGCCACCAGAATACTCGGGTTTTTGGCCTGTTAGCAAATTGTAAAGAAAGTAACTTGAATGGAATGGAATGGAACAGTTGATACATTCTGTAAATAAAATGTTGTTGTAAATAAAATGCAGAAATTTAGGTGCCCTGCGGCAGCATGACCAGCCAGTGCTAACATACAGCTGATGGAACCACCGTTGTTGGTTGTTAAAACCAAGCAATGGGATTCAAAATAGCATGACATTGATGGGATGAACTATCACTCTCCCGGCCACACCGCCGTCTACCGCACCTTGCAGGAATCAGCAGGATCGAATATAAAAAGCCACGACACCTCTTCCAGGTTGCGGAATCTCCCTGAGACAACCGTGCCCTATGCGATCGCAACCTGCATCGCTCGTCTTTCGCCTTATGTACCTGCCTCGTTACCCCAGCCGCGTTTCCTCACCCCAAGTCCCGACATCCCGTCCTCGACCGGGGCTTCGTCCTTCGACCACAACCTCGGATCATCCCTTAGTACGACGTTCGCACACCGATTCATTGACACACGCCCATCCCCAACCATGAATATCGCCTCGCCCTATGAAAAAGTAATAAACGATCCCACACTCAAGTCCTACCTCTGTTCTCCTGCACTTGTGTCCCTGACACAAACATTGTAAGTCTGCATGATCATAAGTCGTGTAGGTCATAACTTGAGGAGTAGCTGCATGTAACTATATCTCGATCGTTTGAAGAAATAGAGAACTTGAAGAAACTTTGAAGACTCACCTGAGTAACTTAATGGGTTCTTTTGGCCATCGTGAACTCCATGTCAGACAAATGTCATTCCTGCTGAAAACAGTGCCTTTTCTAGTAATTTTTCAAAATAGGCCGCTGTTCAATGTGGAGACTTGAGGTTGAAATGGCATCAGATAGAACTCCCTGCTAGTGTCCTTATTTCAAATGAAGGTCAGGGAAAAGTGAGGCTTACTGTATGTTATCTGTGTACTTCAGACCATTGTGTTTGTATGCAGCTCACAGCCTTTGTAGCGTTCATTTGAAGGACTTGGATATGGAGGATATTGCCCTGTAGCAGAAAAAAAGTGACTGTAAAAAACCATTTTCCTGCCCCTTTTGCCATGTGTTGACCTCCTTTCCGACCTGTTCCTCTCTTGTTACCCGCCTTCCATTCTCAAAAGATTGTCAGTATGGGACCTGAAGACAAAGGAGGGCCCCAAACCTTTTCCAGGCCTTTTAGGTATGGAATAAATCTGAATATACACAGTTGTTTGTTTTTATTTACAAGTTACAGTATCAGCTGAAAGTTTCAGCACAGTTTCTGGAAACTTAGTTTTTTTTTTTCATAATTGGTAACATTTTACATCTGGATCATCCATCTGAGTTCTTTATTTTCCATCTTCTGCAGGTAGTTCTTGCACAATTTCAAGGTGAGTTTTGGGTTGGTTTGTTGAGAAATTGACTGCCCAACTCTGCTAGAATGGTCTGCCTCTAAAGTATACCATGATAGTCATGCTGGCTGTGATTGCCTTGAACTTGATCACCAGTTCTGTGACCAGTTAAATCATCCCAGACCTGACACCATCTCCTCCTTGCTGGACAGGGGGAACCACTCTGACACCACTCACGCTCATCTTCACTGTGTCTTAGAGAAATTGCCATTTGGATCTAAATATATTAAGTTTTGGCTGATCAGTCTGCTAAACTGATTCCATTCAATTTCTCTGTTTTTTTGGTTTTTTAAAACTTGGCTGTATTCAGTTACATTTATTCATTTAGCTGACACTTTTCTCGAGAGCAACTAACAGCGTTAAGGTTACAATTATTTACCCATTTATACAGCTGGGTGATTTTACTGTAGCAATTTAGGGTAAACCCATTTGCTCAAGGGTACTACAGCTGGAGGTGGGGATCAAACCTGTAACCTTTGGATCCAAAGGCATTACATTTACATTTAGTCATTTAGCAGACACTTTTCTCCAAAGCAACCTGCATCTCAGTAAAAATACAATTTGTGCATTACATTAAGAGAAAGAGACATGGCTGCAGACACGTGATTCTTAAGTAAACCTAGTTTGTTACTTTCCACTTGATGCACCGATGTTCATCGCTCGAGTAGGTGCATAAAATGCAGGATAGATGAATCCTTGATGACATTCCTACATTTTTTTTTTATATATATAAGGTACGCAAACATTCACATACAATGCAGGAGTAGCGGCTGTGTAAAGGCTTGTCTGGGGATGATCATAAAGTTACGGTGCATGAACCACTACGCTATCAGCTATATTAAAACTTTTACTGGTAACACGATAACCTCCTGTCGAATTACAGGTAATACAGATAACTTACTGTCAAGATGCAAATACTGAATGCTAAATAAGCAATGAGCTGGAAAAGCACGATCTCTTAGCCTCCATCTATGGCTCTCTTTGTTCTTAGTACAGCATTGTGTCAAGGGCATGAGTGGTGTCATTCTCAGCATGGGAAATAAGGGGATTTTGATTTAGCCCTTTCTGACAGACAGAGAATTATAATAATCTCCAATCTTCAAAGCAACTGAGACCTATCTCAAGAGGGAAATCAACACGACACCTGGAAAGGAAGATATTGTTTTCGTTGTCTTCACTGTATTTCAAATTAATCCGTTTTTTTTGTATTTACCTCCGACCTGAGACCTGGGGTTTTCTCGCACTGTATTTCTTGTGTCACCGTTGCACTGAAAGCCTGGCAGTTACACAAAGGAAAAGGTTACCAGGGGCAATTAAAACTGCATGCGAGTACAAGCACAGCATCCCCCTGTCACATTCGAGATCTTTCATGATACACGGGTCCGTTGCCTCCGGATCCATCGGGGAAGAGGCGGCCCTCGTTGAGCACATGGAGCCGTCTCCAGATGAATCATTTTCACCATTTTGTCCTGGGGTGACAGACTCTGTTGCGGAAACTCGCCACCTTCAGAACCTCTATTGTCGTGTGGCTCCTCTCTTGTTTTCACGTGGAAGCACGATCCCTGTTTTTCTGTGTGCGCTGGGGGGACTTCATCCTCATTCTTTGTATCTCAGAAAGTCATGTCTCATTCATAAAAAAACAAATAAACAAATGAGACGAACTCATTGCATGTTCTTGCATCAACGAAATTTCGACTTAGGCTGTTATATGTGTCACGGTCTCCTAATAGAGAAGGACAGAGCTGAAAATATCCGCTCCGTAGACTGTCTCACGCTCCAAAACATGTCTTAATGGATTGCGTTGTGATGCAAAGCTGGATGTTTGCTGCTGCTTAGTATAGGACAAATAGAAAACGTGAGCACAGGCTACAGTTCTGCACATTCACACTGCTGATGGTCATCCTTCACGGTGAGCGCGAACACAGGGACAGATGGAATCGGTCGGCTGGCTGGGGCGGGAGCGGGGGCGTGCGCTCAAGTTTGTGCTCGCCGCACGCGACACCGCCGGGCTCGCGCTTCCCCACTTCCGGCGCTTGAACCAAATGCCCGCTCTGCGCGAATGTGCCGTATGTTAAGGACGTGTGCCTTATCGTTGAGGGTTTGAATTTAAGCTGCCACAGCTGTCACCTTGTTGACCCGCCGCTGCAGAACAAGCATTATTCGATGTTATATAACACGTTGCGGGGCAGACCGAACACCCGCTTTCTTTTATTCAGACAAATTATGCCGCTATTTTTCCGTGCCAGCCAATTCTGCGAAAACACCTTTAGAGATCAATTTCACCCGTTGAAAGATTTACAGCGTGTTGTACGGAGCCGGGGCTGGCGACGGGATTGCTTTGCGCAAATGAAATATGGAATTCACCGCACTCCTAAATTCCTTGATGGAGAGCAGGAGCTGAAATGTACTCATACAAATTTCGCTGTGATTATTGGTCCCGTCAGAAACAAACCAAGAACTTTCATTCGTTATCAATAAATGCTTGTCAAGTGCAGGGTTGCGGTGGTTCAGACCCGATTCCCGAATGGACGGAGCACCAGTCCAGGGCAGAGCAGTTACGCGCAGTCGTTCGCTCGTACTGACGCAGGCAGGGACTTCGTAGCGACAAATTTGCCCGAAACGCATGTCTTTGAATCCCTGAAAACAGGAGGAAAAGCAGGTAAACTGCACACCATTTCAGATGGATTTTTAACTTACGTCCAAAGATTTGCTCTGACTGCTGTAGTGCTGTCCTGCCGAGAGGTTTGTCTGAGAAAAATTAGCGTGACACCTGCTTGGATCGACAGATGAAATTAACCCAGTTAAAATATCAGCTTCACCATTAAATTCATGTCCAAAATTCCAGACACAGACTGTATATATGAATATATAAATATATATTCATAAATATGCGAAACCAGTCCATTTCACAATGGAAACTTGTCCGTCTTAAGATATTCCCACGATTCAGTGACTGAAGTATCGCTGAGATGAACTTATGAATACAGCACAAAAGCTTTAAATATTAGAGAATGTCCATTTCTCTGTGTGTAATGTTACCTGATTTAACAATATATATTTTTTGCTCATCACATGAAGACATTGCTGACTCTAGTGCACAGCACTGTAACACTAACAAAGGAATGAAGGTGGTTTGCTATGACATTTATGCCCTGCTTAAATTCTAGTGCTCTATAGTCTTTTTTTGATTATTAGTTGAATCTTATGTGCGAAGCGGGGGGCATGGTGGCATAGCGGGCTTGGCTAGGTCCCGCTCTCTCATGGGTCTGGGGTTCGAGTCCTAATGGGGGTGCCTTCTGATGGAGTGGCATTCCATCCTGGGTGTGTCCCCTCCCCCTCCAGCCTTGCACCCTGTGTTGCCGGGTTAGGCTCTGGCTCACCGTGACCCCTCTTGGGACAAGTGGCTTCGGCCACTATGTGTGTCTTATGTATGATGCTGCTGTCTTGGCTAGGTGTTTGCTGTGAGTGTTACTTTTAATTTCAGGTTTAAGATTAACACTGAGCCCATTGTCCTTGGTTGGATCGACCAAGTGGAGACTTGGCTTTTTCTTCATAACGGTACCGATTCAGAAAGGGTAGCTTTTACTTTTAAACAACCAATTCATTCTTAACAAAAAAAAAAAAAAACAGCTTTATTGATTTTAAAATGCCCTTGTTGTCACCCTCTTTGCTGGAGAGAGTCTTGTTAGGAGTAAACAAGACTTGTCTGTTACCCACGGCCCTGGTGTATAAGAGCACTTTTAAAGTTCCCAGAAGGCAGGGTTTTGAGTTTTGAGTGCTGCTGTGATGGTGGTCCTTAATGTCGTCCTCACCACCGATGACTTTCTGCCTTTTTCCCTGCCTCCACACACCCAGGTCCACGACAGTGTGAATACTGGCTGTGGAGGAGGGGGCTCACTAGCATCTGCCTGCGTCGTAGTGCCTTCATGTACGTGCAACAAAATTGTGTTTAATGTGGCCAGTTGGGAGGGGGGCACGGGGGTGTGGTGGTGCAGTGGGTTGGCCCACAGTCCTGCTCTCCAGTGGGTCTGGGGTTCAAGTCCCGCTTGGGGTGCCTTGCGATGGACTGGCGTCCCGTCCTGGGTGTGTCCCCTCTAGCCTCACGCCCTGTGTTGCTGGGTAGGCTCCGGTTCCCGCGACCCTATATGGGACAAGTGGTTCTGAAAGTGTGTGTGTGTGTCCAGCCGGTTCTGCCTGCTACAACAGTTGATGATTTTTAGTGGCCCTGTGTTTCCAGACAGGGCTTTGCCGCATGAATATATTATCATGTTTATTTTAAGCTCGGCTCATTTTTGGCCATTTTCACAATAAGGTGTTTTTTTTTTTCTTTTTTTTCCCCCCATTCTCTTTCATGTTGTATTTGAAGTGACTTTGGCTTGACAGATCGTAGAGTCCAGTGTTGTCAGTTTCATCCCACACGGTTTACAATTTTTGACATATTCGATGCAGATTTTTTTTTTTTTTTTTCCCCCCCAGCTTGGATCAGGCCTTGACATCTGCATCTGGACATCAATTCTGACATGATTCAATTTCAAACAGTGCAAATTTATTGAAGATACTTGAATGTTGAACATTTTTTTTCATGTCACTTACAGTGCCAAACACCTTTTGTATATATTTTAATGGAAAGGGAAATATGGACAGTGTTCGCAACAATACAGGAGCGTATATGCAGGAACCACATGTAGGTCACATGCAGTTGTTGTTCAAAAAACTAGAACCGAAAAGAAAAATTGGAATTTTCCTTTTAATCCTGGGTGGTGCAGCAGGTTTGGCTTGTGCCTGCTCTTTCTTGGGTCTGGGGTTCGAGTCCCTCTTGGGGTGTCCTGCGATGGACTGCCATCCCATCCTGGGTGTGTCCCCTCCTGCCCTATACCACTGGGCTAGACTCTCACTCACCACAACCCCTGCTTGAGACAAGCAGTTTCACAGAGTGTGTGTCTGTATACTAATCTTGCAATGTAATTGTAGCCCAAGTTGCTGGTCTGTCTTTGGACTAAATTACCTTTTTCATGCACTCACACTGAACAGATCTTTTGCTTTCATACTTCTGTATTCCTGTGGGATGCATGAAGAACATATTTATATTTGGTTTGTATCCAGTACTCTGTCCATTTCAGGGTTTTCGTCCACAAGTTGTCTGCTGGATAATGTATACATGTATGATGTATATAATGAATAACAAATACCTGGATCCTTGGACTGGAGACGAAAGATATGAGATTAAAGTTTGAACAGATGTCACACTCTTAGGTTATTTAGTGTTTATAAATTCCTGTGATTTATTGCCACTTTAGTCAAAGGTTTTCAGGAAATGCGGCACAAGCATTTGGACTGATCTACTGTCCGAAAGTTACATTGACAGGATAATTTTATACTTGTGTTTAATGTTTATTATCTATGAGTTGCTTGCTGGCACTGATGGCGCTGCTGCAGAACCAGTCGGCTCTTGAATGGCATTGATACATGTGGCCATTTGCATAACAAGTACTGCAGATGGATGTCAAGTGGTCTCGTGCCATTTTTTATATTTTACGTAAAAGGTAAGTTTGCAGATGGGTCCTTGCACATCGGGTCACGTACCTGCCGCTCCCTCGAACACCCTTGCGAACTGACTGGGCCAAAAAAAAAAAAAAACAACCCAGCGGACTCAATCATTTATGGGCTCCACTACTAAACAAGCGCTCCCATCTGGTCCCTCATCAGAGCGAACGGGAAGTGACATCGCCGGCAGAAAGGCTCTTTTGCATACGGCGGCATGTTTAGAGAAAAAACGAGAGTGAAAATGTCACACCATTCCTCTATCGCAAAAGGCCTCCCTCAGTTTTAATAAGTTTCAGCTCAGAGTCGCCCAGGTTATGCATGTAATGGAAGCATTTTGAGAGTGCTGTTCATTTTCCAGTTTACCCTCTACATGGTGGCCCTAAGTCCCTTATTATGTTTTACATGATGAATGATATGCGTGTACCTGTCGGGCTCCAAATTAATTTTTTGTGCAGTAATGACACCTGCAGCCCCATTAAATGGGGTAGATCCAAAATGTCTTCTTGCATCTCTTTAGGTCCAATTTAATGCCTCCAAAAGGATGCACTCTGCATGTCACAAGTGGGGCCATGGCAAAGCAGAACCTAACCCAGCAACACGGTGTGCAAGATCTGAGGGGACGCACCAGTCCATCACAAGGCACCCCAAGCAGGACTCAAACCCCAGACCCACCAGAGAGCAGGACCAAGCCAACACTCCTGCACCACCTCAAACCACCCA
Organism: Scleropages formosus; assembly: GCF_900964775.1. Taxonomy (NCBI): domain Eukaryota; kingdom Metazoa; phylum Chordata; class Actinopteri; order Osteoglossiformes; family Osteoglossidae; genus Scleropages; species Scleropages formosus. The sequence continues at coordinate 19,155,437 of NC_041819.1, read as the reverse complement.
CATGATCTGAACCACTCATCCCATTCAGGGGAACAGAGAGCTGGAGCCTAACCCAGCAACACAGGGCACAAGGCTGGAGAGAGAGGGGACACACCCAGGACAGGACACCAGTCCATCACAAGGCACCCCAAGTGGGACTTGAACCCCAGGCCCACCAGAGAGTAGGACCCAGTTCAACCCACTGTGCTACCACACCACCTTGCCATATCAAACCAGCAAGGGCTTAAACTAAAAAGGCACTTGGGGCTTTGTAAATCAAGCATTTAAAGCAAACATTTTAACAGTCTTAATTGTTTTTGGCAAGGATTCTGTAGGCAGTGTGGAACAGCAACACATGATAGTGTGACATGTGCACCGGCTGGTCAGGATACAAGTGAGACATGAACTTTATTTCACCCCTCTGTAGTAGATGCACACATTCCAACTCTTTACACGTCCCTTCCCATTATTATGACAAGCTGGCTTGTTTACGTTTCATTTCTGTGGTCATAGTCATTTGTTTTTCTAAGGAAATTTGCACATATCTCGTGCCCTTTAGCTCATTTAGCCGGTTGGTGGTGATCTGAATGAAAATGGAGACTGGTGACGTTCCAGAAGTCCTCCCACGCTGAGAAGAAGACAGATGATTTTGGCTGAGAGAAGAAGGTCCGGTGCCCTTTACTCTTTGTTGACAGCTGTCAGATGAGAGCAGTCCTGCCAGCTCAGCACTATTATAAAAGTGTTGGATGATAGAGGGCCAAGTCAAACTGCAACAAGTAGAACATGGTAAAGGGGCTTCTTTCCAAGCCTGAAATCCAGATGTTTTTTTTAATTGTTCAGTTGACTCATAATGTTCCGTTTCTACGTTAAACCATTTACAGCTATTTACATTTATTCATTTAGCAGACGCTTTTCTCCAAAGTGACGTACATCTCATAGAAAATACAATGTTTTTAAATACATTAGGAAAAAGAGAGACATGATAGCAGATGCGTGATTCTTAAGTACAGTTAGTTTGTTTCTTTCCACCATATGAATCGATGTTCATCACACGATTAGCTGCATAAAACTTCTAGAGTATCAACAATTTCTGATCACCTTCCTATTAATATATTTACCAGATGCTTTTTTCCAAAGCAACTTCCAACAAATTCTGTGTAGTGTTATCAGCCCACACACCTTATTCACCGTGGTGACTTACACTGTTAGAGACACTACTTACACTGGGTCACTCATCCATACATCAGTGGAACACACACACACACTATGGGTGAAACTGAACACTGTCTTTGGACTGTGGGAGGAAACCAGAGCACCCAGAAGAAACCCATGCAGACTCCACACAGACTGAACAAGGATCAAACCCATATCATCTCACACCCTGCAAGACAGCAGAGCTACTCACTGTGCCACCATTCTGCCTGCTTCTTATGTAGTGAGGTCATTTTCACTAGAGTAATTCAATGCTAGTATTGTGCTCAAGGGTTCTGCCACGGAGGCAAGGATTTGAACCCAACACTTTCTGCAAGAAAATAGATTGCACTAACGCTTGTGCTGCTTTCCACTTTTCCGTGTGCCACCTTTCCATTTCTTGCTAATGTTCTGACTCATTACGACCCATGTAAAAAGCCTGCATGGTGAATTCTGATTTTAAATATTGTTTTATGACTTTTTCGGCTTCAGTGTACCTTTGTTCCCAGACCTTTTTGTGCATTTACATTTTAAGTGGCGCTAACAAGCTAAAATAAAACATAATTTTAAAATCTCCATGCAGGTGTCATTTTGTATGTTAATGTGCTGTAGCATAGTTTTGGTTATAAGTATGACTGTTTTTAGGTTGGTCTTGTTCTAAGTGCAGTTTCGTACTTCATCTGACGTTAATGTGACACCTTTGTGTCACCCTGCATTACATCTATTCTGCCAAATAAATAATAATGAATAAAGCGTCAAGAAATAGGAAATTTTCAAGAGTGGAGGATCATATTTTTTCTCAGTACTGAATGCTGTAATTGTTGATGGGGGGGGTCCCAATAGATCCATCCATCCATCCATCCATCCATCCATCCATCCATCGTCAACAACCGCTTGAGCGGGGTCGCAGTGAACCGGAGCCTAACCCGGTGACACAGGGCGCAAGGCCGAAGGGGGAAGGGACACACCCAGGATGGGACCCACCCCAATAGATGATCTACTCAAACTTAGTGATTATTTCTTAAGTATTGGTCCAAGTGCTAACTGCAGTAAAACTGAACTATTTTTCTGTGGCAAGAAATCATAGTAACAATAAAATAGGATTTTATTGTTAGTTGGTTAATCATGTTACCCCAAGTGTGTAGTTTACTGGAGCAAAGCAGTATAAGTACCTCACTCAGGGGTACCATAGAAGGCAGTCTTCTCAGACTCAAACCTGAAACTTTCAGAATTTCATACTAAGAATCTTTATACTAACTGCTACACTACCATGTATCCTTTGGGCTTGTACTTTATCTCATCGTTTGTCAAACATATGTTCTCACACAGGCCAGGGGATGCACATCGTTCCAGTGATGTCTTGTTAAATGTGACATTTCTTTGCCCACAGTTGTACACTTTTCTTTCTTTTTGGTTCACATTCTAAATGAGCAAGAGAATGTGAATAAATCTCTCTTTCTTGTACAGAACCATGGAAGAGAAGTAGAAAGACCAAAATTCAGTTCAACGGTGGCAAATTTTCTTTAGAAAAACCCACACTGCAGTTGTAGTGTCAGAGTGAATTACTCATAAGGTATAAACTCCAAAAGTATTTTAATTAAAGGATTTAAATGTATAAATGCCACCTTTATTTTCTCTCAGAAAGTGAGTGTTACATATTGTTGATATTAAAACTTAGTTTTTAAAAATTAATGCATTAATACAAAATTAATGCAACCATTTAATACTCATCGTTGATTTTAAGAGTGAAAAACATTACATGAAACTGATCATGGTACTCCTGTAACTAGAAGCCAAATTTGCAGGAAAATAATCACAAAGCATTGCATTAAAAAACAATTTGTGATACTATATAGAAAAACCAGAGGGGCGCAGTGGGTTGGACTGGGTCTTGCTTTCCTGTGGGTCTGGGGTTCGAGTCCCGCTTGGGGTGCCTTGTGATGGACTGGCATCCTGTCCTGGGTGTGCCCCCCACAGCCTTACGCCCTCTGTTGCCGGGTTAGGCTCTGGCTCCCCGCGACCCCGTATGGGACAAGTGGTTCAGATCGTGTGCGTTTAAAAACCTATATTGGTTTACATACTGGCTTACTGTGGAAACACAGCAAGTAGCGCTGCTGTCTCACAGCACCGGAGTGGTATGAGAGGGCCTGGGTTCGATCCCTCCTTGTTTTATGTGGCATTTGCATGTTCTCCCTGTGTCTGTGTGGGTTTCCTCCTGGTACTCTGGTTTCCTCCCACAGTCCAAAGACATGCTGTTCAGGTTCACCCATAGTGTATGACTGACAGAGAAAGTGTGCTCCACTGATGTATGGATGAGTGTGTAGTAGTGTATCTCACAGTGTAAGTCACCTTGGCGAATAAGGTGTGTGGGCTAATAACACTCCATAGAGTTTGTTGGAAATTGCTTTGGAGAAAAGTGTCTACTAAATAAATAAATACTGCACCTGAAAGAATTGCATCTGCTTTTAGATGAGTATTTGTGACTCCCTTTTCAGTTCTTTTACTGGCTATTTCACGGTCAGCGTAGGTGAAATTCCAGTATTATGTAATAAATATCTCCAAAAATTTTTAAATCTCTCACTGAAATAAATTTAGAGGAAAAAATTTCAATTTTATGCGACGTTCAGGCATTGTGTGTGTATTTCACTTAGAAGATGCATATAGTATATGTCCATATATTATACACACACACACACACGCACACACACGCACACACACGCACACTCACCGGCCACTTTTTTAAGTACACCTTGCTAATACTGGGTTGGACCCCCTTTTGCCTTCAGGACTGTCTTAATTCTTCGTGGCATAGATTCAACAAGGTGCTGGAAACGTCCTCAGAGATTTTGGTTCATATTGACATGATAGCATCACGCAGTTGCTGCAGATTTGTCGGCTGCACATCCATGATGCGAATCTCCCCTTCCAACACAACCTAAAGGTGCTCTGTTGGATTTAGATCTGGTGACTGTGGAGGCCATTTGAGTATAGTGAACTCATTGTCATGTTCAATAAACCAGTCTGAGATGATTTGAGCTTTGTGACATGGCACGTTATCCTGCTGGAAGTAACCATCAGAAGACGGGTACAGTGTGGTCTTAAAGGAGTGGACATGGTCAGCAACAATACTCAGGTAGGCTGTGGCATTTAAACGATGCTCAATTGGTACTAATGGGCCCAAAGTGTGCCAAGAAAATAACCCCCACAGCATTACACCACCACCACCAGCCTGAACTGTTGATACAAGGCAGGATAGATCCATGCTTTCATGTTGTTTATACTAAATTCTGACCCTACCATCTGAATGTCGCAGCAGAAATCGAGACTCATCAGACCAGGCAACTTTTTCCAACCTTTGGTGAGCCTGTGTGAATTGTAGCCTCAGTTTCCTCTTCTTAGCTGACAGGAGTGGCACCCGGTGTGGTCTTCTGATGCTGTAGCCCATCTGCTTCAAGGTTCGACATGTTGCGCTTTCAGACATGCTCTTCTGCATACCTTGGTTGTAACGAGTGGTTATTTGAGTTACTGTTGCCTTTCTGTCAGCTCGAATCAGTCTGGCCATTCTCCTTTGACCTCTGGCATCAACAAGGCATTTTCACCCACAGAACTGTTGCTCACTGGATATTTTCTCTTTTTCTGACCATTCACTGTAAACCCAAGAGATGGTTGTGCGTGAAAATCGCAGTAGATCAGCAATTTCCGAAACACTCAGACCAGCCCATCTGGCACCAACAACCATGCCACGTTCAAAGTCACTTAAATCACCTTTCTTCCCCATTCCGATGCTCAGTTTGAACTTCAGCAGATCGTCTTGACCATGTCTACATGCCTAAATGTATTGAGATGCTGCCATATGATTGGCTGATTAGATATTTGCGTTAACGAGCAGTTGAACAGTTGCACCTAATAAAGTGGCCGTTTTGTTTTTGTGTGTGTGTGTGTGTGTGTGTGTGTGTGTGTGTGTGTGTGTGTGTGTGTGTGATCTAAATAATACAAAAAATGCAGTTTTACACTGTGTGCTATCCTTTGTCATGCAACTAATTGCACCAAGTAAAGAATGTATGTCTGTAAATATATATATATATATATATATATATTTTTCCTATTTCCTTGCTACACTTAAAAACATAGAAATCCTATGCAGAAAAATATAAAGGGTGTAAAAATGTGTTATTTGAGCAGTTAATTTATGCAAGTAAAGTATAAAGAGAAGCAGTGGTGGTGTCTCACAGCACTGGACTGTGAGCTTTGAAGCGGCTTCAAATCCATCTTAGTCTGTGTGGAGTTTGCATGTTCTCCCTATGTTTATATATATCTATATATTGTTTGCTCACATCTGCTCTAGATGCTGCTCCATCAGGGAGGAGGAGGCAACTCCCAGCCATCTCACCCACCCAAGGAGACACAGGCCAGTATACATTCCCTGGGCCTCCTTGCCACAGATGGCTATTGTGGCACAGCAGTGTTACAAACAAGTCAGGCAGCGATCGCTGAATCATATTGAACGAAAGGTTGTGTTTGCAAATGCATCTCTCATGGCATGGCAATTTTTAATCACTTTTGATTTTATATTATTTCCAGTGTGATTTGTACAGAGTGTTACTGTATTATTTTTCATGCAATTTAGCAGTGACCCCACACTCCAGAGTTGAACCAAATGTCATTTAATATATTTTTCACGTGATGGCAAGATGTAGGTAATTCTCTCGGGGCCTGATTCTTGTAAAAGAAGAAATACTTGTGCAGTAATAACTATGTCATCATCTGTTTATATTCTCACTCCAAATGATCTTTGATTGTGTGTGAGAGGGGTGGGGTGATGAATGTGTGATGCCTGAATTTGTTGTTTGCCTTTTTGCCAGGGGCTCAACCACGTATTCTAACTCATTAAAACTACCATCATCCTCACTGTTGTGGGCAGCATTTTTCTTCATAGATTCATGTAGCCTCTGACACGTTTATCTCTTAATATTTCTATACAGTTTGTTGGAAATCTGTAACCTAGCTGTAAAGCTTTATTCAGAGATGCATCAGTTAATCAACCTCAGAATTCAGTATCTCATAGTTCAGGCAGTTTTTCTATAATAAATGATAATATAATAAATAATGCAAAAATGTTCTATTATTTGTAAGTTTTAATTTAATAGTAGATTACTCCAAGCACAAAAATATAACAGCTATTTCCTATTTTATACTGAACAGTCCATATAGTGGATTTTGTGGGCTGCTGTCCATGGTGCTGAACTGAAAACTTAACAGCTTTGGCAGTTTAACAAGGAGTCTCCCACCTAAAACCTCTGGCAGTACATCGTTTTCAGGTAAATAATGCAGTACTAGGTTTTTTTTTCTGCAAAGGGTGTTGTATTTAAGTCAGTGTGTGGTAGCTGACCATGAAGTGGTTTAAACTGCTGCCTTCAGAACAGGAAAATGCAGGTTCAAGTCTTACCTCTTGCTACAGTCCCCTTGAGCAAGGTACTTACCCTGAATTACTGCGGCAAAGTGACCCAGCTGTATATATTGAGTCACAGCTGTAAATAGCTTCACAGAGTAAGTTGTATCAGAGAAAAGCATCAGGTAAATGTCAATGTCGTCATGCGTTTGATCATTTATATGGTCTCATGTCATTTTTATAAATAATCCCGAACAAACTGAGACAGTCTGTGAAACATTAGTGGACTGACAGTCTCTTTAGCTAAGGGTGTTTGAATCATAAGACACTGACGTGACCCCAACATCTCACCATAAGTGTTCTCGCAGTGCTACATAAATTGCAGGATATTTAATGGAACCCTTCCTCAAACCATAATAGCTCAGTTGAAATGCAGGGCTCTGGCAGCAAATTACCAGCCTCATCCAGAAAGAGTCTGGGCTGACTGGCTAAGCCTGTAAGGTCAGCTGGGGTGGAAAAAGCCTCTTGTACAAAAAGTGACAGTAATTATTTGCGTGTGAATGTTTGCCTTCTGTTTCACTCCATGTCAGTCTGTTAAATCCAGAGATGTGGGACAAATGTACTTTCTGATTGTTCACCGGATGCGGATAGGCCAAAAGTAAGCACTAAAAACATCTATGTCGTGCTGTGTAATGACCTTCTTTTAAGGGTGAAATCTATTTATGCTAATAACAGTCTGGTTTAAAGGCACTGAGCACTTTAAAATGAAAACAAGGCCAGAGCATTAATATTCATGAGTGCAACATGTTTGTTCATTAATCTGCTCTTTTGCCATAACGTTAATATAGTGACAGTCTTGGTCAAAGGGGCTCTTTTTCTTTTCGCAAGTAAATCACATCAGAAATTACTTTTTTTTTTTTTTTTTTTTTTTACCCAGTTACAGCAAAGCATTCAGATTAAGCTGTTTTGTATATATGTGAAGGAAAAAGCAAAAGGTTATTGTATTCACAGAGACCTGTGGTCAGGCAAGTGGCTTATGGGGAATTCTGTGCCTGAGATTCAGTGGGGGTTGCGGTTGAAGCGTGGAGGCCAACCTCCATCCGAGGCCTGGCCAGCACTTGGCTGTGAAGGCCATTCACGCCCTGGTCACAGGAACGCTCTAAGTGTTGACAGACATCGTTGCAGCAGCTCCTGCAATGGACTTGATTGTGTTTTGGTCCAAGCAGTCGTACTTTATTGTTTGTCAGCGTGCGATGACTCTGCGTTGCGAGGCTGGCTGTGGGTGTTGCCACTTGCTGGCTGGAAGAGCCAGGAATGTGGAGAACAATGCTTCCATTGAAGGCAGGGCCGCTGTGCTTGTACGCCTTCCTGAATTCTTCCCTCACTGTAAAATATGAAATTGCGACAGTTCCTGCTGAAGGACTCAGCAGAAGGCTGGACTCTCAGTTCTCATAAAACCTTGCTGGTTAATAACAGGAGTACCAGTTCGCTAATGGAGCACTAGTCAACATAGGACTGACAAGGTCTCGAGGCCCAAGGTAAGTACTCTAGGGTCCATAATCCATGGGGTTAAGGAAAATAACTCCAGTGTGAAATATTTGGAATAATTAAAGATAATTTGTTCTGATGGGTTTCCTTCCTTATCAGTCTGAGGCTACGATCTTAGCTGAAAAGTATAACTTTCACAAGCACATCTCTTGAGTTAACATGTCATACTAGCTGAATTTCGTTCATTAGAACAATATTCTATGGTTATGTGCGCTAATTAAAATATGTACATACAACTAATCATGTAGAAATAGTAATAACCTCTGTATCTGTTCATAACGTATCTGCTTTATCATTATCATCACAGCAATCTGTCAGATTCACTGTTTCACTTTATCGTTCTTATAAGTAATTAGTAAGTTACATAGTGATAAAAATTCTATGACAGAATGTTTGTGTGTTCAAGTCCTAAGAAAGGGTATAAAAATGCTCAGCTGTATAATATAAGTATAAAACTGCAAGAATTATTATTATTATTATTATTATTGTTGTTGTTGTTAAGACCTGCATATAGACATTTATCATGACTTAGGTCTTGCTTATGTCTAATCCAGTACGCCATAATAAATTTATGAAGATGGATGGATGTGCTTATATGTATGTATTTGTCTCCATTTGTCCGCATGACAGTGTCCTCGATTCTCTTTTTGGGTATAGCTCTCCAGGAAATGTTGCACCTACCACCTTCTGATGTAGGTGTTTTTCTGCCTGAAGTTGAAGGAACACCATTGTTCACATCGCCTGAAACATGTAAAGTGGGCGAAGCTTCACCGTACGCAGAGACAATAAAGTGACAGTTTGAGGCAGATTTGTTCCAGGCGGCATTATCAGACTATCTTTGATTTTGTAGAATCTACAAATATGGGAGAAGCAGCATGTCCCACCTGACATTTCAGGCAATGTGTCGAATCAGCTTTCAGGGTCCTCTGTTAACCTACATCAGAGTTGTGAGTGTTGAACTCGCCCGGGTTTGCAAGCCACCGGGAGACCAGGGTGGGCCTCCTAGAAGGGTTTGGCCATGGGCAGCGGGGTGGGGGTTATAGGGTAGGTTTGGAGAAATCACTACCTTGATAAATGACTCAATTACTCAGCTCTGTGTGTATTTGTCTGTGTATGTGTGCACTGTATGTGTGTGTGGGCCTTAACACTGCTCACGTCTAAGAATGTCTACTTATCCTCTTCTCTCTTCATCCAGGAAGCTGCCTTACCTATTTTTCCCAGTCCTCACTGCCCGTTTCTTCCCAGCAGGTTCTGAACAGACCCCGTGGCGACCATGTCGCTGTGCACGTGGCCAGGTGTTGGAGGACCCTGAGAGCGTGGAGCCTGGCACAGAGGGTGGAGGCCAAGGCAGACTACCTGGAAACGGCGAGATGAACCTCTGCTGGAGCGAGATCAAGCGCAAGTCCCACAACATCAGGTTGGAACCGGTGTCTGTCCGGTGGCCACGAGCATTATGGGATTGAAACAATGAACTGATTTGACCACTTTATAAATCCTGCTGAATACACACACACACACACACACACACACACACACACACACACACACACACACACACATTTTCAGAACCGCTTGTCCCTTACGGGGTCACGGGGAACCGGAGCCTACCCGGCAACACAGGGCGTAAGGCCGGAGGGGGAAGGGGACGCACCCAGGACGGGACGCCAGTCCGTCACAAGGCACCCCAAGCAGGACTCGAACCCCAGACCCACCGGAGAGTAGGACTGCAGTCCAACCCACTGCGCCACCGCACCCCCTCTCCTGCTGAATATTCTGGGAAAAAAATTACCTCTGCCTTTGGCAAATAGTGTTACTATTAGCAATGATCTACTTTCTGAGCATCTTCCTGTCACTGTCTTAACCTCCTGAGCCCCAGTCATTCATGTTGGTTCACCCTGGTGGACATGTTTTTAATCGTAACTCCCAAACTGTATCGGTTACAATGCCCAGAGTCCTAGTGCACTTTATATACGACATTAGATGATTTTATGTAATATCACATCTTTAGTTGTGGGGCTTGGACAACAAATAGACCTGTTCCTTTTACTGCTTCTAGCCCAAGTTTCATTATCAGTAGGCAATTTGCAATTAATGGTTGTAGATTGAGGGGGGTGCGGTGGTGCAGTGGGTTGGTCCAGGTCCTCCTCTCTGGTGGGTCTGGGGTTCAAGTCCTGCTTGGGGTGCCTTGCGACAGACTGGCGTCCCATCCTGGGTGTGTCCCCTCCCCCTCCGGCCTTACGCCCTGTGTTGCCGGGTAGGCTCCGGTTCCCTGCGACCCCGTATGGGACAAGCGGTTCAGAAAATCTGTGTGTGGTTGTAGATTAAGATGAAAAATAAAGCTTCATGATATTATAGACATGTAACCTTTGATACATCTGAGTGGTATGACTGTTCTGCTTGTTCCTCCTCCATCGACAGCTTAAAATTGTATACTCCTTACTGTTATAGCAATGCTTAGGTCTGACAGTTTCTTGCTACCGCCTGAGAAGCCCGGTGCTGCTTTAATGGACGGAACGGGTGACATACTGTAGTAGTTAGAGCCACTGCCTTGTAATTGAATCTCACCTCCTGCTGCTGTACCTTTGGTCAATGTACCTGCCCTAATACTGCTCTAGTAAAAATTACCCAGCTGTTTAAATGGGTAAGCAGGGGCTAAATAAGCAAATAACACACACACACACATTTTCTGAACCGCTTGTCCTATACGGGGTCGCGGGAACCGGAGCCTACCCAGTAACACAGGGCGTAAGGGCAGAGGGGGAGGAGACACACCCAGGACGGGACACCAGTCCGCCGCAAGGCACCCCAAGCGGGACTCGAACCCCAGGCCCACCGGAGAGCAGGACCCGGTCCAACCCACTGCACCACCGCGCCCCCCTCTTCAAATAATACAACCCCATTTCCAAAAAAAGTTGGGACAGGATGTAAAATGCAAATAAAAACAAAAAGCAGTGATTCGTTAATGCTCTTTTAGCCATAATGGAAAGTTTTCTATTTACCTGTTAAAGTTCCAAATTGTTTTCTTTTTTTGACACAGGTAAATCGGTGCCTGTCAAAACTTTTTTGTAATGTGTTGTAGGGATCTAAATCAGAATTAACTTATATTTTCAAATTTATTTTAAGTTTAAATATCCTATCAGACCGTCCTGGGTGTGTCCCCTCCCCCTCCGGCCTTACGCCCTGTGCTGCCGGGTAGGCTCCGGTTCCGCCGCGACCCTGTATGGGACAAGCGGTTCTGAAAATGTGTGTGTATCTTATCAGATAGATAGATAGATAGATAGATAGTTAATGTTTAATTATTCTTAGAGTGTCCCCTCCCTGTGACGAGCTCATGTCCCATCCAGCATGTATCCTCTCAGCCTTGTGCCCAATTTTTCCAGAATAGGCTCTGGATCACCCTGATCATGACAAGCAGGTAATAGATGGATGGCATTTTACTTACTTTTTAGAATCAGGAATGAAGCAAACAATCAATTCAAACAACAGGAATGAATGATCTGAATGTGGTCAGTGGCAGATCGAAAACCGAACCCCACTCAGTTACTTGGGCACAACCTGTGCCCACACAATGCCCATGCCAAAGCGTGTTTCACTTATTCTTTCAGCCAGCTTAAACTTTCAGCAGTGCAAATTTCACTCTATTTTGTACATCTTCGCTTCAGCTGGCACTCTGTATGCCCTTTTGGCCCCAGGATGGTGAACTTCTGTGGTACAGGTGCTCATTTACAGGGCTCTCTGCAGATGACCCCTTTCCTAGGGCAGAACATTGGAAGTTTCAGGATCAAAACTCCAGGCATGAGTTGTAAGAGTGTCAAGTGTTCTGTACGGAGGTTGATGATAGGATCTTTCAGTCCTTCTGGAGATGTTCGTGATGGAGCCGTTCGAGTTCTGTCAATGTTGGAAGATCAAGAAGGCCTTGTCTGGTGATGACAGAGAAGAGCTCTGGAGAAGGTGAAGCGAGTGCTCTGACGGGTGGCCGCTTTAATCTCGGTACATCGGACCGGCAAGATTACCTTCTACTCTGAAATCACAGACGTGGCAAACACAGCTGCTCCTCTTCCCACAACTCCTTGCTTTCCCTGATAGGGCAGTAAATTCCCACTCCTGCCACACAGCGAAAGGGCAGAATGCTGGGAATGTGCGGTGGCTGGTGCCTCGGGTGTGCCTCAGGCCCTGGTGGACTGTGGGGGGGTGCATTACCGGGATTCTTAAGGGGCGGGCTGCCTACACTCCCCAGCTGCGCAGGGAACCCTAGCCTCACAGTGCCCTCTATTGTCCCATGATCCCCGGGTGACCCCAAAGGGAGGTGGAGAAACGGTGGGATTTTCGGATACCTGCCAAGACGTGCTGTCCCCATTTTTCCACATGAACGGGGCTTGACTTCAAGGGCACTTTTTCACGAGCTGTGTTCAACCTCAGGATGTAATGTAAGTGTCTTTAAAGGGCAGCAATTCCCCAGCCGCAGAGCTGGAGTAGGAAGAATCATCCTGCAAGTTTTAGAAGTGCGCTCCCTGGGCGGACTGGCTGCCGCTCCCCTCCAGCTGACTTTCCACAGCCGCTGCCCGTCGAACAGCCTCTCTCTGACATTTTGAGCCGGTCTCTTTCTCCCACACTCGAAGGTTTATATGGCTTCTGCAAGGTCCTTTTGTGTCGCGGTGAACAAACCAGACCGTTTATGTTTTCGCATGCCGTGGCTCGAAAGGCCTTTGGGTCTTTGAGGCGGGTTGAAAATAAAGATTTCAGCCAAATAATAAAGTGGACATGTCCGCAGGCCGCTGGGGATGAGCGTTATCGCTCTGCAGAGTTTATATTTTGGCAGGGCTGGCAAACAACTTTAACGTACCGAGACTAATGAGGAAAGGAATCAACTGAGAATTCCGGGAGCATGAATTATTTAAAAATACACACTGCTCCTTGGAGGGAGGAATCAGAACGAAAGAAGAAACTGTAGGATGGATTCATCAACACATACGGTAGCTTAGGGAATAATACAGGGAAAAAAAAAAAAAACTGCACTTTTATGATTAAAAATTTAGGTCTTAATATTAAGACATTCTTATTACCGCGTTGTGGTGGATATCGGATCGGCTTTTGTCTGAGTGCCTAGAACTGTCAAGAATAATTATCCTAAATAATTATCCTAATTACATTATATTATCCGTACACCCATTATCACTAACCGCTTGCCCAATTCAGGAGGTCGTGATGGTCAGGAGCCTGTGTCAGAACCATAGGATACGTGGCTGAGTGCATCCTGGACGGAGTTCCAGTCCATCACAGGGCAGTCACACACATTCACTCGCTTGTATCCGAACACACTAAGGGCTATTAAGAGACACCGTTTCACTTTAAACACCTTTTCTGGATTGTCGGAAGAACGTGCAAAGTGCACAGAATAGGCTGGATTCAAACTCATCCATTGTGCCTATTTGATGTCCTTGACCAAGGTGATTTACAAGGATTAGAAAAATTTGGACAGCGGGTCCTTAAGGATGCATAGCTGGTGATTTTTTCTGCAAGAGGAGTCGTGCTGTTGGACCTCCGAGCAGGTTGTTACCGATCTGCTCTGATTCGCTGCTGCAGATTTGTTCTTACGTAAAACAATGTTTACAGCGGCCCTCTGTACTGTCAGACATGGTTTCCAGCAGTCAGCTATTCAGAACCAGACTTACAGCAGGTCAAACCCCAATAAAATGTGTTATTGAAACCAACCTGCGCTCAGCGAGACGCGTAACCCTTCTGAGCAGCCCTTCCTTTTCGGAGCCGGACCCCTGGGATGCTCCGCGACTCACTGAGCCGAATCGCAGTGACAGCGGTGACACGAGTCAAACTAAAAACAAACAACTTCAAAAAGCAACAGTGAGTCAAAGTGACACTGATTTGGAAAACAAATACTGTGGGAAAAAAAGGAAACACGACGAAGCGTTTAAGGATGCTTTGCAATTGTACCATGCCCGGGGTTTCATCCTATTCGCAGTTGTGAAAGAAATCACACCCTGTACCAAATTCCCCGTGCTATTACAAGAAGATATCAAAGGAGCCAGCCTAGCAGCGAAATTCATTTCCTCCTGACACAACCTGAGGGACGGCAAGCAGATGGTATCAGTGGCTATTATTGGGACTGTCTTTGTGGTTTCCAAATGGATTTATTATAAGTAATAAAGTATTAAATTGTTCTTATTTTATTGTTTTATTTTACACTATTAATAATAATTCTTGGAGTAATAATAAAAACGAGCCTGTAAGGCACTTTGGAGAAAGGGAATAGTTAAATAAATAAATACATACATAAATAAATAAATAAATAAATGTACTTCATGTTTCCCACTGGTTCAGTTTCCTGTGACAGCGTAAGATTTCCTTTTTCGTATTAAGTCAATTTAAAACGAAATTAAATCAGTTGGATGTTGTAATATAATGATAATTAAAGGGTGGAGGATTATAACATGTGAAAATTTCCTAATTGGAAAATCAGTCAGTTCACAGTTCCACTGAAATCTTTCAAAGACCTTTGTCAAGTTTCATTTATTAATCCATCCATCCATCCAATTTCAATAAACGCTTGTCCTGAGCAGGGTCGCAGCGATGCAGAGGCTGCCCCGGAAGCATCGGGCGCAAGGCTGAGGGGGGTAGCCGCTGGAAGAGGCACCAGTCCATCAGAGGGTAGCCGCACACACACGCACACACACACACAGTCACTCCCCCATTCACACTCTCCGAACATCTTAGAGTCACTGATCCACCCCAACTACACGTGTTTGGACTGTGGGAGGAAACCCACGCAGACAGACGTGGGGAGAACATGAAAACTCCACACAGACACAGTAGGGATCGAACCCACATTCTTTCTCACCACGCAGGTGCTGTGAAGTGTCGCCCCCCCCCCCCCCCCCCCCCCCCCCCCCCCGGCACCCTTGTTTATTATATTTTATTTATACAATATTTATTTATTAAAACTTAAAAACTTTGTAGTATTTTGCAGGCGAGGTTTATACTCGTATTTCTCCGTACAAATGGAAGATTTCGGTGATGAAATTCCTTCTTCTTTGCAGCTCTTTCTGATATTACTCCGTGTCGTTGCCTTTGTCTCTGACTATCACTGCGGCCCAGTGCTGGTGTTGCTGCACCAAAATAGGGTAAAATAAAATAAAATCAAAATCTTAGGTGATCTTGTGAAACGACAAAACTCCAGTGGTGAAAAATGCAACGACCCCGCGACGTATGGACTAAAACGTCCGCGAGCAAGGCGGATCCCCAAGGCAGCATACGGAAGTGGAGCAAAATCGCAGGAACGACTCAAAGTCGTAGCGAACGCAACAGCGGGTATGCGCTGAGATGGCGGTTTGCGTTAAGGTTTGAACGTGCTTGGGTGCGAAGACACGGGAAGCTGGCACCGCAGCGGCAGGGGGTTTAGGGAGGTGCCCCTTAATCCTGAAATGTGCCGCCTTTTCTATGCGGGTCCGGAAATACTTCGCTGAAGGGGTCACTTCTTCAGCCCTTAACGCCCTTTTAATGTCCAAAAGGGCTTCATCGCACGGCACTCTGAGATTGTTCATCGAAACACCTCTTAATCACGGTGCCGTTGTATGGGAGTGCCCTTCACGACGGAACAATAAAAACAGTTCATAATAAAGACGGGGGGGTCATTTTCATCCTTTGGAACTATCCTCCTCTTCCTGTTTGTGCTATTATCATAATGACTGCATACCGCAGTAATTATTGCCCTTTATGTGTCGTCTTGCTGTGCTGTCGTATCGTTTATGGAACGCCTGGCGATGAAGACCGTTTGACCCACAGAGAATGCTACAGGGAGCCAGAAGGGGGGAAAAGTCACAAAAATTAACTATCGCTACAGATTATTTCCTCATCATTAATTACCCGCTGAACCGCGAAGCTACCTCTGCTTGCCTTCTCTAATGTTTAATTGACAAGTCCGATCCGAATGGTTTCGCTTGAAACGCGATTCAGAGTGACGGCGATGAGAAACGGCCGCAGGTCCAAGGAGGGTAAATCTAAAGCAGCCCAATGAGGTTTTTCGACGTGGGCCGTGTCACGTAAGCGTTGGTGGCGCGACGTTCACCCAGCTGCCCCGCGTGCAGCGTTTCGACAGATCTGCAGCGCCGAGCAGGGGGTCGCTTGCGTGCCGTGCAGGGTGATGTAATGCGGCCCCGGTGCCGGTCCGTGTCAGCGACGCTTTCCGCTGCCGTTATGCTCTCTTGTCCCCGAGCTTTGGGCTGGCGGGCTGCGGGCGCGATGCAGTCACCCTGTGCGCAGCTGGGTTCACGTTGCCATGGGGTCTAAAGTCTGTAGTATGTTTTTGCTGTCGCGGTGTGTGCGCGCAAGCTCGCACGCACACGCACGCATAACGGCGGCCCTGGCTTGGCTCTGACGTCTCGCTTCTTCCTCCTGCCAATGGGAAGGAAATGGAATGCCAATGGAAACCACCCCTGAGAGATTACCGCACAAAGAGAGCAAATTACATCCTGCTGACACAGGAAAAAGAAAATCACTCTGCAATGTTGCATAGAGGGAATGGGAGAAACGGTGCGCGTCACTCCTTCTGCGCGTACACGTGTGGGACGCTGCTCCGTGATGGCTTTATGAGTGTCTTTACGTCTCCGTGTGGACGTGGGATCGTATTTGTGCGCCGCAGGAGTGTTTCCATGACTCTGCAATGGATGCAGGAGTGTCTCCGAATCTTCGTGACAAATACAGGCGCGTGTCCGTATCTTTGTGATGGACACGGGAGTGTCTCTGTGATGGATTTGGGAGAGTCTCTATAACTATGACTCTGTGATGGGCATTGGAATGTCTCATTGACTCTGAGAAGGATATGAATGTATTTTCTTGACTCTGCGATGAATGTAGGAGTGTGTATGTGACTATGATGAGTGTAGGAGCACGTTTGCTCGCTGTCACTCCACTCTGGAAGCCCTGAAATATCCCACCCTTAAAGACGACCCAGCTGGCCGGCTGTCAAGAGGTACCAGACGGTCTAAGCCATTTCAGCCCCTGAGCCTTCTATAACAGCATGCCAGACATCAGCTTTGCATGTGCTTATTGCATCACTGCTGACTCTTAGCCGTGGGTCCTTCGCAATGTTCCAGTTGCAATCATCACAAATAATCGGGCATATTTATTTTATTATGTGATGTGGAACCCAGACGATGGATGTTTCTAAAGCAGTGATGCTAATACTGCGGTCTTGCAGGTACCGTAGACCTGCCTTCTATTACAGAGTGCATTATAATGAGCGTGCCTTTGGGTTGTTTTGTTTGTTCCGTAGTTTCTAGACAGAAAACCAGCATGCTGAATTCTTTATTAGGTTTAATAATGTAAAGGGATCGTCTATATTACCTGCTTTCCCTTCCAAAGCTGTGGCTTTCAGTTAAGCTCGGGCAAAGCGTCAAAGAGTAGAACATTGTCTCTCCCTGTTCCTCGGTCCCGGGTACAAACTGCTCAGCCGATGCCTGAACGCAACATCCTTGGGGGGACGCTGATTGGCAGCCCGGACAAGTCCTCTGTAATTGAGATGGTGGACCATTTTCGCTCCGTGCCTCTCTCATCAGCTCCCTCCGAAAGTGGTCCTTGTGGGATTTGCTTTGCACCCGGGGCCAGCTGAAAAGGAGACTGAGCTAAATGCTGAGAGGATGGATTAACCCTTCTCAGACCTCAGCTGCTTCTCTTTTTCTGAATTATACATAAGCGTTCAATGTGGCTTCCTGCATCACATTAGGTGATGTGTTTGGCTCGCAGCTGTTTCTGCGGAAATTCGAAATGAGCAGTCAAGATTACACAAAGTGAGTCAGGAGCCTCTTAGCGCATTTCTCATGCAAACATCCAGATGCACTTTAAATCTCTGTTTACACGGCAGACTGCATGTGCGTTTGCGCACGTGCGTCAATTAAAATCAAGGTGGAGACTCCGCCTAACGTATGCAGCTGGTCTGTTGGTTGATGAGTGCAGCGTGGCGAGGTGTGACGTGAAGGGCTGGCGAATAATGTGGGACTATGGCCTGTGTCCTCTGCAGGACGCGCCTGGAGGCTTTCACGGACAACAGCGGTAAGCTGCAGCTGTCCCTGCAGGAGATCATCGACTGGCTCACGCTGAAGGACGAGGAGCTGTCGGAGCAGCTGCCCATAGGGGGCAACGTGGCTGCGGTCCAGCACCAGAGAGAGTTCCACCAGGTGGGCCTGCCCTCCGAGGACCTGCGATGATGGGCTCCTCTGCAATCGTTGCTCTTTGGGACACAACTAGTAGAAAGCCAAAGCATCTGCTCTTATGGCCTCTTAACCCTCATCTTTAGAAAGCTGACTTCACACCTGGAGCTGCTAACCCAAGTATAGCAGTTCCATGTACACCCTTCCCTTGTCTAACAGGGTCCCCTAGAATGAAAAACCACTGCGATGGCTTATGAAAATCTGTAGTTCTTCCTTCAGTGCAGACGTCTCAACGTTGAAAAATTGATTTCAGGGAAAACTTACAGACCAGGAGATCTGGGATGTGTGACAATGGCCTTATTATTCATCGCAAACAGATCTTTTCCCAGTCACGCGGTAATTTTACATCCGCAACGTGTATTTTATTCAATGTCTACTACATGCTTCTCTCAGCAAAGCACAGAGATGTTATGTTTCCATAAAAGAAAAACAGCTACTTTATATACTTCCTGTTTCATTCCTCCTACTTCAACATTATACTTGTAATATTTCTACCAATCACAACATTGATGATGACAAGTGTAGATCACAACTGAAACAGCAGGTTCAATAGTAACTTTTACAAATAAACTGCGTTAAATGAAAGCAACTCAATTATTGAAATAATATTTATTAGTATAAATAGCAATATCTATCCATTGTCGACAACTGCTAGTCCCGAGCTGGGTCACGGCGAGCCGGAGCCTAATCCGGCAACGCAGGACGCAAGGCCGGAGGGGGAAAGGACACACCCAGGACGGGACGCCAGTCCATCACAAGGCACCCCAGGCAGGGCTCAAACGCCAGACCCTCCACAGCGGGCACTGGCTGAACCCGCAGTGCCACTCCATCCCCTTCCAAATAACAATATATGTTATTTAAATTACAGCTTTTTGAACATGAATAACCTTACACCATAAAATCATTAAAGTAATACATCGGCTACAAATTAAAGTTAAATTTTTAAAATTTAAAAGTTTTTCCTCTTGTTGCTTACGAGTCATAGTCTGCAGGTTACACTCATGGTCCAGAAATGATCACCATCCTTCACAATGCCATTGAACTTGTTTAAGTAATAATTTGGATGAGTGATACATTGTAATCGCTTTTGTTCCCAATGTTATGTGTTATCATCATAATACATAAAAGTACTTTTATTTTTATTAATTTTATGTGACATATTTTTACTCTGGGAGCATATAATTTTTTTCGTAAGAAGATTTGGTAATTCAACTCCCTCATAAGAAGAATTTGCCCGAAGGGGTGATTTCATGCGACAAATTAACCGTGTTATGTGAGAGATAGGTGTAATCCTACAGCAGGTCTATACGTAGGTTTCTCTATTGTACTGTAAAATTCAGTAGTCTGTATGCTTTAGTAAATGGAGCCTTTGGAGTCGTAAAAATTTGCAGTGATTTCAGATGACAGTACAGTGATGCAAACTAAAGAAGTTACACGAATACTGTTGATAAGCAATTCTAAATAGAAAATTTATCCTTCCGTCTCCATAATTTGCATTTAGCTGGTGAAACAGGTTTATAGACATTTACTAAAAAATACGCAAAATAAAATACGTAGATTAATCGAGCCGGCGTGCGATCAGATTTTTCACGTTGACAGAGAATGTACAAAACAGTCGTGCTGCGGAGAGGCTTATCATTTGTCTTTGAGCGTGTCTTCCTTTATGGATTAAATCTGCCGTGGAGTTGCCAGATGCTGCCTGTCACCAGCGTTCCATCCCACACACATGCGCGTGCACGCATCCATACACACACGAATACATACACACACACACACACTCCAACGGGTAACCTGCCATTTTTTCCCTCCATTTTTCTTCTAATTTTCTCTTCCGTCAACTTGCGGAGGGTCTCCGCGGAATGAGCTGACAAGCAAGGCGCTGTGCTTTCCCACACTCTCATCCAGGCTGCTTTTAAACTTGTCTCTCAATTAACAGGCGCTGGAGTAGCCCTCTGAGAGCGTTCTTCACAAATCTTTCCTTTCTCCTTATTTCTCTGTTCGAGACCACCGCTTTCCTGATAGAATCCAAACTTCGGTATCGCTCTCAGTCATCTTAAATCAACCACCTTCCCACCTTTCTTCATTTCCCTCTTCCTTTATCGTTTTCATAAGATGCATCCATCCCCCAAGCCCTGTGTACCCTGAAAACTTTTCTGCGTGTGCAAAGAGGGAACTTGTGTTGGCTGTACTGCTGAGAATTATAGCATTTTAACAAATGTGAATTATTGATCCGACGTGCAAGTGCTGCGTATGGTCCCTTTGTGCAGGGGAAGAAGCCCCTTCTGTTTTCCCTTTCCAGCTTTTGTCTCATACAGATTAGAAGCAGAACAAATCTAATACAATGGTCTCACCAAGGTCTCGAGAGGTATACGTGGACCAATTATTCGTAAGGCATTCGATAAGAATAGTTCTTCCAGAAGCTCTCGGCATGCATAATTCACCCGGCGTTCTCCTCAGCCTTGATAACTTACTTCTGTTCCAAAAACCAGGCTCCCGACTTGTGAAAGGACTCTTAGACAACTAAGCAGAAGAAAGTCTTACCCCAACCTGGCTGCACCATGGGGAGCTGCTTGGAACCTACACCCTCATGTTACGCACTTGGATTGACTAGGAATCTTTTTTTTCCCCCCCTCTCTTGTTTGTTTTTTTCCCTTTTGTATGTTTTATTTCACTGAAGCTTCCTGTTTAATTTTCTGTACAGGTTGCGGAATGTGATCGTAAGTGACTTTTTGTAGCCTCCGTGGACGCACGAGGAATATCAGGACCAGATCAAAGTTTTTAATGCAGCCGATTTTAAATACGCTGCATTCTCTTAAAAGCAGACGGGGCCACATTTACAGCTCGGATTTTTACAGTATACACCATTATTTTTCAATGACTCATGGGGACAATTTGTAAGAGGGCCTGAATCTCGATGTCCTGGGTTTAAATCAGAAAACCTAACTGCATCACCAGCACACTACAGTCACTCGCTGAGGCTTGGATCATAACTATAGTACAAGGGAATGTAGTCCTGTTGTTTTCTTATAGTTCATTCAATATCGTCGATGGTGTAAAATTAAGTGAGTATAGTTTGGAGTTAAACCAGAACAATTCGGTCTTAATATTATACACAGGGAGGGGTGCAGTGGAGCAGCGGGCTTGCTTGGTCCCACTCCCTGGTGGATGTGGGGTTCAAGTCCTGCTTGGGGTGCCTTGTGACAGACTGGCGTCCCGTCCTGGGTGTGTCCACTCCCCCTTTGGCCTTATACCCTGTGTTGCCGGGTTGGCTCCGGTTCGCCGCAACCCCTCTTGGGATAAGCGGTTTCAGACTGTGTGTGCGTTTATAATACACAGGTCATGGTTTAAATTGGTTGTAAAAATGCTGCGAAACACACTCAAGAGTTCGCTTAGGGAGTAAACAGAGATTTGTTTGAATAAGTACAGGACTTTCATCATGAATTACTAAGAAAGTTTTGACATCCATTATCTTATTCTTACCAAGGTCTGAACCTGAGTTCACCACCCATAGGTATAATAACAAAGGAGTCTAAAGATAGGACTTTCATATTAATACTGTGATTTTCATATTCTGTGGTACTTTGTCGGCCATGGTACCGTTTTCTCTGTTTTCCAGCTGGATTAGTATTTTATGGCTGCAGTCCTTCTGTCCTATAGCATTTGTAGGCTTTGTATCTCAGTGTTTTAATGTGCTGATCCACATCTGGCTCATCTCTTTCAGGCTTTTGTGGAAGATGTGAAGTCGCGAGGTCCATTCATCTACTCTGTGTTGGAGTCTGCCCAGGCCTTCCTGTCACAGCATCCTTTCACGGAGCCGGAGGAACCCCTTGCCGATGGCAAAGGTCTGCACAGGAGACTGCTGAATGTACCAAAGTCCTCATCAATCAGAGTGACAGAGCCACAGCCGAGTCAGCTGATGTATAACCAGAAGGTTGCCGGTTCATTTCCCAAGAGGCTTCGCTTACTTAGAAAAGTGCTGGATCTGAATTGCTTCAGTAATAGAAAAAACGATACAAAGAGCTGAAGTCCTGGGTGAATGTGTACTGTAGACGTTAACAGGATGGACTTGTGAAATGAAATCAGTGTTCATTAGTGTAAAAAAGTGCTTTTTGAGTACACAACCTTGCACGTAGCATAGAAGGTGACCTGGTGGACTTGTATCCTGAAAGTTGCTGCTTCCCAACCCAGCCCTTGGAACCGTGGTTAAACCCTTGAGAAAGGTACTTGCTTTAAATTGCGCCATTAAATGGGTTGAAATCTGTAAGCTGCTTCAGATAAAAGTGTCAGCTTAAGCCACAAATTAATAATAAAACTAACAGTATTGAAATAATGTGTCCATCGGCCCTAGTGGAGACCTTCTAAAAGCTTTGAGTTTGCAGATCTTCTAGTTACCAATGACAACCTTTCAGAACTTCACTGAACACCTTCAGTCCTCCTCTCTCTTCCCAGAGACTTCACCACGCCGCCGTATCCAGAACATCAGCCGCTCAGTGTGGAAGCAGGCTAGCGTGGCAGGTGACCTGTGGGAAAAGCTGACAGCGCGCTGTCTGGACCGGCACCGGCACCTGGAGCGCACACTGGAGCGCCTCGCGGAGTTGCAGGGCGACATGGGTGAACTCGCCGCTGCCATGAGCCAGGCCGAGGGCGTCCGGGATGCCTGGGAGCCTGTGGGCGACCTTTTCATCGACTCGCTGCAGGACCACATCGATGCCACCAAGGTATGCAGTTTTTTAGCGCTTAAAGACTCTGACTGATGGCTCTTGTACCTTTCAGAAAAGTATTTCGCCTAAATTTCTGTTTGTGTCAAATAATTCGGCGGTAAAAATACAAATTGTTCAACTGTGAGCTCCGTAAAGAAACAGCAGTTCATATGGGACGAAAAAAAAAATGTTACAATAGTCTCCGTTTCCGACTGTATACATCTGTGGTGGTCTTTTGAGTTATATCTGCCATGTAAGTATGGTAAAGCGGTACCTAGACATAAACACGGCAGTAATAAGAGATGAACCAGGGCTTCAGGAGCATTTAAGGGCTAATTGCTTCATTAGTGCTTTTCTGATGCGGACCAGTCAAACGCTCTGGGTGCTTGAATAAATCAATTATTGTAAATTCGCTCGTGCTCCACAACGCCTGGCTTTGCACATCACTCGAGAGCTCCATTGATATGCAAATCAGTCTGTTCACAACCAAGAGAGAAATACAGACAGCTATTCTGCTTGGCTCTTCATGTGAAGTCTTCAGATATTTTAACACAAGAAAAAAATCACCCCAGGGAAGGCGGTGATGTGATCATCTTTGAGGCAGGAGACTTTAACTGTGATCCTTAATGAAGCAGATGCGATCGAGTGACGTCTCACCTCACTCCAAGCCATTAACATGAGCGCTCTAGGAAAGATTGAGGAATACTCCGAACAGACCTTCAAGATTTGTAGAAAAAATGCCTGGAGATTAAAGCCAAAATCGTAAGTCTGTAGGGTTTGAGCATTGATTTTGTTGCGGTGGAACGTGCTCCCTCTCTCCCTCAGAACTGCTGAATCCTTTTCAATATTCAGTGAAGGTGTCAAATGCATCTCTTTCGACTCACTGCTTTCCCAATTCCCTAACTGCTCCATAAACTTGCATCACATCATCTATCAGTTTTATAGGCAACTTCTTGTGTTATGTGTGCCGGCAACAATGGCGATGCTGGACAGACTTACTGCGTTTTGAGAACAGCGTGGCTGCATCCATAATTCTTTGTCTGTTGTGAAATGCTCTTTTGTTTATCCTGACATGTGTGTTTCCTTTGGAGGAAGGCATCTGCTATAGGAACGAATGTAAATGTAAATGTGCCTTGACCTGAGCAGTGTGTTCTTTTGCTAACTCAGTAGATGGGACACATCTCAGGGAGTGTGATGTTATAAACAGGGTCACTTCCCATCTCCCCTACAGCTTTTCAAAGAGGAATTGACCCAAATCAAGGAGGGAATGGAACATGTCAATGACCTGACACACCAGCTGGCAATCTCAAATGTGCACCTCTCTGTGGAAAACGCCCATTCCTTGGAGTATCTCAACAGCAGGTGGAAGCTGCTGCAGGTAAACCCACCTTGACATTTAAACGTATGTATTTAGCTGATGGTGGGTCTGGGGTTCAAGTCCCGCTTGGGGTGCCTTGCGGCGGACTGGCGTCCCGTCCTGGGTGTGTCCCCTCCCCCTTTGGCCTTGTGCCCTGTGTTGCCGGGTTAGGCTCCGGTTCGCCGTGACCCCGCTCACAAGCCGCTTCAACCAGTGTGTGATTGACTCATATATACATCTAGCTAATTTTCACTGGAGAGATTTAGGGTACGTGCTTTGCTCATGGGTACTACACCAAGATTTCAAACCTGGGTCACCGCACCAAGGTGTCCATCCACTGCCAATCTCTGTGCATCATTCTCGGAATGGAGATCCTTCAAAATGATGACACCCTTGGCAAAAAGGATTTCGTTCTTGTTGTTTGGGCTATATTTTTAATGTCAGCATCTCCCTAGACTGTATTATTTGTGTTGGCTAAGCAACTAATTAACATTAAACCTCCATAGGGCGACTTCTGCAGAACTGTTAATCGGACTATGTCTGTGGAGTGGTTAACTTTTTTGTATGGATGGATGGATGGATGTAGAAGTCTTGTCTGAGATCCCTCTGCACTTTACCAATGCTGGATTAATTAACCATGCAGCTTGTCAGCAGAGAGAAAATTCCACATGATCTGAATTGTTGAAAGCAGCCATGAAAAATAAATCCTCTACGTTCTGTTTTTTCACTAAGGATTGTTCCTCACTCTAATGTCATTATTTTTAACCAGGCTTTCCACTGCAGAACAGTGTGATGAATACAAAATTAATGATATAAGGAAATCTGTTTGGGCTCGAGTGCGACACGCGTTATGTATTGTGGTGCCTGCTTCATGCTGCTTTTTCTAATATTTCATATAAACAATGCATAAAATGCGGTCACACAGTAGTGAAATGTAGTGCAATGCTGTCACTAAGAAGAACCCAGATTCCAAGACTCTACTCTATGTACCCTTGCTCTTCATCTTGCGAACGCAATTAAGACTGAAAGTCCTTTTGTAACTTGATATGTTTGAAAATAAAAGTCACTTTATGTTTAATACTTTGAAAAACTTTAACATTTTATTATTATTATTATTATTATTATTATAAATATGTTGTTGATAAAGTTATATTCAGTATTGCCTGTTTTCCCAGCATCTGTTGGCTGGGTGTGTAAATAAAGATTGCTTTCGTTCTGCAACAAGTGGGAATTATACGAAATAAAGTAAGGAAAATAAAATTAAGAATAAATAAATAAAGTGGAAAATATTTGCACGCAAATATGCACAAATTCCGCGTGCAGTGAATGGTACACTGGTGAGTGTTATCCTGCGAATGGATTCGACCATCATTCGCGTCACTACCGATCATATCTGGATTCCGCATGCAATCAAAGCGTACTTCTGTATTGTTTTAAATGCTAACTTAGTTGCATATCCTGAAATGCCCTTGGAAACTTATATTCGGCTCTGTCTGTTGGTGGATTGGCAGGGTCTGAATATGTAGTTATGATATGTGCCAGCAGTCGCTGATGTTACTTTACACAGCAAATCCATTACCCTGTAAATAAAATGGGATTAACACGCCTAAATCCCCAATGGGCCTGCTGTAGGGGAGAGACTCAACATAAAATGACAAAGCAGAAATCCTTTACGCATTGAATTCCCACTGGTTGAAGGGTGTGCGACACTCGTCTTGCAGAGCATTTATTTCAGGTTGGATCATTGTCTTCCTTTGAAAAGGAACTGATTGCCCCCTCCCTTGCCATTTCGAAGGCGAGCACGGCTTGTATCGCACTTCCTTTGCTCTTGACATCTAAATTACGGGCTGAATGGCTTCTCCTCTGTCCTCTGATGTAGCGGAGGGCTTCATGCCTTTGTGCCTTGCAGGGCTGCATCGAAGAGAGACTGAAGCAGCTGCAGGATGCCCACAGAGACTTCGGGCCAGGATCCCAACATTTCCTGTCCAGTAAGCACCTTGTGATTCAGTTTCATCAATGAGTTCGCTTGTGCCGCAGTGGGGCGCGAAGGCAGCTTGGAGGAGCAAGGGCTCCGTTCAGCAGCGGTTGGTTGTGCGGCAGAGGCTCTGCGTGATGTTTTGTGAGGACCCCCCCCCCAACCATCAGAGCTCTAAG
Source organism: Scleropages formosus (assembly GCF_900964775.1). Classification (NCBI taxonomy): domain Eukaryota; kingdom Metazoa; phylum Chordata; class Actinopteri; order Osteoglossiformes; family Osteoglossidae; genus Scleropages; species Scleropages formosus. The sequence goes on along the minus strand of NC_041819.1, from coordinate 19,128,899 downwards.
AGCTGGATGTTCAAAAAAAAAAACAGTTGTGGTTAAGGAGCAGGTTGACTTTGATTACATTACCCCTTTTAAAGTTCACACACCTGCCTGACTTCATTAGCCATGTCCAGTGATTTATCCTCCCGCTGGGTTTCAAGCTATTTGGTCATCTCTCGATACAGTATATGGCAGTCTCACAGTTCCAGCCAAAAAACTGTCCCCGGTCTCATGTTCCCACTTTCAGGACCTCTGCCCAATTTAGAAAACGCGTTGAAAGCACTGCCAGGCTCATTTGTGTTCTTCCACCCACCCCCCACTGTGCCCACCTCCAGGTTCTGTGCAGATCCCATGGGAACGTGCCATATCTCCAAACAAAGTGCCATACTACATTAAGTAAGTGCCTCCGTACAGAGTGTGTCATTAATACTGATAGACAACATAAGGGTTAAGAGTGATTTGGCTTGTTGGGGCAGGAGACTTGGGCCTGCAAATACCATGATTTTCCAGACGTTCTTGCCTGCGTTATCCTGCTTTGGAATTTGCTCCGACGTCTACATGTGGGTGTCCTTCACAGCGGAATGAGAATTCCGGACGTATGGCCTTTGGAAAATAATTTCGTTTTCATGTCACTGCTGTCACGTAAAGACCGAGTAGGAGTGAGTGAATCACACTGGCACTTGGAAGCCAAAATGACGTGCTTGGGGCTGTATTGGACTTTGTTAAGCTCTTTAGGCCTTCATCCCATCAATATTCTATGTGCTTATCATAATGAGCTGTGTTTGTCTCATAGCTTTGGGAGTTAATTAATCAGCCTATTGTTTTGTCTGTATTTTGCATTCTTTGTAACGTCTTACTTTCTCCCTTGATCAGTAGATCCACTCTGCCTCCTATGAAATCCCTCCCCCCCACCACGCTGTTTGAATACTTTGAGGGTTGTGTTTACTGTGGCAGTGTTGCACCCATCAAGAAAAGGCAATTTCAGTCTGAAGACAGTGCTCTCGTTTCGTTCTCGATCCCGGGTTAAGGGAACGTTTGTTTGTTCAACATCTCGTGCAGTAGCATGTGACAGCCCTGGTTCCCTTTGCTGTCCTGCATCTTGTGTGGGCACTGTCTCCCTCACCCTTCTTTCTTTGTTTCCTGTTCACGCTCTCTCGCTCTGCCCATCCAACCCCCTCTTTAGCCATCAGGCTCAGACGACCTGCTGGGACCATCCAAAGATGACAGAGCTCTACCAGGCCCTGGGTAAGACAATTATCTCTTCTGTGACTCGAGCCATCACCTGAGGTCCCAATTATCTCCACCTCGCACCTCTTTCGGCATCTCTCCAACTGCAGATACTATGACATAACTCCAGTTAACCCAAAGGTGCAATTACTGTGAATGCAATTAATGGTTATTAAACTGCGCTGGAATTATTTATTAATTATATTATGACAGATCGAGGGCGTAAAGAAGCTATAAGCAACTGACAGATAAATCCCAGTTTAAATCCCACAGTGAGTAATAACACTGGTAAAGTGCAAAAGTTCGGAAGTGCTCTTCCAACGGCGCAAACATCTGGGGACAAAATATGTTTTATAATAATTGTTATTGCAGCGATCCCACCTTGCCACCATTGAGTTTTCCCACCTCCCAGAGCAACACCGATTCCCTCTGTAGTTCCTCCCCATAGGTAGAAAAATGGATTCTACTTCAATTTTGTCTATAATTCTGCTCGGAGAGAATTGCACTCACTTGCAAGTGTCCCGGAGCGCTCGTTTTATTTTTGGAAGTCTCCCGGGTATTTCGCGTGAGGTGAGACATGTCGACGGCGGTTTCAAACTTTCGGTCCCTATTATAAATATGAATTTGAAAATGTTTAATGCGCTTACGCCCTTTCTCTGTTTTCAGGTGATCTGAACAACATCAAGTTCTCCGCGTACAGGACCGCCATGAAGCTGAGGCGGGTGCAGAAGGCCCTGCGATGTACGGGTTGGACCTCGCGCGTTTCAATCCGTAACCTACCACTTTCTCGCTTCACTGCTACCCCCACTGTGACACTTAGCTTAGTTCTGGATGGGATTCTCAAATACTCAATGTGACGTGTTCACTTGGGTCAGTCAAGCCTGGTAATTGATCCTTGTAGGTAATTAAGGGTTGATTAATTGCTTGATCAGAATGAGACAGAGGCTGGGGAGCTCAAGGGGTGCCATTGTGCTATTCAGGCTTTCTGATCTGTCCTTGGGGTGCAGTCGGCCGCAGTGCGCAGGACCCCATCCCCCACACGCCCACCCGCTAGGACCTAGAAGGAGCGAGAGATGGATGGCCTGTGGATCATTGCTCCGTGCCCTCTTGGTGCCGCTGCCCTGGCCGTCATTAGGAAGATTAATTGCTTTGCTGCAGTTTCGACTTCTGCAACCGCGATTGTCTCCAGCCTTCTTCAAATGACGGAAAAAGGCTCATTAAAGCATCGAAAAGAAGGAAGGGCTGAAGCTCGCTCTCTCTTAGTGCCGTTTTACCCGTTCACGAAAACGGCAGCCGCGGATGCGTGGCAGAACAGGGTTCAGCGCAGTTCACGTTTTTCGAAAAAGCATTCTGAAAATACGAGTTGATTTGCTTTCCGGTTTCATTTGCACCTGTGTGTGTCTCTGCTCGCTCGCAGTGGACATGCTGACCCTCAGCGGCCTCGTGGATGTTTTCCGGGAGCAGGAGCTGCTACAGGTCGAGCAGCTGATGGATGTGGTGGAGGTGATCCAGGCTCTGAGCAGTCTGTATGAGCGGCTGGAGGAGGAGCACGGCGTGGCGGTCAATGTCCCACTCTGTGTAGACATGTGCCTCAACTGGCTGCTCAACGTCTACGACAGGTGAGCCCGCTCGCGCTGTGTCTGCCCACCTGAATGGGATTCGGCTGAGAATCTGGTCCAGAGAAAACTGATCAATGGAGTGGCTAGCGCAAACGTCTTTTTTACTTTCATATCCTATCCACTTGACTAGTGGCTGTCGTATCCCTGCTGCCACTGAATATGCCGAATATGCCAATGCTAGAATATTTCACCTCGGTGTGGGTAATCGCTTAATATTTTATTTTTATACCAGCTTTGAAAACTGTTATCAGTGTGGCTGCAGACCACACTTCTGCTTTAAGCACAAGGACTCCTTTGTCCACAGTGCTGAACAAGCTTTTCAGCGTGTTTTTCGAACCCATGTCGTCCTTGGGGTTGTGAAAGGGACATATTGCTCTGAGTTGGATGCGGTGCCACTCGCTGTAAATTGTCCTCTCCGTCCTCCTAGTCCAAAGGCCGGGAATGACATGATAAATCCCTCGTGAGCGTCAAAGCCGCTGTTCTCCGAAGCTGGCCTTCTGACCCAATGGCTTTATTTTCTGTCTACCCATGCGTTGCTCTCGGCTCCAATGTCCATGTGCATCTGATCTGGTCATGTGCCTCTGGTTGTGGGCGGAGCCATTGATGCAACTGGAAGTTAAATTAATAGTTCACAGTAGAATATATATATGTATGTATGTAGTAAGCGTTTACCAATTGTATGCCATTGCTTCCAACCACTAGATCATCTTGTGTCCAGGAAAGAAAAATAATTAAAAAAAAACACCTTGTGCCTCTATTTAAGTACTTAGGAACTTATTTATTAATGCACCAACATTGCCCTCAACTTGCTCGTGTTTGCTTCTTCCGCTGATTTTATTGTGCTTCACTTTTCCTCTAGCGGGCGCAACGGGAAGGTGCGGGTCCTGTCCTTCAAAATGGGCCTGGTGTGCCTGTGCAACGCCGACGTTCAGGAGAAGTACAAATGTGAGTGTGTGCTGCTGCAGCGCTTTATGTAACTTGGGCCTCGAACCCGAACGAGGAGCGGAAGAGAAATCAGCCGGTCCGATTGCTCGCGTCTGACAGCATGGCTCACGTGAATCCGTCCACGGAGCCTCGGCGGGCTCCTCTCAGACCTGTTTGCCAAACTCCACAGCAATGCTAAACGATCACACTGCAGAAGAGTATCTCCTCTTGCTACCGGCAGACCTATAACCTGTTTTCATTGACTTCATTTTAAAGTTTGGTTTTAATTTTTTGCCATTTATGCCAGGGCACCAGTTAAAGAAAGCGGAGTGTTCCTGCAGCTTTAAAGAAGGCGGAGGATAATGTAAATGGGCAACAGACTGGGTAAATGTGTATCTTTATTAGGAAGCGGCCTGACAATTCGGAACAGGCGTGTTTACGGCCGATGGATGAGCTCTGATTAATCATAAACAGCGTTGCCGGGAAGTTTCGGCGACACCCCTCCGAGAATTGCATTTATATATTGTTAATAGGAATCGGGGTGCTTGTCCACCTGAGGCTCGGATACAGTGCCGCGATTGGGATGTGAGGATCTATTACAATTTTAGCGTGATTGGCGCTAGAGACATTACTGGTTACGTCCATGAGAAATGGGCTCCCAGCCGGGATTCAGAATGTCGTTGATGTATCAGATATATATCAGCTTTCTCTTCTTCAGCTCATTCATCACCATCCGCAGCAAAAAGGCGAGGCATGAGGCAAGAGGACCACAGCTGCTATTTTTGCTCATTTCAAAGCTCCTTTGGGAGAAAGCGCTGCATTAGACTCTTATATTTCCGTTGGTTCGATTCGACTCTTTCAAGGCGCGGCGATGATGCGATCCGAGTTTCGCCAGTAATGGGGCCATCAAAAGAGCCCTCCGTCTGATCTAAGCACATTTGAATCAGCTGAGAAGTGGTGGTTAGGTTGGGACAATGGGATGTGAAAGAAGTAAGTTTCCGTGGTGCGATTGTCCCAGTGGGGGAACAGCATCTCTGTCTCTTCTCAGCTGTCAGTCTTAATCCCTTCTCTAGATGAGAAGAGGCAGGGATGATCACGACTTGGAGACAAGGGCAGTTTCAAGGTGTGCTTAAAAGGTTCTAAAATTCTCTGACCAAGCTGTCCAACTCCCAGTAAGCCACTTGAACACAATCTAGAAATATAAATTATTCAGAATCAGATGTAACTGTAATTCTTCCTAAGAGGGAGTTATTAAATAGGTAAATAGGCTTCAATTAGTTGAAATGAGCTGCCCTAACATAGTACACGTATGCATAAAATGCAAAAATATCTGCTTTAGTAACGAAGAAAATGTCTAAAATTTTTCCTGAGAAACACAAATCAAAGGAGTTACAATTGTATGTAATTATGCTGTATATGAGGACCGGAGCTGTGAAAGTCTTGGGTTTCTCCCTCCGCAGTTCACCAGAGCAAAACAACAAGCTGAAATATGAACAACAAACACAAACGCTCATAGTGGGAAAAGCGCTAAGAGCCTTTTCATGTTTCCTGAGTATTTCTTTTTATTTTTTATGTTTACCGTTTCCTCCCCAGTTTAAGCATTTTCAATTCCCCAGACTGGTTCTACCCAGTTTGTCTTTTGATTTGGCCTGCTATTGCCACGCACTGTATCCAGCAGGGAGCAAGTGAAAATAAAGTGACAATAATCACTTCTCTAAGTCATGCCTCTGTGTGGCCATGCCCCCTTTCCACATTGCCAGTCGTCCAGTACCACGTTGGGGACCCATCAGCCCGCTGAAGGAGCAAGCAGCACATGACTCATAGGCACCTGTCAGACCAATGGCATCATTTCGCTGCAGATAGCCAAGGCACCCTTGCTAGTTTCTTCCCGAGACAATGAATATTTTGGATTGTATGCAGTCCTTGACTTAATACAGGGTAGCATTCCGAGGACCTATTAGTCAGCTTCGCCGTAAGTCACAAACCCCCTTATACTGTATTACATAAACCATAAGGACATATACAATTAACATGCATGAATGCTGCATTGTATAATAGGGCTTTATGTTTTTCATTAATTTCACACGTTATTCATGTTAAAATAATCATGATATGCAATAGTGATAATATAAATACAGTACAGTATGATAATTATATTATATTGTCACGATTCATCCATCCAGCTAGCTTCAATAACCGCTTGTCCTGAGCGGGGTCGTGGCAGACCGGAGCCTATTCTGGAAGCACTCGCCACAAGGCTGAGGAGGGGTACACCCTGTATGGGATGCCAGTCCATCACAGGGTAGCCACACATGGATACACTCAGCCATTAACACACTACAGGCACTACTATGCATCACCAATCCGTGCAAACTGCATTTGGACTGTGAGAGGAAACCAGAGCATCTGGAGGAAACTCAAGGAGAACACCAGGAGAACACGCAAACTCCATACATGCTGAGCGGGGATCAGTATTTTCATGATGCTCTGTTATTTTCACCTTCATTTATACTTTCTTTTGCTTTTTCTTTTCAGAGTGTATCCTCGCTAGCCGCTGTGAAAAAGTAACTTGGACGGAATCGCAAATAAAACGTTTTGTAATATGAAAGCTTTTATAAATAAAATGCAGTTGTCGATAGACACACTGTCTGAGTCAATAAGAGGTGTGGTGCCTCATACCAGCGTGGCCTGTCAGTGTTATCGTACAGCATGGAATGGTCATCGTTAGACTTTGTGACAAAATATTAGGACTTGAAAATAATATAATAAGATTGGCTGAATAGCTGCCGTAAGTCCGGGTTGTTGTAAGTCGCAAATGTTGTAAGTCGAAGACTATCTGTATTTTTGTTATTTATTACTTGTTATTGTAGGTATTGTTGATTACTTGCATTTCAGATCTGTTCCGGCAGGTGTCCGGGCCGAGCGGCCTGGCTGATCAGCGCCACCTCAGCCTCCTGCTGCACGAGGCTGTCCAGATCCCCCGCCAGCTGGGCGAGGTGGCTGCCTTCGGGGGGAGCAATGTGGAACCAAGTGTGCGAAGCTGCTTCCGTGTGGTGAGATGGTTTGCCTCTTGCATCCCTCCGACCATCTACTACTGGAACCACTATGTACAGCTTCTTGTCTGCCTAGTCATAAAGTGAAAAAAAAACAATCCTCCAAGGGCCGGGGCCTTTCGTCACCCCTGAGACATTGAAAGGCATGTCTGTGGAGCCGGTAGGGCTCTGCGAGTGGGTTCTTCTCGAACACCCAGAGCTCCAGACCTCACTGCGCTGTGGTTCAGCTGGAGGACAAGCTTCGCTAGACACCGCCAAACTCCAGCACCACGCAACCTCGGTTGGGAAAGACATGTTAATTATGCTATTTTGCTTATGTGGAGCTAACGTGCCTAAGGGAAATAAAAACCTAAATGTAGATTTTGTACACATTTAATGAGGGTATAGCCATTAATGATTGCCACTGCCTTCCGGGACATTTCTGTTGTATATTTTATCCTCTGTTTCCCTTCTAATTAACAATCAGCAAAGGGTGACGTATTTGAACTCAGTTTTCTTACGTCTCACTTTTTTTCTTAACTTCTCAAGAGCGCTGCTTGTATTACCATTGGCTGTGACCCCCTGTTTCAAACCTCCTCTTCTGTCTGTCCTGCCCTTAGGCCCCAGGCAAAAATGCAATCGAGGTGTCCCACTTCCTGGAGTGGATGAGCTTGGAGCCGCAGTCCATGGTGTGGCTGCCGGTCCTGCACCGTGTGGCTATTGCTGAGTCCGCCAAGCACCAAGCCAAGTGCTCCATCTGCAAACAGTGCCCCATCAAGGGCTTTAGGTGGGGCTGCAAGGGTAAAGCAGGGCTCCTGTGGACAACCTGGAGAGCTCCAAATACGCTTTAAATAGAACTCACAGCCTGCTAAATTAAATCATCGTAACGCCGAATGTGCACATTTGTCTCCCCCAGGTATCGCAGCCTCAAGCAGTTCAATGTGGACATCTGCCAGACCTGCTTCTTAACGGGCCGCACCACCAAGGGCAAGAAGTTGCACTACCCCATCATGGAGTATTACACCCAAGTAAGTTTGCTAACAAGCCCAGTGTCAGGGGGTGGATGGAGGAATGTGTAGAGCACATATATCCTTGGCGAGACCTTGGAGCAATTACTGATATCGCAATCATCACTTCAGCCTTGTAAGCATACTGATTCATATGGTTTCCTGAATGATATGGTTTTTATGCCTTCAAGACAACATGAACCATGGTCTCATTAAAGCAGCCAGAGCCCTCACCCAATGTTGATGCAGCAAACCTTGGTCTGGAGATTGGAGAGGTGATAAATTTCTCACCGTTTGTATTCCTCACTGGATCAGACAACCTCGGGAGAGAAGATGCGAGACTTTGCCAAGACACTCAAGAACAAGTTCCGGTCCAAGCAATACTTCAGCAAGCATCCGCAGAGGGGCTACCTGCCCGTGCAGTCAGTGCTGGGGGCCGAAAGCCCCGATACGTGAGTTAGTCTTGCTCAGCCATTTCCTTCTGGAGTTACAACCACACAGATCACCGCAGTAAAATGCACGAACGCTGTTAGGAAAGAGAAGGTAGAATCTGATTGATAAAAATGGTCTCTTCAATATTTTATCAAGAAATAGTCCTTGGACACAGCGGTCCATTTTGACACTTTAGAGTTTAGATTTTCGAAGATGCAGTGTAAGGTTTAACAGGAGCTTGTTTGCTCAAGTTGTGGATTCGGGATCCATTTTCAAAGCATCACTGAAAAGTGCCTAGAGAATAATGGCCAGAGCAGGTAACTTGCCGTGAGCTCAGCAGTTTTTCCGCCTCTGTTTCTCAGTCCATGCTCCTCCCCAAAGCTGCCGCATGCGGACACCCATTCGAGGATCGAGCACTTCGCCAGCAGGTAGGAAAATAGGTGCCTTCCTATGACAGCTCTTTAAACCGACTTCGGTGGTCATGGTCAACAAATGTGCTGCAGGTGGTACCTAAATTTAAAGGTGAATTCAGCCTATGGATAACTCTAATAACTGCTTATTTGAACTGGAAATTATATGTTCACACATTTCTGTAGCAGTCAATGGAATATAACTGATCTCTTCTCAGTTACTTTGGCAGGGTTGTGTCTTACTGGATGGTCTTTGCTCTGAGAGGGGTCCTCTTTCATTCTTGCTTGAACAAACCACACAAACGACTGAAGCATTATAAAACAATCAAGCACTCTACCGATTTTACAATATAATACCCTGTGTTTGTTTTTCCTTTCATAGCTCCATGTGTTGAGGACAATTTTAGAAAAAAACACATGTAGTGTATTATGATATCCCGCACAACAGTTTTTACGTGCAATAACACAAAGTTTAAAAAAAAAAACTCCATTGTTTTCCACATTTATAACATTTTATTGAAGTATTTCACTTACTCACTCAATCACTTTTGTTAACTGTTTGTCCTTATCAGGGTCACAACGGTAATAAATTTACTTAAAAAATAAATCACAGATGAACAAAATAAAGAGCTGAATTCCAAACACAATCAAATCACAAAAAATAAAATTCCATACTCTTAATAAAAAAGTCAGGAATTCGTTTTTGAAAATGTAAAAGCAAAAAAAAAAAAAACAGATTTGGTGGAACTCAAAACTACAGAAGGAAGCAGCCTCTTTTACAGGAGACTTGGAAGCCACTATGGAATTTGCAATCTTCGCAAAGTCGGTGATGTTGATGTATCGAGGAATTACAGAGGGACAGGCCCTTGGGCTGCACGTCTTAATGGATAACAAGAGAATTCTGGATCTCTGGTGGAATCTCAGGGAATAGGCACAGGAGTGTTGTAGAGGGGTTGACAGATGTAATTTGGTGCAGTACCATCTGGGGACGTCAAGGTGAGGATCAGAATCTTCTGGAATCAGTTTTGTAGGATGTTGCCTGGAAGTCAGAGTGTATAAACCAGAATAATAATTCTGATTGCTGCTCGATACACTAGTAGCCTTATGGATTACTTTCTGTTTCGAAAGTCCAATTGCAACTGCTGCTCCAAAAATAAAATTAACTCCCAAAGAAAGATGGTTACATTTTTTTTTGATATTTTGCAGGTGAGCTGGCACTAGGTTTATCAACTTGCTGATAGCCTTAAATTAGTCTGTAAAACGGGGGTTATTGTTACAGTATCTCTTCAAGCATTTGAAGCTTGTCATCTGCATAAAACACCATTCAACTTAAAATTCTGAATTATTTTAAGACCAAAAAAACAATTTTATGGAGCCTAGAAGTCAACCCTGCAGAACACCTTATAAAATGCTGCGTTTATAATTACAGTCCTTGTCAGTCAGAAAGCAGTGATGGGGCCCTCTGTGATTCAGTGCCGGGAAAAACTAAACGTGTTTATTGTACTGCTGAGTAGATATAATGATTTAAAATGCTTCTCATGTACATATCAATCAGTAGAGAATCAAATACAAGCTAAAAGTCTGGAACAATTTGTGTCGTGTCTAGTTTGAAAGTCTGAGAGAAGTGGCGAACAAGTGACATGGTGAACAGCTCTTGGAAATGTGCAGTTTTCAAATTTCAATTCCACACAACACACTAATCATCTGCTAACTGCTCAACTAATTTTGGGCTATAAAATAATCTCTCAAGAAGTAATCTCTTGTTAATTAATTTTTTGGCATGTGTCCTTGTCCCAGACAAAGTTATTTTTAAATGCTTGGCATCACAAACCATTGTGTTGAGTCTGCCAGCATTCGTTTAAATAATATGTACTGTATGTGTATATATTGACAGAAATGCAACAAAAATCTGCACATTGCAATGTGAATCCAGAGTCTTATTGTTTGTTGGCATTTTATGTTTGTGAATATGGATGCATAATATGTATTTAAAATGTATTGTTTTGTTTACTGAACATTTCTGAGCGCAGTGGTTGGCAATAGCTGCTCTTATAAATGTGGTGAGAAGACTAATGAAAAGAAAAATAAAAATGAGCCATTGTTTGAATATGATCCTATAATGAGATCTTTAGCTTTGTTAAAATGAAGGATAAACACTTTTACGCCTTGGCAAGCAAAAGTGATTTGTACTGATTTGTCTTTGCTCTGGGACACCTGAAACATCTTACTTCTTCTATTATCTTTCAGCTTTCAGGGTCTGAAAAATATCATAGATCAGACCTTCTCCACAGTATGTTTGTTTTCCCCACATAAGTATGCCAGTACATTTAGAAAACTAGTATAAATGGCTTTAAATCTACATGAAATGTCAACGCAACAGTGCACACTTTTAAAGTGTTTACTGCGGTGAAAAATTCTGCATGTCTGTGAAAGGCATCTCTTCCTATCCAAGTGATTGTTTTGTCTTAATTCCCCTCGATGACCGCATCCAGGAAGGTCATTTACTGTTTGGTTTTCTCCGGGGAAAGGGACCTGTGCGTAGCCTACTGTTTATTGATGAATCTGATGTATTTGTTTCTTTGCCTTATACCTGTGTTCCAGCGCTTTGTGTCACTACGCGAGAAGAACGCTATATAAGAATAAATTTAATTGAACTGAATTGAATCTTGTGGATAGTCTGTCACTATTGTAACACACTATGTGTGGTGATATAGGACCTACACTACCAGTCAAAAGGTTGAGTTCACTTGCTGAGATTTAGTTTTTTCCACAAGGCACTTGGTTAACGAATCTGGACAAGGCATTAGGTGCCATGTCTCCCCAACTCTTCCGGAGCACTTCACATAGATGTAGGACACTTGTGGGTTGCTCTGCTTTCGCTCTTCTGTCCAGTTCATCCTATACTAAAATACCCAGGTTGCCCAGGTGTGCTTACACCTGAATGATATTGTACATTCAATAAACAATCTGGCAGTCTGGAGCGTTAGGGATTTATACAGGTACAGTCTCCAAAGGTTACCTCCACTGTCTGTCATCATCTGTTGCCACCATACCCGAACTCCCATGAGTCTTTGCCCCAACCTGTAAATCCGTACCCTGTCCAGGGTGTGTCCCCTCCCCCTTCGGCCTTGTGCCCTGTGTTGCCGGGTAGGCTCCGGCTCGCCGCAATCCCGCTCGGGACAAGCGGTTGTTGGCGATGGATGGATGGATGGATGGATGTAAATCCGTAGTTTGTCAGCTGCAGGGCTCTGCTGAGAAAACACAGTGGATGGCGCTGGAGTTTGAAGGCCTCATCTGCGTGTGCAGGACAGTGTGATCTCCACCAGCTAAGTGCGAGCCGGAGAGTAAGGGATATGGTATCGATTTCCTGTCTGGCTCTTTGCTTGGCCTTAGACCTCCATCAGCAAATGAGTTTATCGTGGTTTCTTGTGGCAGGTCCCTAAGCCAGGGCCATGGAAGCCACTTAGCTGATTTTATTTCAGTGCCCTGGGCAGAGCTGTTTGCAGTCCCCTGACTTTACAGCATGGCCCTAACCTCTCATCAGAGGCTGTAAAGTGCGGAACACTGAAGTGCTGCTTAAAGAAACATTTCTTGCTCTGCTGATGTGGGGCCGCTCTCCCTGGTGGCGGAGAAATGGGTCGCTCGATGCTGACTCGGGAGAGCACATTTAATTTCCTTGTCCACTGCTCTTCAGATTGGCGGAGATGGAGAACCAGAACTGCTCCTTCTTCACGGACAGCCTCTCACCAGATGAGAGCCTGTGAGTAAACTCCATTCCCCACGTTCCGCTGGAAACTTTCAGTGCAGTCAGTCATGCCCCTTGGTGTCATTACTGCTTCATCTGTTCGAACCAGTGCTGTGCAGTGAGGTTGCTGTCCGTGCTCCTGTGCTATTCTGTAATGCGGTGCCTGTGTTGCCCTCCGTGCTGCTGTCGGTCTTACAGTTACGGTGGCACAACAGGTAGATCTGGTTCCTCACAGCTCCCGGGCTAATGGGTTTGGATGCGGGTTCAAATCCAGCTCGGTTTGTGCCAAGTGTGCATGTCCTCCCTGTCTTTGTGTGGGTTTCCTCTAGCTGCTCTGGTTTCCTCCCACAGTGCAAACTCTCCCATCTTATGTTTGAGGTGTGTGGGTGACTACAAATTGCCAAGAGTGTGTGTATCTGTGAGTGAATGAGCGTGTGCAACATTGTTCTGTTGTATAATGTGAGTGCATGACTGTAGATATTATAACTAAGGCTGTAAGTGACCTTGGAGAAATGTATGAGCTGAATAGTTAGTTAATAAAAGTAAGAGCAATCTGTATGCTGGCACCCGGACTGTTCCGTGTGCCGATATCAGAGCTGCTCTCCGCTCCACCCGCAGGGATGAGGATCAGTACCTCCTGCGTCACTCGTGCGCTGCAGCGGAGCAGGACTCCTTCACGGGCCAGCACCTCCTGGGGAACATTGACTGCGAAGACAGGGACGAGCTACAGCGGACACTGGCACGGCTCGAGAACGAGAATAAGTGAGCGGACACCTGCCAGCTGCCTCACGCTCCGCAACTTTGTGATTAAACCCACAAGTTCTTGCTTATGTGGTGCTTGTACAAATTAGACTTTGGAGTTTTTAATATTTTATTTGTATGAGTTCATGAAATATAATTCAATGTTTTTGTCATTTCTGGGAAAAAAATTACTGCCTTGCATTTTAATTTAAATGTAAGTGTACGATGTGATTTGTAGAGTTTGGTCAACACAAGAGAACACATTAACAAGTGTTTCTTTTTATTCGCTCTCTTTTTTATGTCCATGAAATGTAGAAGTTAATGGGCAAAATGAATGATCTCTTTCACATGATGCAATTTTGAACATGTTTTGTTTATTAATTAGGAAAGGTTTAGAATGGACAGTCTAAATACTGTATATTGTTGATTTTACTTTTGTTCTGTTAGCCTCAACAAAAAGTCTTGATAAAGACTCATATCCTGCTAATTAAAAAAACCTCTGAGTGTCATATTTAAATGATTTTGCTGTCTGACTGAAATAGCATACAGTTTATATATGAAATTCCTCATCTTTTCAGAAATGCATGACTGAAAGCAGCAGTATATTTATGAGCCACCTCTGCATGTGCTCTATACATATAAATATATATATGTTAATAGCTGATTGCAGGTTGAATTATTATTATTATTATTATTATTATTATTTATGCAAATTCTATGCCACATCGTCATCTCAAAGGAGGAGATGTTGTTCCACCAGGGTCTTGCAGGGAGAGTACCGGAGGCTGAAATGGCAGCATGCAGAGGCAGCCGCCTCCCACCAGTTGGCCGAGGGGGCACATGGCTCACCCCTGGCCCACCAGGACGAGGAGTTGCTGGCTGAGGCCCGGGTCCTGAGGCAGCACAAGAGCCGCCTGGAGACTCGCATGCAGATACTGGAGGAACACAACAGACAGCTCGAGTCGCAGCTCCTCCGCCTCCGAGAGCTACTGCTACAGGTATGAAGAGAGTAGACAGGAGTGGTGAGGGATGACTGAATCGAGCATTAAATGTTAGGCTCCCGCAGAATAAATCAGCACTTTTGAATTAAGAGCTGAACAAGACTTAAAGTAACTATTAAGAAGCTGGTCATAATCAGACAAAGCACTAGTTACGGCAAACATTATCCTCTGTTCTAGCAGCTGTGTAGGTGAAAGCCATTGTTTCTTAAACCGAACCCTTTCAGCCCTCTCATCTGGACTGTTAAACTTAGCTGGTTGAACCACTAAATCTTGTAATTTTATCGGAGACCAGCAGAGGAGTGAATCCAAAAGAAATGCGATTTAAGACCCTTCTTAAAGTTGAAAGGGATTCAGCAGCTCTGAGGGATGTTGAAGAAAATTTTCTGTAATACTGTTCTATATTTGGACACAGTCCCCTGCTGATGGGAGTGAAGTTTTGTCAGGGCTTCGTTGTGCTGAGGAGTGATTTTGCATTTTTGTGCGGGTAACACTTTTCAGATTCCAGACTGTTTTTTTTCTTTTCTGGTTTGCTTGTCAGCCCAAGGAGGAGTCCGAGGCCAACGGGTCTGTGCCTTCGACGGTATCGTCCCCCGTGCTGGGTTGCGGCCGACCGAGAGAACAGCAGAGCAGAGAAACCCCAGACACAGAGACAGCAGGTGCTGGACGTAAACCGCTCGATCCCATGTGCACATCTCATGTCTTGTTCTGTTCTTTGAGCTTTAACAGTAATCTTCTGTACCTTTTGGCTCAGGAAGCAATAACTGTTCTTAGGCACAAGCACAGACCTCGGCCGTATCCTTTTTACTGATCCCCTACTCTTTATTTCTTATACCAGTTACAACACGTTCCTAAAAGTCAGCTACATCCTTTCATGGGTCGTAATCTTTTTAAACTGCTTGGATTCCTGTTGGCAAGTATTGGTCCTGTATTTTCAAGGCAAGGCAGAGAGTTAGTTCCACAAAAATAAAAATGTCACTAAAAGCAGCGCTGTTCTGGCTGAAAACTGGCTACATAAAATGTTTTTGACAGTGAAAAGTACACATATTTTGTGATAAATTTTCCCTTAGCTTCAAGCGCAGTTTGTTTTTCATTTGGCACTTCCAATTATGCTGTTTTCTTATTCCAGTGAAACTGCTGAAAACCTTTGTTCTGAAGCTCTAGCTACAGCAACTTGTAATTTGCATCATAAATCTTTGCCCCTTTATCCCTGAAATGTAAGAACACATGCGGTACAACATATTTCTCCAGCTTTAGTGTTGCTGATATTTACAAGGCAAAAACCAAAGAGGTTCTAAACTGAAGGTTAAAGCCACACTAAAAACTTCACTCCCAGTTGGAAGTGTACTCATGCAAAATTGATGATGTAAATAGGTTCTAAGTTAAATGTCAAATTCCCAGTATAGGTTTTGACATATTTACAAATGGAGCACTCCTTGGGTCACGAGTGCTGCCCAAAAAAAAAAAAAAAAAAAAAAATTACTTTCTGTTTTTTTTTTTTGTTTTGTTTTGTTTTTTTTTCTTTATTGCATTTTTCAAGTTTTTCATATTTAATATGGTAAATTTTCAGCCAAAACCTAATGTTAGACAAAAGAGACATTGGAAAAGTAACCCAAAAAATATATACATATACATGTACATATACATATAAATATACATATAGAAGGAGGAGATGTTCTTCCACCAGGGTCTTGCAGGGAGAGTATCGGAGGCTGAAGCGGCAGCATGCAGATGATTCATGATACATGTACAAATACATATAGATATACATATACATATAAAACACCCAAGGGCCACTGTAAGACCTTTTTTGCCTACTTGTATTCAATAAGTGATTTGGAATTGTCACCCAATCCTCCATGTCTTGCCACAACATCTCCAAAGGGTTTAGGGTTGGACTGCCTGAGACATTCTAAAGCGTGCTGTATTTCAACCATTCTGATATAGATTATCTCGTGTACAATATTTCCGGTAATTTTCTCTTTGCACAACCTAACTGTGTTTCGGTTTCAGCTTATGGACCCAGATCCGGACAATTCCCTGCATTGTTTGTTTCTTTCTTTGTTGTCAGGCACAATCTGTAGTTCCTTCAGTGATGATATCTCATCCACGTGTTGAACCTTGACACCACCACTGTCATACCAGACTACTGGTTTGAGGTTCTTACTTAGGAAATGCAGCATTTACCTTCCCCTTGTTGTAAGAGAGCACCTGCTGGCTACAAAACTCCACTTGCTATCATCTATCTTTAGAGTTTTGTTACAGAACATTCAGTCATCATCCAGTGAGATTCCGCACTTTCACACATCGATTCGTATTTTTTTTCAGAGTCTTCTTTTCAGACCAAAACTTGCTAAATTCGTAGTGAAAAATGTGACATCGTGCAGGAATTGAAACAGGAGGAAAGCGATTAATAAAAAATTTTTAAAAATAAGGAAAAAAAACAGATGTGTGCGTTTACAGCAGTATGAGATACAATGGATCGTGGGCTGAAATACATGTGACCTTGGTCGCCTGATACATGTTTCTATGATACCCCTTACACGTGATCTTGCGTGTAGCACTCTGATACTCCCAGAGAAGGGTGTTACATACGAAATGAACTGAACCGTTTGGAATCAAACAGACCTGAATCAAAGTGAATTAAGAGTGTGCCTTGGTATGGCAGCAGTGCAGTGACTCTGTTCTATGTCCCCGTGTGGTCCAGACGATGACATGGAGCAGGAGCAGCAGGACACGGTGCTGCAGTTGCAGCAGGTCATCGAGCAGCTGAGGAACGTGTTCCCGCCTGATCTAGGTGAGCTCCCCGTGGAGAAGCTTCTCCTGCACCGACGACCACCGGGAGACCCTTCCAAGAGGTTTCCATAGGTTCCTCTCCTTCATGATGGCTGCAGCATCTCACGATTTTTGTTCCCTTCCCTTCGACAATCAGCTAAATTCTTCCGCAGATATTTTTGCCCGGTATCAATTCTGCATCTTACAGTTGAATGCATTAGTTATTTGTACAGGTCGGTATGTACAATGATCAGAAATTCATGCTCTGTCTAAGGATTTGGAAAAGCAGTAGAGCTTAGGTGATGAGAATCTGGACCCTCTTGGTCCAGGGCGTAAGCTACTCTGCAACCTGTCATGTGATCAGAGAACTTTGGAGTTAAACTAAACATTTGTGTTCTATCATGTCTCCATGAAGTCACGTTTTTTTTTTTTTTCTCTGTGGTCTCCAGGCCCTTCTTCACCCAAGTAACATTGGGCAAGGCCTGGGAGCTCATAGCCACACTCACCAGGCGAGGATCCAGAGGGCTTGAGGTGCTTTGCTCCGGTGATCAGCGCAGAAGGTCAAATACACAACCAACATGCAGCCAAGCCTTTAACCTGGAGCACCTCAACATGTCTTTGCACTAACACCCAAGAAAGCCTCTCTGGGGGGTGGCGGTGCTCAGAGTGCTCAGACTCTGAGTCATCACACAAGGCGATACAAGCACAACATCGTGCTCCGTTCAGACGGGGCTACAGTAAACTGGGCTGTGTGCGGGTGTGCATAGGTGTACAGCCCGATGTCTGCTTTCCTTTATAACATGTTTCACGTTCTGGGGCCTCAGACAACAATTCCAGCTCATACGTATCCCAGGTACTGAGCACACACACACACACACACACACACACACACACACACACACACACACACACACACACACACACGCGCATGCGCGCGCGAGGTAGCGAATAAAATGATGACACCTTTTGGTTCGTGGGGCTTCCACTGAAGACCCGCGCTGTGTCCCTGTGTCCCGGGGGATGTCGAGCACTGATTTCAGCCCATGGCTTGGCCACAATGACAGGACAGTGCAGCCCCCGCTGCTAACCCCCCCCCCCCTCCCCACCGTCCTCCAGCTCAGCATAAACAGCCGCTCCTGCATTTCCACCCTTCGTCGCATGTCCCCCCCCAGCCCTCAGGATGGCAGAGTGCGCCAGGAGCGAGAACCAACCTCGGGTCAGACATCACTATGAAAGAGCACAGATATATATGCCTTAATCACTAGCAGAATCTCTTGGACTTACTCACGTGTGTCGCTGCTTCCTGGTTTAAATCATCTTTTTCCATTCATGTCAGTGACGGTCGTCTCTTTGTCCAAATAATATCGATGTACGCTTCTATCCAGACTTTTAACCTCGTTCCTTTAACAGCTGAGAACAAGACGCTGCCGAGTGATTGAAAATACGTGTAGGTTTAGTCGAGATGGATGCTGCGGCGCGACGTGCGTATGGATAGTGTGCTGTTATAAGGGGGATTATTATAAATGGTAGGTTTTGTTCTACTGTACGAAAAATACAGTTAATGAGAATTGAAGATGACCGTGACACCAAGAGATGTTGAGAATTTTCAGTTTGGAATATTAATTAGACACCTTTAAGGGACGGCTCACTCCCCTCCTGGTGTGTATAAATGCTCACCTGTTCAATCAGGCGCGTGTTGCGGAGTGAGGCCGTCGTCACTGTGTCGCTTAACAATCAAAACAGGCCGTTACTATAGCGCGGTGCTGTTCGTCTGCTGGAATTATTCATTGCCGCAGTTGTAACGTTTCCCCCATCGATTGCAGAGCGCAAAATTTCAGTTTGTATCCCATCAAGCCGCTCACTACACTTGCCTTGAGGCACAATGTTCACATCTGACATCACTCCGACTGCTTGTTCACATGCAGTCTTCCGCTAACTTTCCCCCAGTTCCCCAAAGTTCAGGTCAGAAGCTGCAGGGAGATGGAAACCTGCTCGGTTACCAACGAGAGAAGAGAACGCAATGTGCCCCCTCGCAGCTTACTCAGCTGAACTATGGATACTGCGTTTTTAGAAAAAGGTTTTACATTAATCAAGGAGATGGTTTGTCCCTTTCCTTGCGTGCAGCTCCGTCGTCTTTGTTTATTTCTCGGATTCACCAATGCGTACGTTCGCAATGTGGTCGTTGATGGGGAGATGTATGCTGGCTCCTCAGCTTATGAATACAAGTAGAACTGGAAATGTGTTCATAACTTGATTTGTTTGTAAATCCAAAGTCATTTTACTGGAAAGTCACAATCGGTAAAAGGTTCATAAAACAGATGTTCTTTGATTTGTTTTCCAGCAATTTGGAAAAAGTGAGAATCTGTAGTAAGCTAAAAAAATATATATTTTGTTAAAATATTATATTTTAATAATTGTATTAACTTTGACATACATTAAAGCTAATTTAAAACGGCTGGAAATGCAAATCAGTTGTTGACATAAATACCTTTTCAGAGCTGATTGTTGAGAAGTTCATCTCATAAGCATATAAAATGTCCCCTCACTCACATGAAGCACCTGGTGTGGTTAGAGTCATGGCAGTCTGGAGCTGGTACAAGACAAGGGTGGAGTGGAGTGTACACCCTGGATGGGACACCAGTCTAGTAGCCACACACACGCAACCACACAATGCGCATTTTATAATGTCTAGTTCACCTAAATTGCACATCTTTGGACGGAAACCAGAGCATGTGGGAGGAAACCAGAGCATGTCGAGAAAATTCATGCAGACCGGAGGAGAACAAGCAAACTCCACATAGACTGAGCTGGATGTGAACCAACTGTTGAGCAGCCCAGACACTGTTAGGCAGCTGTACTGTCCAGTACACAATCTTCATCATCCCGTTGATCAGCAAAACTCAAGAATGAGCTATAAAAACGGTGGAAGCCAATTCAGTTAAGAAGGTCTCATATTCCTGTTATCTGGGATGAACTGGTGTCCCATCCAGGGCATACCTTCCTTCTTTGTGCTTCTGGAATAGGCTCAGGACCGCCATGACTTGGACAAGCGGTTAGACAGTGAGTGAGTCTTAGGCTTGTTACATTTTGCGTTTTATTGGCATCTGTTGGCTGGACATGTCAGTACGGATGTGCAAAAATTTTCGGAAAATTATTTGAGTGCAATGAAAAATAAGCCGAAAAAATGTTTGCATCTTCGAAAACGTGTAACTCGACCGTTCGTAATACGAGGAGCCAGTGTACCGTAAAACACAATAGCGAGACGATAGTGAGCAAACTTAACTTATACATTGCAGCACTGCTATAAGGAAAGCGTACAGCAATAGCTTGAGTGTCGGGTGTTCTGGAGACTCTGCAGTGAGAATCACGACTTTTTCTCAGAGAGGCGCTCAACAGGTCTTAACGAAGTGTGTCGGATCTGTGTAAAACAGAGTGACCATGCACTCGTTTTTCTCTGCAGCGAGCCTCTTACCCCAACCACCACTCGGAGCCTTTATCGTATGAGCGCCTTTTCCCGGGGAGGACCAAAAACTGGGATCGTTCATCACTTTAAACACCAAAGTCTGTTAAATGGACGTGGTGTACATATAGCATTTCCAAAGTTCAGCATATCGGAATAGCCATAATATGACAATACATGGAGAAATGTACATACTTCAAATATCTGCATCTGTTTCAGTTCCGTTGACCTTTGTGTTCATAAGATGTTTGTCATTACTGTGTGCTACGATAATGAAGAAAAACGGGAAGGGGAGTGCGCAAAGACATAAGACACTGCCCAAGGCGTCCTTGTATCAGTTAAGCGATGTGCGGATGTACAGGTGATGTGTAAGTACGGAGGAAGGCCTCGACAAAGGTCACTGTGTTCGCTTTCACCGCTAACCGGTTTGTTTTCCTTATGTCACTTTGCGACCGCCCTAATAATAACAGTGGTTATGTCCAAATGATGAAGTTGCCTGACTGGGTTTCATTGAATCTGCCAGCAATTTACATGGAAGAGCCACAGGCACAGCTTTTTACTGAACTTTTGAATGTTTTTTGAAGAGTCCCATCTCACAGTTTGACTATTTTCGTGTTGTGGTGTGTTTTTTTTTTTTAAGTACGACATAAACACTCTCTGGCCTTGTTTACCTGTTTGTTCTCTCCAGTTTGTGTGAACGCATTGACTGGCTATTAAAGTAAATGGGTAACTGACTGCTTTCTACTCATACTGTGTACATAAATAAATTTGTACTTGCTATATGGGAGGTGTCTTGGTCACTTGTGCACACTGATGGAAACATTGGTAGAAACTCCCTCTATTTCTTTCCTTTTCTTCCCGCCTTCCTTTGGTATCGGTATCTCTGAAATTGCAGCCAGTGTCAAAACATACGTCGGGTGTTCGACGAAAACATTTCGCTTTTAATACGCTCTTCACTGTAACGGACACGTTCTTGTGATCGAACATTTTGACTTTATCTGCGCTCACGTTGCTCTAACGGTGTTTTTTCCTTTTCTTTGCCTCTGAAGATGCCCTTGAATTCTCGTCTCACTTTATTTTCGCCGACATGTTAATTACTCGTAGCGTTTGGCGTCTTTGTATCAGTCGGCCCGGCCCGCGCGATAGATTTCCCTGCGTTATCGCCGGTCCCATCTGTGACGGCCGCTTCATCATCAGGCGACAGCAGCGTCAGATGATACATTTTCTGCCCCGGCACCTTTGCCTGCTCTCGAATTCCCAGGGCCCGGAGCTGTGTTCCTCACACCGGTGGCGCGTGCCAAATCTTCACTTGTGTTCTCACCCCCAGACCCAGCTGCGGTATCAGCGCTTCCTACGCTGCCTCGTCAGCCTGGCCGCACCAGACCGCTTGTTTTTTTCAGACGTGCCTCTCCATGTCCCCCTCCCCTCCGTTTACCCTTCCCTACATCCGACTCCTCCGCCGCGGCACCCCGCCGGCTCCTCTGTGATGTGCTTTGCCTTCTGATCCTCTCCCATCATGCTCGGCGTTTGGCACGTGAAAAAAGACGGGGTCCAACTCGGAGTTCCCGTGTAACTCCCTTCGGGCTTTACAGCAGTCCAACCGCTTCGTCTCCTCGGTCCCGTCGGCCCTCTCCTTTCAGCTTGTCGTGCGAAATGAAGATGATTTCAAAATGCTTTTGCAGGTTGAAATACTGTCTAAAGAGCGAAGCACCGATGGAATAATCGTTGTTGAAATGAACGTTTCACTCTGAGCCACGGCAGCTTGAACGACTTCTCCTGTTCAACGGACACCACAGTCGCTCCATCCTGTACAGCACATTTACGTTTATTAATTTACCTGACACTTTTATCCAAAGCAACTTACAGGGTTAAACTACTTACAGTTATTTACCCATCTAAACTGCTTCTTAATTTTCCTGGAGCAATTTATGGTAAGTACCTTGCTCAAGGGTACTACAGCTGGAGGTGGGATTCAAACCTGCAACCTTTTGGGTCCAAAGACAGAAGCTTTAACCACTACTCATCACTCCCAGCTTTCCTCAGTAAGACTCGCAACTGTTAAAGATGGACCTCTTTTAGCCTTCTACCCTTTATTTGGTGTTGTTACGGCTCCTTATTCTGGTATTTGCAATTATTTCTTGCACGGGATATTATCAGCTCTTTCAATATCTACACCGTGACTGAAGCATGACTTAAAATGAGTATTTTTTAATGATTTTTCCAGGTTGTAGTTTCATTTTCCCGGCCATATCCATTATCTTTCTTTGTAGGTCAGTTTTTTTTGTTTTTTTTTTTTTTTCCCTGCTCTTTATTATGAAAAAGTATCAGGTATTCTCAACAGAGTTAGAGACTCTTAATACTTATCACTGGCTTTGATGCTTTTGTCAATCGGTCGGTTTTGTTAGGAAATAAGAGAAGGATTTATCACAGGGATCAGCAAATGTCACACCAACTTGAATAATATCAGGCGGCAAAAATGGTGGTATCAGGCAGACAAGCCCTGCTTGGATTACTGTGAGTGTGTATCTAAAGCTCTTTGTCTGTTGTGAAATGCACTTTTTTGTGCTGCACTCTTAAGTTATACGGTATGTTACTTTGAAGAAAAGTGTAAAATGCTGCATGACCAGTGTTGAATGCTTCATAGGGGATTTAGTTTTCTAGTTTTTTTGTAAAAGGAAATTACAAAATTAAATGTTAAGTAAAAGGGGTAGCTGGTAGTGTAGTGGTTAGAGTTGTTTCCTTTGGTCTTGAAGGTGGCCAGTTTGAATCTCACCTTTAGCTCTAATACCCTGGGGCAAGGTACTTACCCTAAATTACCCCAGTAAAAAAAATTTATCCACTTGTATAAATGCATAAATAATTGTAAGTTGCTGTGAAGGAACGCGTCAGCTGAATGAATAAATATAAGTAGCCAGGTAGCTGACTCAAGGGTACTACAGTAAGTGCAGTACAGAATTGAAGCCATGAATCTTCAGCTTTCAAGACATTGCCCCTACCCATTACTCCACCTGCTGCTCCATAGCCTAACCTGTGTAACTGAAAAGAGGAGGGTATTGCAATTAAAAAGGTGCTCCCATCTCCTGAAGCATTTTATTTAAATTTGATATAAATATTTAAAATACAGCATTGACTTTTAGAGCTTAGATTTCAGTGGTCAAAATTAGTTTTACAGTCTTTGTTTTTTCCCCCAATAGAGTAGATTCTCAAACTCACAGCTCACAGAGCGCTTAACTCTCTCAGAATAGACGAATTATTTCCTCGCAATTTTTCATCTGCTTGAAGTGTATGTGTCACCCCGCATGAACCGTCCCACACACGTGTTGACGTGTAGCAAGATGTCTTTCTCTGGCTGCTATTAGGTGACAGGCAGACACTATGGTGGAGAGCAGCAGAATAAAATCAGATGCAGTTGGTACAGATGCACACTGGATACAGCATGAGAGGTGATGGGAAGGAAAGGGGCTGGGGCTGGCAGTCGAAGAGAAGAGGGACTCTGGTGTATCACTGTTTGCCTCAGTGAAGACTGGGGACCTTATTAGGCTGCAGGTGCCCTATATCTCAAAAACAAGTTTACACTCAAGCTCAAGTTAAAAAAATGAGTGTCACTGGAAGGTGGTACATACCGGTCCTTGCCTAAATAAAACATCTCAAACAGTGCGTGTTGAGCAGACTTAGTAGGCTTCATTCAGAAATGTGTTTGCTCAATATTTGTACTTCATTCATTCATTCATTCATTCATTCTCAATATGTGCTTGCCCAATGCCAGTATCACCGTGGTCTAGAGTCTATCCCAGAAGCATAGAGTATGAGGTAGGTATCACACACACTCATTCACTCACACATACACACCAAGGGAAACTCAGGGTAACCAGTTCACCTGAAACACAGGTCTCTTGATTATGGGAGGAAACCAGAGCACCTGGAGGAAACCCACACACACAAGGAGAGAACACGCAAACCCCACACAGACTATGCTCGATATAAACCTGCTTCCAAGCCCACAGTCCTTTGCTGCGAGACACCATCGCTATTTCTCCTTATACCTTACTCTCATAGATTAACTAACTCAAATTTCACACGCTTTTATATCCTTTACATCTTGCTGCCTCAGATTCGAATGCCTTTGAGCGTAGCAAGGCTACACACGCACATTTATTTATTAGTTGAGGGTTAGTTGCATAATGCTGCAGGATACTGTATTGGCACCTACTGCAGGTACACAAATAGATGAATGCTGCAACATCATAATTTAACGAACAGCACGCAGAATAAAACTGCATTTGACATATGTTTGCATACTACACATTTACATTTCTTACTTTTATTTAGCAGACACACATATATGTGTGCATATATATTACATTTGCACTCCATCGCAATGTACACAATGTACAATTACCATGTAGGATTTACCAGCTGAATTGATTTAAGGCGAATGACACTGTTTGATACACCATTCTAAACTCACTGCAATTCTTCACCCATCTATAGAACAGAACGATGTTACAAACCTATAAATATAAAGACAATTTATACCTGTATTTTGCAAATAGGTATATATTTATCTGTTTTGGTGCTTACAGGCAGGGAGCTCAAAGACTCGCAGAGAAGAACACAGCTATGATTTTCAGCGAAATAGGCTGTGAGCTCTGTGTGTTGTCCCCAAGGGGCATCTCTTGCTATGCTTTCAGGGAAGTAGGTGCAGGACTGCCAGCTGGGCTCCAGCTCCAGCACTTTGGACTGCTTCACACATCAGAACCTATTTAGGCGCCCCCACCTTTACCTTGAACAATCTTTTCATCATCTCGCTGTTTATTCAAGGGGAAGAAGGCTATGAAGACAAATGTTTATTAAATACCCTGTCGATGGGCATCTGAGATTGGCTCATGCATAAGAATGAAAGCTTGTTTTATTCTCATGCATATCAGCATATGAATACATGAATATGCATATGAATATGAGCGCGCGGGATTCGTGCTTGCAACCTTGTGTGGGAACGGGAAAAAAAATGCGAGAAGTGATTTGGGCATCTGCTGGGATTTAATTGTCACACCAAATTTATGTATGTGGACGGACTGCCTGGAAGTCACACTCCGCACAGGACTTTGTACCTTAATATTTCCGCCACGGAGGCCTACTTCTAACAAAAGTTATCTTTCTCCAGAAAAAAGGAAAATGAATGGACACGGCTGGGCGGAATATGGAATACGGTGGAAAATGCTGGGTGGAATATGGTTTACGTTCCAGTCTGAATGAAGCATTCACAATGTTCCAGATTCGTCTCCGTTGAGCTGTTAAGAATCCCAGTGGAACAACAGGCAAAGGCCTCACCTGGTGTTTATCTCAATTAATCCAGCTGTGCATCACAGACTCTGTGCCATTACGATTAAAGCAGTTCCATTTTAAGACTTTTGGGCTTTTTTAATTCTAAATTTCACTGACCGTGTTTATTTTAGTAGCAATCTGGAAGCAACGTAATAAAATGTGACGATAAAATACAAACATACACGTGACGACAATGCAGCCTAACACATGCGGACTCCAAACTGACTTTCTCACTTCACTCAATACCTTACAAAATCTTCAGCAAAATATTGTACATAAATTCGGAGTCAGTTTCAATTTCAGTTTTTCAGCTGCAATGTGATTTATCGGGATGACAGATTTATACTTGTACTGCCCAAACAGCACTTGAACACTTTAATAAACATATTGTATATCAAAAATAACAAATACAGAAGCACATTCTTCAGACAAATACATTTTTTTAGCAGGTGCTTTTCTCTAAACTGACTTCCAATGAACTCCATGTAGTGTTATCAGCCCACACACCTTATTCACCGTGGTGACTTACACTGCTAGATACACTACTTACACTGGGTCACTCATCCATACATCAGTGGAACACGCTCTCTGGGGGAAGTTGAACAGCATATCTTCGGATTGCGGGAGGAAACCAGAGCACGTGGAGAAAACCCACACAGACATGGGGAAAACATGCAAACTCCACACAGACTGAGCAGGGATTGAACCCACCTCCTCTCATACCACCCAGGTGTTATGAGACAGCAGCACTACTCACTGTGCCCCCCTTGGGGGCAACACACAGAGCTCATAGCCTATTTTGCAGAAAATAAATAGATACAACACTTATGTAGCATTCTGGAGCAGTAGTTTATCTCCATGGCTAGAGATCCTGCAATAAAAACCTAGTCCTGGAGAAATTTATTTCTATTTATCATTGCATTTGCTTACCAAAGCCAAGGTGAACATTTCCCACAAAGGAGCTGCAGAAAATGTCTTTGTTGTAATATTCAGGTACCATTAATGCATTATGTGTTTTAAAAAATATAGTTTATTTAAAAAAAAAAAAAAGAAAAGCAAAGCCCACAAATACTGATGCAATCACCGCTCTGCAGCGAGCCTTGTCCCATAAAGAGAGAGCGCCACTGAAGCCATACTGCCCTCTTCTGCTCATTTCTCGAGCCAGCAGCCATTGGGTTGGAGGCCATCTTGAGCGAAAGGAGGCCAGCTTGTCGGACACAGAAAATGAGATGCAGTTGAAAATAAATTAAGCCTCCCCCTAAGGAAGAGAAATAAAGTCCCAAATCAGAATTGTCTGGAATGAGCTAGCAAACTGGGGGGGGGGGGGGGGGGGGGGGGGGTGGTGGTTAAAACATTCTCACAAATGTATAATTTCAGTTACTGCAGCAGTGCTGCTCAACTTGTGCTATTTACTCTTTTCTGCAAAATGGTTTCAGTGGTTTAAGGGTATATTGTGTTGAAGAGGATTTATGGTATACGAAAGCCGTGGTAAAGCGACTTAAAACGATGTCGTTTACGGATTAGACTATTAGATCTATCGTGAGCACGTGTGTGCAGGCGTGGGCTTCACGTGTGTTACCTAACTGGGACAACTCCTCTCCCTTAAGGCAGATTGAGGTGAGGCTTCTCTGTCTGTCACAACATTAATAATAACACTGTTTGCAATTTTAAACAAAGGGGATGGTGATTTTCGCAATCCTTTTTCAGGCTGCTGATCACATCTACGTGAACAAATATGAGAACAATCCACCCTTTCCTCGCTTGCATTTAAACGTTCACTTATTTCACTAAATAACCTTTATTTTCTGACATTGATAGGTTCGGTTACTGCATATGTATGTATAACCATATATGTTGTGTGTAGGTGTATTGATGTTCTATAGTATATGCTGCTGCAATGAAAAAATGAATTTCCCTCCTGGGATTATTAAAGTTTCGTTTCGTTTCATTCATTCATTCATTCATTCATTCATTCATTCTTAAAAAATATTACAGCAAAAATAATAATTTGCTTTTTTGCTGTCTCAAATCCTTGTGCTCAAGCAAAGAATCACCGACAATCTTGAAGTAAAACATACAGCAAAGGGCCAGCAAATATTCTAGTTCTGCTGGTTCTCTCATTTCAACTTTTAAAACTAGTGAAACTCTAAATGTCCATTTCTAATAAGGGCTTATAATCGAACATATCACTTATGCTTAAAAAACAAATTATTGTGGCCAGTCACACCCTATTTACGGTAACCTATTTTTCTTGTTTTCCTTGAATTTGCTGCTTTCTGATATTCTGTTTATTACAAGAAACCAACAGAAAAAAAAATACCCCCGGGCACACATGGCAGTGGGTAAATAAAGCCTTGCGCTGGTTCACCATTATATCATGCGTGTGCACGTTAGCGTGTCGTCGGCCTTGCAGTTACTGTTCTGCAGATTCAATGTGAAAGCAGGCACACACAAAAAAAAAAAAAAGTGCAGATGCTGACTAGATTCATTATAAATGGGATTTTCCTAGCTGCGGTAACAGTTTGAAAACTGTAGCAGAAAAAGTGGTTTAGATAATGGCCTAAAATGATCAAAAATACATTTTTTACCAGGGCTGTCTGACCTTTCTTGGTCAAGGTCCACAAACATTACTGTGGAAAATCATAGTAAGTGACATACTGAATCATAAATTTATAAATTTGAAAATATTTACTTATTGCATTGCATTTCATTTAGGTGGAGTGCCGGTTTAAGGTTGTGTGCCTAACTATAACTGCATTATGATGTCGATTAATAGAATTTCTAGTATTTATCACAGGTATATTTACGTTTACATTTATTAAATAATCAGACTTTTTTCTCCAAAGCAACATAGAAGTATAGGGCATTAAGCTAGTTAACACAACACCAGTTCATTTCTAGGTAGCCCCACACACACACACACACACACACACACAAAGAAGAAGTGAAACACTGGGGATGTTGTGGAGTATACCTTTGACACCTGTTTCTCACTTCATTAATCATCACATAGTTTCATATAAGACCACTGATTAAATCATAAAAGGAATCAGTTTTTACAATGTCTGACAAATAATAATAAACTGAATAAAACAAAAACTATGATACTTTGTGCAAAACTCCTGTACCACATTCACTTAACATTATCTTATTCACCTGAATTCAACCCATAATCCAAATTTGGCTCAACTTTTTTTTTCATCTGTGCAAAACCAGTGCTGCTCTTACTGCTCTCCTTCTCTCACTCTCTTTCTCTTGCTCAGACACACACAGACACACACCTAGAAATGTAAGAGGGGAGGAACCCTGGAACTGTGGTAAAGTACACCTTTGGGACCTGCTCTCTCAAGCCTTCTCACCTCATTCCTCACACAGGGGGGATTTGATTTCACACAATAGCAGTGAAATCAGGTTAGACATGGAGGTGCCAACAAACCCAGTAAAACCTCTTAGTGGCAAACGCTGCTCCCGGAGGCACATTGCACAACACAGAGAAATAGAAGGACAAAGGAGCCAGTATCCTGGCAAATGAGACATTTTTAATGAATGAAACTGTATTCTTTCACTGCCTCTTATATGTAAGGCTAACAATATATAGAAAAAATTGTTTTTCTTTTCATTTGCATTTTTTTTCATGAACATTGATTGCAGAGGCAGGATTTTTTCATAATATATGGAAGAAATTCAGAGAGAGTGAGGGAGACAGAGAAATAAGCGGAGCAAAAGAGAAAACAGACAAAGGTATAAATTTTTAAATACAATTTTATTTAGGGAAATATTTAATAATAATACAAAAAAATTACATTTACATTTATTCATTTTGCACACACTTTCTCCAAAGCGACGTGCATCTCATAGAAAATACAGTTTGTGCAAAGCAAAACACTTCTAACACTTTTCTCTAAAGGAACTTACAATGGTGCACTACTTACAATGACTTACTCATTTATACGGGTGGGAAATTTTTGGCGGAGGAATTTGGTGAAGGTACCTTGCTCAAGGGAACTACAGCAGTCAGTGGTATTTGAACCTGGGACCTCCACGGGTACGGGAGGGGCATGGTGCCACGGCAAGCTAAGCCGGTGCCCGCTCTGTGGCGGGTCTGGGGTTTGAGCCCTGCTTGCGGTGCCTTGCGGCAAACTGGAGTCGCGTCCTGGGTGCGTCCCCTCGTCCATTGACCTTACGCCCTTTGTTGGCAGGTAAGGCTCAGGCTCGCCGTGACCTCACTTGGGACTTGCTGATGGATGGATGGATGGATGGACGGATGGACCTTCAAGGGTGGAAGCTTAAACCACTGTGCAACTTGCTACCCCAGCATCAAATAACAGCATATTATTATTGTTACTGATGGCAAGAAGGACCCACAAAAAATGCCTTTTTCTCACCGTAGCTGAATAATTAGGTGCCCGCAGGTGCTGATAACGATCACTTCACCGATGGGATGTGAGCCACTGCCCACAATAGACAATAACTTCCCTCTCTGAGATGGGAGTCAGACTCGTAACAGAACCTGCTTTCCTTACGAGCTTGTTGAGCCTACAGATCTCAACAGCACAGATGTTTTCTCCCAGTGCACAACAGCATGTTAGATAACGCTGGCAACTACAGCCTGATAGGACATGTGATAAACTTCTCAAAACACCTTAAAGGACCCAAGTCTTCTAAGGAAGTACAGCCAGATCTGCCTTTTCTTCTACAGAGCATCCAGTCCGGTTTGTCGTTGAAGCTCAAATTCCTGTAGGGTTAGGGTTAGGTTAGGTCCTGTAGGGATGAACGACCTCCATGTCCGTAATCTTGATGATAACCGGGTGCAAGGGCTCCGAAACACGGCAAAAACAAACCACCGACTGGTTTGTCTCCTTGACGTCGAGCTGAAGATGCTTTACATTAGACCATGAAATGCTCTTTCTTCACTTATAGATGCCTGTTCTCCACTCCAGCACATCACTCTAATTTTTTCATCACATCATGGGTCAAAGGATACCATTTGTGTGTGAGCTGCTGAATTTTGCATGCAATACTCTTTGCTCTTTATTATAACCTTTTTTTTTTCCAGTCTCACCAATTCATTTCCCATTTTCTGGCCTGAAATGACGAGACAGGCCTCACACGTATATCTGGGGGTAAACTTTATATGTTCAAATGCCCAGTAAGGAGGATGTCATGAAGCCTTATGCCACCTAGAAGAATGAATCATAAGGTTTCAAACGGGTCAGATTTATGCGGAACACAACCAGACCGTTAAATCTTTATTAGACCTTATTGGAGTCTCCAGAGAACTTGGAATAATTTAATCCGACAAAAATCAGTTCCAACACTGAACACTTTTGAATAAATGTGTCTAAATAACAACTGTTTCAGATGAATGTTCACGTTTCCGGAAGCAATTAAGCTGTGGGAAGAAGAAAAAAAAAAAAAAAAAAAAAAAAAAAACTTCATTTCAAAACAAACACTCGCGCAGAAGAACTTCGTCCCGTTCGCGCCTCTTTCGACAAGGGAGCGCCGAGGTTTCCACCGTCTAAATGTTCCCCCGAAACACATTCCTGCGAAAAATAAAGGTTCCGGATCTTTTTTTTCCTCGGACGCGTAAATTCCAACTTCTTCGACGGATTCCCAAAGAAGGCGAATAATACATTCGTTACACTTAAGGGACGGTGCGCTTTAACGTAGGAGAGGAGAAGAGAAGAAAGGGAGAGGAGAGGAGAGCAGAGGAGAGGAGGAGGAGGAGTGGGCACAGCGAGTTCCGCCTTCCGGGACAGCGAAGCCACACGGCGGTCGGCTGCGATGGGGAAGTGGGCAGGACCGAGCGCTGCGCCCTAGGGGGCTCGTCGCGCTTGAACGCGTCGCTGCTTTCGCTTTTCCCCCTCCGGTCCTCGTGAGAAGACGCTCCATCATGATGGAGCTGAGCGCCGCGGGCCGCCTGGACTTCTACATCGGCCTGGCGCTGGCCGTGAGCTCCAGCCTCTTCATCGGCTCCAGCTTCATCCTGAAGAAGATGGGGCTGCTGCGCCTGGCCAGCAAGGGCTCCACCCGAGCAGGTGCCGCTCCGCTCCGCTCGACTCGACTCGACTCGTCGTCGCTCATTCACTCAGTCACTGTTGTTATTACTAACGTAGTACGTGCGTCTGCGGCGCTGTTCGCGCTCCAACTTCTTGTGGTCCGGAGCGGAGGAGGAGAAGAAGTGGAGGTGGGCGAACTCGAATCCACTACTAGCACACACAGTGTCGGAAATACCCTAAAATGTGTGTTTCCTTTGCAGGACAGGGGGGCCATGCCTACCTCAAAGAGTGGCTGTGGTGGGCCGGACTTATTTCGAGTAAGTAAGTGGGAAGCGGGGTTTCTCTGTCTCTCTCTGTGTGTGTGTGGCAAACCAAAGAAGGCGCATTCTGCCTGTTGGTTCGTGTCACTCATGATGTCACGAGACTCTCACATTTTTCGAAAGTACTGAGCACCACCTGGTAGCGTAGTGGTTAGAGCTGCTGTCTTTGGACTCAAAGGTTGTAGGTTCGAGCCTCACCTCCAGTTGTAGTACCCTTGTACCTACCCTAATTACTCCAGTAAAAATTACCCAGCTGTATAAATGGGTAAATAATTGTAACCTCAACACTGTAAGTTGCTGGAGAAAAAGTGTCAGGTAAATTAATAAATGTAAATGTGCTGTACAGGATGGAGTGTCTGTGGTGCCTACTGAACAGGAGAAGTTGTTCAAGCTGCCGTGGCTCACAGTACCTGGGTGGTACGAAAGGACATGGGTTAGATCCCTGCTCGGTCTGTGTGGAGTCTCCCTGTGTCTGCATGGGTTTCCTCTCTGTGCCCTGGTTTCCTCCCACAGTTCAAAGATATGCTGTTCAGGTTCCCCCATAGTGTGAGAGTGACAGAGTGAGTGTGTTCCACTGATTTATGGATGATTGACCAGTGTAAGTAGTGTATCTAGCAGTGTAAGTCACCTTGGGTGAATAAGGTGTGTGGACTGGTAACACATACATAGACTTCATTGGAAGTTGCTTTGGAGAAAAGTGTCTGTTACATGAATAAGTATGTGTGTTCCTGTTTCTCTTTCATCCTTCTATCCATCCATGTCTGACTATCATTCATCAACCTTCACCTGCTGACTTGTACACACACGCATTTTCAGAACCGCTTGTCCCATATGGGGTCGCGGGGAACCGGAGCCTACCCGGCAACACAGGAAGTAAGGCCGAAGGGGGAGGGGACGCACCCAGGACGGGACGCCAGTCCATCACAAGGCACCCCAAGCGGGACTCGAACCCCAGTCCCACTGGAGAGCAGGACCTGGTCCAACCCACTGCGCCCCCTGACTTGTACACAACTTTTATATTAATTCAGTTTATCAAGGTTTATAGTCGTGTGTTCCATCGTGTGTGTGTTCATTTATATTTATTATATAAACAATAAACAGCTATATACCTGTATGTATATATTTCTTTATTTAAAATATTTATTAAAACATTTATTTTCTCGGGGGTGCGGTGGTGCAATGGGTTGGACCGGGTCCTGCTCTCCGGTGGGTCTGGGGTTCAAGTCCCGCTTGGGGTGCCTTGCGACAGACTGGAGGGTGTGTCCCCTCCAGCCTTTCACCCCGTGTTCCTGGGTTAGGCTCTGGCTCCCCGCGACTCTGTATAAGACAAGCGGTTCAGACTGTGTGTGTGTGTGTGTGTGTGTGTGTGTGTGTATATATATGTTTTTGTTTATTTTCTATATTCATTCATGAATTCTTTAACTAATTTGCAGTGGGACTAGGGGAAGCGGCTAACTTTGCAGCGTATGCTTTCGCCCCAGCCACACTGGTGACCCCGCTAGGAGCCCTCAGTGTTTTGGTGAGGTCAGTACATGTGCTCGGCAATTGCATTCAAACTCTCTCACTAAGCTTGCATTTTAAAAATACTATCAGTTACTTTAATCACATGCTCATAATTAATAATCATAATCGTTTAGCGCTTTTGCCGTTTGCTGGAGTTCATTGTAGCCGTAAGTTTAGGTTATCGCATCAGTAGGTTAAAATGTTACATAAAAAGGAAGTGTCGAGGTGTGTTCAATGCACGTTTCTTTTTGTCCCCACAGCGCGGTTCTCTCCTCCTATTTCCTGAACGAGCGGTTGAATGTTCATGGGAAGATTGGTTGCTTGCTCTGCATCATGGGATCTACAGTGATGGTTATACATGCCCCACAAGAAGAGGAAGTGGCCTCCTTGAGTGCCATGGAAGAAAAGCTTAAAGATCCAGGTATAGTTAATGTCACATAAGTTTTGACAATTTAAATTGAAAATGTATATAATTGATTACATTGCCTAGTTGAGCTCATGTGGACAAGTAGTTTGTCTCAAATTGAACAATGATCAGATCAGATTGCAGGATGATTATGAAAAATGGGTAGTGTTTGTCTGTGGTGACATAGGAACGTTTTCGGTTCCTTTGCAGCTTTCATTGCATATGCTGCGTGCGTCGTGGTGAGCAGTTTAGTCCTCATCTGCTTCATTGCGCCACGGTACGGACAGAAGAACGTTCTCGTCTACATTCTCATCTGCTCAGCTATTGGCTCCCTGTCCGTGTCCTGCGTCAAGGGCCTCGGCCTTGGTATCAAGGAGCTCTTTGGCGGGAAGAGCGTTCTGAAGGAGCCCCTGTTCTGGGCCTTGCTCATGTGCCTGGTGGCCTGCGTCAGCGTGCAGATCAACTACCTGAACAAGGCCTTGGACATCTTTAACACGTCCATTGTCACTCCCATTTACTACGTCACCTTCACCACAGCTGTCATGGGTTGCTCCGCCATCCTCTTTCGTGAGTGGTTAAGCATGACGGCCGACGGGGCGCTGGGCACGGTCAGCGGCTTCCTCACAATCATCCTGGGCATCTTCCTCTTGCATGCCTTCAAGGACATCGCGTTCACGTGGGACAGTCTCCCACTTTTCCTCCGGGCGGGTCATCAGGAATCCGTCTGGGGTCCCCCTTACATGGCCCTGAGGACTGAGGAGACATCCGCTGATGCCAGTGTTCTGCCTTCTCAAAAATCAGGCAGAAAAGGACATTCCTCAGAGTGTTCGGTCTGAAATTACAAAATTCTATGCATTGTATTAATGGTAAAGTTTATGTGCCTTATGAACCATGTCTGTAATATACCAGATATTTACAAAATCAGACTTTCTTGTGAGAATCAAAGACCCTCAGGAAATTAAATGTTGTAAGCTTGTATTAGATGCAGTTATTGTTCTTTGAAAGCTGAAAATTTTGTACCGAGGTAGAATTCACAAAGGCTTTGAACTATTGTGCGTGTTGCCTTTGAGCTCTTCCTGTCGGTACAGACTGAACACAGTGTGTCTTAAAGATTTTTTTCCTTAGTATTAATTTTCATGAATACTGTAAATTAGTCTATAGAAAATTGATGGCGATCACTCAGTTGCACTTGTTAATGTTTTGTTGATTCTGCACATTTATACAATATTTTGTAATGTATGGAAATACCAGATTAACTATTTATACTTTTTCCTCTAACAATGTTATTTATTCAGTTTAATAAATAGTGCAATACTGCTTCCTGGCCATGTGTTAAATGCTCAACAATGGTTACCATGTTCATTTTGTAATCTTATTTTCCAACAGATGCTTTGACCTCAAGTTTTTTTTTTGTTTTAGCTCTGCTGAAACTGCTTATACTTCACTAATTTCACATAGGTTTGAACCAAATACACTGTCTTGTCAGTGTTAATCTTATGGAAGCAACACTGGTGTACTTGCCGGATGTCTTAAAATGTGCCGGGAATGCTTATGGTCTTGGAATGGAACTGAAACTTAATGGTTATTTTTGAAACAGTCATTTTCACTGCCACTAACTTTTACTTCAGTATTATAATAATGCTTTGGTCATTTGAATGTTCAAGTGGACAGCATGAGCTGATGTAATACTGAATCGAGGGCCAGACATTTTAAAAGCTTAAATTTTCACTGTGACTACTGGCTTTGCTGCTATTAATAAAAATAATAAAAGGTGATTGAAGTCTTTAATATCTCATATAAATGATTACTACATTGAGTCATGAACCATAAATTAACAGTGTTACATGGCACCTATATGGCTGAAAGGGTCAGTGAAGAAAAGCACCAAGGGCAAAAGTGGGCATTGGTCTTTAACACAAACATAGAGCTGGGCAAATGAGTGTTTCTGGCCATTTGTAGGTACATGTTCTCTGCAAGGATGACTGAACGCCACGAGTCCCAGCAGCCCGTAGAGGTGAACGTGGCTTGCTGTTCTACAGGCAGTCAAGTGTCCTCCAGTCCAGGCGAGTTGCTTCTGAGCACATGTTGGTGGTTACGATGCTCTGCAAGGCCTTCGCAGCTCCGTGGCCCCCAACAAATCCTCAGTAAAGAAAACTTCACTTTTCTAACCCTTGCAGCTGCTCGAGGCTGATGCAGGATCTAGAAAGTAGGTCCTGCCAAAATGGTCGAAAAAGAGGCACCGGATGATCGCATCTTCACGTTTCCATTCACGCCTCTAGTCAGCGCTCAGAAGAGGTGCGCGTTGGCTGGCTCCATCCGCAGGGCGGTCGCACCTCTGCTAGTCGGACATGGTCTCTGAGAAAGAGCCTCGACTCCGCTGGGTCTGCTCCAGTCTGTTCAGGATGAACTGGCTCGTGTCGATGAAGCGCTCCACGCAATTCACGAAGCACGTCTCCGTCCGGGAGTCCAGTTTAGGGCCAGGCTTGTCCATGCACTTCTCCTACACAAACACAGAGCTGCCTCAGGTCACATTTGCCTCCTGCTGCACCTGCCTGCGTTACAATAACACAAGGCAGTGCGCTTTACACTCACCTCTTGGTAATCAACAGACAGATGAGAGTAACGCATTTCCATTCAGGTCCTTATGACATTTAAATGCTACCTGCAGCACGTTAGTGTGAAGTGCAGGGAAACTGAAGCGCTATAATAATAACGTTGCCACGAATGACACTCATTCTGAAAACTTACCCAGCAGACCTCTGTCATCTGATGGACGAGCTGCTGAAACCGCTGCTTTTGAGATTCTACTTCTATAAACTGCTGAAGCTGGGGGTCTGCAGCCACTCCCTGTCCGTCCATTTTCACACCGAGCACTTAAACGCCCAAATTCAAGCAGAAATCGCTGCTTTCTGACCTTCACGTGTCAGCCACAGCCGGTGGGCTTCGGGCGCTCGGAAAGTATGCCGGAAGTGAAAGTGGCGTAGACCAATCATGTGTCTATACGTCTGTTCAAGCGGAAGTTTTTTTTGTCCAATGGTATGCCTTTTCTCTCTTGCTGGTGGGTATGATGCAGACCAATCATGTACCGCTTCTCTTACCGGAAGCGAATATAGACAAAAATACCCTCTAAACTACAGCTAAATCCCGGGGGAAAAGTTTGAGTGCTGCATCAGAAATGTTTTTTCTTTTGTTTTTAACAAATAAGGTTAAAGAAACACTTTTGACATTACACATTACATTATTATACAATGTAATGCACAAATTGTATTTTCTCAGACTGATGTACATCGCTTTTGAGAAGACTTTCAGACAGTAACTTGAGAGTTACTGTAAATATTTTTAAGGATGTAATATATAAGATCATTGGAGTGACTTATCCTTTATTACTCTTCATTCATTCATTCATATAGGCTACTTCCCTCTCTGACTACATTCATTAGTTCTTTCATTGTTTATTTAATAATAAAAATAATAAAAAATCTAAGAAACTAAATGGTTGTTTTGTGTGCAATGTTGTGGTAATTCCCATGAGACGGTAACGTGTTTTTTGTAACGACAGCTGCGCTTTGGATAATAAATAAGAAGTGAGAGATACCAGACGCCGGCCCTTTGAAACAAAACTGCTCTTCCCGCTTGGTGGCTTCACGCACAAAAGTTCCAAAAGCAAAAGCACAAAGGTTCTCAGTTCTGGCTTCCCCTTTCACTCAGAACTGCTGAATCCCTGTCTACATTTAAGAAGGGTCTTAAAACACACCTCCTTTGGACTCACTTCTCCGACGGTCTCTTAAGTTCATGTAATATGTAAATGTTCATGCACTATAAGTTACTTTGAGATCATAACTGTTGAATGAACTTTCACGCAGCTACTGGTGTAATGTAGATGTTTAATTAAAAAAATATTAGGACTGTGATTAGGAATTGTTGATATTCCAATAAAGTTTTATGCAGCTGCATGATGTACACTGGTTCATGGTGGAAAGTAACTGCTTTAGCATCACGTGTCTGCATCTAAGTCTCTCTTTCCGCTAATATAATAATGTACTCGTATTTTCTATGAGATGTATTTCGCTTTGGAAAAAAGTGTCTGCTAAATGAATAAATGTAAATGTATTTGATAACGTAGCCTAAGGAGCTAATAAGTGGACAAGAAGAGGTACCTGTCAAGTATGGCTGAGACCGTGACCATTTAGCTATTACTCAATGGTGACGTACACTGGGAAAGTGCATTTAAAACGAAATGCAAGTTATTTTGAACATTTCAGATTATTTTTACTGTGAAAAAACATCTGTTTCTGATGTTGTATGTGCATTATGATTAGGCAGCGAATCAAACATTAACAAGTACATCTCAGTGTTTCACAAAGCAGTACTGATATATACCTCTACTGTATTTCCCTCAAAACGCCTTCTACAGTCGTAAAATATAGTGCATCACCTTGAAGCAGGAGAAAGATCCGAAAAGCACCGCTTAAAGCAGCTGTGAAGTTCATCAGGGCCAAAAATTAAGGATGCGTTTCGTCTGCTGAAGATGAGACTGAAGGCAAAAAGTCCCCAAAACGAACAGGAACTGATGGTTGTGGTTCGAACCTCGCGGAGCATCACCTGGGAAGGTACCCAGCGTTCCCCTGTGTCTACTGCTCGCAGGCTTGAGAAGTCATCGGGTGCAAAGGACTTGCAACGAAGTGCTAAACGTGACAGCTTTGTTTAGCATTATGTCAGTTTGTCTGACTTTTGGTCCCCAAAAGTGGGGGTACTATGTATAAAAAAGCTGTAATCCTTACACATTCACCTGACACAGAGATAAACACACAAAAAAATATATATATCTCTGTCCAAGTACTTACAGGCCGCACTGCCATGGACCGAATAGTAAGAATCTAGAAAAGAGGAAGTAAAAATTGGCCCTGCGTTATGTACTGTTCATCTACCTGTGTCTTGTGCAAAATATATATATGCCATGTTTATATTTACATTTATTAATCTGGTAAACATTTTTCAGCTGAGTAAAGAAAAGTGCAGATATAAATACAAGCTGAAATTCAAGTTGTGTGCAATTACATTAAATTATCTCATCCACGGTGCCCTAACAGCGAATATTTAAAAAAAAAAAAATCAATGTTCTCCAATAATAGTACACATACCTATGTGATGACTGAAGTTTATCACACATTTATTGTACATCTTTAAAACACACAAGTATTTACAATCCAACAATGTTTTTGTTTAATCCATGCAGTTCAATAATTTAAAAAAAATACAGTAAAGACCTCCATAATACCTTCAAAAGCCATAAACTGAAAGAGACGAGTTTCATTTTACTTTGAAAGATAATGAGAAGAAACAAAAAGTTTAAACCTGAAACAGCTTTAGAGAAAGAAATCAACTAACCCCCTCTTTTAAATTTACTTCACACAATTTTTCAAGTTGACATATTAACAAAATTTTTCTTAATGTTAAATTTGTGTGTTGAATTTTCACAGTTGGCGGTTTTCGAAGTTCCTGTAAATCTGGACATTTCAATGTACCTGTCACCATTCCGAATGCACAGCACAATAAAGCACAAAGTAATAACTACATTGGCTTCCACATTCACACACTCACCCATTTTACATACCCTCTCCACCCTTTCACATTTACTACAGTATGGCCTTGAGATATTGAGTTTATTGAATATGGTTTGAGATAACATGCCAAAAAAGAGGAATTCTCACCCTAGGCATGTATTTATGGAAATGACAGATACAAGGACTTGTAACTGGTGTCTGTTGTTTCAGAACTTTGTCAGGGTTTTTTTACCAGCTCTTTTACAAGATCATCCTTAGACACCAAGTGTTTTCCTCTGAGTAGTAACTGTCAGCTGATGCAGGTTTAATTTCCCTCCTCCTGCAGTTCATACAGAAGATCTTGAATAGTGAGCACAAGGTCTTGAAATGTTGGTCGCTCTTCTGGTTTCTATAAAACACACAAATGTTAGAAAGTTGAGACACTAAAATGTTATGGATAAATATTAACTTTTAGATTAAAAGTGATAATTATAAACACACACACACTCTGTCTACAACTGCTTGTTCTGAGCAGGGTCACGGCGAGCCAGAGCCTAACCCAGCAACACAGGGCACAAGGCTGAGGGGACACACCCTGGATGGGACGCCAGTCTGCCGCAAGGCACCCCAAGCGGGACTCGAACCCCAGACCCACCACAGAGCAGGTCCCGGCCAAACCCGCTACACTACGGCACCCCCCAATTATTATAAACAGATTATTATAGTTTTAATTAATATTTACACACAGAATTCATATTTATATAAAGACTGGGGACAGCTGGTAGTGTAATGGTTAGAGCTGCTGCCTAACCTATCCAAAGGTTGCAGGTTTGAATCCCACCTCCTGCTATAGTACCCTTGAGCAAGGTACTTACCCTAAATTGCTCCAGTAAAATTATCCAGTTGTATAAATGGGTCAATAATTGTCGGTATCTTAACATTGTAAGTCATTTTGGAGAAAAAACATTATCTAGATGAATAAAAGCACATTTAGAAAATGCCAAGACAGAGCCAGGTTTGAAAGTCGCCAGTACTTACATCATGCCAAGAGTTTGTCATGATGGAATAAATCCTCTCATTAGCCAGCTGGGGGCGATAGAGGCGAAATCCAGCCGACACCTTGTCCACTATCTCAGTGTTGCTTAGGCGCTCATAAGGCATCCTGCCCAAGGTGTACACCTCCCACATCAGCACCCCTGTGAGGGTTACAAAAATCAGACTAGTTCTCAAGCACAACTGGAGTCTTAACAGCAATCAACTGGGCTTGTTACCTAGTGTTGTACCTTTGAGAAAGGGACGATCTGAATGTCCTCAGATTTAGCTTTAATTATTGTAAATGATGCAAATTCTTACATAGATGCAGTCTTAGCAATGACACAAAGACTATGACAGTAATGATGACAACTGCAATATTTCATGAGCTGCCTTCTTGCTCTCAACAGGGGCAGCTGATGCGACTGAAACAGACCAAAAGCCCAGATGTCAGACTTGCTGCTGAATCTGCTGTAGAGGAGAACCTCCGGAGGGGACCAGCGTACGGGGAACTTGGAGCCCACGGAGCTGGTGTACTCATCATCCAAAACGTACCTGAAAGACAGGGTAAGAGAACCAAATGAACTTTTAACACGAGCCCTCGTGTTTATGGTGTGTTGTTCTTGATATCCTCATTTAAGAAGGGCATGTGTAAGAGACTGAAAGTGTGTCCTACCTCGACAATCCAAAGTCTGTGACTTTAACGGTCCCGTTCGAAGCCACCAGGCAGTTCCTTGCAGCCTGAACACAGAAGGTGGATTTAACCTGCCGTTCCATTCAGCTTTGGTGCTGAATTTTCCCCACTTGAACATTTTAATGGATAATTGTGAGTCATGAGTAAATGACAGAACACAAGAGCACCCCTGTCCCACCTGTAATTTGCTTTGCTGAGTCGGGGGGGTGCAAAATCTTACCAGATCTCTGTGGATGAACTGCTGAGATTCCAAGTAGGCCATTCCCTCGCTCACATCCTTGCACATCTCCAGGAGCTGAATGGCGGATGGGTGTTTCAGAGTGTCACGCAGGTAGTTGAGCAGGCAGCCATTGGAGAGGAATTCCGTCACAATGTAGATGGGCCTCTGTTTGGTGCAGACGCCATACAGCTGCACCAGGTTTTCATGGAAGAGTTTCCTAGTTGAGCCAGGGACAGAAATGTTTAATCGCTCAGTGTGTCCTTCACTTGCTGACAACTCTTTTGGACATGACAGCTGTGAGAATCACCCACACCCGACACTTACATCATGACTTTGGCCTCATCGATGAAATCATCCTCTGACATGGAGCCCTCTTTGATCATTTTGATGGCCACATCATGCTGCCCCTGCCACTTCCCATACTTCACCACACCAAACTGACCGGTGCCAAGCTCCTTGATAAAGGTCAGGTCTCGGGGGTCAATCTCCCAGACACCTGAGCCCAGAGAGCAGACAGAACTGTGATGGTAAGGAAGCTGGGCCTCCGCGAACATGTAGATGAAGAGAAGAAGAACTTCCTAATTTGGCAGCAAAACAGAAGGGACCAGTGAACACTCACCATAGCCCAAGCCAGCAGTTGATGGTGCATTCTTCACTTCATTTGAAACAATATGCTTTAGTCTACTGACCAAACCTTAGATTAAGACATACAGATGCAAAGATTATTCCAACAGTCCATTAATAAGAAAATATTTCTTTGGTTCAGAATTGGTAGTTACCAAAGGTGATTATTGAAATTGACTGTCTTTGTCATCTTAATGGTGCTTATCCTCCAGTCACCCAGAAATTCGTTTTTGTCCACTCTACAGGACATATAGAAATGCTTTTGAGTCCTAGTTCACTTTATAAGAGACAT
The DNA here is from genome assembly GCF_900964775.1 of Scleropages formosus. Lineage (NCBI taxonomy): Eukaryota > Metazoa > Chordata > Actinopteri > Osteoglossiformes > Osteoglossidae > Scleropages > Scleropages formosus. The sequence goes on along the minus strand of NC_041819.1, from coordinate 19,086,595 downwards.
TTATGACAAATAGGGCAGCAGGGAGCACAGAGGTTAAAGCTGCCACCATGCACTCAAAAGACTTGAGCTCAAATCTTCCATTGTAAAGCTGCTTTGGAGTACTAGCTGAGTAAATAAATGTAAATGATACCATGTTTGGGGTGGAATTTCACCAACTTCTGAAAATAAATCTAAAAACCTTTTTTCGGTTGGTCTCAGGGGATTATTCAAAAGTTTCATACACGTGGGCAAATTTCCGTAGGCAATATACACTAAAACATCGAGTATCATCTGTAAATGAATATTAGTGCTACACTGGATAGGGGGATGTCCCCCAGTCCAGCGTGTGGGGGCACCTGCAGCATTGTGCTGATGATAGTTGATGAGTTCATTAATGGTGGAGAAGTTGTGCTTCTCTGCCAGGTAGTACTGCCCTTGGGGAGTGGTGCAGATGTTGTAGTGCCTGCAGGCGCCCATGGTGTCCCTTGGAGAGCACAAGATACGGTTATGAAGCCAATGCATTCCACCTTCAGGACAGCCTGTCTCAGTGAAGTGGACACTCTGAATTACTCATAGTGTGTCTATGTGTGAGTGTGTGTGCGAGTGTGTGTGTTACATTGATCTGCTGTATAAATGAGTAAATGATTGTTGGGAATTTACGGTAGTGTATGTAACAGTATAAGTCACCTTGGATAAAGCTGGTTGTTTGTGGTTTGATGATTGCTGCATAGCATAGGTAGATGCTACGCAGTATTCATTGTACTTGGCTTTGGAGAAAAGTGTTTGCTAAATAAATAAATGTAAATTTAAGTGGTCTTCAATTTGCTGTTTTCTTCTTTTTTTCAACAAGATGTGCGGTTGGGGCTGGAAACGGAGCAACAGCCAGTTCCAGCCCAGGAAACAAATTTAGGTTTTGCATGAAAGAAATTTACATTTTCATTCCAGGGCCAGGCCACATTTCTGCTTTTGTCTGGTGATAATTTTCAGTTCTTACTTTTGGAACACTTAATATGTACAATTTTTTTGTTTCAGTACCTAATATTTAACTCTTTTATTAGATCGTCTGGCACCTTGAGTGCAGAATTACTCAACACTTACCCCAAACCCTTGGTGAATAGTGAGACTGTGTACTTCCCAGCTTTGCTCGAGTCCCGAACCAAGAACCCTCCATCCTTGTTCTGTGAGGACAGAAATAAAAATTGTCTCTTCATGTGGATCTGTAGTTTTCTGTTTTTAAATAGAACTACAATGAAACAGGCAAACACAGTCTATATTAGTGTGTCATTACACAACACCAGTCATAGGTTTGAGTACATGTGGAAATAATACTTGTATGGGATAAACTGGTCGGGTGAGTGGGGCAGCGGCAGCTGGCATAGTGGTTTGAGCTACCACCTGAAACTAAGTTCAAATCTCACCTCCTGCTGTAGTACCCTTGAGCAAGTTACTTACACTGAATTGCTGTAGTAAAAAAATCCCTAGTGTATGAATGGACAAGTCACAGGTAACTTATATAAGTGAGGTACATTTTGAGCAGCTGTAGCAGGTCACATGGAGAAAAGCATTTCAAATAAATGAATATAGTGGTGCTTGAAAGTTTATGAACCCTTTAGAGGCACGTAATAGTCCAGGAGGTCACAAAGAAACCCAGGGTAACGTCTAAGGAACTAAAGGCCTCTCTTGCATTGGTTAATGTCAGTGCTCATGAGTCCACCATCAGGGGAACACTGAACAACAATAGTGTACATGGCAGGGTTGCAAGGAGAAAGCCACTGCTCTCCACAAAGAACATTGCTGCGAATCTACAGTTTGCTAAAGACCACATGGATAAGCCAGAAAGCTATTGGAAGAATGTTCTGTGGATGGATGAGGCCAAAGTAGAACTGAGATGTGTTATATTTGGCAAAAGACAAACAATGCATTCCAGAATAAGAACCTTATCCCATCTGTGAAACATGGTGGTGGCAGTATCATGGTTTGGGCTGATTTGCTGCTTCTGGACCAGGACAGCTTGCCATCATTGATGGCACTATGAATTCTGAATTGTACCATCAAAATCTACAGGGAAATATCAGGGTATACGTTTGTGAACTGAAACGCAAGAGAAAGTGGGTCATGCAGCAAGACAATGACCCTAAACACACATGCCGTTCTACTGAAAAACAGTTAAAGCGGAACAAAGTTAATGCTTTGGAATGGCTGAGTTAAAGTGCTTACCTTAATCCTATAGAAATGTTGCGGAAGGACCTGAAGCGGCCAGTTCATGCAAGGAAGCTCACTAACATCCCTGAGTTGAAGTTGTTGTGTAAGGAAGAATGGGCTGAAATTCCTCCAAGCCAATGTGCAGGACTGATTAACAGTTACTGGAAATGTTTAGCTGCAGTTATTGCTGCACAAGGGGTCAAACCAGTGATTGAAGGCAAAGGTTCACATACTATTGCCACACACAGATATGTAATATTGGATCATTTTGCTCAAAAAATAAATGAACAAGTATGAAGTTTTTGTCTCATTTGTCTAATTGTGTTCTCTTTATCTAGTTTAAGGACCTGCATGAAAATCTGATCATGTTTCAGGTCATATTTATACAGAAATAGGGAGAATTCTAAAGGGTTCACAACTTTCAAGCACCATTATAAATGTAAGAGTGAAAGCAAAGCAACACACAAGTGTTCTGTCTCTCTGGGATGGGATGTGGGGTTAATTTCCTGCTCAAACTTATTAATCAAATGCCTTCGGGGAAGAAAAAAGTAGATTCCAATAAATGGACTTTTGACCGCTGCTGCTGCTGCACACCCAGTGTTTCACAGAGCGGTACAGAAATGTGGATGTGGGATTTGTGTTTTTCATCAAAGCAGAACCCATGTTGAGCGCAGAATTTTTCCTTTAGCAGAACAGTGAAGCAGAAGGTTGTGTTTTGTAATGACCGAGCCCTACTGACGCTGACTCAGGACAGATGCTGGGACCGACCAATTCCAGAGAGGGGATGGACATGCCATCAGAGGTGTTTTCTCACCTCTGCCTTCAGGAGATTCTCTGCTTGGCTGCGGTTCATATTCTTGCAATACCAACTGCAGAGGGAACAATAAGCTTTCAATAGCAAGGCCAGATGTCACGGATTCCAGGCTCCACTGTGAGTCATGTGACAGGATCTTTATTCTTCCTCACCCCTGATCTGAAGATTTCAGTGCAAGTGAATTTTTTTTAAAAAAATGTTTGTATCTCATCACTATCTTGGTTTCTGACGTCACCGTCATACCAAGTTGTTTTTGTGTTCTCTAGTATAAAGATTTTGTACATGGCTTTAGTCTTCTCTGAAATTGAAAGAAGCAATTAAGACACAACTATGTGTCTAGTACACCTCAATTGTTTTTAAAAAAGTTGTATTTAGTATTTTAATTTTAATTAAAATTCAATGTTCTCTAGATCTTCAAACTCTTTAGGTCTGACATCTTCCTTATCTGTTGATGGTTGCTGTGGAAACACTAATCTGTGATTCATCTGAATTTGTTACTCACTCATATTTTTCAAGTCCATTTCCAGCTTCAACAACGTAGTTACTAGGAATGTATCCCTCCTTGCTGGAGAAAAAACAAAAAAGTATATTTTTAACAGCAGAAAAAAATTTGAAAAATTCCTTCAAACAATTAAATATATACATCATACAAACGTTATTCCAACAATTGATCTAATTTCTCAACAGAAAGGGGTAAGTGTTACTTGACTGAACTGCCACACAAGTAATAGAATTTATTAACAAAGAGGACAAAAAAAATCCTGAAAACAGAATGTGAAAAATTAGAATCGAACAGAATTGAATAGAATAGACAAATGACGAAAGACAGTTATTAGTGATCAGGTTATGAATTTGTGATATGTGTCATATTCTGCTTCCCCTCTTTTAACTTTGTCCTCTGGTATTTGTTACTTTACTTTCTAAGAAAAAACGGACCGGAGCAAGTGATGTGTACAGCATTTTGCAGAATATGCAGCAGATGAGTGTAGGAACAGTTAAAGTAACAGTGAAAAGTTTGGCCCAGTGAATACAACTTACTGGAAACTAGTTGTATTCTCAGGGAATTTGGTTAATCCATTTGATTAGGAAATGAGCCCATTTGTCTGGCAAACTCTTCCTAGAAGTGTAGGACACGTGGGCTGCTTTGCTTTTACTCTCCTGTCCAGTTCATCCCATGCAAATATTGCCCAAGAGTACTCAAACTTTTGACTGGTACTATACAGTACACAAGTACTGTATAGGAACTCCACTTTCCGCCTAACAGATGCAATGGTTTCTGTCCCTCAGGCCAGTCATATCTATCTGTCCCCTGAATATATTGCGTTCACATGTTTAACGTGTGCCGAAAATGCCCCCTTAAACATGACGGACAATTCATTAACCACGACAGGAAATCAATAATGCTACATATGTGTACATTTGCTGCAGTTACTATACAGCAGCAGGATTTTATGCATATAGCTTAGTGGGATGGCAGTAGGTATATAGGTTAAGGACATAGACCTGTAACCTGAAGGGCACTGGTTTGAATCCCACATAAAAAAAAAAAAACAAGCAAATGGCTCTCTCACCCATTTTTGTCCCTGGCTCTCCACCAATGAACATCGTGCTTTTCAAGGATGGTGTACTCCTCACCCCTCCTCAGCTCAAGGTCCTGATCAGACACAGGCGTGTATTCATACTCCGCGATGACGGTTATTAGTGACGATGTGGTGGGCTGAGGGCGTGGGGGCTGTGGTGGAATTGCCCTCGTTTCCTACAGCAGCGAGTAAAATCACAGGTGATGCTGTTTTACACGACCTACGCTGACCTTGTAAAACAATAATACATCGCAGCAGAGACAAGGCAAACCTCTTCAGGGGTTGGTGGCAGGGGCTTCCTGGATTTACGGCGAGAACCCTTGCTGAAAAACCCTAAGGAGGGGCGAAAAGACATGTCAGTCATCAAAACTCTCAGACTGAGCTGTTTGACTTGTTTGGCTGGCCAACTATGAAACCTCCATGATACCCTCCGCCTAAGGGCTACACTTTGGTCCCAGTTCCTTTTCATTGCCTTCTACTAGGTCCTTTTTAACACTCTCCACCACAGCTGAAGTGTGTGGAGCTGTTGGGATCTGAACTCGCTACAGATATCCACAACTGTTGAGCTCCAGTGCTCCAAAGTGGTGCTCACCCCCATTCTTAGTCTCCAGCACTTGGCAGCCCAGAGCCTGTTTGACCTCCTGCTGGCAGCACTGCCACATACCGTCAACCCAGAAGCACGGGTGATACTTCTGAGCCAGGTCCTTGTTGAAGCTCACCACTGGAACCAGAGAAGTGGGGGAGGAAATTTGCATCGAAACAGGAGCAGATGTGCGAGCCCTTTCACGGGCACCTTTTTTGCATGGCTCTGGAGTATTTGCATGCGAGCCTCTAGCTAGAGCAGGTTCGCAGAGCTTACTGCCACTCTGAATTGCTTCTCCTTGTGACATCCCTTCGTTTTAGATTAGCACCCTGCACAGCTCAAAACAGGAAAAGCCACGAACCGTGCTTCAGCTTGTGAATCCACTGCCGTCGGACATCATCGCTCTTTGCAAAGATGTACAGAGGGCCCTCATCGTAGATGATCTGTTGGGGAGAAGAGGGGATGGGGTGATTTTTTATTTGTTTTTTTTTCCTTGAAACATGGTGACATCTCATGGTTTACTGTCATGCTCCTTCCTGGTTTCTCAAAAGTTTCCCAAGACAAGTTTTTCTTTTTTTTTTCTTTTTTTAAAAAAGGAAGTACAGTTGACCAGGAAGGAAGTGCTGCATCCCTCAGTGTTGATACTGTCATTACAAGTGGTGGGCTGCAGAAACGGCTGGGTAGCTGCGCGGCAATGAAAACGATGACGAGACAAAATACGGCAAGGTTTGGCGATTCGCAACGCGAACCGCGAAGAAAAGGACAAACATAATTAATCGCGCATCTCAGTCCTCCATGGGATTACAGGGAATAAAAAAGTGTCTTTCTACAGGAGTGTAGAAGGAGAGCATGCAAATCCCTTTATTTCCTTCAGTTGTACGGTGGAGACGAAAGGGACACTCGATCAGAAGAGTTCCACTGCTAAGGAAGTATTTCACGGTAAAGGCTATGGCTGAGCCCTGATGGTGCTGTAATGCAGAGCTGGTCTCCTGGGAGCATTAATACAGCAGTGCCATGGCAATGTGAGGCCTGCAGCTTGATTTCATATTTACATTTATTAACTTACTTGACACTTTTCTCTAAAGGAACTTACAGTGTTATGGTTACAATTACTTCCCCATTTACTATATACAGCTGGGTAATTCTACTGGAGCAATTTAGGGTAAGTACCTCACTCAAGTGCACTATAGCTGAAGGTGGGAATCAAACCTATAACCGTTGGGCCCAAAGGCATCAGTGCTAACCACTACACTACACTACCAGCTGCTCCATAGTCAAGATGAACTAATTTCGCTTCCCAATTTTTTTTTTTGTTAGCTTCGCTTTCAGCTCGTCAAGACAGGGATCAACGAGTCTTAAGGCTTTTTTTTCCGCTCAAGTTTGGGTCGGCGGTCTTCGGGCATCGTAACTGCAGCTTTTTCCAAGAGAGCAGCTGAGAGGACAGACGGGCTCACCAGGCTGATGATCTTGGGGGCTCTCATTTTGGCATTTAAAAAAGAAAGTACTGAGATTCACAAAACAAGACTGCATTGATTAGGAAGATAAATGACAGTTATCAGGTTTAGGTTCCCCCATGGTGTGTGAGTGACAAAGAGAGAGTGTGTTTCACTGATGTAGGGGTGAGTGACCCAATGTAAGTAGTGTGTCTAGCAGTGTAAGTTACTGCGGTAAATAAGGTGTGTGGGCTGATAACACTACATAGTATCCGTTGGAAGTCGCTTTGGAGAAAAGCGTCTGCTAAGCGAATAAATGTAAATGTAATGTAATGTATCAGTCACCAGCCTCTAAATGCGGAAGGGAGGAAGTTAAGAATGAGCTCATCTGAGCAACTGAATCGCAAAGGTGTCAAAGAGAGAGGGAAACAAATAAACAGTGACATGGGACGTGACATCCTGCTTGTAATTTCCATCTTTGCCTTTGGTGTGGCTCGATATCAAGAACCATTTGCTCTCAGAGGACTGAAAGATGTGCTTCTGATACTGACAGTGAACGTGCTGCTGTGACCTCTTGCAAGATTCAGTTCCATCAAAACTGAGTTGCCCCATTACGTACAGCATTAACACCATTTTTACTGGGCCTTCACGTAGCACATTCTGCATGTTTGCAGAATAATAAAAGAATATAATCCTTTGTAAGATACAGCTTTATTTGCAGGCAGCTATTAGGTCCTTTCCATGAATTGCTGCGGTACGATTTATTCTCTCGCACAAGTGGGAAAAGTGCAAGTAGCTTACTATAAAACCAGGCATTAAAAGTTGTTCTGAAGAAAAGCATCAAATTTCTTATTATTATTAATAATAATAATAACACACACACACATCATTTGAGCCGCTTGTCCCATATGGGGTCGCGGGGAGCCGGAGCCAAACCCGGCAACACAGGGCGTAAGGCTAGAGGGGGAGGGGACATACCCAGGACGGGGTGCTAGTCCGTCACAAGGCACCCCAAGCGGGATTCGAACCCCAGACCCACCGGAGAGCAGGACCCGGTCCAACCCACTGCGCCCCCCTAATAATAATAATAATAATGATAATAATAATGTTAAGACTTATAGAAGTAACATAGCCTGAGGTTTGTCAGTTCTCCCACAGTGGTAGAGGATGTGTCATTTATGCAGTTCCTTAAGCAGTAGGTTGTGTGTTTCTAACCCAAGGTTCTAGACCCAGAATTCCTTGCTGCCGCTCACCTGAAAAGGATACTGTCTCTCGGCAGGCGCATTGTCCTCAGGATGCACCGTCTCCACGCACTTGATCTTCTCTACATCAACCGAGCCCTTCAAGCTTTTCCGTTTCTGTGTAGACAGGGGAGCGGTGACAGACAACGGAGCCGTGTGATCGTCGGCCACAGACGATCATCATTAACTTTTTAATAATAACACATTTCCGCTGCTTTTAATCCCTGAAATTGATAGCAGCTAGATGCGAAATTTGGAGACAGCGCAGAGCAGGTCCTGTTCAATTTTTAACACGCACAATAATCCTTCGTACAACTTGAACTGTGACACTCAACAGCCTCCACGCTTCAGCGAGCCATGGTTCAAGCTGTGCACGTACCCCTTTCTCAGCATCGTAATCATAGTACGATATCTTGTCCTGCGTCAGAACGAACAGCCGTTCCTTGAAGTTCAGCGGTGAGGTTTTCTTCTTCTGCTGGGACCGTTTTATAAAGATTTCTTCCAGGATGCTTTCTGACATTGTCCGGCTTTGGCTCTACCTGGGCACAGATGACAGACTGCCGCTTTACTGGAACGAGAGCATGACTGAAGATCTCATCTTGCTTTGGTTCACAAAGCTTCCTGCAGTTAGTATCAAACACAGCCCAGGAAGATTTCCTGTCCAACAACAACTAGTCATCAAGTTCAATACTAATTTGCTTGTCAAATCATTTTCAAGTTCTCCTCCTTTACCATTTGCACACACACACACACACACACACACACACATATATATACATACATACATACATATATGTGTGTGTGTCATTTTCGTATTTCAGACTGAGAACTTTACTCCAGTAAAATGTACAGCATTATATACCCTACACATTCAGTACAGACATCATGCATACGTGACCTCTTAAAGCAGGGATTCTTAACATTTTTACCATCTCACCTCGCCCGTAAGTGACATTAATGTTTACACCTCCTGTCCTTCCCCAAATTAATCAGTGAACCAACTGCGGTCCATTTTCTGACTTAAAGTTTTGTTTTATAATATTTCATAGGATTAGTTTTGTTTCACAGATGTCGTATATGTAGGGTTTTAACGACATAAGCCCTTTAAGATCTGCGAATTACACAAACACACACACACAGAGTCCGTAATCATTTGTTTGTATCTCTGATTTGTATCATCACAGTGAAGACACTTAAAAAAAAAAAAAAAAAAAAAAAAAACGACCAACGCTATACGTACTTTGCCAAAAACTAGTGTCTTTGCTCATTCTGAGAGCTGTAGATGTGATGCTCTCTGCCCGGCTATCCTTACCTAATGATCATCAGATTTCAGCAGTGGCACCACATCCGCAGAGAAGGTGGCTGTGAAACTGCGAAACAAGAGACCTGGGTCAAGTTTCAGAAATATAACCTCATGATCTGCTTTCCTTCACCTGCCATTAGCTTCCACCAACATCTCCGTACATTTGAGGAGCCACTTTTGTCTCACATACTGTGTTCTTTTACCATGCTTCCACGTTACGTCTCAAGGTATAAAACACTTTAAAACTCTTCCGCTCGATTGCTGTTGAGGCCACGCTTTGGCTGCATTATTTTTTGGAAGCGCAACCAGATAGATATTTCTTATTATATATATCCCATATAAGGAGGGGGGGGGCGCAGTGGGTTGGACCACAGTCCTGCTCTCCGGTGGGTCTGCGGTTCGAGTCTTGCTTGGGGTGCCTTGTGATGGACTGGCGTCCCGTCCTGGGTGTGTCCCCTCCCTCTCCGGCCTTACGCCCTGTGTTACCGGGTTGGCTCCCGTTCCCCGTGACCCCGTATGGGACAAGCTGTTCTGATAGTGTGTGTGTGTATCACATATATTAGATGTTTCTACATCTCCGTTCGTCTTCAATCAGCCTCTTGTGGGGAGGTTTGTGGTTCTGTTTCAACGTGAAGGGCTTCAAATTTGAATAACACAATGCCATGTAAATATATGTTATTTCAAGCGGCAGCAACATATGTCTTTTCACACTTATGAAATACTGCAACCCCTATTTTCGGTGAATGGAAGCGCTGTGTTAATATGTTACGTTTCATTAATTCATTTAGCAGATGCTTTTCTCCAAAGCAACTTACAGGGTTAAGGTTACAGTTATTTACCCACTTATAGAGCTGGGTAATTTTACTGGAGCAATTTAGGGTAAGTACCTTGCTCAGGTCGCTACAGCTGGAGGTGGGGATCAAATCTGCGAAATCTGGATCCAAAGGCAGCAACTCAAGCACTACGCCACCAACTGTGCCTGTGAGGATTAGGGTTTTAATCCTCTTTAGCACACTTTATTTAATTGCACACTTTTATAATTTGTTGCGCTTATTGCACTTTTAAGTAGCCAATTGTCAATGACTATGTGTGTGGTGTGCTTGTATTTATTTATTGTATTATTTATTCACTTTATTTTAAGTTTAGTTTAGTGTAGTGTAGGTTCGTTTGATGTGTGGGTGTTTGTTAATTTTTTTAAATTTGTATATGTGTTTATATCATTTACCTGTTTCACTAAAATGTTAGTAGGGGGAACGTGTGGCGAAAAGGAAAACACCCAAGAACGGTAGGTAAGGTGTACGGTAACACCCTGGGAACAGGACAGGGGATCGCCCCTCATGAGCGGTGGAGTTACCGGGTAAATTCCTGTCAATTATTTATGGTTTTAAGCCAGAGGTATGTTTAAGGTATGTCTTTAGTGTTTTAAAGGTTCTGTCGTGCAGTTTCTATATTAGTTGGCCTTATTGGTTTTTATAGTTTTATTTTACATTTTACTGCTGGTACGACAGTTTTTAGGATTTATTTACTGAATGAAGATTTTAATCATCGGAAATGATGAACGGAGAAATAATAATGAAAAAAAGTTTTTTCGAGCATTTCATTCCCCACATCGAGATCATCGAGAAACCCAACAATGTTTAACTGCTCACGTACTCTCGGTCGCAGGAAAAAGTTCAGGTTCTTCAAACAAATATGAGGCTCAGTTAATGATTAAAAGGCTCCAATAATGGCAGGACTGTTCTCTTTTGTATGCGAGTGAAACCAGCATAAATATTAGCATCTTTCTGTGAAACCCCCCCCTCCCCGACATGATCGTTTGGCTCAACCCCTTCGACGGTTTTCAGGAATGACCATGTGGTGTTTGCCACTCAGACTCACCCCACCAGCACGGAGTGGAGGTGAAATTCACAGAAAGAATCTAGGCTGACATTTCTGGAATATTTCAGGGCTCTCGGAAATTGCAGGTCTCAGAGCAACTAAAACACTGCGTTAATTTAAACGAGATACAGAGGCCCGTTCAAGGGTAAAACATCGGACCGTAGTGCACATTTTCGATATTACATCACAGAAGCACAGGACAGTTTTAAGATTTTTATTCATCACACTGAAAAATAGACTAAATTCATAATTTGTGAAACTGTAAGCTATATCATGTACTACTTTTAATATAGATAGATAGATAGATAGAGAGATAGATAGATAGATAGATAGATAGATAGATAGATAGATAGATCCCACAAGGGAAATTCTTATGTTACAGCAGCAGAATACAAGTCTGAAAATACTTGCAATATAAAAAATATAAAAACAAGTGGAAAAATACAAGATAAAAATATGTACAATTATAATTATTATCGTAATATTACAATATCGGAAACGATTGTCAACGCTGCAGCCTTCTCACTACAGTGTTCCATTCCTGTGTCAGTGAAGAGCTGTGAACAGTCACTCCACGTGCAAAAAGATCCTTTTCCTCTTACAGTCAACGAAACACGGTGACATAAAGTGTCGGTCAAAAGTTTGAGTACACCCGAGCACACTGGGCAGCGCTTCCATGGGATGGACTGGAGAGAAGAGCAAAAGCAAAGCGACCCTCCGGGGTCCTACATCTCTGGGAACTGCTGCGGAAGAGCTGGGAAGACACGGCGCCTCATTTCTCGTTTAACCGTTTAATCATGCTTTTCTCGATGATCGTTTCATCAAAATATGATTTATGTATAAACAAAACTTGGCTGCTGAAAGCAGCACTTTGCCATAGAGGACAAATCATCTCTGGAATCTCTGTGGTGAAGCTGTGTAAACTGTTACAAAACCTCTGAAGGAACTTCCTCCTTCTTTTGCATGTCCTCCACACACACACACACAGAGCTGCACATTTTGCCCATACACCCCTCACTGACCTCTTCTCCAGGCGCCCAGCTCCAGCACGGCCATCCACCCCGCAGCTCCCGGCTCCAAGGTCTCACCTGTCTCCGCGCTCCAGCGAGACGAGCTCAAGCCGTCTATGTAAAGTCCCTCAAAACACGTGTTTCCTGCTGCTGGCAGCTGCTGATAATGAGCTGCTTGCCACACACCACCAATGTATCTTTTCACACCCAAGTTAGAGCAGTGTCTACTTTCTTCCTGTTGAATTTACAATTTAAAGCAGCATTATTGAAATAGATACGACACCACACCCGTCCATCCAACGTCTACAGTTGCAGCAAACCAGAGCTTAGGGTGCAGGGCCAAGGGTGTTGGAGACACACCCAGGATGGGACGCCAGTCCACTGCAAGGCGCCCCAAGCAGAGCTCGAACCCCAGACCCACCACACAGGAGGCCCAGGCCAAACCGGCTGTGCCGCTGCACCCCCCGACATCCGTTCGTCCATCCGTTTTCGATAACTGCTTGTCCTGATCAAGGTCGCGGTGATCTGGAGCCTATATTGGAAGCGTCGGGTGCAAGGATGGGATCGAAAACATCGCGGAGAGAACGCCAGTCCATCGCAGGATAAATGACATTTCCATTTACGGTTATTCATTTAGCCCACACTTTTTTCCAAAGCAACGTGCATGTAATAGAAAATATAATGAGTACATTACATTAGCAGAAACTTAGACGCAGACGTGCGATTCTTAAGCGCAGTTAGTTTGTTTCTTTCCACCATAAGAGCCAGTGTACATCACACGATTAAAACTTTATCCAAATAATCAATAATTCCTAATTACATTCCCATTTTTTTATTAAACATCTACATCACACCAGTAGCTGCGTGAAGGTTTATCCGTTACTCAATAGGTATGATCACAAAGTTAAAGTGTGTGAACATTTACACATTACACGAACTTGAGAGATCATTGGAGAAGAGAGTCTGGAAGCGATAAGTTTTAAGACCCTTTTTAAATGTTGACAGAGATTCAGCAGTTCTGAGTGGGAGGGGGAAGTCGTTCCACCCCATCGGAGCCAGAACTGAGAACATTCGTGCTTTTGCGACACAACAATTTCCACAAATATAGTTTGTAAGACCACACCATCCCCTTAGTAATATATGGGTTGACTATATAATAAGACTTTTAATTAAAAAATGGAAAATGCCTGCCGTTCCCCTTTACATTTTTCTATTTGGCCAGCAGGTGGCATAGTGATTAGAACTGTTACTCGGTTCCGATTCCACTCCTGCTGTGTGGTACCCTTAAGCAAGCTGCTGAACTGAACTGATATAGTAAAAATTACCCTGCTGTATACATGGGTAAATGACTGTAAGTGCCAGAGTATACAAACCTAACACAAAGCGTTAGCGAAATTAATAAATAATTACCATAAATATGATCCTTAAAAAATTGATCGATATGGCAGCCTTTGAAGGACAATGTGAATGGAGATGTGCTGTGGGAGTTCTCTCAGTCACGGACAGGAAAGTTACTTTGGAGAAATAATTTGTGCCCCTTTAAACACTATCACTGTTGTGGCATAATTTTCACTTTTAAGGCCTAATATTGTCAGATTATTACTGGATTATGATCATCACAGAACGTCTCTGAGAACAAAAGTAGAGGGAAGTCGTGTCACTGCAGCAGTCCAGGACTTCCTTTAAGGAAATGCTCTCTTTACTCTTTACTTTACTCAGGTTGAACCCTGGTTAAGCTCTGGAACCGAGCAACTGTGCGCTCCTCCAAACGCATTTTACATCACGCACATTTTCATGTCTGCTGTCCAACTTCCAGTTAGGCTGCCTTATTTCTCTAGTTAACCTATTTTTGTGTGTTTTTTTTTATTTAATATTTTATTTTCCATTTCTATTAATATTTCCTGTACTGGAAAACATCTCCATCACCACTTCTGTTGCTTGTCTACTGGAATCTGTTTCTTGTGATTAAATTTAGGGAACTTTTTCATTGCTTCTAACCATGTTTCAGTATTAATTGAACCACTTTTTCAGTGCCAGTCCTGTATTTCACCGCTAATTTATTTTCATAGTGTTGAACCAGATTACTGAGTGTGGGTTTTCTTTAGGGCGCTCTGGTTTCCTCCCACCTTCCGAACACATGTGTTTCAGATGAATTGGCGATTCTAAATTGCTTGTATTATGTTTGTGTACGTGTGTGCGTGTGTGTATGTGTGTGTGTGTGTGGGAGTTTGTTGTATTGCTCGGGGGTATAGGTGACTGATTTACAGTAGGCAGTGTACTGTAGTGTATCTTACACTGATAGCCTCCTTGGGTGAGAAGGTGTCGGCTAAATACTACATAAAAATCAGTGTAAGTTACTTTGGAAGAAAGTGTCTTTTCACTGAATAAAGATAAAATTGCACAAATTTTGGCTGAAATACACTGAAGAGGTGATCAGAAATCAGCAGTTAATTGTTCAGTTCCTATATTATTGGGGCTGTAGGAAAATTAAGTAATAAAATGACAATGATACTGAATACTTCTTCCACAACTCTGTATTCCCTATAAACAGCTATATATATATATATATATATATATATTTTTTTTTTTTTTATTAAATGGGTTAGAATAATTACCCACCTTCATCACTTGTTGATTTTTTTTGTTTTTCTAAATAAAAGTAGATCTTATAACATGACATGTCAGTTATAAAAAATTAGAGCACAATATGAAAATGGAAAAGACATTTCTATCGAAGTGAACTGTAGATGATAGGGGTACGTGACGAATTTAATGAAAAGTCCTGTTAGGCTCAGTTTAAATTAAAACAAGGAGCACAGCTAGAATAAGAGCAGCGCGTATCATTTGGAAACCATCATGGTACAAATATAAAAACCAAAACTGATGTGAATCCATATGAAAAAGAGCACAAGATATTAACACACCTCTTCCTTTACTGAAAGGCTTGTGTGCAACAGAAGCGAACTCGCCTATAATATTTCTTAACGGCTATGGAAAAGATGGGCATGATGGAGAGTTACACACCGATGCTAATTCGCGGGCTGAACAATCTCGTGTGCCCTCAAAGAGCGCTTTGTTACTGCGAGCCGCTTATCGGCAAGGTGTCTCCGTTCATTTGCATCACATGATGAGTGGAGAACGGAGCCACACGCTGCCAACATCCTACATACCAGATGACTGCGTGTCGGGACAGCTGCTGCTTCCCGTGCCACTGCACTTACTGTCCCGCGGTAGGACGGATGGCTGGACCTGTCCTTCACATTTCTTCTCGTGCTCATTCTTTCAAGCCCGTTTTAGGACATTTGCAGGATCAGTACGCATGATGCTTTTTGGCGTACATTTCTACTATGCTCGCTCACTCACTCACATTTGTTAACTGCTTGTCCTCGTCACAGTCCTGGTGGTCTGGAGCCTCTCCTATAATCGCAGGGTGCAAGGCACGGATGGGCGCTTTTCTCTTTTTTTTCTCCTCTCTTTTTTTCCCTCGTTCTCCTAAAAACATGCACTCAAAGTAAAATTCCAACATTAAACTCCATACCGAGAACCCGAGGCCAACCAGGCGATGAGGTCAGCCCTTGTGACAGCATCATGACTAATACGCCTCTTATGCACAATGCCAGTGATCTGGCACTACATTACCATGCTTTTACCTGAAAGGATGTTATGGCTGCTCTTAATCTTTCTCCTGACCATAACAATTATCTTGGAAAAAGAACAGAAAAAGCTGATGCTGAGCTGGAACGATTTAACAATATACAGACGGTCATGATATTGTGGAAGTGCACGAAACAACGACTAGTGCAAAGAATAGTATCGGAGTGGCACGAAATCGCTGCTGCGCGGTGAAAACCTCCCATTGACTTTTATTATAGACATAATAAAAGCTCCACATTTGCAGCAGACCTATGATGAATAATTATTAAAAAAAAAAAAAAAAACTGCAAAAATTCAGCACTGGAGACCAGCGAAACACAAGCAGAGATTTGAAAAGAAACACCTTTGGACGTGCGAGCCAATTAAGCACGATTTAAATGAAGCGAAGCAGTTAGAACCATCATGTCATCGAGCGGGCTGAGAAAAACGAAAGAAACAAAAAAAAAAAACAACGTCAGGAGCGTTATAAACAAATGAGACCCCGACAAACTGAAAACCTTTAAAAGGCTCCAACATGAATGAATGTGAGAGATGAGACCCAGTAGATGAAGATCACAGTTCACCAGATGTAGGGTATGAAACATTTGTATGCAGTAGGCCTGCTGTATGTATGTGAGTTCAGGCCCTCCAACCACCACCCACGAAGGGACCGATCGCCAGCTCCCGCGACTCACCTCACCGTCCCTCGGCCCGGGAGGATGACAGGTGGACCGTGCCCTGGTGCTCGGGTCGATGACACGCCGCTGAGCACCTCTCTCATTGCCCTGGTGTGAGCGAAGGCAGGACAACAAACCCCACCCTTTCAAAGGAACTTACTTTACCCAGTTCCCTTTTTCCTTCCTGCTCTGCGTTCACAAACGCCTGCGAGACCACACTTCTGTTAGGTCATAAGTCGCTGCAGGAATTTCAGTTTCTTTGCAGCTACACTCAGTCCCAGTATATCTGTTGATGACCACTGCGTGACTGCGGTCGGGGGTTCGAGAGGCATCGCTTTACAGCGGTTGTGTTATGAGCGTTGTTGCTGCAGACAGGACTGGCTGCTGGTTTTAAAGTTTGTGCTCATGGTATTTTCTTTAAAAAGCTATGTTTGTGTAAGATCTTTGGCCGTAGCAAAGGTGAATTTTAGGAATAACTTTGAGACCATAAGAGATGTCTGGTTGGAAGCAGCTGCAATCCCATTAAGAGGCTCGTTGGTGAAAGTCCTCCGCACCACAAGGTGGCGCACTGCCACCTGGTAGAAGGTTTGAAAAAAAAATAAAAAGACCTCTCGCGGCGCTATTTGAGAGCGCTTCCGGGGAGGGACTTCCTCTTAGCCGCTACATCGGGACGGCAAACATGGTAAGCTACGTTAGGAGAATGATTTCATTCTTAATCGACAGTAATCTAACAAATTCGAGGTGCCGTTCGACTGTTTGAATTCACGACAAGGGATATAATCATTTGATGGCATGTATGCCTCACTATTACTACATTTGATGTCCAGATGGGGGGTGTTTTTCTGTGTTTATTATACTAGGTGGTACCGTGCACCGCTAACCGTCGTCGCTTAGTTTGCCTGTAAAAAAAAAAATGTGCAGCGAGTCTCTGTGAGTTTAAAAAAAGCGCCCCTCTGAAGCTTCATGTGCCATAAACATTTAGTTTATGTGATATTTAATGCGCAGTAAGTTAACTATTACTAATAGTTTAGCACTCACGTCAGCACCGCACTGGCAATCACCTCCCCTGGGCCTGCAAACTTTACTCTGTCTGTAATGAGTTAGTTACGCTGTTACTCTGCTTCACTGACTGATTGTATTTCATCGTCATAATATTTACTGTTTTCCAAATGAAACTGACCTACACAGACAGTGATTGTTGCTGTGCTTTTCTAGGCAGAGAAGCACATTTCCCCCAGCGTAGTCACACTGACTTTGCTGCAAATAACATGATGTGTCCAGAGGATTAATTATTCAGTGTTGATTATGCCTACGGCCCACTGAGCTTTTCCCATCTCTTGCTGCGTTTCAAAAGGTGAACGTGCCGAAAACCCGCAGGACTTACTGCAAGAAGTGCAAGAAGCACCAGCCTCACAAAGTGACCCAGTACAAGAAGGGCAAAGACTCTCTCTATGCTCAGGGTAAGTTGAGTGAGAGATTTCTGTTCTTTTCTCCAGAGCAACCTCTTCTGATTATAACAAGCCGTTGCTTTTATCCAAAGTGACTTGCAGTGGTAAACGTGCTACGGTATACTTTCCGCAATCCTCCTTATCCATTTCTACTCCAGACCAGAGCAACAAAAGTTAGATGCAGTCACAGACATCGTAGGCAATTTAGTTAGCTGCGTACCTGAAACATGTCTTTGGACTGTTGGAGGAGACCTGCACAAACAAGGGGAGAACATGCATATACTTCGCAGACTGATCCGGACTCTGACACCTCCAAAATGCACAGCCTAGTTGTTCTGAGGCACTAGCAGTACGTGGTGTGCTACCAAAGTGCCTTTTCTCAAGTTTCGTTGATAGTCTGCAGTTTTCTTTTATGTATACATCTGCTTTTTTTTTTTAAATGTAGTAAAGGCATTTAGAATTAAACACAATGAACTTTTCTTTTATGCACAGGTAAAAGGAGGTACGACAGGAAGCAGAGCGGTTATGGTGGACAAACGAAGCCTATCTTCCGGAAGAAGGTATTCAAGGGCCGTTCTTAGCACTGCTGTCTTTTATAGCAATATCTGCTTTTAGAGTGGATGTGCGATGTTTTAGCACACAGCTGGTATCCTGTTCCTCCGGAAATGAGCCATGTCTGTTTAGAAATGATGGATTAAAGTATGTTTATACCAAACTCATTTACTGTTGCTGGTACAGCGCATTGTTTTATTGCACCAGTTTAACTTATGAGATCATACAGCTGGTTTACTGTACACTGGGAATGTGTACTGTAAACTAATGAACTGTGAACAACTAGAAAAGTGGGTTTTTAGCGTCAGTTTGCTGTGGCATATTTCAATATTTTTGACAGCATTTTCGATAGGATTTACTAGGATATGATGCCTAATTATAAGCCCGATGTCCCATAAGTGTTACACGTGTATGTATTCATATATAGCACTGTGTTCCTTTCAGTCACAGAATTGCATCTAAATTATTAAATTTGCACAAACCAGAAACTTCAGTATTATTTCAGCAATGTGGAGATCCAAAGAAATTCTTATCAGAATAATTGAATACCCTGATGATATCAGTGAGAAATTGGAAATCTTAAAATCTGTGTATTAGAAATGAGTCTATATGGGTTGTCTGGGACCATATTTGTGACCTGATGCCATTGAGTTTATTTAATTCAAGTCTGGGTTAGTTTTGAATAGAAAATCTTCATTTAAATAAGTAGGTGTAATGATTGCAGCGTATACTAATAAAATGTCTTTGTATGGCAGCCTTGCAGGAAGGTCAGATTTGAAACTGTTTTCCAAGGACAGTGGCCTGGTGAAATTATTGTAACTGAAAAAACCCAGCATTGGTGGCAGAACTTTACAGAAACCTGCTAATGTTACTGGGGTGAAGGCAACTAAAATGTGTTGCACTTTGGTATTATTGGTGTTATTCACTTATCTTAACATAAATGGATGATGGCTGCCTCTAAAAACAGCCTTTCATAACTTTTTTTGTGTTGTAAAATCAATGTTTTGTGCCAGTTTTGTTCTAAATGTTTCATGATTCAGATGCAAGAGGTTATCATTGAAATTAGTATATGATAGTCATAGAATGGACTTCCAGACATTTTTCTTCTGTACAGTACTGAACTAAGTGTTGGGCTTAGTGTTTCAACTTGTGTTTTGTAGGCAAAGACCACAAAAAAGATTGTTTTGAGACTGGAGTGTGTAGAGCCCAACTGTAGGTCCAAGAGAATGCTGGCCATCAAAAGATGCAAACACTTTGAGCTTGGAGGAGACAAGAAGAGAAAGGTGAGCACAGCAGTCTGGGTTCATTCTTGCAGGTTTAAGTGTGCTTTGTCTTCTGTGCTTTGGCAGGCTGAAGTACTGATGTTTGAGCTTTGTTGGAGAAAAACCAAGAAAAAGCCTTTATAAGGCACCTCACTGACTTGACTGTGATTTTAGGATTAATTGACACCAGTATTAGTTCTTTTCCATATTCAGTCAACATAAAAGGCAGGTATAGTTCTGATTTAACAGCAGTAATCAAAATATTTTCTGAGCTGCATGGCAGTCTTGTGGTTTCAAAATAGTGTAATCTGGTGAATTTGAATTTTACTAATCCACCTATTTTAATGTTTATAATGTTTCACTCACTGAAAATGCAGTTATTTAAACTTGTCTCAATGTTTTTGTTTTTATTTTACAGGGCCAGGTTATCCAGTTCTAAAAAGCTTTGAGTTTTTTATATGGATTAACTTGTCACTGCCAATAAAAAGTTGATACATACTTGGTCTGGCACTCATTTGTTCTTTTGTTATGGAAAAGTATAGATAACAAGCAATTGATTTTCTGTCCTGTGAATGATTTTGTCACTGTTTCAGGAATTCAGAAGATCAGTGCAAATCTGTACTCATGAGAGGCAGATGTTTTGAAGTGTTTTCACATTTCTGGTTTAGTAATGTTCAGGTGGCACAGTAGAGGGGGCTCTTTCACCGCAAAAAAATGTTTCAGATGAAACAAGTTCTTTAACAGCAGCTGGAAGTTTTTCTTTCTAGTTCCTTGTTTTGAACTTGCTCATGTTTTTGGAGCTTGGTACATTAATTGATTATTTTGCTTCTTTTGTAAGGGTAGTGAGCAGCCATCCTTGTAGCTGTATGCAACCTGGGCTCTGGTTTGCTTTCGGGGCGGGTGGCGTTATTAGAAAGCCTTTTCCCCCAGTGACACATCCACACTTCACGTTCTGGTGATAATTTAGTCAGGGTCTGATGTTCTTCGATGTGGGTAATGAACAAAACTCCCTTTGGCTGCTGGGTGAGGCAGGCAGGCAGAGGCAAGGGCGACTGGGGAAGAATGCAAAGGTTTTTTGTTCCGTTTTAGGACTTGTGCTCTTGACTGAACTAGTTTCACTTTCTGTGAGTTTGAGAAAGTCGAGAACTTCATGTTAGAGGGCAGCTGTAGGCCTTCAGAAGCAGCGCTGGGCAGACTTGCCACACTTGTAGGAGTACCAGCTGTAAACTGTCACTTGAATAAATATTTCAGTAGAGAACTTCCCTGCAAGGCACCAAATGCCTGTTGATGAAACGAACGGCAGGAGTCGAGCTGAGGGGTTGTCATCTGAGTGCCAAGCAACCAACTTGTGCTTCTTAGAAGATTTCATCGTTGAAATCCTGTTGTCTGAGGTCTGGTCCAGGGTGAACCCTCATTCTTTTGACTCGCCCAATACAGGGTACCGACTGGGTAACTAGTTCCGTGCACTTATTTACATGAGCAAATGATTAACGTGCATTCATGAACGCGCTTCTACAGAGCAAAGTGATGATTTTAGTTTTTATTGGGTTTTTATTAGGGGTTTACTTCAGCCTCTGTCAGGTTTTAGGTTCATAGATTCCCCCCCCCCAATTGAATCATAAGTATGTGAAATGTTTATGAATTGCTTTGTTGCCAGTTCTCAGGTATTCAATACATATTTTTGCGGAGACATGTTTATCTAAATGCAGCCGTTTTTCTTTGAGCATGTCTAATATACTTGAGTAAAAAAATCTATTAATAGTGGGATTAATACAGGATCCAGTGCAAAGTCCTATAAAAAAAAAAAAAAAACTTATACAGTGACCTTCAGTCACTGTGGTAAATAATCTTTGCAGTTGTTTGGTGCTACCCTTCAAACCTTGTCTTTTAAAGGTCCTAATAGATGGTTCTAATGAATTATGTCATTAGATAAACAGATTCTGACTGCATGACAATGACAAACATGAGTGACATTCATTTGTACCCTTGAACATATTTATGAACATAAGATGGGAAAAGCAGTGTTTTATATGTATGGTAGGTGATCACCGTGGGGTGTTTTAATGGCAATACCTTCATAACACAACCTCTGACTTTTTGAATGTATGGGTTTTCTTAGTTTAAAAAAAAAAAAAAACTCTTTTGTCCAGTGCAGGGTCACAATGGTCTGGAGCCTATTCTGGAAGCACGGGGTGTGGTGCTAGTGTGTGGCAGCGCGAAATACACATTCCCTCTCTCACACTATGGGCACGTGCCTCTGGACTGCAAGAGGGAAAACGTGAACTCTGCACAGACTGCGCTGGGTTTGAACCCGTGTCTGACCACTGTGACACCCATCATACAATTTAATATCAAATCTGATCTTGTGTTGGATGGAACCCTGCACTGGATCTGATCACATGATTCATTCTTGAGCACTTTTTCCAATTTATGTTAAAAGTACAGAATCTTTGTGGGTCGTAATAATATATTAATTTCCTCATTTCCATAATCAGCGTCAGCTTTTCCAACCTCGTTTCTGGATGCTTAGTGGAACTTTCCGCTGCAGTGATAACATGTCGCACACTGAATGGGGCTGCGATGGGTCTGCGTCCTACAGCGGACTCCCGTCAAAGTTCTACGTGTTCGGGATTATTTGTACCACGGTGGTCGTGAACTCAAACTTTACACTAAAACAGTGTTCACTGTCCCTCGTTATTTCTCTAGGATCCTGTACTCTTACTGTAACCTTCAGGGAGGTATTTCATGCGGTTCATTCTTTCTGTCAACGTGCGCATAGATTTTATTGGCAACTTGTTTTATGGAAGTGACACACCTGAGCTCGCTGACCCCCGACTGTCAACTGCTGCTCTCTAGCCCACAGCATGGAGCCGGTTTCCATGGCGACTGGTTACCATGTTGTTGTGATGTTTCTTTTCGCGTGTGTGTGTGTGTGTGTGTTTTAATTTACAGCCAGCAGGTAACGTCCTTCAGCAGAACAACCAGCAAGTACTAGAGACAGATTGCACAGTGCGCTCTGCAGAGAGGAGGTCGAACTCGTGCTTTTTAAAGCATCGCCGAGTTTTCGCTCCGAAAGTTTCTTCTTTCAGCCAAGAAGAAACCGGCTGCAGTTTGTGTAAAGACTGAAATCCTGAGAGGTGAAACCAAAAAGGATCCCTCAGATGATACAGGCATTTGTTTACATAAGGTGGTTCATAGAGGAGGCGCGCACTGAAAAATTCATATTCTTTTCTTCTGTCACTGTGCGTGAAACTCCACAAGCCCGGATTTTGTTTTATTGCAGACCTTCTCGAAGGCACATCACATCGCATCAATTTTGTGTCAGAGTCTCTGCGGCTGGAAAATTAAGTTGTCATCAATATCTTTTCTGCTCCCACTAAAAAGACATTTTTTTTTTCAAAAGAAAAATGCCTACGTTAAATACGCAGTATATGTCAAATGTTCTCCATTAGGCTGCCGCTATTAAGTTATTTTCATATGTTCATGCATATTTAGATATATGTTTTACATTCCAAGCGAGAAGCTCCAGTGTTTCCTTTATTCATTTATAGCACAAATGAATCCCAGAAGTACTTTAATAAATATCTAGCTATGCAACGGTTACTGGTCATTGATGGAGAAAAAGTGTCGGTTCAGCAAAATGAAAAAGAGGCAGAAAATGGAAAACCGTGATGTAACGGCACTACTTTGCACCACTAATGATTTCTGAATTCCCAGAAGAAAGTGTGTGTGTATGTGTGTGTGTGTGTGTGAGAGAGAGAGAGTATAGTCACAGTGCTATAATAACTGACACATTTTTAATAATTAGTGTTTAAGTCTATCAAATTGAATAAATCAGTACACATACTCATCCATTATAATAAAATTATGGGTAAATTGTTTCATTTAAAACTGGTTATGCATATTTTTCTCCTTCTTATTGCTGCTGTTATTATTATTGCTGATGTTGTTGCTCTTGTACTGAGCTGCTTTTTGCCCCTTTTATTGAGCTGGAGTTGTAGTGTGGTCACATACCCCGACTCAAGGGTCCTTAACCGCATTGTGCTGGATCTGGCAACCTTGACATTACGAGCACTGTGTGTTTAACTACTAAATTATACATGACAATTGGCAGAACTAAATGAACACACACACACTGACTGAAGCCACTTGTCCTGAGCAGGGGTTACCACAAGCTGGAGCCTAACCCAGCAACACAGGGCAGAAGTGGACACGCCCAGGACGGGACGCCAGTCCATCACAAAGCACCCCAAGCGAGACTCGAACTCCGGACGCGCCGCAGAGGACCCGGTCAAACCTGCTGCACCTCCCCGCCATCCTAAATGAACGCAGACGATTTATTTGTTTCCACATGTGGGATGAGACACACACTCAGAGTGTACCCACCTCCCTGGCTTGGTCACGCACTTCATGAATAGCACTGCTCTACTTCCCGGTAGTGGTAATAACGCAAACAAAAGAGGAATATTGGTCATATAAAGCTGAATTCTGATTGGCTGTCAGCGGTCGTGTTTCTTTGATGCGAAGACTTGATTTGAACAACAGCGCAGCTGAGGAGGGAGAGTAAAAGCAAATGGAGTGTAAAAATTGAATCCTGGGGCGCAGGACAGCAGAAGCTGTAAAAATATTGCTTAAAGCACTCTCCCTGCTATTCCATGCTCTTGTCACAGCCGTTTTTACTCCACTTATTTTTAACAGGGTCCACTGACTTTTGGAAATTACCTTCTAAATGTTGTGTCTCTCAAACCTCAGGGCAACATGCAATTACCGGCGTTTCTATAGCTGTAAATATAAGTTACTGACTGACACATACATTATAGCCAGAAAAAGGCTGTGAGTCAAAATTACTCTTATTTGTCTCATTTAAAATCTTCCCAGTATTTTCTCTCATTCCTACAACTGCATGCTGTTGCATTTTTATCCGTAGCTAAATTTGAGTGTTTAAAATATGAAATACAGTTGTCAGATGCAGTGAACGTGTACTATGTATAATACAGAAAGATTTCTGCACTGCTCAGCTCAGTCTGACTCTATAAGTTGCATTAATTAGTTGCAAACGGTGGCACAACGAGTAGCACTGCTGTCTCACAGCACCTGGGTGGTGCGAGAGGACATGGGCTCAATCCCCACTCAGTCTGTGTGTGATTTGCATATTCTCCCTGTGTCTGTGTGAGTTTCCTCTGGGTGCTCTGGTTTCCTCCCACAGTCCAAAGACATGCTGTTCAGGTTCCCCCATAGTGTGTGAGTGACAGAGAGAGAATGTGTGTTCCACTGATGTATGGATGAGTGACCCAGTGTAAGTAGTGTATCTAGCAGTGTAAGTCATCGCGGTGAACAAGGTGTGTGGGCTGATAACACTACATAGTGTTCATTGGAAGCTGCTTTGGAGAAAAGTGTCTACAAAATAAATAAATGCAAACACTTGAGTTTTGACAAATCAAATTAGACACAGAGAAGCAGGTATACTTTTAAAGGTGGGGTTTTAAGGACAGAGATAAATATTCTACAGAAATTTGTCTCCAGTAACCCTAACCCTAAATTTGTCTGTATCTAATTTGTAAAAACTTCACAAACTAACCCTGATCAATATCATAACTCTGGGATACTACTGACTGTGTGGATTAGGGGTTAAACATTACTGTATGAATGTACTATTTTGGGTTTAGCACATTCAGTTGTTTTGACATTACAGACATTAAAGCTGCTTCTCTTCACCAAAGTTTCACAACCCTTCACTGGGATTTCAATTTAAAGTACATTTGTGGTGTATGAACTCTATCAACATCTTTGTTAATTCACACATACTGTCCGAAGCCACTTGTTCCAAGGCGAGTCAGAGCCTAACCTGGCAACGCAGGGCACAGGGCTGGAGGGGACACACCCAGGACGGGATGCCAATCTATTGCAAAGCACCCCAAGCAGGACTCGAACCCCAGAAACACCAGAGAGCAGGACCCAGCCAAACCCGCTGCACCACTGCATCCCCTTTGTTAATTCATTTTGTCTCAAAATGTCTCTAAGGATTTGTTATATTTTTGTTTAGCAGAATTAGCTATAAAATTTATTCATCCTTCTGCTTTATTTTCAGCAGAGTGGAATGTATTTGGAATGTTGAACGACCACATATGGAAGATAAAATTACAATATATTTGTGTAGGGCTGCAGTGCAGTATGGGTAATGTCTCACATCTAAATTTCTGAGCATTTTATTCCAGTGTGCATGATGCCCCTGCAGTTTCCTCCCAGGATTTGGTCAGTCTGTACAACTCGAAGCCAACTAATGCAGTTAACTAAATGTAGTAGGGTTGCAACCGCGAGCCCTTGCACTTGAACAGCCTTCTCTTGGTTGGACAGCAGGTGCGGAACTAGTGCTGCTGTGCTTGCTGCCATCTCAATGTGTGACATGTCAAACAAAAGGTCTTTATTAATGTGTTTTTGGAGAATATATCCACAGGACGGTTCCTGAACTCAACCGAGATGAGCTTTGCTGTGAGTTTCAGTTAAAGCTCCACCACAGGTGAGTCACTGTGTGCACCAGGAGTTTCAATCCCCAGACTATATACTTCTTCCCCAGAGGCATTTTCAGTTGCAGTAATTGCCATGGGATTCAATGTAGCGCAGATGGTTGTCTGAAACTGCCTGGGGTGCTACATTTACACGCTTTATTGTTAAAATCCATATTTTCCGTGCATAGTAGCATGGTATTGAAAACACTTTTTTCTTTCAAAGTTTTATGCGCAACTTGTGTCATATATCAGCACTGTTTGTGACTCCGTTCTGTGCTTCTGAACCTCATGTGCTAAAGTGACTCAGTTTTATCCGTTATGAAATTGACAGTTTTCTCAGATAAAGCCGAGAAGATGAAACAGAATCTGTAAATCACATGAATATCGGAACAGATCCTACAAATAAGAGAAGCAATGAAATGTGACTAATGGAAGTATGGTAGGTGTATACTGATGTGACAGGAGTTGTTGTCTTTTCTTGTCTTGGAGAAAGTCGAAGTTTGACAGGGAATTGAACATTATCCACCAGAAGCCGGCTGTCTTTTCTGACTAATGGCCCACAGTACGTGTGTTCTGCACTTGGTTTAATAATGAATAAGAAATGTCAGATTACTTATTGATTCCACTAACAGACATTTCAGTGGTTCGCCCTCATGTCTCTCCTGCAATATGAGATGTTTCTGAGAGGACTCCTTCTGTTATCCTCAGTGTAAATGTGTGCTTTAGTGCATGATGATGGTTTTCTCAGAAGACCTCAGTGGTTGCTTCTTACACGGGCCACTGTGTTTTCTTGGGGTATGTGATTTATGGCTCTTCATTAGGCTGCTCCATGTTTTAGTCATGCTGAGATGGGCTACGTTTTTTCGCAAAACCTAAAACCATTCATTTATGCATTTTTTTCTGGGATTTATGCCCTTTGGGATATCTTAACATGCTGTGGATCTTCCTGCCTTTGAAAGTAATAGTTGGGGCAAGAACATTCATCATGAGAAACAGATGTCGTTTAGGACATTTTTTATTGCTCTTGGGCTCTTTCCGGAAAAATGCAAACCGCGAAAAAACATATAGGTGTCAAAAGTGAGTGTGATGAATTTCGATGTTCAGGATTTAATATGCCTGTCTGAGACCATCTGAGGTAATTTACATTCTTGGAGTACCTTAGAATTAATCTAGATCCATCTAGATTTATTCGTGTTACATGGCTAAATGAAATTGACATAGGTTACGCCTCTATATTCTTTGGCTCAAATGTAAAACAAAAGGATGAGAAAAGTTATTTGAAAGGATTTTCTAATGATTTTTCTAATTGTGCATTACTCAGAAATAAAAAAAAAAAAATGGTGCTGACATTATGCGGATGAAGTTGCCAGTATGGAAAATTGCAAGACTAAGGTAAGGGGTAAGTGTTATCGAGTCAAAGTGGCAACCGCTCGTTTGGCTTTCAAAGTAAAGGAATAGAAGTGGCTTACAATTGCCATCTTCTTCTTATGTATTTGGAGAAAAACAGAGCTGAACCAAATACAAAGCCACAGTCCAGAAGCTCCGAGGCACCATTACTACCTGCTGTGCCACCATGCGTGGTATTCGGTGTACAAGTGCAATGAATTTTTGCCAATGAAACATTATCGATTTAGTAGGTATTGACTGTCTTGTGTATTCAGAACTGATATATTCAATAAGGTGTGTGATGGGGACAGCTCAGTCAGATGAGGTTGTCTTGAATGTTGAACAAGGTATCTTAGAGTATCTTACCGGACATTTGTGAAGGACAAAAACACACATACAGCAGTTTAGCAAAGTAATGGCAATAAAAAGTATGAATTGCCTGCCATTGTCTGCTACTGCAAAACACCTCCTTAACTCTCCCACTCCAGCACACATTTGGATTTGATTAGTGCACCTAAAATAAAGTACGATAAACTGAGGTTAAGGGCCTGAACTCACTGTCATTAACATGAGACAGTAAGCCCCATTTCAAACTCATTAGCTGATAAAATACCTTCCAGTTTCCTATTAAAAAGCCCATTTGTCCTCCCTCCACCACAATATCCCTTCATTTTCTTCATGTGTATTTATAACCCCCCTGTGACCGGAGGGACACGGGTGCAAATTAGAACTTCCATGCTGTTGGGATTAACAACAATAATGAATACAGACGGATGATACGCTTTCAAGAAAAACACAACTGCAGATATATGCAAATTCTGCATTTATGGAAAAAGTGTCACGGTAAGATGAATACCTGATTGAATTTAAGAGTAATCATAACAAAAATCCAAGAGCTGTTTTCCTTGTTCTTATGGTTAAGGTTTTCTCATTGGAATTTTTTCTCTTTTTCATTGGAATGACCCAATTTATGACATAAATTTTGCAAATGCAGATGACACAAATGTCCCTGCTGTTCCATCCTTGAACGCTGATACTTTTCCTGAGTTGTCTCACTTCATATCTGTCCAAACCAAAAAAAAAAAAAAAAAAAAAATAAGGTAAACTCTGCAAACCTACCAGCTTCTGATCAGCAAATAAAGACAATAACTCTGGATAGTTAAATGACGGCTAAATGAATGCTATGGTAACCAAAGCATTTGCACATCAAATAAATATAAAACCAAACTGTGTGACACATTAAAAAATAAATATAAAAAAAATCTTATTCTAAGTCGAAACAATGTTATACACACATGGACTGCAATGTGTTACATTCAACTGAAGAAAAAGAACAAATACTGGGATCTCATTATGAAAGTTTACTCCATAAATGAGCAATCCTAATTTGATGCTCCGAAGACAATGTCTTGAGCATTCTCTTGGTCTATTTAGGGATATTTTTGATACTATGAAGGTCATTTTTACAGTTACTAAAATTAGCAGGCACCCTCCTTTCACCCCCTCTTCTGCCTCTCAGTTTTCCCCCAATACACTCTCCATTTAAGTTTTCAGTAACTGTAAATGATAAAATGAATAAGCAATTAATTTACACTTCATAGAAAATTATTAATTTCTACATGCGGTTCACAGTGTTATAGTACCAATGAGACACTTTGTAAAGGAGTAGGACATTATATCTTACATATGTCACATTTTGTATTAGGTTGCTTTCACACAAAAAAGAGCACTTTCTGATACAGTAGAAACATATCTAAAGATTTTAGCAGAAAACTCCATTTATTTAAATGTCATTGGGGAAGAATGTTTCTGCAATGAAGCAACATCTCAGTTTATTTACATCTGTAAGAATTAACACCCTATAAATATAAAGAAATGTGTATCTCCATACCCCACCCGTTATTTCCTTTCCCAACTTTTGAAACTCTATGTTAAAAATCCATTGAAACATTCATTTGGATATGAGGTGTGCATTGATATTCAAGTCAGTAATTACCATCTACTTTTAAGGTTTAGTAATATTTGCGCAAGTTTCAAACATGGATATTTATGCAGAGGCTCATAAACAAATAAATTACAAGAACTGTGGTATTTTCCCAACAAAAAAAAGAAAACAGCAGATTAGAAGAAAGAATCTGTGGCAATAAACCTGCAGAAACACAGAGCGTAAGAGTCTGTAATCTCTCGTTTTGTTCTGACCGGACATCGGAAGTGACACCTGAGCTCAGGGTCTTACAGCAGAAGACAGGGTCATCTTTGCTGTTTTTCTGTAGCAGTTCTTGTTTTTTTGAAACTCTTGATCTAATTTGCAAATTTGGGAATTTTGGTTGAAAGACAAATTAACTGTTACAATAAATTGCCAAGCAATGTCAGGCCACAGCGCTAGTTATAGGGAAGCATGGATGTCCTCCTGGCGCATTACTTTGTACGTGATCCAGTAGAAGACATTGAAAACCAAAAAGCTCATGGGAAAAACAGCCCTGGATATGGTGTCTATCCGTTTGGCCTGGTCCACAAACCTCTTGCGGATTGCATCAGCATCGTAATATGCTGGCATCGATGGGGGAGCAGTGAAGACCGTGGAACCCTCAACTGCTGTGCCATCTTTGCCCTGCAAGCAGTGGCCCAAGCCGTAACCACGGAAAT
Source organism: Scleropages formosus (assembly GCF_900964775.1). Classification (NCBI taxonomy): domain Eukaryota; kingdom Metazoa; phylum Chordata; class Actinopteri; order Osteoglossiformes; family Osteoglossidae; genus Scleropages; species Scleropages formosus. The sequence goes on along the minus strand of NC_041819.1, from coordinate 19,056,462 downwards.
AAAACCCACGACTGTCCCTTACCAGCTCCTCCTCCTGGAAGGGGAAAAAGATACATAACTTTTACAACATGCTCTCTCCAGCATACTGTACCCTTTCAAAACCATATTCTTGAACAATATTTTTGGAAAATGTACTAGTAAAGGTTGAAAGATGTATATCTTTCGCTTGATAGAAGGTCTTGGTGAACTTGAACTGCGACATGCTAATGACAATCAATATTTTCTGGTGCCATGATCCAGTTCGGTTTCATATCCTCTTGAGACCCAGTCATTGATTTTCCACTTCGGAGGACAATTGTTTTTAAGAGCATTTTCCAAACTGTACAGTGCTGAGTTTGAAAGCACCTTAAAGAGGAGTTGCTATCCTTCTAAATGAAGAACATTTTTGGATTGGGGCTTGGAGAGTTTCCTAGAATTCCTAGAAATAAATCCAAAACCTTTTTTTGCTGGAACTCAGGTTGATATTGAATGCTGAAGGTGAAGTTCACAGTATGAGTTACTAGTTTGAATGTCATTAGCAGAAGCATGGCACTGTGACTGTCAAAGGAAAGGCACACATCTGAATGCTGATCTGGCAAGAAATGAACTTCGTCCCTTTTTAAGCGAAGAACACGTCTCGTTTTTCTTTAGATGTAAAAGGCCCTTGACAAGGCACTTGAATCAGGGTCTGGTTAAAAATCAACCTAAAGAAATTTGTTTAAAAACAACGATGATTTTGATTTAGCATCCCCATTTAGTAAATCCAAAGTAATAATAATAATAATAATAATAAATCATATTGATAGTTGTAAAGTTTGTCTCTACTGTTCCTTGAACACATTCAAAAACTGAAAGGGGAATGGAAACACAAAGCTGTAAAAATGCTATTTTGTAGGTGAAATAAATGAAACATGAATTTGACTTTTTGACACATAATAGATTGTTAAATGTATGGATGTTAATATTAATTGTAACCAAAGACAAGAAACTAGACTGTATGTTTTAACTTTAAAAGTGTGTTCACTCTGTCAGCCACAGATCGTCTATTGCATTCATGGAAACGCAACACCAGAAAACGAGCAAAAAACACCAAAATTATATAAAATGTGCAATTTAGAGGTAACCCTTGGTTTACAAACAGTCTTTATCTGAAATTTCGGTATTGCGCTCCTGGCTTTTGATATCCAAGTTTAAGATTTCCAGAGCGAAAAATCAGTACAACAGAGTTTATCTGAAGTATATCAAAAAAAGAAAAAAAAAAAGAAAATCTGAAAGTTTTTGAAAGTGAAGGGGAAATGCTTTAATGTAGTGTAGTTGGTGCTAGCATACCATCAGCTGCTTTCTGTTGGTTTCCTGTCTCATGTTCGCTTTGGTTCAAAGCTTATGCAGTGCAAGAACGACTGCCAAGAAACATACCCATTAATGGGCTCATTAAGCATCTGATAATCATGAAGTGATTCTTGTCTCTGCATCTGGATCTCTGCATCTGCTTGTGCAATGCACTTTTGTATTGTTTTCTGAGATGTATGATGCAGTGGAGAAAAATGTCTGCTAAATGAATAAATGTAAATGAAGGTGTTTTATATCATGCTGGCGTCATGGGTTTATGGTTTATATAGGTGTTTTACAGTGTCTGAGTGACATTTGGGAAAGGTGGTTTGAGGTTTCTGGATGGACTGGGAGCGCATAATTATTTTTCTAATTTAAAAAAAAGAGAAGCAAGCTTTCAGTATCCGAAATTTCAGTATTCGCACCATTTTCAGGAAGACATTAATTTCATAAATCGAGGGACCACTGTACTTCTAAAACTGACATTATGCTTGCATTTATTTTTAGTTTTTCACATGGATCAGTCATATAAAAAATGTTTTGAAATTGTTTTGATTTTCTTTTAAGGGAAAGTAAAGGTATAATATTTAAACAGAGGGTGGGTTAGGAGGGGAGTGGATTGTTTCACCAGCAGGTTCTGTGGGCTCTGGCATCAGTGCATCTGTCTTATTCACCTGCCAGTGTGTGATATCCTTCATGGTGTTCTCTATTGCTTCCTACATCACCTTGCTTCATCCATTGTGGCATCTGAAAATACTGGCTGCCTTTGCTCTGTCATAAAATTCACATTACATTATCTGTAGCGAAATGAAGATTTGGAGTAAGGTCTCAGCTGAATGAATAACTGTAAATGCAATGTAAATGTAAGATAAACTGGCCCTAATCCATTTATAAGCACATATTGTATTTGCAGAGTAGGAAAATGCACATTGCAGGAGCTGGCTAAAGCTACCACAAACTTATACTGCAAGGCTATAATTATGTTGTTTTTGCTTAACAGTGAAATGAAAACTCTAAAAAAAAAAAAAACAATTTTATACTCTAACAAATTGCATGAGGAAAGCAGAGGGATCCAAATATGTATTTCAACAGAAAAACATATTAAATCAGCAGATGCAGATTAATACTGCAATACATGAATATTAAGAAGCAATATGAAATGCCATTCCAACCTGAAGAAGAAAGCAACAAACAAGGCAAAAAGCAACAGGCCTGTACACTCACTTTGTTGTTTGGTCAGACTCATCGCCTGGAAACCGAACAACAGCCATAGCATGCATTATCACGATCCATGCTAACCATAGTACATAATGCAGTAAAAAGACTTGCAGTGGTGCTGATACCAAATATTACTGAAACTGTATGTATACTTGAACTGATTTTCTTTATGAATTTTTATAGTACACTCTTTTTGCCTTGGTCAGGGGTGTAAAACAATTAATGAGTAAATTATAAATGCAGATTTTTTGCTCAATGACTTTTTACTAATTTTTTTGCTGAATGTACTGGGATTTTATGTCAACGTTGAGGGAATTAATGGGGCAGAAACTACAGCAAGTACAGAATTTGGTATGAAAACCCATACACAGAAAGACCAATGGGAGAAAATCTGTTGTGTAGAAAATCGAAGGACACATGCTGGCTCTAAAACACTGCAAAGTTCACACACAGAAAATCAAGTTCAAACCTGTATTAACTTAGAGTTTGACTCAGCTTTAGAGCGTGTTCTGTCTGACACTGAAGAAATATTCTGGAGGCATCATCAGTGGTCACACCCATTGCAAGGACAAGGGAAAAGGAAGACATGCTCAGCTGGGGGTTAGTGGTGGGAGATCCAAGATGCTTTCATAACCCGTGCGGGACACGTCACAGCTGGGGACCGAAAGGGTGTGACGGAGGGGAAGAAGGTTATTATTTTACCCTGCCACAGGTGGTGCAGTGCTGGTGTAGGCTACCGTAGGAGGAGTTGTGGCCAGGCAGGTCGTTCACTTTCCGCAGGGACTCCACGCTTCCCCGCTGGCTAGCCAGGACCTCCATCAGGGAGGGAGGCAATGCAGGCATACATGTTGTAATCATGATATTTGAACAACATCTGGATACACTTTTGGGCCACTCATTTTAATTTGTCCATTAAAAATAAAAGTCACCCTTTCTTTGCTGCTGCACTTGATAAGAAAGGATTTATCGCTAGAAAAGAACTCTGAGCTGCTTCACGTACAACCTGTGCTGTATGCTGATGATAATGCACAATTTATGGAATTTATTTTGCAGGAAACTGTTATGTGAGGAGGAACAGTTGGGGTAGGGGACATACAATAGCTGCTATCTTGGTCAAAAGTGTATGACAGAGAATTTTTCCTCACTTGACTGGGGATGTTTGATCAGCAAGACAGAATTTCTTGAGGCAATTTTTGTATTCAAGCTCAAAACAGCACTTGTTTGCCAGGCCTAATTTGGAAGTAAAAAAGAAAAAAACCCAAGGAGAATCTGGACTTGGCAAGAAATGCGAATTAGACAAACTATAAAAGTCACAATGCTTCGGTGACAAAAAAGCAACATGTCAGTACTGTATGTCTGCTAGCAATCTTTAGAAAAAAAACCCATTTGAAAACTAAATACTTGCCAAAAGAAATTGGATCTTTGGGCTGCATGTTTGTTTCAGCCAGCCAGCCACTGGTACCTACTAGCAAGGACTCATTATTTCTGCATTAGCACTGTAAGGCAATATAATGACAGTAAGATATTCTGTTCACCATGGCTTTGGGAGGTAGAGATGTCTTAGACTGAAGATAAGGAACTGAGTCTGATTGCTTTCTAGTAGACTTCCAGGCATGGCCCAACTAAATGAGAAAGAAGCCATATTGATTAATCCTGTGAGGTGGCTGGTGCATTCCATCATCTCAACGTGTTGTCGGCTGGTCTAAAGCCAAGCATCAATACAATTCTCATTGATATTGCAGAGCACCTATAATTTTATGGGGAGCGATTTCAATAATGATATGGGATGAGGGAGGGGTTTTTGCACAATGAGGTGGATTTGTAAAACGAAAACAGATTCCATTCAGACAGGGAATTGCAGAGGTTACTTTATCATGGGAAAGGAATTCAGAAATTTTGGTAATCTATTAGTGTACTTTATATTTGTAATTCCACACTGGTTTGCATGACTTTAGTGATTGTGTCACACGAGTCAGTAGCTTCTTGTTGAAAATAGAACATTTAAAACCACACGTCTAAGTCTAGTTTTGGACTTGATTGCAACGATCAACTGAAAATTCTTTTACATCTATGATTAAGCTTAAACCATATCTTAATACCTGTCCCATAATGGAACTGATTATTACATTACTGTCTGAATAAGAGATATTTTTGGATCATTAGTAGCAACAGACAGAATCACACTCACTATCCTCTGTCTCCTGTGCTTCTTCGTAAGTCTGATGAACTCTTTGTGCTGCCTGGAAACGAAGTTGACGGCTGCGTACTCGAGAAGGGCAGCGAACACAAACAGCAGGCACACTGCCATCCAGATGTCAATGGCCTTTACGTAGGACACCTGAGGAAAATCAAGTCATGTCAACGTTGTCCTATTTACAAGTCATATTTAAAAATTGTGTGTGTGTTTTCACTTGTGAAGTGTATTGAACAGGTTGAAAAATTCCACACGTAACAACTTGTGGCGTATCTTTACTACTGCTGGGTGATGACTCAAAGAAACGATCAAAGATGTTTGGCTTTCCGTTACCTTGGGTAAGGATGCTCTTGAGCCAGAACTCTGAGTTGTCATGGTGAGCACTGTGGTGATGCCCAGGCCCACACGGGCTGGTGCTGCATCCATGTTGATCCAGAAGGACACCCATGAAAGAATGACAATGAGCAGGCTGGGGATGTACATCTGGATCAGGTAGTAGCCCATCTGTCGCTCTAGGTGGAACTTCACCTCAATGCAGGTGAATTTTCCTGTGAAGAGAAATGTTTGCACTGCCATTCCTTTCAGTATGAGCGCTGAAGCCACTGCAACAAAAGAACCATGCATTGATCCCACCTGTGTTGTAGTGTTTGGTGCAGTAGCCGAGATCCTTCTCCTCTTTCAGGACAAACTGGGGAAGCATCAGATCGTCAGCCACCTGCACAGGGCCCTCATCCAACCACTCGAAAATCAGGTCATTCATTGTGTAGCCAACTGCCAAGGAAAAGAGAGGATTCCCTTGGCTCAGAGACAGAGTCTTGGCCATCTTCATTTCCCAATTTTCACATCAGTGGCACCCTCCTCAAACATTCAGGGATGAATGTCTTGCCTGAAGGTCTAGAGGAAGGTTCACTGCTGGCCATTTTTACACAGTGAGCTTGCAGGTGGTTCAGTGTGTTTGGAGCCCATCAGCTTTCCTTACAAATACCCAAAACATGAAAAATCCCCAGATCTGTCATTTTAGAAGAACATTTGCACACGGACATCACTCACTCTCTATCGATCACTATTGAAAACTCTATTGATTAATGAATTGTCAAGCAGCATCACAAAACTGGGAATGTGTTTGGATGTGCTGCATCCTTAGCTATGTCGGCTATACACATACTATTTACAAATCTGGATGCAATGAAGTGTAGAATTACAAAAAGAAGCTCCATTAGGCATATGATAAAAAACACCTTTCTTTTGACTTCACATTGCTTCATAGTTACTGTCATACACATTTTAAGAGAATTTTTCATAAGGGTATGATTACTGATCATAAATATTTCATCAGCCAAAAAAGTTATGAGACAATTTTAAAAGTTATGAGTGATCATAATCTAGTCTCTTTTACATGTGTTCTCAGTAGTTTTACCTTGGTTGGGTGGGAGATGTTGTTTCGATGCATGGATCTTTAATGTGTGCTAGAAACTGGTATAAATAAAATGGAAAAAATGTGGAACTCACAGCTTTCAAGCTGCATGGTACAGGTCTGAATATCCATAGGAAAATTCTTGAGATTCATCGGACAGGAGAGGATCAGTGTCAGCCTTAAGCAGCCAGCAGAAGAGAAGCCAAAGGAGACAAAAATTAAAAGTAGCAGTAAAGTATGAACTGTATGGGTTTGGGGAGCAAAAAAGACAGAAAAGTGGGTTCTAAGCCATCACAATGAGAGAAACACGGGCAAAGGGAAGCAGGGTGGAGAGCAGAGAAGAGAAATAAATGTTTAAAAGATTAATGTTTCATTTGATGGCTCTGATGTTTCTGTGCCGTGGTTCAAAAATGCAACGCATACTGCGCCGTCTGTTTCAGTTTGATTAAACATTTTATGCTATTTATTCTCTTTCGCCCAATTTAGCTTTCAAGGAGCTTTTGGAAAGATAAGTAGTTATTAGCAGTGTTAGGTAGAAGGTGTGTAATTTCCAACTGCATTATACATCACTCTGAGTATCATAAGGAACAGATGCAAAAAAACCATTTGATTTTTTTTTTTTTTTTTTGTGGTGAGCATCACAACACAAGTTCCAAGTATTTTGACAGGGACAAAGCTGTGTTGCTGATATAAATAGAACCATAGTTCTTTAGAGACACAGTTTGCAAAATTAACTAGATGTCCACAGAGATACAGTTTTCATACTACAGTCAGTTCTTATCCTATTTTTGTTTGTATGGGGATGGATATATATATATATATATATATATATATATATATATATGTATATATATATATGTATATAATATATGTATATATCCATCCCCATATGAACAAAATATATTTGGATATACATATATGTGTGTGTGTATATATATATATATATATATATATATATATACATGTATCCACATACATATCTGAAAGACTTTTAAAAATAGACACTATTTTATGTGAGAATAAATTTATAGGAATGACCATATGACCATATGATTTCATAGGAATGAACCTAATGAAGACAAGTATAGATGACTATCTGCTGCCCCTCATACCGGATACTGTAGAGCACATTGCCATTCTGGAAGATGCGCAGGAGTTTGTTATCTGTGGTAACCTCGTGGAAATTAGCTCCCTTTTCATTGGCAAAGAACAAGTCGGGCTTCCAGATAGAATCCAACATGGATGGATCCAGGTCCAGAGAATCATCCGGATACTCTCTGTATGCCAGCCGGGGATCGTTCCACTGCTGCCGTAGGAACACATTTAGACGATAATCCTGCGGTGTCGAACGGGACAAATCAGAGGTGCCGATATTCACAGTCTTAGAATTTTGGAGAAATGTTGTGGAAGACTAGACTTAATTAAACAAATGAATTTACAAGGAACCTTCAGAACTTACCACAATACTGACAAAGAAAGTCCATACCCACACAAAAAAAGATTTAATCTATAATTGTTTCACAGTACATGGTTTTAATGTTAAAATGACTACATCGTCACACCATATTACGTCTGATGACTTTTTCAGGGATGTCTTACCATTGTGGTTTCTGTGATGGATCCAAAACTATTGATGAAGATGTTACAAGTGACATTGACAGGTGGACCTAGCAGAGAAAAAAATGTCCATTGTTAGAGTCTGTTTGTTGCTTTACACATAGAAAACACCACATGTGATGTGAATCCACTCTGAAATATATGCTGCGATGAACCATTGGGAGATAAAGGGACTCTTGCACTATATGCTCGCTCTAGTGGTGTTGGAATGCCAGTGCATCCAAGCCTGTGAGTTACTTCCAAAGCTGAACTTCAGTGGAATCTCTCCAGAAACAATTCTATGCTTCTTAAAAAAGTAAGCAAGTTATTCAGCAGCCATGGTCAGAAACAAAGAAAAAAAAATCCCTTCAAGACGCACCCCATTAATAGGCAATCAGTTCTGCCACCCTGGTTTTGTTTTGATGACCACAAGAGCAATACCTTTGAAGTTGGGCCTGATGCGGGCGTCGTACCCGGAGGTCTTCCCCATGAGTTTGTCCAGGAAGTCTGAAGGGGACATGGGTTTTGGGGCAGGCCTGTTTGTTGTCTTTATCTCCTCTTTACAGGAGCCTGGCCTGCCATTAGGGCCGTGCAGCGCCAAGAAAATAAACAAAGACTGAGATTAGAGGGTTAGAATGAGAGAGCCATAAATCTTTGCTGTAATAAAGGCAATTAGAGGAGCTAGAGGCCCGTTTGGTCTGTGGTAATAAGAGCGACGCTGCCTCGTAAAGGCAGTGGGAATGCTTTGGAAAGCACGTTGTTGCAATGGCGGTCCCTATTCAGATAATTACACAATTCACATTCACAACACCTGTCAGTGAATGCTGAAACACGTGTCCCCCGCCTCCCTCCATCCCATTTGTTATGTAGAGGACTTGAGTCTTTAGAACATGATAGATGGATGGTGTCATTTTGCAGACATGGTGCAAACCTGTGGCCCTGATGCCGCTTGGCATGCACAACAATGCATGTGCACAGCTCGGCGACCTCAGTCCTGGTACTGCAGCAAAGCGTTGCAGCACTGTAGCTGTGTTACTTTGTCCTTTGCTTTGGATTAGGACCAGCCATTACATGTAGCTCCAAAAGCTCCTGTGTATATGCATTCAGCTTGGTTCCATTGTTACCTGTATGACCATCTACACCATTAATTGTTCTCCTTGTCTTGCTGTACTTTGACTGCATAAAAAATTTTTGGGATCCACTAAATTCGTAACCTAAGGAAGCTAGTTTCAATGCAATCTACTTAGCAATCGCTGAAATAAATAAGAAATAAAGCTGAAAACTTATCAGCAACATCATCCAGAACTGCCTTTTATTGGCTTTGCCACCCTGAGCTCTTCAAAAGCTTTGAAAGAAATTATGCAAAGGGAATATTTTCAAAAATCAGCAAAAACACATGTAAGAGGCCAATTAGTGCATGATGTGAGCTAAGTTTGTTTTTTATGACAGTCTTAGTTTAGCCTTCTGTTATTCCCAAGAGGATGAGATCCTGCATCAGTAGTTGAAGTCTAAGTCAACATTTTCTTTTGGAACATTTTTATGTGAATCTCAATAATATTAATTAAATTGTCACTTAAAAGCAACAACTACCATGAGTTAAGTGAAGCCAGGTATGTGGCAGGATCACTCTGGTACATCAATATCCTTAGAGCCAGTTGGTAATGTAGTGGTAAGAGCTTCTGCCTTTGGATCCAAAAGTTCCAGGTTTGATCTCTGGCTGTAGTGTCCTTGTGCAAGGTGCCTGCTCTAAATTCCTCCTCAGAATTACCCAGCCGTATTAATGAGTAAATAGTTATAACCTTGTAATAATTGTAACCTTAACACTCTAAGTTGCTCTGGAGCAAAGCATTAGCTAAATGAATAAATGTCAATATTGCCAGTCCTGCAGACTGAACAATGAGTGGCGGAGAAACAGCACTGGTGGACTTTTACACCAAGTAGCCAAATACACCACAGACTCAATAAGTGAAGGTCAGCATGAGCTAAATATCATTGAGGTGGAACACACACAAAATCAATAATAAGTTGTGTTTCTAAATTATGTAAAATCTCATTTTTATGCTATTTCATGTGGTGAGCAAAGCTTTTCATAGGCCTGTTCCCTAACAATATACTGTAAGGGCGATATCGGCATACCTCCACCTGGACATTAATTTATTGTTTCAAACATATACGTCTGTGTGTGTGTTTATAGTCTTTCTTTCCTCTCTTAGCTGTAACAACTGAAATTTGAAAAGTACTACGTAGAACACCCCAGGAAGTGTTGGCAACCATTGGCACTTGGGCCCCATTGCCTTTTGGTTGGGATTTTTTGTTTTCCTTTCTTTAGTTGCCATCTGGTTTACTTTTTCGCTTTTCTAGCTGGTATTGTTGTTATAGTTACCAATTGTACATCAAACTTTTATATACAGGCTTACTTTATATTGGAAATGTGTGTTTCTGCTATGTCTCTTCATTCTATGTTCAGCAGTTTGTGTCACTATGAGAGAAGAGCGCTCTATAAAAAGAAATTAAACTGAATTGAATATATGTAAAACAAGAAAACTCTAGGTTGATGTTGTCATACTGGTACTTTATAAATGTAAATGAATGCATTAAATGGAGTTTCACAAGCTTTTCAGCAACTGTGCTGTGAGTTAATTGCTGGAGGAGTTGTGATGGCAGTTGAAATCACCAGGACCACAATGTAATGGGAAACAGAAAAAAAAAAAAAGATGACAAACAAAACTTTGACTGCATTTCCAGTTTTTGCAAGTTTTAATGAAAATTGTCTGCATGGAAACAGCAGATCAAGTCACTAGTGTTATGTAACAAGTGTTTTAAGTTAATCATATCTTAACTTCAAGGAAAAAAATTAGTGTCCACTGGCCTTGGTAACAACTTCAGGATTTACTAGAATTTCTCCAGGATTTTGGCACACAGAACTGATGTATTTCGCCACACTTCACAAAATAGTGTTTCTGCACAGAATCCACCCAGCAGCATTTGTTTCCCTCAGAAATATATCCAGTTTTCGGCTTGAAGGCATATGCCCACTGCTTTCCATTAGCAAACCTGCCTCATGAAAGAACACTTATTTTGAATATGCACATTCTTTCGTTTCAGCAAGCAGGGAAGATAACATAAATTAGATGCAGAGGCACACCGTGCAGTAAAACCTCAGATAAACACTCCTATCCCTCTAATATCAAGGAATATCACCACCCCCTAACCATTCTGGGAAATAGATGGTGCATATTTGTTTTCTCATAACATCTGCTTCAGTGGGTGCTGCATTTACTGAGAACACGCATTAAATGAGAGTTATAAATGAAAATTGGCCCCCTCCCGCCCCAACACTGTCTGAATGGCTTATTTATCAATAAACAAGTGGCGGAAATTGAAGTGCTTATCATCACAATGTGCCTAAACCTTTGGAAGGTGAAGTATGAAACATGTAAAATTGCCAGCAAACTGCAAATCCAGCACTTACTAATAAAAGACAGATGAGTCGGCAATGCACTGAGCGCGCAGCACAAACCCTGCAAACATATGTGAATTAGTGGAGTAAAACAAGCTCAGTATATTCCGGCAAATAAGGAGCTTGGTGCAATTTATTTTGCACAAAAAAAGCACACTAGGATACATCACTACCTCTGCGATACAATGTTTCAGGAATATATTATATTCATTACGCAAGTAACCCTCACCTGATACTTTTAAAAAAAGTTTCCATTTTTGTGTGATATAGAAATTCTTATGCCTTTACTGGCATTCAGTCTTGAAATTAGCATTACTGCAAAGAGACGGACTTTTAAATTTTTTTTTAACAATGCGAAGTCACAGAGGACAGTACGTTCCTCTGAACTGTCATGAAGATCAAGTGTGAAATTTTTTCGAGTTAAACATTTTCAGAGGTAAACATTATACTTTTTACATTTTGGGAAACTTTTAGATGAAGTCTCTTTGAAAATATCTTTCTGAGGAATGTAATTTGGAGAGGACGGTCACTCTACAACTTTGCCTCCTTTTGCCTTAAATATGACTTCAAATTGCCTTCAAATAAGACACGTGAGCGCTCCTTTGTCCTCTCTCATCATTTGTCTTGCTATTTTCTCTGCATATTATTTTATCTTGATATTTTTCTGTCTTTTTCTTGTAACTTTTATTGTGTTGATTTTATTATTTTTTTGTTATAATAGTTCTGTATATATCTTTCTTTTTTGTGTAAAGCTTCTTTTAAAGGAATTGTATGAATTTTTTTTTGTAATTATTATTTTGCAACTATTATGCTGTTTATTATACTGATCCTCCTTAGTGCTAACAGCAGAGCCTCTGGGACTATTGCTCCCAGCACTTCTCAGTGTGCATCCACATACACCACAGATAAGATCAAAATGGACTGGTCATCTACAGCAAGCACCAAAGAACAGTGCCGAGTCAGAGTTGCTCTAGGGGTCTGATCTGGAGGTAGAAGCTTGGCGGTGTGAGTATTGGGAGGATAGAAGTGCTTTCATGTTACTGGGCTAGAAACACACACCTCTCTGGATGCCCAGGGCAAAAGCATCCATTTCTGCTTCTAAGCCTCCCACAAGCCTTCAACAAGCCAAAGTTCACAAAACAAAAATGTTGAAATTATATATCCAGCCAATACTTAAGAATCATTAAAGACATCGTTCAGTAACTGTACAATTAACTTATAATAAAACAGTTTTTAACCTCAGCTGGTAGAAAACATCATGTTTTTCTTAACTAAACTGCAGTCATTTTGAGTTCACCTGCTCCCTTATTCATGAGAATCTGCTTATTTTTCTTCTAACTATGAAATTTTAAAGCAGGATGTGGAAAGGAATGTAAGCCTGTTTCTTGTGCTGTAGTTTGTTGTTTCTTCTGGGAACTCAGTGAAATTATCGCTCCATGATGAAATCAGTAGCCTGACGTGGAAATTAGATAGACAGGGACAAAGGTCTACCACGAGTCCTCTCTCAAAATATATGAAGAGACCATCCAGTTATATACGTAAATGTTGTTGACTGGACCCTAACCACTTCTTTTATGACATAACAAGTCTTCAATGTTTAAACTGAGTATGTGTGTCTATAATTGTATCATTACATGACTCAAAAGAATTTAGTGTTTATGCTAATTATAGAATATAGTAATTATTTGAGAAATGCTTTTGAGGGCTTCCTAGCATAAAGCAATCAGGCCACATTTTGGACAACAATGAACTAAATATTGTAGTGACATTAATAAAGCACAGTGTCTAGTCAATCACTGTTCCATAGTCTGTGCAGTTAATGTTAATCTGGGAGCAAAAGTCAAGACTCAAGAGGAGCCTCACAAATACACATTTTGCTGTGTCTCTTGAAGTAAAGCAGAGATGCAAGGCTTCCATGGCAAGTTCCCGTCATCAGCAGCCCTATTCCGAGTTTTTGACTGTCCTTCTTAGCTTAAAAAAGTCTGTCAGAGCCACACAAGTTAGCTCATTATATTCTTCACTCCCCGCACACCTAGAAAGAAGTATAAGAAAGGAGCAGAGAAAAAAGGCAAATCTCTTAATGTATGCATCCCCTTCCATTTAAAGCCTAATTGAACCAGAAATAGCAATATAAACACCTACAGTATGCACATTCCCACCACTTTTTCACTGAAACCCCTATAACACATATTGCTGTGAAATGAAAATATGGAACACTGCCAGTGGCTATTGCTTTGACCTCTAGATTTGAAATGAAGGATTCAGTAGCTACAGCTACTTTGAAAGTGTGGCGACTGCTCAGACAATGTTTATTTGCAGACAGTAGAAAAGCAGCTTTAGTGAAATTTTCTGGAATTACATAGATGATCTACCGAAGACCTGTGGATGTGAAGAACAGTGAGCTTCTGTTAACATTGCCCTTTCCAGCCATTTCCCATCTTTTAATCATAATGACTGAACAGGTTCCTCTTCATTAGACTTTATCACCTTTTTTTAAAGGTTATATAATTATTTCCAAAGTGATATCATTATGTTGTTTTATATAGAAGTTTTACTTGTCTGAAATGTGGTGAACTCCAGAATGAACTAGGTTGTCTCATGGTTAGATGGGGAGATACAAACAGCAGAATAGAAAGATCACCTACATTCAGAATCTTGACTGGGGAGGACTGAGGTCTTGGAGAAAAGTGTTGCATTCAGGGAAGTGATTTTGTCCAATCAGTGATACACATCCTGTATTTTTCTTTTCGAGTTCAAGATGAGCAATGCTGCTGGCTGGACCATTTTAGAAGCTTGCTCCAAAAAAACCTTAATTTACACAGGAGATGAAAGAAAATCTGGAAAACAGTAATAAATTGGACAGCTCCACCACTCCAAGGCCAGCCAGCCTAACCAACAGATCCATATTACAAAATAAACATTCATTTATGGTTCACATTTACTTACTGAGCAGACACTTTTCGCCAAAGCAACTTCCAATGAACTCTATGTAGTGTTATGAGCCCACACACTTTATTCACCGCGGTGACTTACACTGCTAAATACACTACTTACACTGGGTCACTCATCCATACATGGATGTCCAGTCTCTCTGTCACTCACACAGTATTCAATTTCAGATGGGCAATGTTATCAGCAAAACGATAAACATAAAGGAAAAAGAGAAAAACAACTCAAAATTATGATCAACATAACTGAAACAGAGCAGACATCCTAATATCTATGGCTTTGAACTACAGTTTTTTTGAACAGCTATGACAGATGTTTTATAAAAAAGAAGTAGGGTAGCAGAGAATTATTAAAGGCTAGGTCCATTAGAAGCCCTCTCCTAATGATTTATGAATAATACAGTAAGAAATTGTGCTGGAGCAATGAAGCAAGGACAGAACTGTATCACACAAACAGAAGAGAAGACACACTGGACACTTTGGTTCAGGAATTCCTTTTGTTCCTGCATGTTTATTCAGCTATTGAAAACTTAATTAAAAGTCAGACCCTGTTTTTCAAGATACTCCAAGATGTCGAGGGACACCAAACCCCTGAATAATGTTGCATTGATGCATTGGAGGAAACATCTGTTTTCCCTCCTCTTTGGTGTCATGCACATTGTGTGCAGCATGACAGTCGTTTAAACAGTCAACGCACAAACCCAGGAGTGTATCCACAGTGAGCTGCTGCAGCCAACCTCGCATGTGTTTCAAAATGTACAACTGTTCCTTGTGCTGCCTTTTGGATGGTGAAGCTCCTCTCATGCCCTGAGGTGGTACCACACTGTTCAGTTCAACTCCTGGGACATGAGGGGTGCGCAGATACAGATTTATTCCCAATGCTCACGTGCTACCAACCAGATATAGAACCTGTCCTGGAAAACTTCCCATGAACCTGAAACGTCTGCACGCTTCCCAAAGTCTTGACCAATCACGTCAAGAGTCATGCCTGTCTTCAATCACGAAGACAGCATGGTTCAATGTTTGAGACAGCTGAAGCTGGAGGAACCACAGTGAAATCCATAAGATCAAAGGTCAAAATATTCCCATGACCTTTTTAGAGCTCCACTTTTTATATATAAAGAATACACACAATGCACAGGGATGCAGCAAGTAGCACTGCTGACTTACAGGACATAGGTGGTGCGAGAGAATGTGGGTTTGATCCTCACTCTGTCTGTGTGGGGATTGCATGTTCTCCTCATATCTGTGTGGGTTTCCTCCAGTTGCCCTTCTTTCCTCCTGCACTCCAAAGACATGTAGTTCAGGTGAATATTTAACTCTTAATTGGCCTTAGGAGCTGGTGTCCTGCCCGGGGTCTATCCTCTCAGCTTTGAGCCTAGTGCTCCGGACCGCTGTGACCCTACTCAGGACCAGAGGTTATTGAAATTGGATGGATGTGCATGAATATTTATTTAGCCCCGACGTGACTTACAGGGATAGGTTTATGCAAAGCAAAAAAGTGCTCGCAATATCACAAGACAACGATCATCTGGTAATCTAAGACGAGATGTGATGTTTGATGTCTTCTAATTTACACAAAAATCAACCTAGCACAGGAATAGACAATCATTTAAAAATTCCACATGTATTTTGTACCGCATTCTTCTCAAAGTGACTTACTAGTGTCAACTGACAATGAACGTTACAGTTGCGAACTGTGGTTCATATTAAAACACTGCTTCCTAAAATAATTGTTTAGTATTTGCATGCTGTTGGATCCTGGAACCATTGCAAGTCCTTCAGTTCATGTAGGCATGGCCCTCACTGATTGTGTATGAAAGAAAAGCTCTGGGTGTTGGGGTCAGGGGTGTCCCACAAGCCTCTCTGATTTGAAAGTGGTAAACGTGCTGTTAACCCCCCGAACCGCAGCTTCCCGGCCTCGTTGCAGTGCTCATGTGTGACACAGGGGCTGCAGCAATGGTTTCTTGCACCATTTGAGCCACACCTACTCTAGTATGGTCAATAAATGCTCTTCTTAAGGCCATTAACCTTGGAGAGGGGCTGCATGGTCTCTGGACAAGTTCCAAGTTCATTCACAAGGAAAGTTCTGGTTGCCCTCAGCAGCGTACATGGACATTTTTCTCCAAACTGGCCCATTAATATTCGTTTTGATTACAAATTCCCCTCTCTGTTCGATTTGGTTCATTTCAGCTCCTCAATTCGGAAACTGTAAATTTGCGTTAATTAAGGTTGATCGTTGACACATTTCTCAATTGTTCAGAGACCAAAAATTAAAAGACTGATTGTAATTTATGGCTGTATAATCACACCGTCGTTTTAATCATAGTTTGATTATGAAACGTCTAATCATGTATTACAGAAGAGGTAACAAAAAATGAGCAAAAAAATGTAAGACACAGATTGGTCTGTTCCTCAGTTCAGCTAATGCGGTCTATTGTAAAACAGATTAATAAAAAAATGCAAAAATTCAACTACAGTATATATACACACACACACACGTATACATATACAATACTGTACAAAAGTTTTAGGCACTTGGTTGGGGAAAAAAGCTGCAAAAGTGAGAATCCTTCCAAAAAATAATGCTCTTAATTAATTAACTTCCCACAATCTTAATAACCATCCAATGTCAACAACCGCTTGTCCCAAGTGAGGTCACGGGGGGTTTGGCCGGGTCCCGCTCTCTGGCGGGCCTGGGGATTAAATCCTGCTTGGGGTGCCTTGCAATGGACTGGCATCCCGTCCTGGGTGTGTCCCCTCCCCCTTCAGCCTTGCACCCTGTGTTGCTGGGTTAGGCTCTGGCTCGACGCGACCCTGCTCGGGACAAGTGGTCTCAGACAGTGTGTGTGTGTGTGTGTGTGTGTGTGTGTGTGTATACTTTCTTTCCTTAATGACATACAAAACCTTTACTGTAATACTGTAGCTTTTTGCAAAAGGAATGCTTGTTGCTAAAATATGCTGTTTCCCATTGACACTAATGCCGAAGATGTTAAATAAGCGTCAAAAACAAATATTCTTGTGAAACATTTAAGTGCCTAAGAATTTTGCACAGCGCTGTACATTTACATCACATACACTGTCTGAAACCTCTTGTCCCAAGCGGGGTTGCAGTGAACCGGAGCCTAACCTGGCAACACAGGGCGCAAAGCTGCAGGGATAGGGGACATACCCAGGACGGGATGGCAGTCCGTCACAAGGCACCCCAAGCGACACGTGAACCCCAGACCCACCAGACAATGGAACCCGGCCAAACCTGCTGCACCACCGCACCCCCCTCATATATATACATATATGTGTGTGTGTGTGTATACAGATGACATAAACCTCTGAAATTCTATAATAATATAAAGTATATGAATGTGAACTCTATATAATATATAGTAAATGAATGTGAATGAGCACAACCTTCTGGTCATGATTTCTCGTATTTAAAGTTAAATTTTTCATGAATTCTGTGTCATTAGTTGGTTCCTCCATTTCAGACAATCTGGGGAACTTTGGAAAAATTTGTAGTGTTTTTTTTTTAATACTTCACAAAAGTTATGAATAACATTAATACTTCAGATCCACAAGGAATTTCAGTATGTCAAATTTAAGTATGTCTCATCCATCCATCCATCTGCTTCTCCTGAGCAGGGCATATGTCAAGAGAAGGTATAACCTGGATGGGATGCCAGTCCACTGCTGGTTAGCTACACACGTTCACACTCACACACCCTGATTGCAATTTACAGTCAGCAAAACATCTGAACTGTATATCTTTGAAGAATGGGAGGAAAACACCTGATGGAAACCCACGCAGCCACAGGGAGAACATGCGAACTCCACATAGACTGAACGGGGATCAAACCCAAGTTCTCTTGGTCCACCCAGGCGCTGTGAGGCGTATGTGTTTACTTTCCTGTAAAACATTTTCAGTAGAATAATCTACTGCTAAATTTACAGAATTAATATTAACTCTATTTCATACAGCACCACCGAGGACCTGTGAAAATGCAAAATCAGCAAGAAAGCTGCTTCCTTTATGTGGTGTTGTGTGCCACACCGTTGCTACCTGTCTAATTTGCATATTCCTCCCTACATTGCTTCCCACCGCAAAAGAAAGAGACGAAACAGTCTGATGGAGAAATATGAGCAACTGAGGCTTTGGTGCGTTGTAATTTACCAGCATCCAGAGTTATACTGTCTCATTTATTATTTGCAGCATTAATGGCAAGGCAGTAAAGTGGGACCACAGAAGGTGCCACTATCTCATTGTACACCACGGATCTAGCCTTAACCTTTGACTCTTGAAGGGAATATTCTTTCCCCTCCTGTTTCCCTTTTCCCAAAGCATTTTGTTTTATCTACACTCCCCAGGAGTCCTCCTTCTCCCCAGTGTAGTCAATTTATTCACGTGGCGCCTAACTGATGTTTTCTTCTGGATCAGAAGAAATGACTCATAACCTATGTTGGTTTTGGCAGTGATGAGCTGCTAAGAGTTGTACAATTAATTTAATGAGAAGTTAGCTGATGTGGGTGTGTGTGATCCCAAAGATGGCATTTTACGTGGTATAGCAGAATACAGATGTTGTCAGAAGCCAATGAAATACTACAGGTAAAGGCAGAGTGAACCCCCTGCTGACTGCTACATGGACTGCTCTTGGATTTTATTGTAGAAGAAATCTGGCTTTAGGCTTCATAGAAACAAACTCAAAATTAAAGAAACAACCAGCTACTCTGACTACTGCTGCAGCTTGGTAATTTGTTTTAGGTCTGATGCTTTTAAAAATGTAAATTAGGTCTGAATGTCTTCTTTGGACTTTTATTGCCATGTAACCTTTACCTGCTCTCTTTTCCTGTTTATATTTTGAGCACTCTTAATAATTTAGGTACTGACCCCATTTCTCTTTAAGAAAAACTGCTTTATATCTACCTCTATTTATAACCAAGCCATAATTCTGTCTATTTGCATGAGCTATTAATTTAACTTTGACTGCTGAACCCTCTCTTCTACTGTCAATCCAGGAAATGGCCAATAAAATTCAACAGGAATAAGAAATAGAAAAATTGTCTGAACTCAGGACTCTTGGAATGAAAGGAGAGGAAGTCTTACTTTTCATGCCACTGCAATAACATGAATTAATTAACACAGTTTTTTTTTTTGGTCTTTGGTTATTATTCCTCCACCTCTGTGTGGGCAGTGTGTAGGGGGTTGCATGCCAGGCACGTTCCTAATAAACATGTTACATGTCGTTTCAAGAGAAAGATCTTGCTTCACTGCCACTTTCTTGCTCCGCCCCCTTCCCCAAGATGCTGTGTTTGAGAGGAAGACTCCCCTTGCTCAACCCTCACTAAACCTCAGCCCATAAGTATTTGGTGGTCATCATGGACGCCCCACCATTGCACCTTGCCGGCTTTTTCATGAGATCAATGTCATTTTCCCATTTGGCAGGTTTGCTGTGGTCCAACACTGGGACCAAGAGGACTTCTGCTTAGCGACTGTCACTCCTGGGATGCTCCAGCCATGAAATGTGGAGTGATTTACTACAGTGATCTGCTTTCAAAACCTGTGAGAAGAGCCGCTTATCTGGAGAACTCTTTTCTTATGGGAAGCTTCCTTTCCAGTCTAATTGGCCCGTTTCTATCAAGACCCTCAGGAGAAAGGTGTAGACAGCTCCTTAAAAATAAAGACTGAAACACACGCAACTTCAGATCAGAGCTAATGGATTATATTACCACTATGTTTATCAGAAATCCAAAAATCATGTTTCGGCATGATTAAACGTGTATATCAATAAAGCCCTTTATTAAGTTTACCTACACCTGAGAAGACGGGGAAGAAAAAAAAACTTTTTGTGCCATTTTTTCATATCAGTATATATACACACACACAAATATATAGACATATACACACAGTTACACACAATAAAATGCAATTTATGGAAACTAAGAGACTGAATATATTTTGTTTCTCAGATACGTGTGGGATTTTATATATTTACCATAATTAGGCTATTTTTGCTAAGCTTCTGTTCAGCAGTAGTTGAGTTACACTTTGGCAGCCCCGGGCGATGAAAGTGGCCATGACACTGTACATGTGTAGTAAACACTAACTAACTGTAGTAAATGTTTGGTTCTGATTCCAGTTTTCAATGCATGATGTACATACTTTTAAATGGGTTTTTAGATATTAGTCTATTTGTTGTTCATAGGTAGACAGCCACACAACGAAGAACAACATCACGTGAAGTGAGTCTGAGGAAACACTCAATGGAGCAAAGCCGATTATCCATAAAGTAAGAGAACCCCACTGACATGCAAAGTACTCAAAGTACCACGTTAGCACTCACTGTTGGCTGCCTTACCTGATGAAAGTGGCTTGAAAAAGGCAAAGGGAGGCGAAATATAAAATCCCAGCGATGACCTGTGATGACATCCTCAGGCTGTCAGCCCCGCCAGGCAAACTGTGCGTCGAGTGACCTAATGAACTACGAGATCCAAAGGGTGTTTTTGGGAGCTGAGCAGAAAGACATTGTCCTGCCTGTCAATGGGGTCCTTGCTGAAAGTTCCCTCCACCCACCTTCCGTTTCGCCCGGCTGTTAAATCCACCGGTTAGGCTTGGTGATCTTGTGTGGATGAGCATATGTGTGTTTGTGTGAGGGACTGTGGGCTTTCCTCTCTTTCCTACTCTCTTTTTTTTTAACAGCCAGATGCTCAAGGAATTAGAAAGGCAGATTTAAAGGGCCAGCTGCACGCACTCCGGCTGCAGCGTACATCACATTAGATGGGAAGCAATTAACCTGAGTCATTTTTGAAAGAGGGGATATTTATGGGTGCAAGCTCACACAAATGGAGATTCATCCTAGGAGCCCATAACTAGCTCTGGAGATTTACAGGGATTAAATCAATCATTGCTCATTCAGCGGACACCCTCCAAGTTCCACCTCTTATTGTTCCTTATTTAGCTGACACTTTTGTCCAAGGTGACTTACTGTGTTACATTTAGACACCAAGATACTTATTTATTCTCCTTTTAAGGGAGCAATTCAGGACAAGTACCTTGATCAAGTGGAATACAGCAGGACTGAATTTTGATCAAGGGACAAAGGAGACAGCTTTAACATTATGGCACCCACCGCTGAGATATTAGTTTTGTTATTCGAGTTGCTTTTTAACTCATATTTGCTTGTTTGCTGCTGCCTTGCATGCAAAAGAGCCAGGTTTGAATCCCAGCTCCTGCTATAGCGCCTCAAGGTACTTCCCCCGAACTGCTCTGACAAAAAATTAACCACCTGTATAAATGAGTAAATGATTAGAAATTGTTTTAGAGGAAAGCGTCACACCTACAGTAATACAAACATTAAGGTGCTAGTCGACAGCCTGTGACTGTATCTGTCACTCCCTGCTCAGATATTTAATGTTTCACGAGGAGGTCAAAGTGAAATGTTTGTAAAAGGTGATTCTTATTTAAGGTACGAGCCACTGGGCCCAATACCACGGTAAGTGAAGTTATGGAAGTGATTTAACAGTACATTCTTCCATGCACATCTTTTGATCGCGAACAGAAGGAGAATATCCAAAATCCACACTCCCTGAACTGGGTGTGAACCTGCAGCCAGGCACACTGGGAGGAATCAAGGTTACCAGTATTTTTTTAAAAGAAATTCTTTAAAAAAAAAAAGAAAAAAAAAGAAAACTCATTGCAGTGCAGGTCCAAGTGGAAAAATCTCATTGCATGTAGTAACTACACAGAGACAAATTCATGCTGCATTCGTTGTGCTCTGGCAGAAATACCCACCTGTGTCCTGCTCTGTGTCAGTAACTCCACTGTATTGTGAAACCTAGCGTGTCCACAAGGCAGCAGTGATGAGTAATACAGCATAGGTTTAAAACCCACCACCACATGAATGTATTGTACTGTCCATTAAGACATGAAACAGGTTAATAATTGCTTTGGTTCCTTTGTAGACAATGAATGCATGCTGAAAAAAAAGTGCACTTCATTATGACACAAACTATTTATTGAGCCCTGACTGCTGGGTTCCCATCCAGAGGCAAAGAGTCTTGAGGGTGATGTGAACCCTGGTTTGCTTCATGAACTCTCAGCCGTGACTTATGCTCTGACATGGTATTATTCATTTAATTTAGGTCATGGGTTTCAATCCGCCTAACACCTTAACCTAGTTCTACCATTCTTTGCCTTTTTGTTCAGGTACACATTGATTTCTCAGGGTGTGCTCAGGTGTGCTCAGTTCAAGCCTTAAATAGAAAATACCCCTAAAAACTATTTATCGGTTTACATCCAGCTAAGCAATATGCCTGCTCGTATTTAATGCCTTGTGCAGAAACATAAAATCAGTCCTTCATATCTCTCCTTTTTGTCCTCCATGTGCACCATCTTAATAATCTGCCCTGACTTGAGGGTAGGAAAGGCTGAATTTAGTGTCTGTGTAAATAATGCAATTTTGCAGTGGGGAGGGGGATGGGAGGACAGGAATTGCTGGAACAAATGCATTGAGATAATATTCTCTGGCACCTCCTGTTTGTTGAATATAATGCACTATTTACATAGGAGAAGGCCCAGCTTATCTCTTCAACCTTTATGGTTAATGAAATTAAACAGAAGTGAATGTCAGCTTATGGTGGGGAAATGCAGAGCTTCATTTGAATTGCACTAAATGTGACATGATTTCCATTTGCTCGGCCCTCGCAGAATACACAAGAGCCATTTCTGCTCTTGGACATGTTTGGGAAGGTACCTGAGAGGGCTGGGATCCAAAGCACAACACAGTGTGCGATGAAAGTGAGTGAGAGAAGCACAAAGCCGTCCGAACCTATGAGCCGTTGTCCTCTGGTAAAGGAGAATCCAAATTTTTGTGCGGCTTTCAGAAAACTTGCTGAGGAGGTGCTTTTTGTTGCCCCGGTTACCCTAGTAAGTCTTCCAAAAAACATTTTGTCTTATCCTTGATGACTTTCAGGAGTAATTACATGTTTCACTTGTCCATGGTGTTAGGGAACAAGGGGCATATAATGTGGATAATAATTTTATTTTTGATTTAGGACAGATCACCTGACCTGGATTTGAACCAAGGCTGGGTTTAATGTTCCTTCTGATCCCCTTTCATTATTAATATTTCTTAATTTAACTGGCACCTAATGTTTTAGGTTTGTATGTTAAGTTACTGTTATTTACTAATTTATACAGCTGAGTAATTCATGGTAAGGATCTTAATCAAGAGTACTGCAGTGAGAAGTGGAATTCAATCCCACAGCCTTGGACTATAGGGTGACATCACAAACCACTAAACTACCTGTTGGCCCTTCTACACTCATGGACACATTTTTGAACCATTTCATACATTGATGGCAGTAGGAGTAAAATCTCCATCATGAGCTCTGCGGATACCAAGACTGGACGGCAAACATGGTATTCCTGTCTTACCTCTGTACAAAAACAAATCAGCCAGTGCAGTTTCTTCTAGAATTATGAGGTTGAGAATTATGGTTTGAGATTGATAACTGTTACCCAGGTGCTACCCAAACCACCCACACACACTTTGGTGGATACCAATAAAGATTCAACTTTTTATGGCAGAAGGAAGGTTTTAAAAAGTTTTGCAAACAGGAAGGTATCAGTTGACTATACAGTAGGGTACCAAAGGAGATTCATATTTTAGTGCAATGCTTTGGCAGCCCACATAAAAAAGTTTTGCAAACAGGAAGGCAGCTATAAGGGATACAGTAGGGTACCCAAGGAGATTTATATTTTAGCAGAATGCCTTGGCAGCCATTATTAAAAGTTTTGAAAACAGGAAGGTAGCTATAAGCTATATGGTACGGCACCCATGGAGATTCATATTTTAGGTGAATGCCAACTGTTATAAAATTTTTGCAAACAGGCAGGCAGCCATAAGCTATATGGTGGCATATCCAAGGAGATTCATATTTTTATGTAATGCTTAGGAAGCTGTAGGAACCTTCCAAAGAAGTTGTAGTTTATCATAGCCCTGTGTGTTTTGACCTTCTAGCTAAAAAAAATGGACTTTGAGGTTTTTTAATTGTTATTTTAAATTTAACAATTCGACGTTGCAGAGTGCTTCGGATGGTGCCACTGCAAAATTGAGGGCTTGCTGTCTTTGCAGCCTTGAAAGTTTTGTGACAGTGAAAAAACACATGCATCCCATTGGTACTTTCTAAGATACTGCAAAATTAATACAATAAATAACTTTCTCATTAATTAATTTATCTGATGCCTTTGCCTAAGGCAAATTACTTTGCAAAGGATATATCCTGTGCTACAATTTTTCGCCCATTTATATAGCAGGGAGATTTTTAATGGAGCAATTCAGGGTAACTTGACCAATGGTTCAAACCAGAGACTTTGAGTTTCAATACAATGACTGTAAAGACTGTTGGAATTGATATTTTCAGTCAATCTGAGGTTCTTTTGAGTGTCAATAAAAGGCAACAACGGTTTATTACAGATCAGCCACCTGGCTGCACATCTCTCCTGATGTACGCTGTACCTACAAGGCATACGAGTAAGAGGTGGTGGAGCAAAACAGTGCAAGAAATAAAAGAACACAATACAGTATGGTGAATATTAAAATAAAAAGTATATAAAAATATTTAATAGTCAAAACCATAATAATAAAAAGTAAATAACAATGAAACAGTAAATAAAGTCCAGCAGTAACAACTGTGCTTTGCCTTGTGATTAAAACAATAGTTAAACTTTGCATTCCTCACACGCTTTACACAACATGCTTTACGTCTATGGTTCTTATGCGTGGAGGTACAGGACCCTTAATGATATTGTGTTGCTACAATAAAAATAGCTTCCAATGAAGAATGAATATACCTTATTTGTGAGATGGAGAGAACTGCATGGCCCCGGTCCCCTTGCGTCTGTAATTCATCTTTAGTATTGCTGCGACAGTAAATCTGTACACACTACGTTATCCTCAGTGAAGACCTGTCAACATGTTCCTGACTCTAACTATAGCACAAAGGACTCCTCACAGGTGACTGAATCATTTTCTCATTCCACTGCACAACTTCCCTCAGCTGCCTCCTTGTCCTTACTGCCCATAGAAAGCACTTTTAAAATAACTGTAGAAAGACTGCTAAATTTCAGAGAATCATCAAAAACTGTATTTAAAAGATCTACTGAATTTGAGATTTTTTTCCTCCCAACAATCAGAGGACAAATGGTCCTTTTACTGATGAATTAAGGATGTTATGGGAGTCAGATGTCCTCCTGGAAGCAGACTGAGTCAAGTTAATCTCTTCCAGCAGTTCTTTTTAATTATTACCTACAGCCCTCTTTCTTTTAGTAATAAATAATAGAACCATCACTGTATAAGCTGTATTAGAGCTGTCAACTTGTAATCAAAAGGTTCTGGGTTTGAATCCCCATGCCTGCTCTAGAATCCCTGATCAAGACACCTTCCTTCAAGCGCTCCAGTAGAAACTACTGTATAAATGAGTAAAGTAGTGGTAAGTAGCTTCACATACAAACTTGACACTAAGTTGTCTTGGATAAAGGTGTCAGTTAAATGAATAAGAAGAAATTGCTTTTATTGGGCCCTGTACCGCAGAGCAGAACGGCATTGGGATTCTGACTTCCAAAGAAATGTGTCAGGATCTTGCACACAGCCTGTTCTGATTAATTTCCAATGGTTAGGCTGATTCTCTTTTTTTTTGTGTTTTCATTAAAAAGTACTTTCAGTCCACATGTTCTGTAAATATAACAATGATTGTAAAGCCACTGAACTATTGCTGAACTTCTGCTGTGTCCTCAATTTTACACACCTACCATGTTTCCACAGTCTGTACAAATACTCCAGCTGCATGGATTTTACCAGTGGAAGGAAGAACCAACACCTCTACAAGAATGCCTACCTTAAAAATGATCTAAATGCCTGATTTGTGTTTATAACAGCTGACTGATTTGGGTGCTCCTTTATTCCTTAAATAGGTCACAGTCACGCCTCCATGCTGGGAAAGAAGAAACACACACACTTTTGCAGTTGACACAATAAGCCTTAAGTGGTTCAGAGTCATTGCTCCATGTCAGTCTGGGGGTGGAACGCCCATCGAATTTTTCCCCTGCAGCTGAGACACACAGCATTGAACCACAGCGCTACAGTCCCCTCCCTCACCATAATGTGGGTTTGCTGTTTCAGTACGCTATCTGCTCAGGTTTCTCATCTAGCCTCCATACAGCAGCATGCTTCCCAAAGCTGTGGCCATCGTCTCTCTTTAGGAGGAACCACTCACCCAGCTATGCTTTCTTTTCACTGAAGCTTTCCAGTTCCAGCACACCAGGGACCCTTTGCCAGAGCAGCAAGGACACTGATCTGTGTGTGTCTGCAGAGTTCAGTGGAAAGGTCTCACACCTCCTCCATCTCGAGCACCACTTGTCAATTTTATGATTACTTCACTTTTTCTAACCAGGGCAGCTGGGCAGTTGTAGTGGTCAGAGCTGTAGCGTTTCAATGCAACGATCCTGGTCAGAATCCCACTCCTTCTGCTTTGAGGAAGGTACTTATTTTAAATCGATAAAATAAACTCCCTCGGTGTGTAAACATGAAAAACGCTGTAAGTGGCTTGATATACAAACATAACATCGCAGTACATCTTAGACAAAGTGTCAGCTAAATAACCGTCAATGAAATACGTTATTGCCATGACCTCTATTTATATACCTTGACTTCAGAAAGAGAAATTTCTTGCTCAGATATACCACAGAAAACTGCTTTGGGCCACAAGTATAGTGCTTTAACTATCTGTATTTTTATTTACCTGCTGATATAAATGAGCTTTACTAAACAAGTCCCTTTAATTATAAAAATGTATGGAAAAACCATGAATGTAGAGAATATTTATTCTGGCTGAGCAGCTTAGTACATCTATCCATCAAGTCTATGTATAGCTGCTAAATAAAAAAAAAAAGCTACAATATCAGATAAGGCCTAATGAAGACAAATCATTTATCTTCATCTTGACCTCATCTGTTATGACTAACCATGAATTGAAAACAGTAACAAGTTTTAAATACGAACTAAATGACCAATGTGGAAATATGAACTGAACAACTAAACAGGAGCAAAGAGTCTGACAGCCTTGTTTTTCTAAGTAAAGAAAAAATGGAACAATTTCTTTTTTCTTTGGCATGCAAGCACAATAAAGAGAAATTTAATAAAGTCAGATTTTTTCTGCACCTCTCCACTCTATGTGACAATGGCTGGCACCTGGAAGGCATGACTATGCTAATGAGGAGTGCTCTTACACTTGTCACCCTGCTCCAGAGGTCCTTTGCTGCCAGGAGATACTGGCAAGAAGAACAAGGACTCATGAGCTGAACAGAGAGAGCACATGATGGGAAGGTGCAGTGTGAAATGCAGCTCTCCCAATTCTTCCAGCAAACACACTGTAGAAATATGATGTCAAGATGAATTTGAGCGTTCATGCTGCTGGCTTTTTCCCGATGCTCACACTGGCCTGCCCTGGACTTTAATTTGTGTCCCATGTTAATGCTGTGCCTTCTCCTTTCTCTTAAATATAACACAAACTGGCACACTTGAAAGAAAGAATAACAAAAAACAAACTGAGTGGGAGGAAATAATCTGCAGTCTTTCCAAGATCAAACTGAACGCAGTGAAAAAGAAGGAAGTATTTTGTCTGATGACCTAAATTGATTTTTTTTTTTTTGCCCTTTCTTCAGTGAGGACCAACATATATGCCAGACACAGAGTGATATTAATATTTTGACAGAAAAGTACAACCTGTAGCAAATTCTGTTCTGTTTTAATCCCTCTGAAGACCTGTCGATTTATCTAATGATGGGACAGGCGTTTCTCCTTTAACCAGTTTTGATTTAATGTGATAATTTGAATATTTCAGTTTAGTATTTCGGTCTCTGACTATGAATTATCATCGTGCTCCTCTGCGGTAGCTGCAATAGATTAAAAACAGAGTCATGTTTCAGATAACAACCAGGATCGGTGCCTGAGAACTATTCAGTCTTTGATGAAATCCCAAAGTTAAGCCTCTGAGAAAAAGAAAATTCATAATAAACTTCTGCAGCGATTCTTGTCTGAGTTTTGGTTTTTGGTGAAGAGTTAATCCTCTTTCCGCTTCCCCACTGTGTTCTACTGACAGAAAAAAACCCTTTCAATCCACACCATCATCTGCTTGGTTTACCTGAATCAGACAGATAAGTGTTTTCTTGCATTTTTATCCTAAAATAGTGCAATGCCAAGTAATCCATCCATCCATCCACTCATCCATCCATCCGTCCATCCATCCATCCATCCATCCATCCATCCATCCACCGCAACTGCTTGTCTTTGTCAAGATAGGGGTCCAGAATCTCTGGATACAAGAATGGATGGAGACACATACTATACCTACCCATACCTTAACTGAAAAGAAAAACAAATAAAACCCCAATGTACCGAGCTACAGGATTTCTTGGTGCGTGGCTCATGCTTGACACCACTGATATCACCTATGTTTGTGTAATATGGCAATCTAAGTTGGAGGACAAGTGATTTTTCTCAATTTGCTGTGTCTATTCTTTTTCCATGCTGTGCCCCATTGTTGTCAGACTTCATTACTTTAAACTATCTTGGATGAACTTGTCTGTGGATTTGTAGAAAAATCTATCGTACCAATATCATCTAGGCTGGACTGTGGATATGAAAGCAGAGGGAGATTGGTGAACAAAAAAGAAAATATAAACAGTTTTACTGTTTACAAAAGTATGAGTTTCTCAGTGTTAGTGTGGGGGGAAGTTATGCAGACTCATGTTGTCTGTTGCCAACATATCAGTTTTTGGAGTTTTTGTTATTTGAATTAAAGGCGCATAAACTTTGTGCATTTTAAATTATTCCATTTAAACAAGAAGCTGAACTGCAAAGCTGAGTGTGAAACAGATTTAGGTGTGTATTCAACAGTGGAAAGAAAAAGAAAAGCAGGGCACTTTTTGTCTAGACTATCCCAGGATACTCAGTTTGAACGTGCAAGTTTGCTTGTACGTGGATTTGTTTGTGATGATCCAGTACATGCTTGCTGAAATGTCTTTACATGTGATTACTTAGAAGGAGCTACAAGAAAAGAAACAGCAGAAACATCTCAGTCTCATACAGTTTTTCAAGAGCTGAGGGAAGAGATATAGCACAGGGGTGCAGGAGGGAAATACCTCCTTCATGTTCGAACACAGCATAATTGTCTAATTTAATAATAATGGGACTTTAATAACAGAATTTTATTTTGGAAACATAATTCATAAAATCTTGATGCACCCTCCTCCCCTACAATGCAGTGTACTTGTGTGAGAGGAGAACTGTGAAGCGCATTAGAGATTTTGCCCATGTCTCATTAGGTAGATTGTTGGCAACAATAATTCCATAAAACATTAGGCATTGTGAAAAATGTATTTAAATACTTGCGCAAGCTTATGTTTAAAGAGGAACCTTGAAATAGTTGAAATGTCAGGTTATAAATACTGAGCTAGTTAACGTTGAGTATTTATGGCTCACTTTTCGAGCAATTGATTTGAGTGATTTTAATTTCCCTTCAGAATGAGTTGTTTAACTTGGGTTTGAATCATTATGGAGCAAATTATTGACAGTGTGTTTCACTTCACTGTATAAATCAGAAAAATAGCAAAGGAAAGAAAATATAAAATGAACAAATGAATGAAGATGAAAAAATAAATGAAGCAGAATGAATGAATGAAATTATGTCATTGAATTATACATACTGATTCTCAGTGGTCTGTAACCTGCAAGTCCATAGTTTTCTAAAATATGAAAGAATACACACACACACACACACACACACACACACACACATTTTCAGAACCGCTTGTCCTATACGGGGTCACGGGGAACCGGAGCCTACCCGGTAACACAGGGCGTAAGGTCGGAGGGGGAGGGGACACACCCAGGACGGGACGCCAGTCCATCGCAAGGCACCCCAAGTGGGACTCGAACCCCAGACCCACCGAAGAGTAGGACTGCGGTCCAACCCACTGCACCACCGCACCCCCTGGTATATGAAAGAATATTTTTTTTTCATTTTCTTCACAGTAACTTGTATTCCTTTTAGCAAATAATATCCCACCACTCTAACTCCTGCATCAATATGTGGAATAAAAGATGGTAAGTAAGGCCACATACAGTTCAAGTAAAGGACATAGCCTATTAGTAACGGACATAGCCTAGTATTCCATGTTATATTTAAAGTTTATGTTGACCAGATAAATTCTCATGTGCTGTGTCGTTGCATGAAAAAATTTCTATATTGGAATGTAAAGATGTCATTACTGTGAAAAATCAGGAATTAAATTATTAATTTTCATAAAGTGATTGATAAAATCTAACGCATCCCTCAAAGGAAGTTATTAACAGTCATAGAGGAGATTTAAATATTTATGAAAATGCAGAAATTTAACAGCCTCTTACTGTCAAGTTAAAGATTTATGGATAATTTTGCAGTTATGGCTTTTTAATATTAGTTAAAACATATGAGTTGGGAACGACAGCATTTTAAAAACATTAGAAGATATAAGAGTTTTTTCGTCTTTCTAGTCATTTGTCCCCCACTGAATTACCATATTACCTCAATTCTACACTCCTACGTCAGCCACCATCTCTCCTATGCAAAATATAATGCAGACATAGAATTTGAAGTTCACCCACCATGGTTTGGATGTTTTGATGGAATGCTCATGTTGCCGAACCACCATTCTGGCTCAGAGCTTGTCATATTGCACCTCATGTACTTGGAGATGCCCATGATGGGTTTTGTAAAGTTGCAAACTGTCAGTGGCCATAGCTCAGTGATCCTGGAGGAAGGGGTGCTATTGGGAGCTATCAGAGGTAGAAAAGCATCATTGTCAGCAGTTAATATTTCTGATACCCACAATAATTTCTTTATTTTCTCACCTTAAAGTGCCAAAGATCATGTTGCACCTCTTGCTAGGACCAAGAGGCTGTGGAATAATCACTTTGACACCCTTAAACCGATTATTCACAGATTAACACCACAGAGGCCTATGCTCAGTGTAACAGAAACATAATGAACACAATCACTTAAAACTGAAATCTACCTGAAATCTTGCAAACGCAGGAAAGGGAAAATGAGCAGAGCACAGGTATTAGCTCTACACTTTGTCTCTTTGTCTTTATAGGATCGTTTGGTGCTCATAGTAATTCATTCATAAGTGACACATCTTTTAAAAGTACACTGACAGTTGACAACACATTTCATGACACTGAAATTAACACTCTTGTGTCAGAGAGCATGGCAATATTTACAAAAAAAAAAAGTCTCTACAATAAAATGTCAAAATAAGTTAAAAATAGAAAATGTCATGACACGGGTAGCAGCATATAGGCTTTTCTATTATTAAAGAAACTAAATATTTATATATAATTGTTAATACAAATGATTAAATATAACACATGCACAATATAACGAACACTGTACAAGCCACTCAACAGCACATTCAAATCTTTACTCAGTGATGTTTTCAACTTGAAACTGAGTTTTACAATTCATCCTACACATTCACGCATGTGCAGTTGCAAGACATAAAATAAACTGAAAAAAAAAAAGTTTTTCCTTTTTGTGTATTCTAATATCATAGTGGTTATGAGAAAAGATGTAGCCTAGGGAAGAAAACCTATTATAATAATTAAATTTAATTTAAATTTAACAGAGCAAAACTGTTTTTCAGCAGTCTGTATTATTATTATATTTTAAGGGTCTGCAATTGTAGGAGTAGAAATCTATCTTTATTGTAAACGTGCAGTGGAGCGTAGCTCTTTTTGAAAATCCCAAATTGCCAAACTGCTGATTTCAATGGCTCTGTGAATAGTAGGCCTCCTTGCTAAAAAATGATTAAGATGTGTATACACTTATTCACACTGTGTTTGGTTCATGCCTCATTGCATCCTGTGGACTGGCGAGAGAACGCTCCGTTGACCGCACCGCGCAGCCCAGCCCACGCGGTACACTACGGTATGACCCGTTCTGTGTGAATAGTACGGGCTCCTGCCTGGCTGTTGTCCTGCTCATCTGAATGACCAAGGTAAGTCTGACCGTTTCATTCAACATGGAGGAAAAGGTCAGGCAATGTCAACCGGTAACTGGTCAAATCCACTGTTGTCCTCAGGACATGCCAGATACATTGAGAAGACAACAGCACTCAGAACTGCTGCAGCCTTGATATTCTGGGCTTAAATTTTTTGCGATCCCGTCAGACTGTTCTGCCCCTCCACCCTTTCCCCTGTATTTTTTGAGGGTTAGCACCAAGGAGTATATCAGCTCTTTGGCGAGTGTATTTCACTGCACCTTAAACCGTACATGCTTGACATCACTTGAAGAATGTCACTGACTTTTTATGATGATTTACATTCGCATAAAGCTGAAAAGACTTATGTAAGTGCGCTGAATGTTCATGCAAGCAAATACACGAAAGTCAATAAAACTAACATTGCAGTCACTTTGGATAAAGGCAACTCAGGTTGAAAAGAAAAAAAAATGTCTTTATTAGGCAAAAGCCATATTCTGCATATTACATGTACCTTTATACATTTACCTGGGGTAACAGGTTGCAGGTAAAGCTCAGCTTGCAACTAAACAGTCCTGCTGCTGGTGGCTTCAGCAAAATATTTATGCTGAGTTGCTCTGAAAACCTTTAAACAGTTGTTTAAATTGGTAAATAATTATATGTACTTTAGCATACAAATCTAACACTAAGTCTCCTTGGATGAGGGTATAAAAAATTTACGCATATAACACTATAGAAAATTTACTGTAACAGCTTGATGACATTACCATATTGTGCTTAATAGCTATATTTACATTTGCATTTACTCATTTAACAGATGTGTTTCTCCAAAGAGATGTCTCAGAGAACAATACAACAGTGCTTTACACCTCCGATGGAAAGAACTGGATGCAGACATGGGATTCTTGAGTACAGTCCATTTGTTTCATACTCTGTATAAACCAGTATACATTACACAAGTAGCTGTATATATGGTTTTTTAAATATTTCATTTTTGAGTTTGAAAGAGTGGAGTTGTGACACACTAGTTGAGTGTTGAGAGAGATTCAGCAGTTCCGAGTGAGAGGGGATGGTCATTCCACAACACTGGTGCCAGAACCAAAAACTTTCTTGTGGTTTTGATTTTGGACCTTTAGTGCATCGAACCACCAAGTGGGCAGAGGTGGAGGAGCGCAACAGTCTGGTTGGGGCGTAGCGAGTGCTCAGGTATTGTAGATATCAGAAATCTGATCCTTCAGTAGTTCTGCAGGCCATAACCAGATGGTTTATTTCAATGGTATTATATTGCATACCTATTCTTGTCATATCATCTATTGTATTCTTTCAATCAGCACAGGTTTTTGTTTTGTGTTGTGTTAGGATCAGTCAGGAATCTGCAAGATGACTCACATTTCGTACCTTTTTCTGCACCCCTGCAGGTAACTTCTACATTCTGGCATTAATGTGTCCTTGAGTGAATCAGTGTCGCCCGTGAACATGTCCTGCAGGGACAGAGCATGCATGGGTCACTAACTGTACACTGATTCTTACAGTGCCTCTGTATTCTTAGATTTACTGTCTCAAGAGGTGAAGCCTTTAGATATGGATGAGTTATACGCCAACACACCACCCAGAACATGTGGAGTATTCTCAGCTTCTTGTTTTAAGCTTAATGAGTGTCATAGGCAGTCACACCAAAAGAAAATAACTGGGACAAACATTCTTTCTTTAGCTCAGTCACCTCTTCATCACGGCAAAGTATATTTTTTGTCAAGATAACAAGGTCAACAAACTTCCACATTTTTCTGAGGGTTTACGGGAGGAAGGCATCTTGTCAGGTGGAGCAGCCTACTTAGTCGGGTAACACAGATGTCTCGAGAAACCTCAAAGCTTCAAAAAAATGGAACAAGCTTAATTTCTGTCAGCAGGTCCTCAAAGGTCTGCATGTGAAGAATAAGGCAACTGTTGACACTTCTTTCACCCTCAGACCCATTGCTTCTTAGAAGAAATAAGAAAGCTGTGAACACAGGAAATGATATGTGATATGTGAGGAAAACAGAAACCATAACATTGCCAAGACATTCTTTCCCTCTGCCATCACAATAATAAACTCATATACTGTTGGGGGGAATGTGGTGGTGTGGTGGGTTTGACCGGTACTTTGCTGTTTGGTGGGTATGAAGCCCTCCAAAGAGTGGAGTCCTGCTTGGGGTGCGCAGCGGTTCCGTGTTTCTCCCTGCATGTGCCTCCACCAACATACAGAAGACAGCACTAGCAACCACCTTCTGCTCCTCCCATGAAAACGATACAGGTGGTTGCTATAGGTCAGGATGACTTGATGGCAGCAAAATCTGTTGTTGAACCCTCTTAAGGATATATATATATATGTGTGTGTGTGTGTGTGTGTGTGTGTGTGTGTGTGTATAAAGCACCTAAGCACCAGATCCATAAAGGCCAGGGTCTACCATAGCAGACAGGACCCAAAGTGCAGACTGTGCAAAGACGCCCCTGAAACAGTCCAGCACATAGTAGCAGGGTATAAGGTGCAAGCTGAGATAATGTACACTGAGGGGCATAAACAAGTGGTTAGGATAGTGTACAGGAACATCTGTGCATGATATGGATTTAAAGTCCTCGAGTCCAAATGGGAAACACTACCAACGATGATTGAAAACAGCGAGCTAAGGTCCTTTTGGACTTCAAGTTCCAGACTGAAAAGAAGTTGCTGGCCGACCAACCAGACATAGTGGTGGTCGACAAGGAGGAGAAAAGGGCAATTGTGAGAGATGTAGCAATCCCAAGCGACAAATGTCAGAAAGACGGAGCATGAGAAGATCAAGAAGTACCAAGGGCTGAAGGAAGAATTGGAACAGATGTGGAAGATGAAGTCCAGAGTGGTCCCAGTGGTAATAAGAGCACTTGGGCTGTGACCCCCGAACTGGAAGAGTGGCTCCAGCAGATTCCAGGAACAACATCTGAAGTCTATGTCCAGAAGAGTGCAGTCCTAAAGTTAAGATACTGCACAGAACCTTCAAACTCCAAGGCCTCTGGTAGAGGACCTGAGCTCCAGGAAGACACACACACTACCCCATGTGGGGGTGACAGGGTGATTTATAATATAAATAATGTAGATATGTAGATACATTGGCACATCAGCATTTTTCTTCCTGCCAAGGTTTTTCTGAATCACATTTGTTCTACACTTTCAGAGCTTGACTATACTCTACTAGTCTACTCAGGATGGGCACCAGCATAAACTATGGATATCGCATGAAAGAGAGGTTCTTAGTAGGTGTAATAGTAGTAGTAGAAGTGATAGTAATCATAGAAATAGTTTCACAAAGCATCAGTTTTCTTGGTGACAGAGTAGAATATGGAGATTATTCCCATGTTTTCTGTATAGGTGGCTCAGATAGATACCCTGCTTTTAACACCACTTTCTTTTCTGATTTTAGTTTTTTCCTGATTCAAAGTGTTTGCAGTATTTTGTGTATATATATTCACCCAAATTTATTGTGTCTTTAGCTCTACAGTTTACTTTGTTACTTTTCCCGAAAATGTTTACAAGCTGAGACTATGATTCTTCATCAAAAGATTATCCATTTATATACTTATTAAATTATTTTCTGTTTTTTTCCTCCAAAATGTTCCTGATACATCTGATAAAAAACAAAATAAATGTCAATGATAAAGTATAGTCATTCTTGAGAATACAAATGCCATTCATGTACAATACTGACATTTGAAAATCATACTTAAAATGGTAATGAAAGAATTTTCAGGAGTGCATGAAAGAAACTAGAATGTTCTTCTCCATCAGGGCTGTGATGAATGCTATGGTTCTCATGGGTTACATGTACAATTTCACTGAGCTCAGTGAAAGTGTCATCCAGGAATCAATTTCATAAGCAGCCCATCAACTTAATCTGCAGTGATTGAGAAAATGTAATGAACAAATAAAGCCTAGGAAGCAAAAAGTACCCAATGGAAATCAGTCTGGATGGTTTTGATGACCAAATGTAATGCAATTTCAAATGACTAGTTATTGACTTCTTTAAGCACTTTTAGAGTAGCATGTAGAGACCATAAAAACAAGATGATTCTTAGAGAAATATATATAACCGCTTTCCATCTGTAGCAGTTATATTTTTAGGGGCAGCTACATACCATGATTTGAATGGTAATAAACATTCATCAGAAACATGGACATTACTGTATGCTATATGAAACATTACATTTAACTACAGCTCTTCATGTTAGTAATATTTTAAACGTGATGCCTCTTTTATGCAAAATTAATTTC